>NW_028123803.1:0-677687 GCF_965194805.1 Balaenoptera borealis | reverse complement strand
CAGAGCAGCCCTCAACTTTGGGGTGCTTGTGTCTTGCTGATTTTTCATTTTCCCAATTTATACCCCCATGAGTGGAAGTGCCCTATGCTCTCTAAGCTGTGTTTTTTAGATGTTTCAGGACTCACCGTACACTTCTCCAGAGTGGCTGTTGGCAATTTACATCCCGCCCATCAGTGTAGCAAGGCTCCCATTTCTCCATGGCCTGTCCTGCATTTCTGGTTTTGACACTTTTTTCAGCATGGCCCTTTTGACCGATGGGAAGCGAGACTTCTCTGTAGCGCTGATTTGCCTTTCCAGGTTGCTTGGTTGGCCAAAAAGGGCGTATGCGTTTTTTCCTGAATATATTCAGGAAAAAACGCATACACCCTTTTTGGCCAAGGGCATCATTGTCAACGTTTTGCCGCTTTTCATGTGCTTTAAAGGCGATTCGTATCTACCTCCTGAAATCTGTTTCGTGCAATTCTGCCTTGATTTCAAATCCTCTTCTTTGCCTTCCCTCAATATATTTGTGGACGAGAGTTATCATTTATAACTCTGCAGGTTTGTGAATTGCAGTGCCCTGAACCTCCATTTTACAACTCGCTTTTTTGGGAGCTGGCCGCAAAAGCGCAGGATGGCTTCAGGCCCTGTTCTGGTTCCAGGGGGCAGGCTGAGCCTGTGGTTAATTCTTCTTCCTGATGGGAAAATAGAGTGACCTGTGCCTGTCCCGACACCAAGAGCTAGTCTCTCGTTGGTTCCCCGTCTTCCCGTTCATCCTCAGGACAAATTGCAACCTGTACGGAACAGGAGGTTAAAGGTGCTGATGCTCCAAGTAGGGAGATTGCTAGTAAAGCGACTGGAATGGCGAACCCGGGCACAAGGAGATGAGAAATGAGGTGCGTTTTAGAAACCTTTCCCCATCACACGGTGTACCATCTTCTGGGTTTCTCATGCATGTTTTCGATGTAGGAAGATGCCCTTGAAGCTGGAGATTTGGGACCCATGCGATGGGTACCACGCAGTATTACTTTAAAGGGTCTGCGTTTGCTCACCCAACCTCACCAAACCTCTCAGCCCAAGAGTGTCCACCCTTATGTCTGATCCAGCTGTGGGTCTAGATATGGTCAATCCAGGTTGCATCACAGCCCCTGAACTCATTGTGTAAGAATTTCTATCTCTTTCACTGTCGTTGTTTCATGGATGGTTTTTCAAAGTAATTTATTTTCATAATGGGGTTTAGCTGCTTTTCACGGCTGTGTTTATGCCGCTTTACACCCACTTGACACACCTGGAGTTGAACTACCCTTGTTTTATGTATCACCCCACTCATGTTCTGTTCTGTTTTCAAGTGTAACGGTTTTTACATTCCCTCTATCAGTGATACCTTATGAGAAGTGTCCTTTTCTGTGTGACTTATTTCACTTAGAATCGTCGTACCTAAATACACTCATCATGCTGCTACTAACCTTATGACATTGATTTCATGGCTGAGTGATATTCCATTGTACATAAGGACCACAACTTCTTTGTCTTGCTGATTTTTCATTTTCCCAATTTATACCCCCATGAGTGGAAGTGCCCTATGCTCTCTAAGCTGTGTTTTTCAGATGTTTCAGGCGCCATCAGTGTAGCAAGGCTCCCATTTCTCCATGGCCTGTCCTGCATTTCTGGTTTTGACACTTTTTTCAGCATACGCCCTTTTGGCCAAGGGCATCATTGTAACGTGCTGAAAGGCGATTCGTATCTACCTCCTGAAATCTGTTTCGTGCAATTCTGCCTTGATTTCAAATCCTCTTCTTTGCCTTCCCTCAATATATTTGTGGACGAGAGTTATCATTTATAACTCTGCAGGTTTGTGATTGCAGACTTCTTTGGGAAAATAGAGTGACCTGTCACAAGAGCTAGTCTCTCGTTGGTTTCCCCGTCTTCCCGTTCATCCTCAGGACAAATTGCAACCTGTACGGAACAGGAGGTTAAAGGTGCTGATGCTCCAAGGCTTCTGGGTTTCTCATGCATGTTTTCGATGTAGGAAGATGCCCTTGAAGCTGGAGATGTCCACCCTTATGTCTCATCCAGCTGTGGGTCTAGATATGGTCAATCCAGGTTGCATCACAGCCCCTGAACTCATTGTGTAAGAATTTCTATCTCTTTCACTGTCGTTGTTTCATGGTTTTTCAAAGTAATTTATTTTCATAATGGGGTTTAGCTGTTCATTCACACCCACTTGACACACTAACAGAGAGATATCAATACATAGGTTTTAAGATTATTACCAGTCAGATATATTCTTGTGCGGTGAATAGGGCGTGTTGAGTCCAGTTCTCTGAGCAAGGAGTAGGGTTTATGGAACAGTATCTGAGCTAATTTCTGCATGTGTGACTCTGTTCTGTTTTGTACCTCTAAAAGTGATACCTTATGAGAAGTGTCCTTTTCTGTGTGACTTATTTCACTTAGAATCGTCGTACCTAAATCCACTCATCATGCTGCTACTAACCTTATGACATTGATTTCATGGCTGAGTGATATTCCATTGTACATAAGGACCACAACTTCTTTATCCATAGGTGGAATGAAGTGGAGGTCCTTGTTTTGCTTGTGTCTTGCTGATTTTTCATTTTCCCAATTTATACCCCTGAGTGGAAGTGCCCTATGCTCTCTAAGCTGTGTTTTTTAGATGTTTCAGGTTTCTGGTTTTGACACTTTTTTCAGCATGGCCCTTTTGACCGATGGGAAGCGATTCTTGGTTGGCCAAAAAGGGCGTATGCGTTTTTTCCTGAATATATTCAGGAAAAAACGCATAGCAAGCATCATTGTCAACGTTTTGCCGCTTTTCATGTGCTTTAAAGGCGATTCGTATCTACCTCCTGAAATCTGTTTCGTGCAATTCTGCCTTGATTTCAAATCCTCTTCTTTGCCTTCCCTCAATATATTTGTGGACGAGAGTTATCATTTATAACTCTGCAGGTTTGTGAATTGCAGTGCCTGAACCTCCATTTTACAACTCGCTTTTTTGGGAGCTGGCCGCAAAAGCGCAGGATGGCTTCAGGCCCTGTTCTGGTTCCAGGGGGCAGGCTGAGCCTGTGGTTAATTCTTCTTCCTGATGGGAAAATAGAGTGACCTGTGCCTGTCCCGACACCAAGAGCTAGTCTCTCGTTGGTTCCCCGTCTTCCCGTTCATCCTCAGGACAAATTGCAACCTGTACGGAACAGGAGGTTAAAGGTGCTGATGCTCCAAGTAGGGAGATTGCTAGTAAAGCGACTGGAATGGCGAACCCGGGCACAAGGAGATGAGAAATGAGGTGCGTTTTAGAAACCTTTCCCCATCACACGGTGTACCATCTTCTGGGTTTCTCATGCATGTTTTCGATGTAGGAAGATGCCCTTGAAGCTGGAGATTTGGGACCCATGCGATGGGTACCACGCAGTATTACTTTAAAGGGTCTGCGTTTGCTCACCCAACCTCACCAAACCTCTCAGCCCCAAGAGTGTCCACCCTTATGTCTGATCCAGCTGTGGGTCTAGATATGGTCAATCCAGGTTGCATCACAGCCCCTGAACTCATTGTGTAAGAATTTCTATCTCTTTCACTGTCGTTGTTTCATGGGTTTTTCAAAGTAATTTATTTTCATAATGGGGTTTAGCTGCTTTTCACGGCTGTGTTTATGCCGCTTTACACCCACTTGACACACTAACAGAGAGATATCAATACATAGGTTTCAAGATTATTACCAGTCAGATATATTCTTGTGCGGTGAATAGGGCGTGTTGAGTCCAGTTCTCTGAGCAAGGAGTAGGTCTTGTCTACTACATATTGGGTTTATGGAACGGTATCTGAGCTAATTTGATACCCTTGTTTTATGTATCACCCCACCTCACCTTTCCCGTTAAGCAGCCATAGTCTGTTTTCTGCATGTGTGACTCTGTTCTGTTTTGTAATTCAGTTCAAGTGTAACGGTTTTTACATTCCCTCTATCAGTGATACCTTATGAGAAGTGTCCTTTTCTGTGTGACTTATTTCACTTAGAATCGTCGTACCTAAATACACTCATCATGCTGCTACTAACCTTATGACATTGATTTCATGGCTGAGTGATATTCCATTGTACATAAGGACCACAACTTCTTTATCCATTTTTCTCTTTCCTGGGATATTTAAGGTGGAATGAAGTGGAGGTCCTTGTCAACAGAGCAGCCCTCAACTTTGGGGTGCTTGTGTCTTGCTGATTTTTCATTTTCCCAATTTATACCCCCATGAGTGGAAGTGCCCTATGCTCTCTAAGCTGTGTTTTTCAGATGTTTCAGGACACACCGTACACTTCTCCAGAGTGGCTGTTGGCAATTTACATCCCGCCCATCAGTGTAGCAAGGCTCCCATTTCTCCATGGCCTGTCCTGCATTTCTGGTTTTGACACTTTTTTCAGCATGGCCCTTTTGACCGATGGGAAGCGAGACTTCTCTGTAGCGCTGATTTGCCTTTCCAGGTTGCTTGGTTGGCCAAAAAGGGCGTATGCGTTTTTTCCTGAATATATTCAGGAAAAAACGCATACGCCCTTTTTGGCCAAGGGCATCATTGTCAACGTTTTGCCGCTTTTCATGTGCTTTAAAGGCGATTCGTATCTACCTCCTGAAATCTGTTTCGTGCAATTCTGCCTTGATTTCAAATCCTCTTCTTTGCCTTCCCTCAATATATTTGTGGACGAGAGTTATCATTTATAACTCTGCAGGTTTGTGAATTGCAGTGCCCTGAACCTCCATTTTACAACTCGCTTTTTTGGGAGCTGGCCGCAAAAGCGCAGGATGGCTTCAGGCCCTGTTCTGGTTCCGGGGGGCAGGCTGAGCCTGTGGTTAATTCTTCTTCCTGATGGGAAAATAGAGTGACCTGTGCCTGTCCCGACACCAAGAGCTAGTCTCTCGTTGGTTCCCCGTCTTCCCGTTCATCCTCAGGACAAATTGCAACCTGTACGGAACAGGAGGTTAAAGGTGCTGATGCTCCAAGTAGGGAGATTGCTAGTAAAGTGGCTGGAATGGCGAACCCGGGCACAAGGAGATGAGAAATGAGGTGCGTTTTAGAAACCTTTCCCCATCACACGGTGTACCATCTTCTGGGTTTCTCATGCATGTTTTCGATGTAGGAAGATGCCCTTGAACCTGGAGATTTGGGACCCATGCGATGGGTACCACGCAGTATTACTTTAAAGGGTCTGCGTTTGCTCACCCAACCTCACCAAACCTCTCAGCCCCAAGAGTGTCCACCCTTATGTCTCATCCAGCTGTGGGTCTAGATATGGTCAATCCAGGTTGCATCACAGCCCCTGAACTCATTGTGTAAGAATTTCTATCTCTTTCACTGTCGTTGTTTCATGGGTTTTTCAAAGTAATTTATTTTCATAATGGGGTTTAGCTGCTTTTCACGGCTGTGTTTATGCCGCTTCACACCCACTTGACACACTAACAGAGAGATATCAATACATAGGTTTTAAGATTATTACCAGTCAGATATATTCTTGTGCGGTGAATAGGGCGTGTTGAGTCCAGTTCTCTGAGCAAGGAGTAGGTCTTGTCTACTACATATTGGGTTTATGGAACAGTATCTGAGCTAATTTGATACCCTTGTTTTATGTATCACCCCACCTCACCTTTCCCGTTAAGCAGCCATAGTCTGTTTTCTGCATGTGTGACTCTGTTCTGTTTTGTAATTCAGTTCAAGTGTAACGGTTTTTACATTCCCTCTATCAGTGATACCTTATGAGAAGTGTCCTTTTCTGTGTGACTTATTTCACTTAGAATCGTCGTACCTAAATCCACTCATCATGCTGCTACTAGCCTTATGACATTGATTTCATGGCTGAGTGATATTCCATTGTACATAAGGACCACAACTTCTTTACCCATTTTTCTCTTTCCTGGGATATTTAAGGTGGAATGAAGTGGAGGTCCTTGTCAACAGAGCAGCCCTAAACTTTGGGGTGCTTGTGTCTTGCTGATTTTTCATTTTCCCAATTCATACCCCCATGAGTGGAAGTGCCCTATGCTCTCTAAGCTGTGTTTTTTAGATGTTTCAGGACTCACCGTACACTTCTCCAGAGTGGCTGTTGGCAATTTACATCCCGCCCATCAGTGTAGCAAGGCTCCCATTTCTCCATGGCCTGTCCTGCATTTCTGGTTTTGACACTTTTTTCAGCATGGCCCTTTTGACCGATGGGAAGCGAGACTTGTTTGTAGCGCTGATTTGCCTTTCCAGGTTGCTTGGTTGGCCAAAAAGGGCGTATGCGTTTTTTCCTGAATATATTCAGGAAAAAACGCATACGCCCTTTTTGGCCAAGGGCATCATTGTCAACGTTTTGCCGCTTTTCATGTGCTTTAAAGGCGATTCGTATCTACCTCCTGAAATCTGTTTCCTGCAATTCTGCCTTGATTTCAAATCCTCTTCTTTGCCTTCCCTCAATATATTTGTGGACGAGAGTTATCATTAATAACTCTGCAGGTTTGTGAATTGCAGTGCCCTGAACCTCCATTTTACAACTCGTTTTTATGGGAGCTGGCCGCAAAATCGCAGAATGGCTTCAGGCCCTGTTCTGGTTCCGGGGGGCAGGCTGAGCCTGTGGTTAATTCTTCTTTCTGATGGGAAAATAGAGTGACCTGTGCCTGTCCCAACACCAAGAGCTAGTCTCTCGTTGGTTCCACGTCTTCCCGTTTATCCTCAGGACAAATTGCAACCTGTACGGAACAGGAGGTTAAAGGTGCTGATGCTCCAAGTAGGGAGCTTGCTAGTAAAGTGGCTGGAATGGCGAACCCGGGCACAAGGCGATGAGAAATGAGGTGCGTTTTAGAAACCTTTCCCCATCACACGGTGTACCATCTTCTGGGTTTCTCATGCATGTTTTCGATGTAGGAAGATGCCCTTGAACCTGGAGATTTGGGACCCATGCGATGGGTACCATGCAGTATTACTTTAAAGGGTCTGCGTTTGCTCACCCAACCTCAGCAAACCTCTCAGCCCCAAGAGTGTCCACCCTTATGTCTCATCCAGCTGTCAGTCTAGATATGGTCAATCCAGGTTGCATCACAGCCCCTGAACGCATTGTGTAAGAATTTCTCTCTCTTTCACTGTCTTTGTTTCATGGGTGTTTCAAAGTAATTTATTTTTATAATGGGGTTTAGCTGCTTTTCACTGCTGTGTTTATGCCGCTTTACACCCACTTGACACACTAACAGAGAGATATCAATACATAGGTTTTACGATTATTATTAGTTAGATATATTCTTGTGCGGTGAATAGGGCGTGTTGAGTCCAGTTCTCTGAGCAAGGAGTAGGTCTTGTCTATTACATATTGGGTTTATGGAATGGTATCTGAGCTAATTTGATACCCTTGTTTTATGTATCACCCCACCTCACCTTTCCCGTTAAGCAGCCATAGTGTGTTTTCTGCATGTGTGACTCTGTTCTGTTTTGTAATTCAGTTCAAGTGTAACGGTTTTTACATTCCCTCTATCAGTGATACCTTATGAGAAGTGTCCTTTTCTGTGTGACTTATTTCACTTAGAATCGTCGTACCTAAATCCACTCATCATGCTGCTACTAGCCTTATGACATTGATTTCATGGCTGAGTGATATTCCATTGTACATAAGGACCACAACTTCTTTACCCATTTTTCTCTTTCCTGGGATATTTAAGGTGGAATGAAGTGGAGGTCCTTGTCAACAGAGCAGCCCTCAACTTTGGGGTGCTTGTGTCTTGCTGATTTTTCATTTTCCCAATTCATACCCCCATGAGTGGAAGTGCCCTATGCTCTCTAAGCTGTGTTTTTCAGATGTTTCAGGACTCACCGTACACTTCTCCAGAGTGGCTGTTGGCAATTTACATCCCGCCCATCAGTGTAGCAAGGCTCCCATTTCTCCATGGCCTGTCCTGCATTTCTGGTTTTGACACTTTTTTCAGCATGGCCCTTTTGACCGATGGGAAGCGAGACTTGTTTGTAGCGCTGATTTGCCTTTCCAGGTTGCTTGGTTGGCCAAAAAGGGCGTATGCGTTTTTTCCTGAATATATTCAGGAAAAAACGCATACGCCCTTTTTGGCCAAGGGCATCATTGTCAACGTTTTGCCGCTTTTCATGTGCTTTAAATGCGATTCGAATCTACCTCCTGAAATCTCTTTCCTGCAATTCTGCCTTGATTTCAAATCCTCTTCTTTGCCTTCCCTCAATATATTTGTGGACGAGAGTTATCATTTATAACTCTGCAGGTTTGTGAATTGCAGTGCCCTGAACCTCCATTTTACAACTCGTTTTTATGGGAGCTGGCCGCAAAATCGCAGAATGGCTTCAGGCCCTGTTCTGGTTCCGGGGGGCAGGCTGAGCCTGTGGTTAATTCTTCTTTCTGATGGGAAAATAGAGTGACCTGTGCCTGTCCCAACACCAAGAGCTAGTCTCTCGTTGGTTCCACGTCTTCCCGTTTATCCTCAGGACAAATTGCAACCTGTACGGAACAGGAGGTTAAAGGTGCTGATGCTCCAAGTAGGGAGCTTGCTAGTAAAGCGGCTGGAATGGCGAACCCGGGCACAAGGAGATGAGAAATGAGGTGCGTTTTAGAAACCTTTCCCCATCACACGGTGTACCATCTTCTGGGTTTCTCATGCATGTTTTTGATGTAGGAAGATGCCCTTGAAGCTGGAGATTTGGGACCCATGCGATGGGTACCATGCAGTATTACTTTAAAGGGTCTGCGTTTGCTCACCCAACCTCACCAAACCTCTCAGCCCCAAGAGTGTCCACCCTTATGTCTCATCCAGCTGTGGGTCTAGATATGGTCAATCCAGGTTGCATCACAGCCCCTGAACGCATTGTGTAAGAATTCCTCTCTCGTTCACTGTCTTTGTTTCATGGGTTTTTCAAAGTAATTTATTTTCATAATGGGATTTAGCTGCTTTTCACTGCTGTGTTTATGCCGCTTTACACCCACTTGACACACTAACAGAGAGATATCAATACATAGGCTTTACGATTATTACTAGTCAGATATATTCTTGTGCGGTGAATAGGGCGTGTTGAGTCCAGTTCTCTGAGCAAGGAGTAGGTCTTGTCTATTACATATTGGGTTTATGGAACGGTATCTGAGCTAATTTGAAACCCTTGTTTTATGTATCACTCCACCTCACCTTTCCCGTTAAGCAGCCATAGTGTGTTTTCTGCATGTGTGACTCTGTTCTGTTTTGTAATTCAGTTCAAGTGTAACGGTTTTTACATTCCCTCTATCAGTGATACCTTATGAGAAGTGTCCTTTTCTGTGTGACTTATTTCACTTAGAATCGTCGTACCTTAATCCACTCATCATGCTGCTACTAGCCTTATGACATTGATTTCATGGCTGAGTGATATTCCATTGTACATAAGGACCACAACTTCTTTATCCATTTTTCTCTTTCCTGGGATATTGAAGGTGGAATGAAGTGGAGGTCCTTGTCAACAGAGCAGCCCTAAACTTTGGGGTGCTTGTGTCTTGCTGATTTTTAATTTTCCCAATTTATACCCCCATGAGTGGAAGTGCCCTATGCTCTCTAAGCTGTGTTTTTCAGATGTTTCAGGACTCACCGGACACTTCTCCAGAGTGGCTCTTGGCAATTTACATCCCGCCCATCAGTGTAGCAAGGCTCCCATTTCTCCATGGCCTGTCCTGCATTTCTGGTTTTGACACTTTTTTCAGCATGGCCCTTTTGACCGATGGGAAGCGAGACTTGTTTGTAGCGCTGATTTGCCTTTCCAGGTTGCTTGGTTGGCCAAAAAGGGCGTATGCTTTTTTTCCTGAATATATTCAGGAAAAAACGCATACGCCCTTTTTGGCCAAGGGCATCATTGTCAACGTTTTGCCACTTTTCATGTGCTTTAAATGCGATTCGAATCTACTTTCTGAAATCTGTTTCCTGCAATTCTGCCTTGATTTCAAATCCTCTTCGTTGCCTTCCCTCAATATATTTGTGGACGAGAGTTATCATTTATAACTGCAGGTTTGTGAATTGCAGTGCCCTGAACCTCCATTTTACAACTCGTTTTTATGGGAGCTGGCCGCAAAATCACAGAATGGATTCAGGCCCTGTTCTGGTTCCGGGGGGCAGGCTGAGCCTGTGGTTAATTCTTCTTTCTGATGGGAAAATAGAGTGACCTGTGCCTGTCCCAACACCAAGAGCTAGTCTCTCGTTGGTTCCACGTCTTCCCGTTTATCCTCAGGACAAATTGCAACCTGTACGGAACAGGAGGTTAAAGGTGCTGATGCTCCAAGTAGGGAGCTTGCTAGTAAAGGGGCTGGAATGGCGAACCCGGGCACAAGGAGATGAGAAATGAGGTGCGTTTTAGAAACCTTTCCCCATCACACGGTGTACCATCTTCTGGGTTTCTCATGCATGTTTTTGATGTAGGAAGATGCCCTTGAAGCTGGAGATTTGGGACCCATGCGATGGGTACCATGCAGTATTACTTTAAAGGGTCTGCGTTTGCTCACCCAACCTCACCAAACCTCTCATCCCCAAGAGTGTCCACCCTTATGTCTCATCCAGCTGTGCGTCTAGATATGGTCAATCCAGGTTGCATCACAGCCCCTGAACGCATTGTGTAAGAATTCCTCTCTCGTTCACTGTCTTTGTTTCATGGGTTTTTCAAAGTAATTTATTTTCATAATGGGATTTAGCTGCTTTTCACTGCTGTGTTTATGCCGCTTTACACCCACTTGACACACTAACAGAGAGACATCAATACATAGGCTTTACGATTATTACTAGTCAGATATATTCTTGTGCGGTGAATAGGGCGTGTTGAGTCCAGTTCTCTGAGCAAGGAGTAGGTCTTGTCTATTACATATTGGGTTTATGGAACGGTATCTGAGCTAATTTGAAACCCTTGTTTTATGTATCACCCCACCTCACCTTTCCCGTTAAGCAGCCATAGTGTGTTTTCTGCATGTGTGACTCTGTTCTGTTTTGTAATTCAGTTCAAGTGTAACGGTTTTTACATTCCCTCTATCAGTGATACCTTATGAGAAGTGTCCTTTTCTGTGTGACTTATTTCACTTAGAATCGTCGTACCTAAATCCACTCATCATGCTGCTACTAGCCTTATGACATTGATTTCATGGCTGAGTGATATTCCATTGTACATAAGGACCCCAACTTCTTTATCCATTTTTCTCTTTCCTGGGATATTTAAGGTGGAATGAAGTGGAGGTCCTTGTCAACAGAGCAGCCCTCAACTTTGGGGTGCTTGTGTCTTGCTGATTTTTCATTTTCCCAATTCATACCCCCATGAGTGGAAGTGCCCTATGCTCTCTAAGCTGTGTTTTTCAGATGTTTCAGGACTCACCGTACACTTCTCCAGAGTGGCTGTTGGCAATTTACATCCCGCCCATCAGTGTAGCAAGGCTCCCATTTCTCCATGGCCTGTCCTGCATTTCTGGTTTTGACACTTTTTTCAGCATGGCCCTTTTGACCGATGGGAAGCGAGACTTGTTTGTAGCGCTGATTTGCCTTTCCAGGTTGCTTGGTTGGCCAAAAAGGGCGTATGCGTTTTTTCCTGAATATATTCAGGAAAAAACGCATACGCCCTTTTTGGCCAAGGGCATCATTGTCAACGTTTTGCCGCTTTTCATGTGCTTTAAATGCGATTCGAATCTACCTCCTGAAATCTCTTTCCTGCAATTCTGCCTTGATTTCAAATCCTCTTCTTTGCCTTCCCTCAATATATTTGTGGACGAGAGTTATCATTTATAACTCTGCAGGTTTGTGAATTGCAGTGCCCTGAACCTCCATTTTACAACTCGTTTTTATGGGAGCTGGCCGCAAAATCGCAGAATGGCTTCAGGCCCTGTTCTGGTTCCGGGGGGCAGGCTGAGCCTGTGGTTAATTCTTCTTCCTGATGGGAAAATAGAGTGACCTGTGCCTGTCCCAACACCAAGAGCTAGTCTCTCGTTGGTTCCACGTCTTCCCGTTTATCCTCAGGACAAATTGCAACCTGTACGGAACAGGAGGTTAAAGGTGCTGATGCTCCAAGTAGGGAGCTTGCTAGTAAAGCGGCTGGAATGGCGAACCCGGGCACAAGGCGATGAGAAATGAGGTGCGTTTTAGAAACCTTTCCCCATCACACTGTGTACCATCTTCTGGGTTTCTCATGCATGTTTTGATGTAGGAAGATGCCCTTGAAGCTGGAGATTTGGGACCCATGCGATGGGTACCATGCAGTATTACTTTAAAGGGTCTGCGTTTGCTCACCCAACCTCACCAAACCTCTCAGCCCCAAGAGTGTCCACCCTTATGTCTCATCCAGCTGTGGGTCTAGATATGGTCAATCCAGGTTGCATCACAGCCCCTGAACGCATTGTGTAAGAATTCCTCTCTCGTTCACTGTCTTTGTTTCATGGGTTTTTCAAAGTAATTTATTTTCATAATGGGATTTAGCTGCTTTTCACTGCTGTGTTTATGCCGCTTTACACCCACTTGACACACTAACAGAGAGATATCAATACATAGGCTTTACGATTATTACTAGTCAGATATATTCTTGTGCGGTGAATAGGGCGTGTTGAGTCCAGTTCTCTGAGCAAGGAGTAGGTCTTGTCTATTACATATTGGGTTTATGGAACGGTATCTGAGCTAATTTGAAACCCTTGTTTTATGTATCACTCCACCTCACCTTTCCCGTTAAGCAGCCATAGTGTGTTTTCTGCATGTGTGACTCTGTTCTGTTTTGTAATTCAGTTCAAGTGTAACGGTTTTTACATTCCCTCTATCAGTGATACCTTATGAGAAGTGTCCTTTTCTGTGTGACTTATTTCACTTAGAATCGTCGTACCTTAATCCACTCATCATGCTGCTACTAGCCTTATGACATTGATTTCATGGCTGAGTGATATTCCATTGTACATAAGGACCACAACTTCTTTATCCATTTTTCTCTTTCCTGGGATATTGAAGGTGGAATGAAGTGGAGGTCCTTGTCAACAGAGCAGCCCTCAACTTTGGGGTGCTTGTGTCTTGCTGATTTTTAATTTTCCCAATTTATACCCCCATGAGTGGAAGTGCCCTATGCTCTCTAAGCTGTGTTTTTCAGATGTTTCAGGACTCACCGGACACTTCTCCAGAGTGGCTCTTGGCAATTTACATCCCGCCCATCAGTGTAGCAAGGCTCCCATTTCTCCATGGCCTGTCCTGCATTTCTGGTTTTGACACTTTTTTCAGCATGGCCCTTTTGACCGATGGGAAGCGAGACTTGTTTGTAGCGCTGATTTGCCTTTCCAGGTTGCTTGGTTGGCCAAAAAGGGCGTATGCTTTTTTTCCTGAATATATTCAGGAAAAAACGCATACGCCCTTTTTGGCCAAGGGCATCATTGTCAACGTTTTGCCACTTTTCATGTGCTTTAAATGCGATTCGAATCTACTTTCTGAAATCTGTTTCCTGCAATTCTGCCTTGATTTCAAATCCTCTTCGTTGCCTTCCCTCAATATATTTGTGGACGAGAGTTATCATTTATAACTGCAGGTTTGTGAATTGCAGTGCCCTGAACCTCCATTTTACAACTCGTTTTTATGGGAGCTGGCCGCAAAATCACAGAATGGATTCAGGCCCTGTTCTGGTTCCGGGGGGCAGGCTGAGCCTGTGGTTAATTCTTCTTTCTGATGGGAAAATAGAGTGACCTGTGCCTGTCCCAACACCAAGAGCTAGTCTCTCGTTGGTTCCACGTCTTCCCGTTTATCCTCAGGACAAATTGCAACCTGTACGGAACAGGAGGTTAAAGGTGCTGATGCTCCAAGTAGGGAGCTTGCTAGTAAAGGGGCTGGAATGGCGAACCCGGGCACAAGGAGATGAGAAATGAGGTGCGTTTTAGAAACCTTTCCCCATCACACGGTGTACCATCTTCTGGGTTTCTCATGCATGTTTTTGATGTAGGAAGATGCCCTTGAAGCTGGAGATTTGGGACCCATGCGATGGGTACCATGCAGTATTACTTTAAAGGGTCTGCGTTTGCTCACCCAACCTCACCAAACCTCTCATCCCCAAGAGTGTCCACCCTTATGTCTCATCCAGCTGTGCGTCTAGATATGGTCAATCCAGGTTGCATCACAGCCCCTGAACGCATTGTGTAAGAATTCCTCTCTCGTTCACTGTCTTTGTTTCATGGGTTTTTCAAAGTAATTTATTTTCATAATGGGATTTAGCTGCTTTTCACTGCTGTGTTTATGCCGCTTTACACCCACTTGACACACTAACAGAGAGACATCAATACATAGGCTTTACGATTATTACTAGTCAGATATATTCTTGTGCGGTGAATAGGGCGTGTTGAGTCCAGTTCTCTGAGCAAGGAGTAGGTCTTGTCTATTACATATTGGGTTTATGGAACGGTATCTGAGCTAATTTGAAACCCTTGTTTTATGTATCACCCCACCTCACCTTTCCCGTTAAGCAGCCATAGTGTGTTTTCTGCATGTGTGACTCTGTTCTGTTTTGTAATTCAGTTCAAGTGTAACGGTTTTTACATTCCCTCTATCAGTGATACCTTATGAGAAGTGTCCTTTTCTGTGTGACTTATTTCACTTAGAATCGTCGTACCTAAATCCACTCATCATGCTGCTACTAGCCTTATGACATTGATTTCATGGCTGAGTGATATTCCATTGTACATAAGGACCACAACTTCTTTATCCATTTTTCTCTTTCCTGGGATATTTAAGGTGGAATGAAGTGGAGGTCCTTGTCAACAGAGCAGCCCTAAACTTTGGGGTGCTTGTGTCTTGCTGATTTTTCATTTTCCCAATTCATACCCCCATGAGTGGAAGTGCCCTATGCTCTCTAAGCTGTGTTTTTCAGATGTTTCAGGACTCACCGTACACTTCTCCAGAGTGGCTGTTGGCAATTTACATCCCGCCCATCAGTGTAGCAAGGCTCCCATTTCTCCATGGCCTGTCCTGCATTTCTGGTTTTGACACTTTTTTCAGCATGGCCCTTTTGACCGATGGGAAGCGAGACTTGTTTGTAGCGCTGATTTGCCTTTCCAGGTTGCTTGGTTGGCCAAAAAGGGCGTATGCGTTTTTTCCTGAATATATTCAGGAAAAAACGCATACGCCCTTTTTGGCCAAGGGCATCATTGTCAACGTTTTGCCGCTTTTCATGTGCTTTAAATGCGATTCGAATCTACCTCCTGAAATCTCTTTCCTGCAATTCTGCCTTGATTTCAAATCCTCTTCTTTGCCTTCCCTCAATATATTTGTGGACGAGAGTTATCATTTATAACTCTGCAGGTTTGTGAATTGCAGTGCCCTGAACCTCCATTTTACAACTCGTTTTTATGGGAGCTGGCCGCAAAATCGCAGAATGGCTTCAGGCCCTGTTCTGGTTCCGGGGGGCAGGCTGAGCCTGTGGTTAATTCTTCTTTCAGATGGGAAAATAGAGTGACCTGTGCCTGTCCCAACACCAAGAGCTAGTCTCTCGTTGGTTCCCCGTCTTCCCGTTCATCCTCAGGACAAATTGCAACCTGTACGGAACAGGAGGTTAAAGGTGCTGATGCTCCAAGTAGGGAGCTTGCTAGTAAAGCGGCTGGAATGGCGAACCCGGGCACAAGGCGATGAGAAATGAGGTGTGTTTTAGAAACCTTTCCCCATCACACTGTGTACCATCTTCTGGGTTTCTCATGCATGTTTTGATGTAGGAAGATGTCCTTGAAGCTGGAGATTTGGGACCCATGCGATGGGTACCATGCAGTATTACTTTAAAGGGTCTGCGTTTGCTCACCCAACCTCACCAAACCTCTCAGCCCCAAGAGTGTCCACCCTTATGTCTCATCCAGCTGTGGGTCTAGATATGGTCAATCCAGGTTGCATCACAGCCCCTGAACGCATTGTGTAAGAATTCCTCTCTCGTTCACTGTCTTTGTTTCATGGGTTTTTCAAAGTAATTTATTTTCATAATGGGATTTAGCTGCTTTTCACTGCTGTGTTTATGCCACTTTACACCCACTTGACACACTAACAGAGAGATATCAATACATAGGCTTTACGATTATTACTAGTCAGATATAATCTTGTGCGGTGAATAGGGTGTGTTGAGTCCAGTTCTCTGAGCAAGGAGTAGGTCTTGTCTATTACATATTGGGTTTATGGAACGGTATCTGAGCTAATTTGATACCCTTGTTTTATGTATCACCCCACCTCACCTTTCCCGTTAAGCAGCCATAGTGTGTTTTCTGCATGTGTGATTCTGTTCTGTTTTGTAATTCAGTTCAAGTATAACGGTTTTTACATTCCCTCTATCAGTGATACCTTATGAGAAGTGTCCTTTTCTGTGTGACTTATTTCACTTAGAATCGTCGTACCTTAATCCACTCATCATGCTGCTACTAGCCTTATGACATTGATTTCCTGGCTGAGTGATATTCCATTGTACATAAGGACCACAACTTCTTTACCCATTTTTCTCTTTCCTGGGATATTTAAGGTGGAATGAAGTGGAGGTCCTTGTCAACAGAGCAGCCCTCAACTTTGGGGTGCTTGTGTCTTGCTGATTTTTCATTTTCCCAATTCATACCCCCATGAGTGGAAGTGCCCTATGCTCTCTAAGCTGTGTTTTTCAGATGTTTCAGGACTCACCGTACACTTCTCCAGAGTGGCTGTTGGCAATTTACATCCCGCCCATCAGTGTAGCAAGGCTCCCATTTCTCCATGGCCTGTCCTGCATTTCTGGTTTTGACACTTTTTTCAGCATGGCCCTTTTGACCGATGGGAAGCGAGACTTGTTTGTAGCGCTGATTTGCCTTTCCAGGTTGCTTGGTTGGCCAAAAAGGGCGTATGCGTTTTTTCCTGAATATATTCAGGAAAAAACGCATACGCCCTTTTTGGCCAAGGGCATCATTGTCAACGTTTTGCCGCTTTTCATGTGCTTTAAAGGCGATTCGAATCTACCTCCTGAAATCTCTTTCCTGCAATTCTGCCTTGATTTCAAATCCTCTTCTTTGCCTTCCCTCAATATATTTGTGGACGAGAGTTATCATTTATAACTCTGCAGGTTTGTGAATTGCAGTGCCCTGAACCTCCATTTTACAACTCGTTTTTATGGGAGCTGGCGGCAAAATCGCAGAATGGCTTCAGGCCCTGTTCTGGTTCCGGGGGGCAGGCTGAGCCTGTGGTTAATTCTTCTTTCTGATGGGAAAATAGAGTGACCTGTGCCTGTCCCAACACCAAGAGCTAGTCTCTCGTTGGTTCCACGTCTTCCCGTTTATCCTCAGGACAAATTGCAACCTGTACGGAACAGGAGGTTAAAGGTGCTGATGCTCCAAGTAGGGAGCTTGCTAGTAAAGCGGCTGGAATGGCGAACCCGGGCACAAGGCGATGAGAAATGAGGTGCGTTTTAGAAACCTTTCCCCATCACACGGTGTACCATCTTCTGGGTTTCTCATGCATGTTTTTGATGTAGGAAGATGCCCTTGAACCTGGAGATTTGGGACCCATGCGATGGGTACCATGCAGTATTACTTTAAAGGGTCTGCGTTTGCTCACCCAACCTCACCAAACCTCTCAGGCCCAAGAGTGTCCACCCTTATGTCTCATCCAGCTGTGCGTCTAGATATGGTCAATCCAGGTTGCATCACAGCCCCTGAACGCATTGTGTAAGAATTTCTCTCTCTTTCACTGTCTTTGTTTCATGGGTGTTTCAAAGTAATTTATTTTTATAATGGGGTTTAGCTGCTTTTCACTGCTGTGTTTATGCCGCTTTACACCCACTTGACACACTAACAGAGAGATATCAATACATAGGTTTTACGATTATTATTAGTCAGATATATTCTTGTGCGGTGAATAGGGCGTGTTGAGTCCAGTTCTCTGAGCAAGGAGTAGGTCTTGTCTATTACATATTGGGTTTATGGAACGGTATCTGAGCTAATTTGATACCCTTGTTTTATGTATCACCCCACCTCACCTTTCCCGTTAAGCAGCCATAGTGTGTTTTCTGCATGTGTGACTCTGTTCTGTTTTGTAATTCAGTTCAAGTGTAACGGTTTTTACATTCCCTCTATCAGTGATACCTTATGAGAAGTGTCCTTTTCTGTGTGACTTATTTCACTTAGAATCGTCGTACCTAAATCCACTCATCATGCTGCTACTAGCCTTATGACATTGATTTCATGGCTGAGTGATATTCCATTGTACATAAGGACCACAACTTCTTTACCCATTTTTCTCTTTCCTGGGATATTTAAGGTGGAATGAAGTGGAGGTCCTTGTCAACAGAGCAGCCCTAAACTTTGGGGTGCTTGTGTCTTGCTGATTTTTCATTTTCCCAATTCATACCCCCATGAGTGGAAGTGCCCTATGCTCTCTAAGCTGTGTTTTTCAGATGTTTCAGGACTCACCGTACACTTCTCCAGAGTGGCTGTTGGCAATTTACATCCCGCCCATCAGTTTAGCAAGGCTCCCATTTCTCCATGGCCTGTCCTGCATTTCTGGTTTTGACACTTTTTTCAGCATGGCCCTTTTGACCGATGGGAAGCGAGACTTGTTTGTAGCGCTGATTTGCCTTTCCAGGTTGCTTGGTTGGCCAAAAAGGGCGTATGCGTTTTTTCCTGAATATATTCAGGAAAAAACGCATACGCCCTTTTTGGCCAAGGGCATCATTGTCAACGTTTTGCCGCTTTTCATGTGCTTTAAAGGCGATTCGAATCTACCTCCTGAAATCTGTTTCCTGCAATTCTGCCTTGATTTCAAATCCTCTTCGTTGCCTTCCCTCAATATATTTGTGGACGAGAGTTATCATTTATAACTGCAGGTTAGTGAATTGCAGTGCCCTGAACCTCCATTTTACAACTCGTTTTTATGGGAGCTGGCCACAAAATCACAGAATGGCTTCAGGCCCTGTTCTGGTTCCGGGGGGCAGGCTGAGCCTGTGGTTAATTCTTCTTTCTGATGGGAAAATAGAGTGACCTGTGCCTGTCCCAACACCAAGAGCTAGTCTCTCGTTGGTTCCACGTCTTCCCGTTTATCCTCAGGACAAATTGCAACCTGTACGGAACAGGAGGTTAAAGGTGCTGATGCTCCAAGTAGGGAGCTTGCTAGTAAAGCGGCTGGAATGGCGAACCCGGGCACAAGGAGATGAGAAATGAGGTGCGTTTTAGAAACCTTTCCCCATCACACGGTGTACCATCTTCTGGGTTTCTCATGCATGTTTTTGATGTAGGAAGATGCCCTTGAACCTGGAGATTTGGGACCCATGCGATGGGTACCACGCAGTATTCCTTTAAAGGGTCTGCGTTTGCTCACCCAACCTCACCAAACCTCTCAGCCCCAAGAGTGTCCACCCTTATGTCTGATCCAGCTGTGGGTCTAGATATGGTCAATCCAGGTTGCATCACAGCCCCTGAACGCATTGTGTAAGAATTTCTCTCTCGTTCACTGTCTTTGTTTCATGGGTTTTTCAAAGTAATTTATTTTCATAATGGGATTTAGCTGCTTTTCACTGCTGTGTTTATGCCGCTTTACACCCACTTGACACACTAACAGAGAGATATCAATACATAGGCTTTACGATTATTACTAGTCAGATATATTCTTGTGCGGTGAATAGGGCGTGTTGAGTCCAGTTCTCTGAGCAAGGAGTAGGTCTTGTCTATTACATATTGGGTTTATGGAACGGTATCTGAGCTAATTTGAAACCCTTGTTTTATGTATCACCCCACCTCACCTTTCCCGTTAAGCAGCCATAGTGTGTTTTCTGCATGTGTGACTCTGTTCTGTTTTGTAATTCAGTTCAAGTGTAACGGTTTTTACATTCCCTCTATCAGTGATACCTTATGAGAAGTGTCCTTTTCTGTGTGACTTATTTCACTTAGAATCGTCGTACCTTAATCCACTCATCATGCTGCTACTAGCCTTATGACATTGATTTCATGGCTGAGTGATATTCCATTGTACATAAGGACCACAACTTCTTTACCCATTTTTCTCTTTCCTGGGATATTTAAGGTGGAATGAAGTGGAGGTCCTTGTCAACAGAGCAGCCCTCAACTTTGGGGTGCTTGTGTCTTGCTGATTTTTCATTTTCCCAATTCATACCCCCATGAGTGGAAGTGCCCTATGCTCTCTAAGCTGTGTTTTTCAGATGTTTCAGGACTCACCGTACACTTCTCCAGAGTGGCTGTTGGCAATTTACATCCCGCCCATCAGTGTAGCAAGGCTCCCATTTCTCCATGGCCTGTCCTGCATTTCTGGTTTTGACACTTTTTTCAGCATGGCCCTTTTGACCGATGGGAAGCGAGACTTGTTTGTAGCGCTGATTTGCCTTTCCAGGTTGCTTGGTTGGCCAAAAAGGGCGTATGCGTTTTTTCCTGAATATATTCAGGAAAAAACGCATACGCCCTTTTTGGCCAAGGGCATCATTGTCAACGTTTTGCCGCTTTTCATGTGCTTTAAAGGCGATTCGAATCTACCTCCTGAAATCTCTTTCCTGCAATTCTGCCTTGATTTCAAATCCTCTTCTTTGCCTTCCCTCAATATATTTGTGGACGAGAGTTATCATTTATAACTCTGCAGGTTTGTGAATTGCAGTGCCCTGAACCTCCATTTTACAACTCGTTTTTATGGGAGCTGGCGGCAAAATCGCAGAATGGCTTCAGGCCCTGTTCTGGTTCCGGGGGGCAGGCTGAGCCTGTGGTTAATTCTTCTTTCTGATGGGAAAATAGAGTGACCTGTGCCTGTCCCAACACCAAGAGCTAGTCTCTCGTTGGTTCCACGTCTTCCCGTTTATCCTCAGGACAAATTGCAACCTGTACGGAACAGGAGGTTAAAGGTGCTGATGCTCCAAGTAGGGAGCTTGCTAGTAAAGCGGCTGGAATGGCGAACCCGGGCACAAGGCGATGAGAAATGAGGTGCGTTTTAGAAACCTTTCCCCATCACACTGTGTACCATCTTCTGGGTTTCTCATGCATGTTTTGATGTAGGAAGATGCCCTTGAAGCTGGAGATTTGGGACCCATGCGATGGGTACCATGCAGTATTACTTTAAAGGGTCTGCGTTTGCTCACCCAACCTCACCAAACCTCTCAGCCCCAAGAGTGTCCACCCTTATGTCTCATCCAGCTGTGGGTCTAGATATGGTCAATCCAGGTTGCATCACAGCCCCTGAACGCATTGTGTAAGAATTCCTCTCTCGTTCACTGTCTTTGTTTCATGGGTTTTTCAAAGTAATTTATTTTCATAATGGGATTTAGCTGCTTTTCACTGCTGTGTTTATGCCACTTTACACCCACTTGACACACTAACAGAGAGATATCAATACATAGGCTTTACGATTATTACTAGTCAGATATAATCTTGTGCGGTGAATAGGGCGTGTTGAGTCCAGTTCTCTGAGCAAGGAGTAGGTCTTGTCTATTACATATTGGGTTTATGGAACGGTATCTGAGCTAATTTGATACCCTTGTTTTATGTATCACCCCACCTCACCTTTCCCGTTAAGCAGCCATAGTGTGTTTTCTGCATGTGTGACTCTGTTCTGTTTTGTAATTCAGTTCAAGTGTAACGGTTTTTACATTCCCTCTATCAGTGATACCTTATGAGAAGTGTCCTTTTCTGTGTGACTTATTTCACTTAGAATCGTCGTACCTAAATCCACTCATCATGCTGCTACTAGCCTTATGACATTGATTTCATGGCTGAGTGATATTCCATTGTACATAAGGACCACAACTTCTTTACCCATTTTTCTCTTTCCTGGGATATTTAAGGTGGAATGAAGTGGAGGTCCTTGTCAACAGAGCAGCCCTCAACTTTGGGGTGCTTGTGTCTTGCTGATTTTTCATTTTCCCAATTCATACCCCCATGAGTGGAAGTGCCCTATGCTCTCTAAGCTGTGTTTTTCAGATGTTTCAGGACTCACCGTACACTTCTCCAGAGTGGCTGTTGGCAATTTACATCCCGCCCATCAGTGTAGCAAGGCTCCCATTTCTCCATGGCCTGTCCTGCATTTCTGGTTTTGACACTTTTTTCAGCATGGCCCTTTTGACCGATGGGAAGCGAGACTTGTTTGTAGCGCTGATTTGCCTTTCCAGGTTGCTTGGTTGGCCAAAAAGGGCGTATGCGTTTTTTCCTGAATATATTCAGGAAAAAACGCATACGCCCTTTTTGGCCAAGGGCATCATTGTCAACGTTTTGCCGCTTTTCATGTGCTTTAAATGCGATTCGAATCTACCTCCTGAAATCTGTTTCGTGCAATTCTGCCTTGATTTCAAATCCTCTTCTTTGCCTTCCCTCAATATATTTGTGGACGAGAGTTATCATTTATAACTCTGCAGGTTTGTGAATTGCAGTGCCCTGAACCTCCATTTTACAACTCGTTTTTATGGGAGCTGGCCGCAAAATCGCAGAATGGCTTCAGGCCCTGTTCTGGTTCCGGGGGGCAGGCTGAGCCTGTGGTTAATTCTTCTTTCTGATGGGAAAATAGAGTGACCTGTGCCTGTCCCAACACCAAGAGCTAGTCTCTCGTTGGTTCCACGTCTTCCCGTTTATCCTCAGGACAAATTGCAACCTGTACGGAACAGGAGGTTAAAGGTGCTGATGCTCCAAGTAGGGAGCTTGCTAGTAAAGCGGCTGGAATGGCGAACCCGGGCACAAGGAGATGAGAAATGAGGTGCGTTTTAGAAACCTTTCCCCATCACACGGTGTACCATCTTCTGGGTTTCTCATGCATGTTTTTGATGTAGGAAGATGCCCTTGAAGCTGGAGATTTGGGACCCATGGGATGGGTACCACGCAGTATTACTTTAAAGGGTCTGCGTTTGCTCACCCAACCTCACCAAACCTCTCAGCCCCAAGAGTGTCCACCCTTATGTCTCATCCAGCTGTGGGTCTAGATATGGTCAATACAGGTTGCATCACAGCCCCTGAACGCATTGTGTAAGAATTCCTCTCTCGTTCACTGTCCTTGTTTCATGGGTTTTTCAAAGTAATTTATTTTCATAATGAGATTTAGCTGCTTTTCACTGCTGTGTTTATGCCGCTTTACACCCACTTGACACACTAACAGAGAGATATCAATACATAGGCTTTACGATTATTACTAGTCAGATATATTCTTGTGCGGTGAATAGGGCGTGTTGAGTCCAGTTCTCTGAGCAAGGAGTAGGTCTTGTCTATTACATATTGGGTTTATGGAACGGTATCTGAGCTAATTTGAAACCCTTGTTTTATGTATCACCCCACCTCACCTTTCCCGTTAAGCAGCCATAGTGTGTTTTCTGCATGTGTGACTCTGTTCTGTTTTGTAATTCAGTTCAAGTGTAACGGTTTTTACATTCCCTCTATCAGTGATACCTTATGAGAAGTGACCTTTTCTGTGTGACTTATTTCACTTAGAATCCTCGTACCTTAATCCACTCATCATGCTGCTACTAGCCTTATGACATTGATTTCATGGCTGAGTGATATTCCATTGTACATAAGGACCACAACTTCTTTACCCATTTTTCTCTTTCCTGGGATATTTAAGGTGGAATGAAGTGGAGGTCCTTGTCAACAGAGCAGCCCTAAACTTTGGGGTGCTTGTGTCTTGCTGATTTTTCATTTTCCCAATTCATACCCCCATGAGTGGAAGTGCCCTATGCTCTCTAAGCTGTGTTTTTCAGATGTTTCAGGACTCACCGTACACTTCTCCAGAGTGGCTGTTGGCAAATTACATCCCGCCCATCAGTGTAGCAAGGCTCCCATTTCTCCATGGCCTGTCCTGCATTTCTGGTTTTGACACTTTTTTCAGCATGGCCCTTTTGACCGATGGGAAGCGAGACTTGTTTGTAGCGCTGATTTGCCTTTCCAGGTTGCTTGGTTGGCCAAAAAGGGCGTATGCGTTTTTTCCTGAATATATTCAGGAAAAAACGCATACGCCCTTTTTGGCCAAGGGCATCATTGTCAACGTTTTGCCGCTTTTCATGTGCTTTAAATGCGATTCGAATCTACTTCCTGAAATCTGTTTCCTGCAATTCTGCCTTGATTTCAAATCCTCTTCGTTGCCTTCCCTCAATATATTTGTGGACGAGAGTTATCATTTATAACTGCAGGTTTGTGAATTGCAGTGCCCTGAACCTCCATTTTACAACTCGTTTTTATGGGAGCTGGCCACAAAATCACAGAATGGCTTCAGGCCCTGTTCTGGTTCCGGGGGGCAGGCTGAGCCTGTGGTTAATTCTTCTTTCTGATGGGAAAATAGAGTGACCTGTGCCTGTCCCAACACCAAGAGCTAGTCTCTCGTTGGTTCCACGTCTTCCCGTTTATCCTCAGGACAAATTGCAACCTGTACGGAACAGGAGGTTAAAGGTGCTGATGCTCCAAGTAGGGAGCTTGCTAGTAAAGCGGCTGGAATGGCGAACCCGGGCACAAGGAGATGAGAAATGAGGTGCGTTTTAGAAACCTTTCCCCATCACACGGTGTACCATCTTCTGGGTTTCTCATGCATGTTTTTGATGTAGGAAGATGCCCTTGAACCTGGAGATTTGGGACCCATGCGATGGGTACCACGCAGTATTCCTTTAAAGGGTCTGCGTTTGCTCACCCAACCTCACCAAACCTCTCAGCCCCAAGAGTGTCCACCCTTATGTCTCATCCAGCTGTGGGTCTAGATATGGTCAATCCAGGTTGCATCACAGCCCCTGAACGCATTGTGTAAGAATTCCTCTCTCGTTCACTGTCTTTGTTTCATGGGTTTTTCAAAGTAATTTATTTTCATAATGGGATTTAGCTGCTTTTCACTGCTGTGTTTATGCCGCTTTACACCCACTTGACACACTAACAGAGAGATATCAATACATAGGCTTTACGATTATTACTAGTCAGATATATTCTTGTGCGGTGAATAGGGCGTGTTGAGTCCAGTTCTCTGAGCAAGGAGTAGGTCTTGTCTATTACATATTGGGTTTATGGAACGGTATCTGAGCTAATTTGAAACCCTTGTTTTATGTATCACCCCACCTCACCTTTCCCGTTAAGCAGCCATAGTGTGTTTTCTGCATGTGTGACTCTGTTCTGTTTTGTAATTCAGTTCAAGTGTAACGGTTTTTACATTCCCTCTATCAGTGATACCTTATGAGAAGTGTCCTTTTCTGTGTGACTTATTTCACTTAGAATCGTCGTACCTTAATCCACTCATCATGCTGCTACTAGCCTTATGACATTGATTTCATGGCTGAGTGATATTCCATTGTACATAAGGACCACAACTTCTTTACCCATTTTTCTCTTTCCTGGGATATTTAAGGTGGAATGAAGTGGAGGTCCTTGTCAACAGAGCAGCCCTAAACTTTGGGGTGCTTGTGTCTTGCTGATTTTTCATTTTCCCAATTCATACCCCCATGAGTGGAAGTGCCCTATGCTCTCTAAGCTGTGTTTTTCAGATGTTTCAGGACTCACCGTACACTTCTCCAGAGTGGCTGTTGGCAATTTACATCCCGCCCATCAGTGTAGCAAGGCTCCCATTTCTCCATGGCCTGTCCTGCATTTCTGGTTTTGACACTTTTTTCAGCATGGCCCTTTTGACCGATGGGAAGCGAGACTTGTTTGTAGCGCTGATTTGCCTTTCCAGGTTGGTTGGTTGGCCAAAAAGGGCGTATGCGTTTTTTCCTGAATATATTCAGGAAAAAACGCATACGCCCTTTTTGGCCAAGGGCATCATTGTCAACGTTTTGCCGCTTTTCATGTGCTTTAAATGCGATTCGAATCTACCTCCTGAAATCTCTTTCCTGCAATTCTGCCTTGATTTCAAATCCTCTTCTTTGCCTTCCCTCAATATATTTGTGGACGAGAGTTATCATTTATAACTCTGCAGGTTTGTGAATTGCAGTGCCCTGAACCTCCATTTTACAACTCGTTTTTATGGGAGCTGGCGGCAAAATCGCAGAATGGCTTCAGGCCCTGTTCTGGTTCCGGGGGGCAGGCTGAGCCTGTGGTTAATTCTTCTTTCTGATGGGAAAATAGAGTGACCTGTGCCTGTCCCAACACCAAGAGCTAGTCTCTCGTTGGTTCCACGTCTTCCCGTTTATCCTCAGGACAAATTGCAACCTGTACGGAACAGGAGGTTAAAGGTGCTGATGCTCCAAGTAGGGAGCTTGCTAGTAAAACGGCTGGAATGGCGAACCCGGGCACAAGGCGATGAGAAATGAGGTGCGTTTTAGAAACCTTTCCCCATCACACTGTGTACCATCTTCTGGGTTTCTCATGCATGTTTTGATGTAGGAAGATGCCCTTGAAGCTGGAGATTTGGGACCCATGCGATGGGTACCATGCAGTATTACTTTAAAGGGTCTGCGTTTGCTCACCCAACCTCACCAAACCTCTCAGCCCCAAGAGTGTCCACCCTTATGTCTCATCCAGCTGTGGGTCTAGATATGGTCAATCCAGGTTGCATCACAGCCCCTGAACGCATTGTGTAAGAATTCCTCTCTCGTTCACTGTCTTTGTTTCATGGGTTTTTCAAAGTAATTTATTTTCATAATGGGATTTAGCTGCTTTTCACTGCTGTGTTTATGCCACTTTACACCCACTTGACACACTAACAGAGAGATATCAATACATAGGCTTTACGATTATTACTAGTCAGATATAATCTTGTGCGGTGAATAGGGCGTGTTGAGTCCAGTTCTCTGAGCAAGGAGTAGGTCTTGTCTATTACATATTGGGTTTATGGAACGGTATCTGAGCTAATTTGATACCCTTGTTTTATGTATCACCCCACCTCACCTTTCCCGTTAAGCAGCCATAGTGTGTTTTCTGCATGTGTGACTCTGTTCTGTTTTGTAATTCAGTTCAAGTGTAACGGTTTTTACATTCCCTCTATCAGTGATACCTTATGAGAAGTGTCCTTTTCTGTGTGACTTATTTCACTTAGAATCGTCGTACCTAAATCCACTCATCATGCTGCTACTAGCCTTATGACATTGATTTCATGGCTGAGTGATATTCCATTGTACATAAGGACCACAACTTCTTTACCCATTTTTCTCTTTCCTGGGATATTTAAGGTGGAATGAAGTGGAGGTCCTTGTCAACAGAGCAGCCCTCAACTTTGGGGTGCTTGTGTCTTGCTGATTTTTCATTTTCCCATTTCATACCCCCATGAGTGGAAGTGCCCTATGCTCTCTAAGCTGTGTTTTTCAGATGTTTCAGGACTCACCGTACACTTCTCCAGAGTGGCTGTTGGCAATTTACATCCCGCCCATCAGTGTAGCAAGGCTCCCATTTCTCCATGGCCTGTCCTGCATTTCTGGTTTTGACACTTTTTTCAGCATGGCCCTTTTGACCGATGGGAAGCGAGACTTGTTTGTAGCGCTGATTTGCCTTTCCAGGTTGCTTGGTTGGCCAAAAAGGGCGTATGCGTTTTTTCCTGAATATATTCAGGAAAAAACGCATACGCCCTTTTTGGCCAAGGGCATCATTGTCAACGTTTTGCCGCTTTTCATGTGCTTTAAATGCGATTCGAATCTACCTCCTGAAATCTGTTTCGTGCAATTCTGCCTTGATTTCAAATCCTCTTCTTTGCCTTCCCTCAATATATTTGTGGACGAGAGTTATCATTTATAACTCTGCAGGTTTGTGAATTGCAGTGCCCTGAACCTCCATTTTACAACTCGTTTTTATGGGAGCTGGCCGCAAAATCGCAGAATGGCTTCAGGCCCTGTTCTGGTTCCGGGGGGCAGGCTGAGCCTGTGGTTAATTCTTCTTTCTGATGGGAAAATAGAGTGACCTGTGCCTGTCCCAACACCAAGAGCTAGTCTCTCGTTGGTTCCACGTCTTCCCGTTTATCCTCAGGACAAATTGCAACCTGTACGGAACAGGAGGTTAAAGGTGCTGATGCTCCAAGTAGGGAGCTTGCTAGTAAAGCGGCTGGAATGGCGAACCCGGGCACAAGGAGATGAGAAATGAGGTGCGTTTTAGAAACCTTTCCCCATCACACGGTGTACCATCTTCTGGGTTTCTCATGCATGTTTTTGATGTAGGAAGATGCCCTTGAAGCTGGAGATTTGGGACCCATGCGATGGGTACCATGCAGTATTACTTTAAAGGGTCTGCGTTTGCTCACCCAACCTCACCAAACCTCTCATCCCCAAGAGTGTCCACCCTTATGTCTCATCCAGCTGTGGGTCTAGATATGGTCAATCCAGGTTGCATCACAGCCCCTGAACGCATTGTGTAAGAATTCCTCTCTCGTTCACTGTCTTTGTTTCATGGGTTTTTCAAAGTAATTTATTTTCATAATGGGATTTAGCTGCTTTTCACTGCTGTGTTTATGCCGCTTTACACCCACTTGACACACTAACAGAGAGATATCAATACATAGGCTTTACGATTATTACTAGTCAGATATATTCTTGTGCGGTGAATAGGGCGTGTTGAGTCCAGTTCTCTGAGCAAGGAGTAGGTCTTGTCTATTACATATTGGGTTTATGGAACGGTATCTGAGCTAATTTGAAACCCTTGTTTTATGTATCACTCCACCTCACCTTTCCCGTTAAGCAGCCATAGTGTGTTTTCTGCATGTGTGACTCTGTTCTGTTTTGTAATTCAGTTCAAGTGTAACGGTTTTTACATTCCCTCTATCAGTGATACCTTATGAGAAGTGTCCTTTTCTGTGTGACTTATTTCACTTAGAATCGTCGTACCTTAATCCACTCATCATGCTGCTACTAGCCTTATGACATTGATTTCATGGCTGAGTGATATTCCATTGTACATAAGGACCACAACTTCTTTATCCATTTTTCTCTTTCCTGGGATATTGAAGGTGGAATGAAGTGGAGGTCCTTGTCAACAGAGCAGCCCTAAACTTTGGGGTGCTTGTGTCTTGCTGATTTTTAATTTTCCCAATTTATACCCCCATGAGTGGAAGTGCCCTATGCTCTCTAAGCTGTGTTTTTCAGATGTTTCAGGACTCACCGGACACTTCTCCAGAGTGGCTCTTGGCAATTTACATCCCGCCCATCAGTGTAGCAAGGCTCCCATTTCTCCATGGCCTGTCCTGCATTTCTGGTTTTGACACTTTTTTCAGCATGGCCCTTTTGACCGATGGGAAGCGAGACTTGTTTGTAGCGCTGATTTGCCTTTCCAGGTTGCTTGGTTGGCCAAAAAGGGCGTATGCTTTTTTTCCTGAATATATTCAGGAAAAAACGCATACGCCCTTTTTGGCCAAGGGCATCATTGTCAACGTTTTGCCACTTTTCATGTGCTTTAAATGCGATTCGAATCTACTTTCTGAAATCTGTTTCCTGCAATTCTGCCTTGATTTCAAATCCTCTTCGTTGCCTTCCCTCAATATATTTGTGGACGAGAGTTATCATTTATAACTGCAGGTTTGTGAATTGCAGTGCCCTGAACCTCCATTTTACAACTCGTTTTTATGGGAGCTGGTCGCAAAATCACAGAATGGATTCAGGCCCTGTTCTGGTTCCGGGGGGCAGGCTGAGCCTGTGGTTAATTCTTCTTTCTGATGGGAAAATAGAGTGACCTGTGCCTGTCCCAACACCAAGAGCTAGTCTCTCGTTGGTTCCACGTCTTCCCGTTTATCCTCAGGACAAATTGCAACCTGTACGGAACAGGAGGTTAAAGGTGCTGATGCTCCAAGTAGGGAGCTTGCTAGTAAAGCGGCTGGAATGGCGAACCCGGGCACAAGGAGATGAGAAATGAGGTGCGTTTTAGAAACCTTTCCCCATCACACGGTGTACCATCTTCTGGGTTTCTCATGCATGTTTTTGATGTAGGAAGATGCCCTTGAACCTGGAGATTTGGGACCCATGCGATGGGTACCATGCAGTATTACTTTAAAGGGTCTGCGTTTGCTCACCCAACTTCACCAAACCTCTCATCCCCAAGAGTGTCCACCCTTATGTCTCATCCAGCTGTGCGTCTAGATATGGTCAATCCAGGTTGCATCACAGCCCCTGAACGCATTGTGTAAGAATTCCTCTCTCGTTCACTGTCTTTGTTTCATGGGTTTTTCAAAGTAATTTATTTTCATAATGGGATTTAGCTGCTTTTCACTGCTGTGTTTATGCCGCTTTACACCCACTTGACACACTAACAGAGAGACATCAATACATAGGCTTTACGATTATTACTAGTCAGATATATTCTTGTGCGGTGAATAGGGCGTGTTGAGTCCAGTTCTCTGAGCAAGGAGTAGGTCTTGTCTATTACATATTGGGTTTATGGAACGGTATCTGAGCTAATTTGAAACCCTTGTTTTATGTATCACCCCACCTCACCTTTCCCGTTAAGCAGCCATAGTGTGTTTTCTGCATGTGTGACTCTATTCTGTTTTGTAATTCAGTTCAAGTGTAACGGTTTTTACATTCCCTCTATCAGTGATACCTTATGAGAAGTGTCCTTTTCTGTGTGACTTATTTCACTTAGAATCGTCGTACCTAAATCCACTCATCATGCTGCTACTAGCCTTATGACATTGATTTCATGGCTGAGTGATATTCCATTGTACATAAGGACCACAACTTCTTTATCCATTTTTCTCTTTCCTGGGATATTTAAGGTGGAATGAAGTGGAGGTCCTTGTCAACAGAGCAGCCCTAAACTTTGGGGTGCTTGTGTCTTGCTGATTTTTCATTTTCCCAATTCATACCCCCATGAGTGGAAGTGCCCTATGCTCTCTAAGCTGTGTTTTTCAGATGTTTCAGGACTCACCGGACACTTCTCCAGAGTGGCTGTTGGCAATTTACATCCCGCCCATCAGTGTAGCAAGGCTCCCATTTCTCCATGGCCTGTCCTGCATTTCTGGTTTTGACACTTTTTTCAGCATGGCCCTTTTGACCGATGGGAAGCGAGACTTGTTTGTAGCGCTGATTTGCCTTTCCAGGTTGCTTGGTTGGCCAAAAAGGGCGTATGCTTTTTTTCCTTAATATATTCAGGAAAAAACGCATACGCCCTTTTTGGCCAAGGGCATCATTGTCAACGTTTTGCCACTTTTCATGTGCTTTAAATGCGATTCGAATCTACTTCCTGAAATCTGTTTCCTGCAATTCTGCCTTGATTTCAAATCCTCTTCGTTGCCTTCCCTCAATATATTTGTGGACGAGAGTTATCATTTATAACTGCAGGTTTGTGAATTGCAGTGCCCTGAACCTCCATTTTACAACTCGTTTTTATGGGAGCTGGCCGCAAAATCACAGAATGGCTTCAGGCCCTGTTCTGGTTCCGGGGGGCAGGCTGAGCCTGTGGTTAATTCTTCTTTCTGATGGGAAAATAGAGTGACCTGTGCCTGTCCCAACACCAAGAGCTAGTCTCTCGTTGGTTCCACGTCTTCCCGTTTATCCTCAGGACAAATTGCAACCTGTACGGAACAGGAGGTTAAAGGTGCTGATGCTCCAAGTAGGGAGCTTGCTAGTAAAGGGGCTGGAATGGCGAACCCGGGCACAAGGAGATGAGAAATGAGGTGCGTTTTAGAAACCTTTCCCCATCACACGGTGTACCATCTTCTGGGTTTCTCATGCATGTTTTTGATGTAGGAAGATGCCCTTGAACCTGGAGATTTGGGACCCATGCGATGGGTACCATGCAGTATTATTTTAAAGGGTCTGCGTTTGCTCACCCAACCTCACCAAACCTCTCATCCCCAAGAGTGTCCACCCTTATGTCCCATCCAGCTGTGCGTCTAGATATGGTCAATCCAGGTTGCATCACAGCCCCTGAACGCATTGTGTAAGAATTCCTCTCTCGTTCACTGTCTTTGTTTCATGGGTTTTTCAAAGTAATTTATTTTCATAATGGGATTTAGCTGCTTTTCACTGCTGTGTTTATGCCGCTTTACACCCACTTGACACACTAACAGAGAGACATCAATACATAGGCTTTACGATTATTACTAGTCAGATATATTCTTGTGCGGTGAATAGGGCGTGTTGAGTCCAGTTCTCTGAGCAAGGAGTAGGTCTTGTCTATTACATATTGGGTTTATGGAACGGTATCTGAGCTAATTTGAAACCCTTGTTTTATGTATCACCCCACCTCACCTTTCCCGTTAAGCAGCCATAGTGTGTTTTCTGCATGTGTGACTCTGTTCTGTTTTGTAATTCAGTTCAAGTGTAACGGTTTTTACATTCCCTCTATCAGTGATACCTTATGAGAAGTGTCCTTTTCTGTGTGACTTATTTCACTTAGAATCGTCGTACCTAAATCCACTCATCATGCTGCTACTAGCCTTATGACATTGATTTCATGGCTGAGTGATATTCCATTGTACATAAGGACCACAACTTCTTTATCCATTTTTCTCTTTCCTGGGATATTTAAGGTGGAATGAAGTGGAGGTCCTTGTCAACAGAGCAGCCCTAAACTTTGGGGTGCTTGTGTCTTGCTGATTTTTCATTTTCCCAATTCATACCCCCATGAGTGGAAGTGCCCTATGCTCTCTAAGCTGTGTTTTTCAGATGTTTCAGGACTCACCGGACACTTCTCCAGAGTGGCTGTTGGCAATTTACATCCCGCCCATCAGTGTAGCAAGGCTCCCATTTCTCCATGGCCTGTCCTGCATTTCTGGTTTTGACACTTTTTTCAGCATGGCCCTTTTGACCGATGGGAAGCGAGACTTGTTTGTAGCGCTGATTTGCCTTTCCAGGTTGCTTGGTTGGCCAAAAAGGGCGTATGCGTTTTTTCCTGAATATATTCAGGAAAAAACGCATACGCCCTTTTTGGCCAAGGGCATCATTGTCAACGTTTTGCCGCTTTTCATGTGCTTTAAAGGCGATTCGAATCTACCTCCTGAAATCTCTTTCCTGCAATTCTGCCTTGATTTCAAATCCTCTTCTTTGCCTTCCCTCAATATATTTGTGGACGAGAGTTATCATTTATAACTCTGCAGGTTTGTGAATTGCAGTGCCCTGAACCTCCATTTTACAACTCGTTTTTATGGGAGCTGGCGGCAAAAACGCAGAATGGCTTCAGGCCCTGTTCTGGTTCCGTGGGGCAGGCTGAGCCTGTGGTTAATTCTTCTTTCAGATGGGAAAATAGAGTGACCTGTGCCTGTTCCAACACCAAGAGCTAGTCTCTCGTTGGTTCCCCGTCTTCCCGTTCATCCTCAGGACAAATTGCAACCTGTACGGAACAGGAGGTTAAAGGTGCTGATGCTCCAAGTAGGGAGCTTGCTAGTAAAGCGGCTGGAATGGCGAACCCGGGCACAAGGCGATGAGAAATGAGGTGTGTTTTAGAAACCTTTCCCCATCACACTGTGTACCATCTTCTGGGTTTCTCATGCATGTTTTGATGTAGGAAGATGTCCTTGAAGCTGGAGATTTGGGACCCATGCGATGGGTACCATGCAGTATTACTTTAAAGGGTCTGCGTTTGCTCACCCAACCTCACCAAACCTCTCAGCCCCAAGAGTGTCCACCCTTATGTCTCATCCAGCTGTGGGTCTAGATATGGTCAATCCAGGTTGCATCACAGCCCCTGAACGCATTGTGTAAGAATTCCTCTCTCGTTCACTGTCTTTGTTTCATGGGTTTTTCAAAGTAATTTATTTTCATAATGGGATTTAGCTGCTTTTCACTGCTGTGTTTATGCCACTTTACACCCACTTGACACACTAACGGAGAGATATCAATACATAGGTTTTACGATTATTACTAGTCAGATATAATCTTGTGCGGTGAATAGGGCGTGTTGAGTCCAGTTCTCTGAGCAAGGAGTAGGTCTTGTCTATTACATATTGGGTTTATGGAACGGTATCTGAGCTAATTTGATACCCTTGTTTTATGTATCATCCCACCTCACCTTTCCCGTTAAGCAGCCAGAGTGTGTTTTCTGCATGTGTGACTCTGTTCTGTTTTGTAATTCAGTTCAAGTGTAACGGTTTTTATATTCCCTCTATCAGTGATACCTTATGAGAAGTGTCCTTTTCTGTGTGACTTATTTCACTTAGAATCGTCGTACCTAAATCCACTCATCATGCTGCTACTAGCCTTATGACATTGATTTCATGGCTGAGTGATATTCCATTGTACATAAGCACCACAACTTCTTTACCCATTTTTCTCTTTCCTGGGATATTTAAGGTGGAATGAAGTGGAGGTCCTTGTCAACAGAGCAGCCCTCAACTTTGGGGTGCTTGTGTCTTGCTGATTTTTCATTTTCCCAATTCATACCCCCATGAGTGGAAGTGCCCTATGCTCTCTAAGCTGTGTTTTTCAGATGTTTCAGGACTCACCGTACACTTCTCCAGAGTGGCTGTTGGCAATTTACATCCCGCCCATCAGTGTAGCAAGGCTCCCATTTCTCCATGGCCTGTCCTGCATTTCTGGTTTTGACACTTTTTTCAGCATGGCCCTTTTGACCGATGGGAAGCGAGACTTGTTTGTAGCGCTGATTTGCCTTTCCAGGTTGCTTGGTTGGCCAAAAAGGGCGTATGCGTTTTTTCCTGAATATATTCAGGAAAAAACGCATACGCCCTTTTTGGCCAAGGGCATCATTGTCAACGTTTTGCCGCTTTTCATGTGCTTTAAAGGCGATTCGAATCTACCTCCTGAAATCTCTTTCCTGCAATTCTGCCTTGATTTCAAATCCTCTTCTTTGCCTTCCCTCAATATATTTGTGGACGAGAGTTATCATTTATAACTCTGCAGGTTTGTGAATTGCAGTGCCCTGAACCTCCATTTTACAACTCGTTTTTATGGGAGCTGGCCGCAAAATCGCAGAATGGCTTCAGGCCCTGTTCTGGTTCCGGGGGGCAGGCTGAGCCTGTGGTTAATTCTTCTTTCTGATGGGAAAATAGAGTGACCTGTGCCTGTCCCAACACCAAGAGCTAGTCTCTCGTTGGTTCCACGTCTTCCCGTTTATCCTCAGGACAAATTGCAACCTGTACGGAACAGGAGGTTAAAGGTGCTGATGCTCCAAGTAGGGAGCTTGCTAGTAAAGCGGCTGGAATGGCGAACCCGGGCACAAGGCGATGAGAAATGAGGTGCGTTTTAGAAACCTTTCCCCATCACACGGTGTACCATCTTCTGGGTTTCTCATGCATGTTTTTGATGTAGGAAGATGCCCTTGAACCTGGAGATTTGGGACCCATGCGATGGGTATCATGCAGTATTACTTTAAAGGGTCTGCGTTTGCTCACCCAACCTCACCAAACCTCTCAGGCCCAAGAGTGTCCACCCTTATGTCTCATCCAGCTGTGCATCTAGATATGGTCAATCCAGGTTGCATCACAGCCCCTGAACGCATTGTGTAAGAATTTCTCTCTCTTTCACTGTCTTTGTTTCATGGGTGTTTCAAAGTAATTTATTTTTATAATGGGGTTTAGCTGCTTTTCACTGCTGTGTTTATGCCGCTTTACACCCACTTGACACACTAACAGAGAGATATCAATACATAGGCTTTACGATTATTACTAGTCAGATATATTCTTGTGCGGTGAATAGGGCGTGTTGAGTCCAGTTCTCTGAGCAAGGAGTAGGTCTTGTCTATTACATATTGGGTTTATGGAACGGTATCTGAGCTAATTTGATACCCTTGTTTTATGTATCACCCCACCTCACCTTTCCCGTTAAGCAGCCATAGTGTGTTTTCTGCATGTGTGACTCTGTTCTGTTTTGTAATTCAGTTCAAGTGTAACGGTTTTTACATTCCCTCTATCAGTGATACCTTATGAGAAGTGACCTTTTCTGTGTGACTTATTTCACTTAGAATCCTCGTACCTTAATCCACTCATCATGCTGCTACTAGCCTTATGACATTGATTTCATGGCTGAGTGATATTCCATTGTACATAAGGACCACAACTTCTTTACCCATTTTTCTCTTTCCTGGGATATTTAAGGTGGAATGAAGTGGAGGTCCTTGTCAACAGAGCAGCCCTAAACTTTGGGGTGCTTGTGTCTTGCTGATTTTTCATTTTCCCAATTCATACCCCCATGAGTGGAAGTGCCCTATGCTCTCTAAGCTGTGTTTTTCAGATGTTTCAGGACTCACCGTACACTTCTCCAGAGTGGCTGTTGGCAAATTACATCCCGCCCATCAGTGTAGCAAGGCTCCCATTTCTCCATGGCCTGTCCTGCATTTCTGGTTTTGACACTTTTTTCAGCATGGCCCTTTTGACCGATGGGAAGCGAGACTTGTTTGTAGTGCTGATTTGCCTTTCCAGGTTGCTTGGTTGGCCAAAAAGGGCGTATGCGTTTTTTCCTGAATATATTCAGGAAAAAACGCATACGCCCTTTTTGGCCAAGGGCATCATTGTCAACGTTTTGCCGCTCTTCATGTGCTTTAAATGCGATTCGAATCTACTTCCTGAAATCTGTTTCCTGCAATTCTGCCTTGATTTCAAATCCTCTTCGTTGCCTTCCCTCAATATATTTGTGGACGAGAGTTATCATTTATAACTGCAGGTTTGTGAATTGCAGTGCCCTGAACCTCCATTTTACAACTCGTTTTTATGGGAGCTGGCCGCAAAATCACAGAATGGATTCAGGCCCTGTTCTGGTTGCGGGGGGCAGGCTGAGCCTGTGGTTAATTCTTCTTTCTGATGGGAAAATAGAGTGACCTGTGCCTGTCCCAACACCAAGAGCTAGTCTCTCGTTGGTTCCACGTCTTCCCGTTTATCCTCAGGACAAATTGCAACCTGTACGGAACAGGAGGTTAAAGGTGCTGATGCTCCAAGTAGGGAGCTTGCTAGTAAAGCGGCTGGAATGGCGAACCCGGGCACAAGGAGATGAGAAATGAGGTGCGTTTTAGAAACCTTTCCCCATCACACGGTGTACCATCTTCTGGGTTTCTCATGCATGTTTTCGATGTAGGAAGATGCCCTTGAAGCTGGAGATTTGGGACCCATGCGATGGGTACCATGCAGTATTACTTTAAAGGGTCTGCGTTTGCTCACCCAACCTCACCAAACCTCTCAGCCCCAAGAGTGTCCACCCTTATGTCTCATCCAGCTGTGGGTCTAGATATGGTCAATCCAGGTTGCATCACAGCCCCTGAACGCATTGTGTAAGAATTCCTCTCTCGTTCACTGTCTTTGTTTCATGGGTTTTTCAAAGTAATTTATTTTCATAATGGGATTTAGCTGCTTTTCACTGCTGTGTTTATGCCGCTTTACACCCACTTGACACACTAACAGAGAGATATCAATACATAGGCTTTACGATTATTACTAGTCAGATATATTCTTGTGCGGTGAATAGGGCGTGTTGAGTCCAGTTCTCTGAGCAAGGAGTAGGTCTTGTCTATTACATATTGGGTTTATGGAACGGTATCTGAGCTAATTTGAAACCCTTGTTTTATGTATCACCCCACCTCACCTTTCCCGTTAAGCAGCCATAGTGTGTTTTCTGCATGTGTGACTCTGTTCTGTTTTGTAATTCAGTTCAAGTGTAACGGTTTTTACATTCCCTCTATCAGTGATACCTTATGAGAAGTGTCCTTTTCTGTGTGACTTATTTCACTTAGAATCGTCGTACCTTAATCCACTCATCATGCTGCTACTAGCCTTATGACATTGATTTCATGGCTGAGTGATATTCCATTGTACATAAGGACCACAACTTCTTTACCCATTTTTCTCTTTCCTGGGATATTGAAGGTGGAATGAAGTGGAGGTCCTTGTCAACAGAGCAGCCCTCAACTTTGGGGTGCTTGTGTCTTGCTGATTTTTCATTTTCCCAATTCATACCCCCATGAGTGGAAGTGCCCTATGCTCTCTAAGCTGTGTTTTTCAGATGTTTCAGGACTCACCGTACACTTCTCCAGAGTGGCTGTTGGCAATTTACATCCCGCCCATCAGTGTAGCAAGGCTCCCATTTCTCCATGGCCTGTCCTGCATTTCTGGTTTTGACACTTTTTTCAGCATGGCCCTTTTGACCGATGGGAAGCTAGACTTGTTTGTTGCGCTCATTTGCCTTTCCAGGTTGCTTGGTTGGCCAAAAAGGGCGTATGCGTTTTTTCCTGAATATATTCAGGAAAAAACGCATACGCCCTTTTTGGCCAAGGGCATCATTGTCAACGTTTTGCCGCTTTTCATGTGCTTTAAATGCGATTCGAATCTACCTCCTGAAATCTGTTTCGTGCAATTCTGCCTTGATTTCAAATCCTCTTCTTTGCCTTCCCTCAATATATTTGTGGACGAGAGTTATCATTTATAACTCTGCAGGTTTGTGAATTGCAGTGCCCTGAACCTCCATTTTACAACTCGTTTTTATGGGAGCTGGCCGCAAAATCGCAGAATGGCTTCAGGCCCTGTTCTGGTTCCGGGGGGCAGGCTGAGCCTGTGGTTAATTCTTCTTTCTGATGGGAAAATAGAGTGACCTGTGCCTGTCCCAACACCAAGAGCTAGTCTCTCGTTGGTTCCACGTCTTCCCGTTTATCCTCAGGACAAATTGCAACCTGTACGGAACAGGAGGTTAAAGGTGCTGATGCTCCAAGTAGGGAGCTTGCTAGTAAAGCGGCTGGAATGGCGAACCCGGGCACAAGGCGATGAGAAATGAGGTGCGTTTTAGAAACCTTTCCCCATCACACTGTGTACCATCTTCTGGGTTTCTCATGCATGTTTTGATGTAGGAAGATGCCCTTGAAGCTGGAGATTTGGGACCCATGCGATGGGTACCATGCAGTATTACTTTAAAGGGTCTGCGTTTGCTCACCCAACCTCACCAAACCTCTCAGCCCCAAGAGTGTCCACCCTTATGTCTCATCCAGCTGTGGGTCTAGATATGGTCAATCCAGCTTGCATCACAGCCCCTGAACGCATTGTGTAAGGATTCCTCTCTCGTTCACTGTCTTTGTTTCATGGGTTTTTCAAAGTAATTTATTTTCATAATGGGATTTAGCTGCTTTTCACTGCTGTGTTTATGCCACTTTACACCCACTTGACACACTAACAGAGAGATATCAATACATAGGCTTTACGATTATTACTAGTCAGATATAATCTTGTGCGGTGAATAGGGCGTGTTGAGTCCAGTTCTCTGAGCAAGGAGTAGGTCTTGTCTATTACATATTGGGTTTATGGAACGGTATCTGAGCTAATTTGATACCCTTGTTTTATGTATCACCCCACCTCACCTTTCCCGTTAAGCAGCCATAGTGTGTTTTCTGCATGTGTGACTCTGTTCTGTTTTGTAATTCAGTTCAAGTGTAACGGTTTTTACATTCCCTCTATCAGTGATACCTTATGAGAAGTGTCCTTTTCTGTGTGACTTATTTCACTTAGAATCGTCGTACCTAAATCCACTCATCATGCTGCTACTAGCCTTAGGACATTGATTTCATGGCTGAGTGATATTCCATTGTACATAAGGACCACAACTTCTTTACCCATTTTTCTCTTTCCTGGGATATTGAAGGTGGAATGAAGTGGAGGTCCTTGTCAACAGAGCAGCCCTCAACTTTGGGGTGCTTGTGTCTTGCTGATTTTTCATTTTCCCAATTCATACCCCCATGAGTGGAAGTGCCCTATGCTCTCTAAGCTGTGTTTTTCAGATGTTTCAGGACTCACCGTACACTTCTCCAGAGTGGCTGTTGGCAATTTACATCCCGCCCATCAGTGTAGCAAGGCTCCCATTTCTCCATGGCCTGTCCTGCATTTCTGGTTTTGACACTTTTTTCAGCATGGCCCTTTTGACCGATGGGAAGCTAGACTTGTTTGTTGCGCACATTTGCCTTTCCAGGTTGCTTGGTTGGCCAAAAAGGGCGTATGCGTTTTTTCCTGAATATATTCAGGAAAAAACGCATACGCCCTTTTTGGCCAAGGGCATCATTGTCAACGTTTTGCCGCTTTTCATGTGCTTTAAATGCGATTCGAATCTACCTCCTGAAATCTGTTTCGTGCAATTCTGCCTTGATTTCAAATCCTCTTCTTTGCCTTCCCTCAATATATTTGTGGACGAGAGTTATCATTTATAACTCTGCAGGTTTGTGAATTGCAGTGCCCTGAACCTCCATTTTACAACTCGTTTTTATGGGAGCTGGCCGCAAAATCGCAGAATGGCTTCAGGCCCTGTTCTGGTTCCGGGGGGCAGGCTGAGCCTGTGGTTAATTCTTCTTTCTGATGGGAAAATAGAGTGACCTGTGCCTGTCCCAACACCAATAGCTAGTCTCTCGTTGGTTCCACGTCTTCCCGTTTATCCTCAGGACAAATTGCAACCTGTACGGAACAGGAGGTTAAAGGTGCTGATGCTCCAAGTAGGGAGCTTGCTAGTAAAGCGGCTGGAATGGCGAACCCGGGCACAAGGCGATGAGAAATGAGGTGCGTTTTAGAAACCTTTCCCCATCACACTGTGTACCATCTTCTGGGTTTCTCATGCATGTTTTGATGTAGGAAGATGCCCTTGAAGCTGGAGATTTGGGACCCATGCGATGGGTACCATGCAGTATTACTTTAAAGGGTCTGCGTTTGCTCACCCAACCTCACCAAACCTCTCAGCCCCAAGAGTGTCCACCCTTATGTCTCATCCAGCTGTGGGTCTAGATATGGTCAATCCAGCTTGCATCACAGCCCCTGAACGCATTGTGTAAGGATTCCTCTCTCGTTCACTGTCTTTGTTTCATGGGTTTTTCAAAGTAATTTATTTTCATAATGGGATTTAGCTGCTTTTCACTGCTGTGTTTATGCCACTTTACACCCACTTGACACACTAACAGAGAGATATCAATACATAGGCTTTACGATTATTACTAGTCAGATATAATCTTGTGCGGTGAATAGGGCGTGTTGAGTCCAGTTCTCTGAGCAAGGAGTAGGTCTTGTCTATTACATATTGGGTTTATGGAACGGTATCTGAGCTAATTTGATACCCTTGTTTTATGTATCACCCCACCTCACCTTTCCCGTTAAGCAGCCATAGTGTGTTTTCTGCATGTGTGACTCTGTTCTGTTTTGTAATTCAGTTCAAGTGTAACGGTTTTTACATTCCCTCTATAAGTGATACCTTATGAGAAGTGTCCTTTTCTGTGTGACTTATTTGACTTAGAATCGTCGTACCTAAATCCACTCATCATGCTGCTACTAACCTTATGACATTGATTTCATGGCTGAGTGATATTCCATTGTACATAAGGACCACAACTTCTTTATCCATTTTTCTCTTTCCTGGGATATTGAAGGTGGAATGAAGTGGAGGTCCTTGTCAACAGAGCAGCCCTCAACTTTGGGGTGCTTGTGTCTTGCTGATTTTTCATTTTCCCAATTTATACCCCCATGAGTGGAAGTGCCCTATGCTCTCTAAACTGTGTTTTTCAGATGTTTCAGGACACACCGTACACTTCTCCAGAGTGGCTGTTGGCAATTTACATCCCGCCCATCAGTGTAGCAAGGCTCCCATTTCTCCATGGCCTGTCCTGCATTTCTGGTTTTGACACTTTTTTCAGCATGGCCCTTTTGACCGATGGGAAGCGAGACTTCTCTGTAGCGCTGATTTGCCTTTCCAGGTTGCTTGGTTGGCCAAAAAGGGCGTATGCGTTTTTTCCTGAATATATTCAGGACAAAACGCATACGCCCTTTTTGGCCAAGGGCATCATTGTCAACGTTTTGCCGCTTTTCATGTGCTTTAAAGGCGATTCGTATCTACCTCCTGAAATCTGTTTCGTGCAATTCTGCCTTGATTTCAAATCCTCTTCTTTGCCTTCCCTCAATATATTTGTGGACGAGAGTTATCATTTATAACTCTGCAGGTTTGTGAATTGCAGTGCCCTGAACCTCCATTTTACAACTCGCTTTTTTGGGAGCTGGCCGCAAAAGCGCAGGATGGCTTCAGGCCCTGTTCTGGTTCTGGGGGGCAGGCTGAGCCTGTGGTTAATTCTTCTTCCTGATGGGAAAATAGAGTGACCTGTGCCTGTCCCAACACCAAGAGCTAGTCTCTCGTTGGTTCCCCGTCTTCCCGTTCATCCTCAGGACAAATTGCCACCTGTACGGAACAGGAGGTTAAAGGTGCTGATGCTCCAAGTAGGGAGATTGCTAGTAAAGTGGCTGGAATGGCGAACCCGGGCACAAGGAGATGAGAAATGAGGTGCGTTTTAGAAACCTTTCCCCATCACACGGTGTACCATCTTCTGGGTTTCTCATGCATGTTTTCGATGTAGGAAGATGCCCTTGAACCTGGAGATTTGGGACCCATGCGATGGGTACCACGCAGTATTACTTTAAAGGGTCTGCGTTTGCTCACCCAACCTCACCAAACCTCTCAGCCCCAAGAGTGTCCACCCTTATGTCTCATCCAGCTGTGGGTCTAGATATGGTCAATCCAGGTTGCATCACAGCCCCTGAACTCATTGTGTAAGAATTTCTATCTCTTTCACTGTCGTTGTTTCATGGGTTTTTCAAAGTAATTTATTTTCATAATGGGGTTTAGCTGCTTTTCACGGCTGTGTTTATGCCGCTTTACACCCACTTGACACACTAACAGAGAGATATCAATACATAGGTTTTTTAAGATTATTACTAGTCAGATATATTCCTGTGCGGTGAATAGGGCGTGTTGAGTCCAGTTCTCTGAGCAAGGAGTAGGTCTTGTCTACTACATATTGGGTTTATGGAACGGTATCTGAGCTAATTTGATACCCTTGTTTTATGTATCACCCCACCTCACCTTTCCCGTTAAGCAGCCATAGTGTGTTTTCTGCATGTGTGACTCTGTTCTGTTTTGTAATTCAGTTCAAGTGTAACGGTTTTTACATTCCCTCTATAAGTGATACCTTATGAGAAGTGTCCTTTTCTGTGTGACTTATTTCACTTAGAATCGTCGTACCTAAATCCACTCATCATGCTGCTACTAGCCTTAGGACATTGATTTCATGGCTGAGTGATATTCCATTGTACATAAGGACCACAACTTCTTTATCCATTTTTCTCTTTCCTGGGATATTTAAGGTGGAATGAAGTGGAGGTCCTTGTCAACAGAGCAGTCCTCAACTTTGGGGTGCTTGTGTCTTGCTGATTTTTCATTTTCCCAATTTATACCCCCATGAGTGGAAGTGCCCTATGCTCTCTAAGCTGTGTTTTTCAGATGTTTCAGGACTCACCGTACACTTCTCCAGAGTGGCTGTTGGCAATTTACATCCCGCCCATCAGTGTAGCAAGGCTCCCATTTCTCCATGGCCTGTCCTGCATTTCTGGTTTTGACACTTTTTTCAGCATGGCCCTTTTGACCGATGGGAAGCGAGACTTCTCTGTAGCGCTGATTTGCCTTTCCAGGTTGCTTGGTTGGCCAAAAAGGGCGTATGCGTTTTTTCCTGAATATATTCAGGAAAAAACGCATACGCCCTTTTTGGCCAAGGGCATCATTGTCAACGTTTTGCCGCTTTTCATGTGCTTTAAAGGCGATTCGTATCTACCTCCTGAAATCTGTTTCGTGCAATTCTGCCTTGATTTCAAATCCTCTTCTTTGCCTTCCCTCAATATATTTGTGGACGAGAGTTATCATTTATAACTCTGCAGGTTTGTGAATTGCAGTGCCCTGAACCTCCATTTTACAACTCGCTTTTTTGGGAGCTGGCCGCAAAAGCGCAGGATGGCTTCAGGCCCTGTTCTGGTTCTGGGGGGCAGGCTGAGCCTGTGGTTAATTCTTCTTTCTGATGGGAAAATAGAGTGACCTCTGCCTGTCCCAACACCAAGAGCTAGTCTCTCGTTGGTTCCCCGTCTTCCCGTTCATCCTCAGGACAAATTGCAACCTGTACGGAACAGGAGGTTAAAGGTGCTGATGCTCCAAGTAGGGAGATTGCTAGTAAAGCGGCTGGAATGGCGAACCCGGGCACAAGGAGATGAGAAATGAGGTGCGTTTTAGAAACCTTTCCCCATCACACGGTGTACCATCTTCTGGGTTTCTCATGCATGTTTTCGATGTAGGAAGATGCCCTTGATCCTGGAGATTTGGGACCCATGCGATGGGTACCACGCAGTATTACTTTAAAGGGTCTGCATTTGCTCACCCAACCTCACCAAACCTCTCAGCCCCAAGAGTGTCCACCCTTATGTCTCATCCAGCTGTGGGTCTAGATATGGTCAATCCAGGTTGCATCACAGCCCCTGAACTCATTGTGTAAGAATTTCTATCTCTTTCACTGTCGTTGTTTCATGGGTTTTACAAAGTAATTTATTTTCATAATGGGGTTTAGCTGCTTTTCACGGCTGTGTTTATGCCGCTTTACACCCACTTGACACACTAACAGAGAGATATCAATACATAGGTTTTAAGATTATTACTAGTCAGATATATTCTTGTGCGGTGAATAGGGCGTGTTGAGTCCAGTTCTCTGAGCAAGGAGTAGGTCTTGTCTATTACATATTGGGTTTATGGAACGGTATCTGAGCTAATTTCATACCCTTGTTTTATGTATCACCCCACCTCACCTTTCCCGTTAAGCAGCCATAGTGTGTTTTCTGCATGTGTGACTCTGTTCTGTTTTGTAATTCAGTTCAAGTGTAACGGTTTTTACATTCCCTCTATAAGTGATACCTTATGAGAAGTGTCCTTTTCTGTGTGACTTATTTCACTTAGAATCGTCGTACCTATATCCACTCATCATGCTGCTACTAACCTTATGACATTGATTTCATGGCTGAGTGATATTCCATTGTACATAAGGACCACAACTTCTTTATCCATTTTTCTCTTTCCTGGGATATTTAAGGTGGAATGAAGTGGAGGTCCTTGTCAACAGAGCAGTCCTCAACTTTGGGGTGCTTGTGTCTCGCTGATTTTTAATTTTCCCAATTTATACCCCCATGAGTGGAAGTGCCCTATGCTCTCTCAGCTGTGTTTTTCAGATGTTTCAGGACTCACCGGACACTTCTCCAGAGTGGCTGTTGGCAATTTACATCCCGTCCATCAGTGTAGCAAGGCTCCCATTTCTCCATGGCCTGTCCTGCATTTCTGGTTTTGACACTTTTTTCAGCATGGCCCTTTTGACCGATGGGAAGCGAGACTTCTCTGTAGCGCTGATTTGCCTTTCCAGGTTGCTTGGTTGGCCAAAAAGGGCGTATGCGTTTTTTCCTGAATATATTCAGGAAAAAACGCATACGCCCTTTTTGGCCAAGGGCATCATTGTCAACGTTTTGCCGCTTTTCATGTGCTTTAAAGGCGATTCGTATCTCCCTCCTGAAATCTGTTTCGTGCAATTCTGCCTTGATTTCAAATCCTCTTCTTTGCCTTCCCTCAATATATTTGTGGACGAGAGTTATCATTTATAACTCTGCAGGTTTGTGAATTGCAGTGCCCTGAACCTCCATTTTACAACTCGCTTTTTTGGGAGCTGGCCGCAAAAGCGCAGGATGGCTTCAGGCCCTGTTCTGGTTCTGGGGGGCAGGCTGAGCCTGTGGTTAATTCTTCTTCCTGATGGGAAAATAGAGTGACCTGTGCCTGTCCCAACACCAAGAGCTAGTCTCTCGTTGGTTCCCCGTCTTCCCGTTCATCCTCAGGACAAATTGCAACCTGTACGGAACAGGAGGTTAAAGGTGCTGATGCTCTAAGTAGGGAGATTGCTAGTAAAGCGGCTGGAATGGCGAACCCGGGCACAAGGAGATGAGAAATGAGGTGCGTTTTAGAAACCTTTCCCCATCACACGGTGTACCATCTTCTGGGTTTCTCATGCATGTTTTCGATGTAGGAAGATGCCCTTGAACCTGGAGATTTGGGACCCATGCGATGGGTACCACGCAGTATTACTTTAAAGGGTCTGCGTTTGCTCACCCAACCTCACCAAACCTCTCAGCCCCAAGAGTGTCCACCCTTATGTCTCATCCAGCTGTGGGTCTAGATATGGTCAATCCAGGTTGCATCACAGCCCCTGAACTCATTGTGTAAGAATTTCTATCTCTTTCACTGTCGTTGTTTCATGGGTTTTACAAAGTAATTTATTTTCATAATGGGGTTTAGCTGCTTTTCATGGCTGTGTTTATGCCGCTTTACACCCACTTGACACACTAACAGAGAGATATCAATACATAGGTTTTAAGATTATTACTAGTCAGATATATTCTTGTGCGGTGAATAGGGCGTGTTGAGTCCAGTTCTCTGAGCAAGGAGTAGGTCTTGTCTATTACATATTGGGTTTATGGAACGGTATCTGAGCTAATTTGATACCCTTGTTTTATGTATCACCCCACCTCACCTTTCCCGTTAAGCAGCCATAGTGTGTTTTCTGCATGTGTGACTCTGTTCTGTTTTGTAATTCAGTTCAAGTGTAACGGTTTTTACATTCCCTCTATAAGTGATACCTTATGAGAAGTGTCCTTTTCTGTGTGATTTATTTCTCTTAGAATCGTCATACCTAAATCCACTCATCATGCTGCTACTAACCTTATGACATTGATTTCATGGCTGAGTGATATTCCATTGTACATAAGGACCACAACTTCTTTATCCATTTTTCTCTTTCCTGGGATATTTAAGGTGGAATGAAGTGGAGGTCCTTGTCAACAGAGCAGCCCTCAACTTTGGGGTGCTTGTGTCTTGCTGATTTTTCATTTTCCCAATTTATACCCCCATGAGTGGAAGTGCCCTATGCTCTCTAAGCTGTGTTTCTCAGATATTTCAGGACACACCGTACACTTCTCCAGAGTGGCTGTTGGCAATTTACATCCCGCCCATCAGTGTAGCAAGGCTCCCATTTCTCCATGGCCTGTCCTGCATTTCTGGTTTTGACACTTTTTTCAGGATGGCCCTTTTGACCGATGGGAAGCGAGACTTCTCTGTAGCGCTGATTTGCCTTTCCAGGTTGCTTGGTTGGCCAAAAAGGGCGTATGCGTTTTTTCCTGAATATATTCAGGAAAAAACGCATACGCCCTTTTTGGCCAAGGGCATCATTGTCAACGTTTTGCCGCTTTTCATGTGCTTTAAAGGCGATTCGTATCTACCTCCTGAAATCTGTTTCGTGCAATTCTGCCTTGATTTCAAATCCTCTTCTTTGCCTTCCCTCAATATATTTGTGGACGAGAGTTATCATTTATAACTCTGCAGGTTTGTGAATTGCAGTGCCCTGAACCTCCATTTTACAACTCGCTTTTTTGGGAGCTGGCCGCAAAAGCGCAGGATGGCTTCAGGCCCTGTTCTGGTTCTGGGGGGCAGGCTGAGCCTGTGGTTAATTCTTCTTCCTGATGGGAAAATAGAGTGACCTGTGCCTGTCCCAACACCAAGAGCTAGTCTCTCGTTGGTTCCCCGTCTTCCCGTTCATCCTCAGGACAAATTGCAACCTGTACGGAACAGGAGGTTAAAGGTGCTGATGCTCCAAGTAGGGAGATTGCTAGTAAAGCGGCTGGAATGGCGAACCCGGGCACAAGGAGATGAGAAATTAGGTGCGTTTTAGAAACCTTTCCCCATCACACGGTATACCATCTTCTGGGTTTCTCATGCATGTTTTCGATGTAGGAAGATGCCCTTGATCCTGGAGATTTGGGACCCATGCGATGGGTACCACGCAGTATTACTTTAAAGGGTCTGCGTTTGCTCACCCAACCTCACCAAACCTCTCAGCCCCAAGAGTGTCCACCCTTATGTCTCATCCAGCTGTGGGTCTAGATATGGTCAATCCAGGTTGCATCACAGCCCCTGAACTCATTGTGTAAGAATTTCTATCTCTTTCACTGTCGTTGTTTCATGGGTTTTACAAAGTAATTTATTTTCATAATGGGGTTTAGCCGCTTTTCACGGCTGTGTTTATGCCGCTTTACACCCACTTGACACACTAACAGAGAGATATCAATACATAGGTTTTAAGATTATTACTAGTCAGATATATTCTTGTGCGGTGAATAGGGCGTGTTGAGTCCAGTTCTCTGAGCAAGGAGTAGGTCTTGTCTATTACATATTGGGTTTATGGAACGGTATCTGAGCTAATTTGATACCCTTCTTTTATGTATCACCCCACCTCACCTTTCCCGTTAAGCAGCCATAGTATGTTTTCTGCATGTGTGACTCTGTTCTGTTTTGTAATTCAGTTCAAGTGTAACGGTTTTTACATTCCCTCTATAAGTGATACCTTATGAGAAGTGTCCTTTTCTGTGTGACTTATTTCTCTTAGAATCGTCGTACCTAAATCCACTCATCATGCTGCTACTAACCTTATGACATTGATTTCATGGCTGAGTGATATTCCATTGTACATAAGGACCACAACTTCTTTATCCATTTTTCTCTTTCCTGGGATATTGAAGGTGGAATGAAGTGGAGGTCCTTGTCAACAGAGCAGCCCTCAACTTTGGGGTGCTTGTGTCTTGCTGATTTTTCATTTTCCCAATTTATACCCCCATGAGTGGAAGTGCCGTATGCTCTCTCAGCTGTGTTTTTCAGATGTTTCAGGACACACCGTACACTTCTTCAGAGTGGCTGTTGGCAATTTACATCCCGCCCATCAGTGTAGCAAGGGTCCCATTTCTCCATGGCCTGTCCTGCATTTCTGGTTTTGACACTTTTTTCAGCATGGCCCTTTTGACCGATGGGAAGCGAGACTTCTCTGTAGCGCTGATTTGCCTTTCCAGGTTGCTTGGTTGGCCAAAAAGGGCGTATGCGTTTTTTCCTGAATATATTCAGGAAAAAACGCATACGCACTTTTTGGCCAAGGGCATCATTGTCAACGTTTTGCCGCTTTTCATGTGCTTTAAAGGCGATTCGTATCTACCTCCTGAAATCTGTTTCGTGCAATTCTGCCTTGATTTCAAATCCTCTTCTTTGCCTTCCCTCAATATATTTGTGGACGAGAGTTATCATTTATAACTCTGCAGGTTTGTGAATTGCAGTGCCCTGAACCTCCATTTTACAACTCGCTTTTTTGGGAGCTGGCCGCAAAAGCGCAGGATGGCTTCAGGCCCTGTTCTGGTTCCGGGGGGCAGGCTGAGCCTGTGGTTAATTCTTCTTCCTGATGGGAAAATAGAGTGACCTGTGCCTGTCCCAACACCAAGAGCTAGTCTCTCGTTGGTTCCCCGTCTTCCCGTTCATCCTCAGGACAAATTGCAACCTGTACGGAACAGGAGGTTAAAGGTGCTGATGCTCCAAGTAGGGAGATTGCTAGTAAAGTGGCTGGAATGGCGAACCCGGGCACAAGGAGATGAGAAATGAGGTGCGTTTTATAAACCTTTCCCCATCACACGGTGTACCATCTTCTGGGTTTCTCATGCATGTTTTCGATGTAGGAAGATGCCCTTGATCCTGGAGATTTGGGACCCATGCGATGGGTACCACGCAGTATTACTTTAAAGGGTCTGTGTTTGCTCACCCAACCTCACCAAACCTCTCAGCCCCAAGAGTGTCCACCCTTATGTCTCATCCAGTTGTGGGTCTAGATATGGTCAATCCAGGTTGCATCACAGCCCCTGAACTCATTGTGTAAGAATTTCTATCTCTTTCACTGTCGTTGTTTCATGGGTTTTACAAAGTAATTTATTTTCATAATGGGGTTTAGCTGCTTTTCACGGCTGTGTTTATGCCGCTTTACACCCACTTGACACACTAACAGAGAGATATCAATACATAGGTTTTAAGATTATTACTAGTCAGATATATTCTTGTGCGGTGAATAGGGCGTGTTGAGTCCAGTTCTCTGAGCAAGGAGTAGGTCTTGTCTATTACATATTGGGTTTATGGAAAGGTATCTGAGCTAATTTGATACCCTTGTTTTATGTATCACCCCACCTCACCTTTCCCGTTAAGCAGCCATAGTGTGTTTTCTGCATGTGTGACTCTGTTCTGTTTTATAATTCAGTTCAAGTGTAACGGTTTTTACATTCCCTCTATAAGTGATACCTTATGAGAAGTGTCCTTTTCTCTGTGACTTATTTCTCTTAGAATCGTCGTACCTAAATCCACTCATCATGCTGCTACTAACCTTATGACATTGATTTCATGGCTGAGTGATATTCCATTGTACATAAGGACCACAACTTCTTTATCCATGTTTCTCTTTCCTGGGATATTTAAGGTGGAATGAAGTGGAGGTCCTTGTCAACAGAGCAGCCCTCAACTTTGGGGTGCTTGTGTCTTGCTGATTTTTCATTTTCCCAATTTATACCCCCATGAGTGGAAGTGCCCTATGCTCTCTAAGCTGTGTTTCTCAGATATTTCAGGACACACCGTACACTTCTCCAGAGTGGCTGTTGGCAATTTACATCCCGCCCATCAGTGTAGCAAGGCTCCCATTTCTCCATGGCCTGTCCTGCATTTCTGGTTTTGACACTTTTTTCAGGATGGCCCTTTTGACCGATGGGAAGCGAGACTTCTCTGTAGCGCTGATTTGCCTTTCCAGGTTGCTTGGTTGGCCAAAAAGGGCGTATGCGTTTTTTCCTGAATATATTCAGGAAAAAACGCATACGCCCTTTTTGGCCAAGGGCATCATTGTCAACGTTTTGCCGCTTTTCATGTGCTTTAAAGGCGATTCGTATCTACCTCCTGAAATCTGTTTCGTGCAATTCTGCCTTGATTTCAAATCCTCTTCTTTGCCTTCCCTCAATATATTTGTGGACGAGAGTTATCATTTATAACTCTGCAGGTTTGTGAATTGCAGTGCCCTGAACCTCCATTTTACAACTCGCTTTTTTGGGAGCTGGCCGCAAAAGCGCAGGATGGCTTCAGGCCCTGTTCTGGTTCTGGGGGGCAGGCTGAGCCTGTGGTTAATTCTTCTTCCTGATGGGAAAATAGAGTGACCTGTGCCTGTCCCAACACCAAGAGCTAGTCTCTCGTTGGTTCCCCGTCTTCCCGTTCATCCTCAGGACAAATTGCAACCTGTACGGAACAGGAGGTTAAAGGTGCTGATGCTCCAAGTAGGGAGATTGCTAGTAAAGCGGCTGGAATGGCGAACCCGGGCACAAGGAGATGAGAAATTAGGTGCGTTTTAGAAACCTTTCCCCATCACACGGTATACCATCTTCTGGGTTTCTCATGCATGTTTTCGATGTAGGAAGATGCCCTTGATCCTGGAGATTTGGGACCCATGCGATGGGTACCACGCAGTATTACTTTAAAGGGTCTGCGTTTGCTCACCCAACCTCACCAAACCTCTCAGCCCCAAGAGTGTCCACCCTTATGTCTCATCCAGCTGTGGGTCTAGATATGGTCAATCCAGGTTGCATCACAGCCCCTGAACTCATTGTGTAAGAATTTCTATCTCTTTCACTGTCGTTGTTTCATGGGTTTTACAAAGTAATTTATTTTCATAATGGGGTTTAGCCGCTTTTCACGGCTGTGTTTATGCCGCTTTACACCCACTTGACACACTAACAGAGAGATATCAATACATAGGTTTTAAGATTATTACTAGTCAGATATATTCTTGTGCGGTGAATAGGGCGTGTTGAGTCCAGTTCTCTGAGCAAGGAGTAGGTCTTGTCTATTACATATTGGGTTTATGGAACGGTATCTGAGCTAATTTGATACCCTTGTTTTATGTATCACCCCACCTCACCTTTCCCGTTAAGCAGCCATAGTGTGTTTTCTGCATGTGTGACTCTGTTCTGTTTTGTAATTCAGTTCAAGTGTAACGGTTTTTACATTCCCTCTATAAGTGATACCTTATGAGAAGTGTCCTTTTCTGTGTGACTTATTTCTCTTAGAATCGTCGTACCTAAATCCACTCATCATGCTGCTACTAACCTTATGACATTGATTTCATGGCTGAGTGATATTCCATTGTACATAAGGACCACAACTTCTTTATCCATTTTTCTCTTTCCTGGGATATTTAAGGTGGAATGAAGTGGAGGTCCTTGTCAACAGAGCAGCCCTCAAATTTGGGGTGCTTGTGTCTTGCTGATTTTTCATTTTCCCAATTTATACCCCCATGAGTGGAAGTGCCCTATGCTCTCTCAGCTGTGTTTTTCAGATGTTTCAGGACACACCGTACACTTCTCCAGAGTGGCTGTTGGCAATTTACATCCCGCCCATCAGTGTAGCAAGGGTCCCATTTCTCCATGGCCTGTCCTGCATTTCTGGTTTTGACACTTTTTTCAGCATGGCCCTTTTGACCGATGGGAAGCGAGACTTCTCTGTAGCGCTGATTTGCCTTTCCAGGTTGCTTGGTTGGCCAAAAAGGGCGTATGCGTTTTTTCCTGAATATATTCAGGAAAAAACGCATACGCCCTTTTTGGCCAAGGGCATCATTGTCAACGTTTTGCCGCTTTTCATGTGCTTTAAAGGCGATTCGTATCTACCTCCTGAAATCTGTTTCGTGCAATTCTGCCTTGATTTCAAATCCTCTTCTTTGCCTTCCCTCAATATATTTGTGGACGAGAGTTATCATTTATAACTCTGCAGGTTTGTGAATTGCAGTGCCCTGAACCTCCATTTTACAACTCGCTTTTTTGGGAGCTGGCCGCAAAAGCGCAGGATGGCTTCAGGCCCTGTTCTGGTTCCGGGGGGCAGGCTGAGCCTGTGGTTAATTCTTCTTCCTGATGGGAAAATAGAGTGACCTGTGCCTGTCCCAACACCAAGAGCTAGTCTCTCGTTGGTTCCCCGTCTTCCCGTTCATCCTCAGGACAAATTGCAACCTGTACGGAACAGGAGGTTAAAGGTGCTGATGCTCCAAGTAGGGAGATTGCTAGTAAAGTGGCTGGAATGGCGAACCCGGGCACAAGGAGATGAGAAATGAGGTGCGTTTTAGAAACCTTTCCCCATCACACGGTGTACCATCTTCTGGGTTTCTCATGCATGTTTTCGATGTAGGAAGATGCCCTTGAAGCTGGAGATTTGGGACCCATGCGATGGGTACCACGCAGTATTACTTTAAAGGGTCTGTGTTTGCTCACCCAACCTCACCAAACCTCTCAGCCCCAAGAGTGTCCACCCTTATGTCTCATCCAGCTGTGGGTCTAGATATGGTCAATCCAGGTTGCATCACAGCCCCTGAACTCATTGTGTAAGAATTTCTATCTCTTTCACTGTCGTTGTTTCATGGGTTTTTCAAAGTAATTTATTTTCATAATGGGGTTTAGCTGCTTTTCACGGCTGTGTTTATGCCGCTTTACACCCACTTGACACACTAACAGAGAGATATCAATACATAGGTTTCAAGATTATTACTAGTCAGATATATTCTTGTGCGGTGAATAGGGCGTGTTGAGTCCAGTTCTCTGAGCAAGGAGTAGGTCTTGTCTACTACATATTGGGTTTATGGAACGGTATCTGAGCTAATTTGATACCCTTGTTTTATGTATCACCCCACCTCACCTTTCCCGTTAAGCAGCCATAGTGTGTTTTCTGCATGTGTGACTCTGTTCTGTTTTGTAATTCAGTTCAAGTGTAACGGTTTTTACATTCCCTCTATAAGTGATACCTTATGAGAAGTGTCCTTTTCTGTGTGACTTATTTCTCTTAGAATCGTCGTACCTAAATCCACTCATCATGCTGCTACTAACCTTATGACATTGATTTCATGGCTGAGTGATATTCCATTGTACATAAGGACCACAACTTCTTTATCCATTTTTCTCTTTCCTGGGATATTGAAGGTGGAATGAAGTGGAGGTCCTTGTCAACAGAGCAGCCCTCAACTTTGGGGTGCTTGTGTCTTGCTGATTTTTCATTTTCCCAATTTATACCCCCATGAGTGGAAGTGCCCTATGCTCTCTCAGCTGTGTTTTTCAGATGTTTCAGGACACACCGTACACTTCTCCAGAGTGGCTGTTGGCAATTTACATCCCGCCCATCAGTGTAGCAAGGCTCCCATTTCTCCATGGCCTGTCCTGCATTTCTGGTTTTGACACTTTTTTCAGCATGGCCCTTTTGACCGATGGGAAGCGAGACTTCTCTGTAGCGCTGATTTGCCTTTCCAGGTTGCTTGGTTGGCCAAAAAGGGCGTATGCGTTTTTTCCTGAATATATTCAGGAAAAAACGCATACGCCCTTTTTGGCCAAGGGCATCATTGTCAACGTTTTGCCGCTTTTCATGTGCTTTAAAGGCGATTCGTATCTACCTCCTGAAATCTGTTTCGTGCAATTCTGCCTTGATTTCAAATCCTCTTCTTTGCCTTCCCTCAATATATTTGTGGACGAGAGTTATCATTTATAACTCTGCAGGTTTGTGAATTGCAGTGCCCTGAACCTCCATTTTACAACTCGCTTTTTTGGGAGCTGGCCGCAAAAGCGCAGGATGGCTTCAGGCCCTGTTCTGGTTCTGGGGGGCAGGCTGAGCCTGTGGTTAATTCTTCTTCCTGATGGGAAAATAGAGTGACCTGTGCCTGTCCCAACACCAAGAGCTAGTCTCTCGTTGGTTCCCCGTCTTCCCGTTCATCCTCAGGACAAATTGCAACCTGTACGGAACAGGAGGTTAAAGGTGCTGATGCTCCAAGTAGGGAGATTGCTAGTAAAGCGGCTGGAATGGCGAACCCGGGCACAAGGAGATGAGAAATTAGGTGCGTTTTAGAAACCTTTCCCCATCACACGGTATACCATCTTCTGGGTTTCTCATGCATGTTTTCGATGTAGGAAGATGCCCTTGATCCTGGAGATTTGGGACCCATGCGATGGGTACCACGCAGTATTACTTTAAAGGGTCTGCGTTTGCTCACCCAACCTCACCAAACCTCTCAGCCCCAAGAGTGTCCACCCTTATGTCTCATCCAGCTGTGGGTCTAGATATGGTCAATCCAGGTTGCATCACAGCCCCTGAACTCATTGTGTAAGAATTTCTATCTCTTTCACTGTCGTTGTTTCATGGGTTTTACAAAGTAATTTATTTTCATAATGGGGTTTAGCCGCTTTTCACGGCTGTGTTTATGCCGCTTTACACCCACTTGACACACTAACAGAGAGATATCAATACATAGGTTTTAAGATTATTACTAGTCAGATATATTCTTGTGCGGTGAATAGGGCGTGTTGAGTCCAGTTCTCTGAGCAAGGAGTAGGTCTTGTCTATTACATATTGGGTTTATGGAACGGTATCTGAGCTAATTTGATACCCTTGTTTTATGTATCACCCCACCTCACCTTTCCCGTTAAGCAGCCATAGTGTGTTTTCTGCATGTGTGACTCTGTTCTGTTTTGTAATTCAGTTCAAGTGTAACGGTTTTTACATTCCCTCTATAAGTGATACCTTATGAGAAGTGTCCTTTTCTGTGTGACTTATTTCTCTTAGAATCGTCGTACCTAAATCCACTCATCATGCTGCTACTAACCTTATGACATTGATTTCATGGCTGAGTGATATTCCATTGTACATAAGGACCACAACTTCTTTATCCATTTTTCTCTTTCCTGGGATATTTAAGGTGGAATGAAGTGGAGGTCCTTGTCAACAGAGCAGCCCTCAACTTTGGGGTGCTTGTGTCTTGCTGATTTTTCATTTTCCCAATTTATACCCCCATGAGTGGAAGTGCCCTATGCTCTCTCAGCTGTGTTTTTCAGATGTTTCAGGACACACCGTACACTTCTCCAGAGTGGCTGTTGGCAATTTACATCCCGCCCATCAGTGTAGCAAGGGTCCCATTTCTCCATGGCCTGTCCTGCATTTCTGGTTTTGACACTTTTTTCAGCATGGCCCTTTTGACCGATGGGAAGCGAGACTTCTCTGTAGCGCTGATTTGCCTTTCCAGGTTGCTTGGTTGGCCAAAAAGGGCGTATGCGTTTTTTCCTGAATATATTCAGGAAAAAACGCATACGCACTTTTTGGCCAAGGGCATCATTGTCAACGTTTTGCCGCTTTTCATGTGCTTTAAAGGCGATTCGTATCTACCTCCTGAAATCTGTTTCGTGCAATTCTGCCTTGATTTCAAATCCTCTTCTTTGCCTTCCCTCAATATATTTGTGGACGAGAGTTATCATTTATAACTCTGCAGGTTTGTGAATTGCAGTGCCCTGAACCTCCATTTTACAACTCGCTTTTTTGGGAGCTGGCCGCAAAAGCGCAGGATGGCTTCAGGCCCTGTTCTGGTTCCGGGGGGCAGGCTGAGCCTGTGGTTAATTCTTCTTCCTGATGGGAAAATAGAGTGACCTGTGCCTGTCCCAACACCAAGAGCTAGTCTCTCGTTGTTTCCCCGTCTTCCCGTTCATCCTCAGGACAAATTGCAACCTGTACGGAACAGGAGGTTAAAGGTGCTGATGCTCCAAGTAGGGAGATTGCTAGTAAAGTGGCTGGAATGGCGAACCCGGGCACAAGGAGATGAGAAATGAGGTGCGTTTTAGAAACCTTTCCCCATCACACGGTGTACCATCTTCTGGGTTTCTCATGCATGTTTTCGATGTAGGAAGATGCCCTTGATCCTGGAGATTTGGGACCCATGCGATGGGTACCACGCAGTATTACTTTAAAGGGTCTGTGTTTGCTCACCCAACCTCACCAAACCTCTCAGCCCCAAGAGTGTCCACCCTTATGTCTCATCCAGTTGTGGGTCTAGATATGGTCAATCCAGGTTGCATCACAGCCCCTGAACTCATTGTGTAAGAATTTCTATCTCTTTCACTGTCGTTGTTTCATGGGTTTTACAAAGTAATTTATTTTCATAATGGGGTTTAGCTGCTTTTCAAGGCTGTGTTTATGCCGCTTTACACCCACTTGACACACTAACAGAGAGATATCAATACATAGGTTTTAAGATTATTACTAGTCAGATATATTCTTGTGCGGTGAATAGGGCGTGTTGAGTCCAGTTCTCTGAGCAAGGAGTAGGTCTTGTCTATTACATATTGGGTTTATGGAAAGGTATCTGAGCTAATTTGATACCCTTGTTTTATGTATCACCCCACCTCACCTTTCCCGTTAAGCAGCCATAGTGTGTTTTCTGCATGTGTGACTCTGTTCTGTTTTATAATTCAGTTCAAGTGTAACGGTTTTTACATTCCCTCTATAAGTGATACCTTATGAGAAGTGTCCTTTTCTGTGTGACTTATTTCTCTTAGAATCGTCGTACCTAAATCCACTCATCATGCTGCTACTAACCTTATGACATTGATTTCATGGCTGAGTGATATTCCATTGTACATAAGGACCACAACTTCTTTATCCATGTTTCTCTTTCCTGGGATATTTAAGGTGGAATGAAGTGGAGGTCCTTGTCAACAGAGCAGCCCTCAACTTTGGGGTGCTTGTGTCTTGCTGATTTTTCATTTTCCCAATTTATACCCCCATGAGTGGAAGTGCCCTATGCTCTCTAAGCTGTGTTTCTCAGATATTTCAGGACACACCGTACACTTCTCCAGAGTGGCTGTTGGCAATTTACATCCCGCCCATCAGTGTAGCAAGGCTCCCATTTCTCCATGGCCTGTCCTGCATTTCTGGTTTTGACACTTTTTTCAGGATGGCCCTTTTGACCGATGGGAAGCGAGACTTCTCTGTAGCGCTGATTTGCCTTTCCAGGTTGCTTGGTTGGCCAAAAAGGGCGTATGCGTTTTTTCCTGAATATATTCAGGAAAAAACGCATACGCCCTTTTTGGCCAAGGGCATCATTGTCAACGTTTTGCCGCTTTTCATGTGCTTTAAAGGCGATTCGTATCTACCTCCTGAAATCTGTTTCGTGCAATTCTGCCTTGATTTCAAATCCTCTTCTTTGCCTTCCCTCAATATATTTGTGGACGAGAGTTATCATTTATAACTCTGCAGGTTTGTGAATTGCAGTGCCCTGAACCTCCATTTTACAACTCGCTTTTTTGGGAGCTGGCCGCAAAAGCGCAGGATGGCTTCAGGCCCTGTTCTGGTTCTGGGGGGCAGGCTGAGCCTGTGGTTAATTCTTCTTCCTGATGGGAAAATAGAGTGACCTGTGCCTGTCCCAACACCAAGAGCTAGTCTCTCGTTGCTTCCCCGTCTTCCCGTTCATCCTCAGGACAAATTGCAACCTGTACGGAACAGGAGGTTAAAGGTGCTGATGCTCCAAGTAGGGAGATTGCTAGTAAAGCGGCTGGAATGGCGAACCCGGGCACAAGGAGATGAGAAATGAGGTGCGTTTTAGAAACCTTTCCCCATCACACGGTATACCATCTTCTGGGTTTCTCATGCATGTTTTCGATGTAGGAAGATGCCCTTGATCCTGGAGATTTGGGACCCATGCGATGGGTACCACGCAGTATTACTTTAAAGGGTCTGCGTTTGCTCACCCAACCTCACCAAACCTCTCAGCCCCAAGAGTGTCCACCCTTATGTCTCATCCAGCTGTGGGTCTAGATATGGTCAATCCAGGTTGCATCATAGCCCCTGAACTCATTGTGTAAGAATTTCTATCTCTTTCACTGTCGTTGTTTCATGGGTTTTTCAAAGTAATTTATTTTCATAATGGGGTTTAGCTGCTTTTCACGGCTGTGTTTATGCCGCTTTACACCCACTTGACACACTAACAGAGAGATATCAATACATAGGTTTCAAGATTATTACTAGTCAGATATATTCTTGTGCGGTGAATAGGGCGTGTTGAGTCCAGTTCTCTGAGCAAGGAGTAGGTCTTGTCTACTACATATTGGGTTTATGGAACGGTATCTGAGCTAATTTGATACCCTTGTTTTATGTATCACCCCACCTCACCTTTCCCGTTAAGCAGCCATAGTGTGTTTTCTGCATGTGTGACTCTGTTCTGTTTTGTAATTCAGTTCAAGTGTAACGGTTTTTACATTCCCTCTATAAGTGATACCTTATGAGAAGTGTCCTTTTCTGTGTGACTTATTTCACTTAGAATCGTCGTACCTAAATCTACTCATCATGCTGCTACTAACCTTATGAGATTGATTTCATGGCTGAGTGATATTCCATTGTACATAAGGACCACAACTTCTTTATCCATTTTTCTCTTTCCTGGGATATTTAAGGTGGAATGAAGTGGAGGTCCTTGTCAACAGAGCAGCCCTCAACTTTGGGGTGCTTGTGTCTTGCTGATTTTTCATTTTCCCAATATATACCCCCATGAGTGGAAGTGCCCTATGCTCTCTAAGCTGTGTTTTTCAGATGTTTCAGGACACACCGTACACTTCTCCAGAGTGGCTGTTGGCAATTTACATCCCGCCCATCAGTGTAGCAAGGCTCCCATTTCTCCATGGCCTGTCCTGCATTTCTGGTTTTGACACTTTTTTCAGGATGGCCCTTTTGACCGATGGGAAGCGAGACTTCTCCGTAGCGCTGATTTGCCTTTCCAGGTTGGTTGGTTGGCCAAAAAGGGCGTATGCGTTTTTTCCTGAATATATTCAGGAAAAAACGCATACGCCCTTTTTGGCCAAGGGCATCATTGTCAACGTTTTGCCGCTTTTCATGTGCTTTAAAGGCGATTCGTATCTACCTCCTGAAATCTGTTTCGTGCAATTCTGCCTTGATTTCAAATCCTCTTCTTTGCCTTCCCTCAATATATTTGTGGACGAGAGTTATCATTTATAACTCTGCAGGTTTGTGAATTGCAGTGCCCTGAACCTCCATTTTACAACTCGCTTTTTTGGGAGCTGGCCGCAAAAGCGCAGGATGGCTTCAGGCCCTATTCTGGTTCCGGGGGGCAGGCTGAGCCTGTGGTTAATTCTTCTTCCTGATGGGAAAATAGAGTGACCTGTGCCTGTCCCAACACCAAGAGCTAGTCTCTCGTTGGTTCCCCGTCTTCCCGTTCATCCTCAGGACAAATTGCAACCTGTACGGAACAGGAGGTTAAAGGTGCTGATGCTCCAATTAGGGAGATTGCTAGTAAAGTGGCTGGAACGGCGAACCCGGGCACAAGGAGATGAGAAATGAGGTGCGTTTTAGAAACCTTTCCCCATCACACGGTGTACCATCTTCTGGGTTTCTCATGCATGTTTTCGATGTAGGAAGATGCCCTTGAAGCTGGAGATTTGGGACCCATGCGATGGGTACCACGCAGTATTACTTTAAAGGGTCTGCGTTTGCTCACCCAACCTCACCAAACCTCTCAGCCCCAAGAGTGTCCACCCTTATGTCTCATCCAGCTGTGGGTCTAGATATGGTCAATCCAGGTTGCATCACAGCCCCTGAACTCATTGTGTAAGAATTTCTATCTCTTTCACTGTCGTTGTTTCATGGGTTTTACAAAGTAATTTATTTTCATAATGGGGTTTAGCTGCTTTTCACGGCTGTGTTTATGCCGCTTTACACCCACTTGACACACTAACAGAGAGATATCAATACATAGGTTTTAAGATTATTACTAGTCAGATATATTCTTGTGCGGTGAATAGGGCGTGTTGAGTCCAGTTCTCTGAGCAAGGAGTAGGTCTTGTCTATTACATATTGGGTTTATGGAACGGTATCTGAGCTAATTTGATACCCTTGTTTTATGTATCACCCCACCTCACCTTTCCCGTTAAGCAGCCATAGTGTGTTTTCTGCATGTGTGACTCTGTTCTGTTTTGTAATTCAGTTCAAGTGTAACGGTTTTTACATTCCCTCTATAAGTGATACCTTATGAGAAGTGTCCTTTTCTGTGTGACTTATTTCTCTTAGAATCGTCGTACCTAAATCCACTCATCATGCTGCTACTAACCTTATGACATTGATTTCATGGCTGAGTGATATTCCATTGTACATAAGGACGACAACTTCTTTATCCATTTTTCTCTTTCCTGGGATATTTAAGGTGGAATGAAGTGGAGGTCCTTGTCAACAGAGCAGCCCTCAACTTTGGGGTGCTTGTGTCTTGCTGATTTTTCATTTTCCCAATTTATACCCCCATGAGTGGAAGTGCCCTATGCTCTCTAAGCTGTGTTTTTCAGATGTTTCAGGACACACCGTACACTTCTCCAGAGTGGCTGTTGGCAATTTACATCCCGCCCATCAGTGTAGCAAGGCTCCCATTTCTCCATGGCCTGTCCTGCATTTCTGGTTTTGACACTTTTTTCAGCATGGCCCTTTTGACCGATGGGAAGCGAGACTTCTCTGTAGCGCTGATTTGCCTTTCCAGGTTGCTTGGTTGGCCAAAAAGGGCGTATGCGTTTTTTCCTGAATATATTCAGGAAAAAACGCATACGCCCTGTTTGGCCAAGGGCATCATTGTCAACGTTTTGCCGCTTTTCATGTGCTTTAAAGGCAATTCGTATCTACCTCCTGAAATCTGTTTCGTGCAATTCTGCCTTGATTTCAAATCCTCTTCTTTGCCTTCCCTCAATATATTTGTGGACGAGAGTTATCATTTATAACTCTGCAGGTTTGTGAATTGCAGTGCCCTGAACCTCCATTTTACAACTCGCTTTTTTGGGAGCTGACCGCAAAAGCGCAGGATGGCTTCAGGCCCTGTTCTGGTTCTGGGGGGCAGGCTGAGCCTGTGGTTAATTCTTCTTCCTGATGGGAAAATAGAGTGACCTGTGCCTGTCCCAACACCAAGAGCTAGTCTCTCGTTGGTTCCCCGTCTTCCCGTTCATCCTCAGGACAAATTGCAACCTGTACGGAACAGGAGGTTAAAGGTGCTGATGCTCCAAGTAGGGAGATTGCTAGTAAAGCGACTGGAACGGCGAACCCGGGCACAAGGAGATGAGAAATGAGGTGCGTTTTAGAAACCTTTCCCCATCACACGGTGTACCATCTTCTGGGTTTCTCATGCATGTTTTCGATGTAGGAAGATGCCCTTGAAGCTGGAGATTTGGGACCCATGCGATGGGTACCACGCAGTATTACTTTAAAGGGTCTGCGTTTGCTCACCCAACCTCACCAAACCTCTCAGCCCCAAGAGTGTCCACCCTTATGTCTCATCCAGCTGTGGGTCTAGATATGGTCAATCCAGGTTGCATCACAGCCCCTGAACTCATTGTGTAAGAATTTCTATCTCTTTCACTGTCGTTGTTTCATAGGTTTTACAAAGTAATTTATTTTCATAATGGGGTTTAGCTGCTTTTCACGGCTGTGTTTATGCCGCTTTACACCCACTTGACACACTAACAGAGAGATATCAATACATAGGTTTTAAGATTATTACTAGTCAGATATATTCTTGTGCGGTGAATAGGGCGTGTTGAGTCCAGTTCTCTGAGCAAGGAGTAGGTCTTGTCTATTACATATTGGGTTTATGGAACGGTATCTGAGCTAATTTGATACCCTTGTTTTATGTATCACCCCACCTCACCTTTCCCGTTAAGCAGCCATAGTGTGTTTTCTGCATGTGTGACTCTGTTCTGTTTTGTAATTCAGTTCAAGTGTAACGGTTTTTACATTCCCTCTATAAGTGATACCTTATGAGAAGTGTCCTTTTCTGTGTGACTTATTTCTCTTAGAATCGTCGTACCTAAATCCACTCATCATGCTGCTACTAACCTTATGACATTGATTTCATGGCTGAGTGATATTCCATTGTACATAAGGACGACAACTTCTTTATCCATTTTTCTCTTTCCTGGGATATTTAAGGTGGAATGAAGTGGAGGTCCTTGTCAACAGAGCAGCCCTCAACTTTGGGGTGCTTGTGTCTTGCTGATTTTTCATTTTCCCAATTTATACCCCCATGAGTGGAAGTGCCCTATGCTCTCTAAGCTGTGTTTTTCAGATGTTTCAGGACACACCGTACACTTCTCCAGAGTGGCTGTTGGCAATTTACATCCCGCCCATCAGTGTAGCAAGGCTCCCATTTCTCCATGGCCTGTCCTGCATTTCTGGTTTTGACACTTTTTTCAGCATGGCCCTTTTGACCGATGGGAAGCGAGACTTCTCTGTAGCGCTGATTTGCCTTTCCAGGTTGCTTGGTTGGCCAAAAAGGGCGTATGCGTTTTTTCCTGAATATATTCAGGAAAAAACGCATACGCCCTGTTTGGCCAAGGGCATCATTGTCAACGTTTTGCCGCTTTTCATGTGCTTTAAAGGCAATTCGTATCTACCTCCTGAAATCTGTTTCGTGCAATTCTGCCTTGATTTCAAATCCTCTTCTTTGCCTTCCCTCAATATATTTGTGGACGAGAGTTATCATTTATAACTCTGCAGGTTTGTGAATTGCAGTGCCCTGAACCTCCATTTTACAACTCGCTTTTTTGGGAGCTGACCGCAAAAGCGCAGGATGGCTTCAGGCCCTGTTCTGGTTCTGGGGGGCAGGCTGAGCCTGTGGTTAATTCTTCTTCCTGATGGGAAAATAGAGTGACCTGTGCCTGTCCCAACACCAAGAGCTAGTCTCTCGTTGGTTCCCCGTCTTCCCGTTCATCCTCAGGACAAATTGCAACCTGTACGGAACAGGAGGTTAAAGGTGCTGATGCTCCAAGTAGGGAGATTGCTAGTAAAGCGACTGGAACGGCGAACCCGGGCACAAGGAGATGAGAAATGAGGTGCGTTTTAGAAACCTTTCCCCATCACACGGTGTACCATCTTCTGGGTTTCTCATGCATGTTTTCGATGTAGGAAGATGCCCTTGAACCTGGAGATTTGGGACCCATGCGATGGGTACCACGCAGTATTACTTTAAAGGGTCTGCGTTTGCTCACCCAACCTCACCAAACCTCTCAGCCCCAAGAGTGTCCACCCTTATGTCTCATCCAGCTGTGGGTCTAGATATGGTCAATCCAGGTTGCATCACAGCCCCTGAACTCATTGTGTAAGAATTTCTATCTCTTTCACTGTCGTTGTTTCATAGGTTTTACAAAGTAATTTATTTTCATAATGGGGTTTAGCTGCTTTTCACGGCTGTGTTTATGCCGCTTTACACCCACTTGACACACTAACAGAGAGATATCAATACATAGGTTTTAAGATTATTACTAGTCAGATATATTCTTGTGCGGTGAATAGGGCGTGTTGAGTCCAGTTCTCTGAGCAAGGAGTAGGTCTTGTCTATTACATATTGGGTTTATGGAACGGTATCTGAGCTAATTTGATACCCTTGTTTTATGTATCACCCCACCTCACCTTTCCCGTTAAGCAGCCATAGTGTGTTTTCTGCATGTGTGACTCTGTTCTGTTTTGTAATTCAGTTCAAGTGTAACGGTTTTTACATTCCCTCTATAAGTGATACCTTATGAGAAGTGTCCTTTTCTGTGTGACTTATTTCTCTTAGAATCGTCGTACCTAAATCCACTCATCATGCTGCTACTAACCTTATGACATTGATTTCATGGCTGAGTGATATTCCATTGTACATAAGGACGACAACTTCTTTATCAATTTTTCTCTTTCCTGGGATATTTAAGGTGGAATGAAGTGGAGGTCCTTGTCAACAGAGCAGCCCTCAACTTTGGGGTGCTTGTGTCTTGCTGATTTTTCATTTTCCCAATTTATACCCCCATGAGTGGAAGTGCCCTATGCTCTCTAAGCTGTGTTTCTCAGATATTTCAGGACACACCGTACACTTCTCCAGAGTGGCTGTTGGCAATTTACATCCCGCCCATCAGTGTAGCAAGGCTCCCATTTCTCCATGGCCTGTCCTGCATTTCTGGTTTTGACACTTTTTTCAGGATGGCCCTTTTGACCGATGGGAAGCGAGACTTCTCTGTAGCGCTGATTTGCCTTTCCAGGTTGCTTGGTTGGCCAAAAAGGGCGTATGCGTTTTTTCCTGAATATATTCAGGAAAAAACGCATACGCCCTTTTTGGCCAAGGGCATCATTGTCAACGTTTTGCCGCTTTTCATGTGCTTTAAAGGCAATTCGTATCTACCTCCTGAAATCTGTTTCGTGCAATTCTGCCTTGATTTCAAATCCTCTTCTTTGCCTTCCCTCAATATATTTGTGGACGAGAGTTATCATTTATAACTCTGCAGGTTTGTGAATTGCAGTGCCCTGAACCTCCATTTTACAACTCGCTTTTTTGGGAGCTGGCCGCAAAAGCGCAGGATGGCTTCAGGCCCTGTTCTGGTTCCGGGGGGCAGGCTGAGCCTGTGGTTAATTCTTCTTCCTGATGGGAAAATAGAGTGACCTGTGCCTGTCCCAACACCAAGAGCTAGTCTCTCGTTGGTTCCCCGTCTTCCCGTTCATCCTCAGGACAAATTGCAACCTGTACGGAACAGGAGGTTAAAGGTGCTGATGCTCCAATTAGGGAGATTGCTAGTAAAGTGGCTGGAACGGCGAACCCGGGCACAAGGAGATGAGAAATGAGGTGCGTTTTAGAAACCTTTCCCCATCACACGGTGTACCATCTTCTGGGTTTCTCATGCATGTTTTCGATGTAGGAAGATGCCCTTGAAGCTGGAGATTTGGGACCCATGCGATGGGTACCACGCAGTATTACTTTAAAGGGTCTGCGTTTGCTCACCCAACCTCACCAAACCTCTCAGCCCCAAGAGTGTCCACCCTTATGTCTCATCCAGCTGTGGGTCTAGATATGGTCAATCCAGGTTGCATCACAGCCCCTGAACTCATTGTGTAAGAATTTCTATCTCTTTCACTGTCGTTGTTTCATGGGTTTTACAAAGTAATTTATTTTCATAATGGGGTTTAGCTGCTTTTCACGGCTGTGTTTATGCCGCTTTACACCCACTTGACACACTAACAGAGAGATATCAATACATAGGTTTTAAGATTATTACTAGTCAGATATATTCTTGTGCGGTGAATAGGGCGTGTTGAGTCCAGTTCTCTGAGCAAGGAGTAGGTCTTGTCTATTACATATTGGGTTTATGGAACGGTATCTGAGCTAATTTGATACCCTTGTTTTATGTATCACCCCACCTCACCTTTCCCGTTAAGCAGCCATAGTGTGTTTTCTGCATGTGTGACTCTGTTCTGTTTTGTAATTCAGTTCAAGTGTAACGGTTTTTACATTCCCTCTATAAGTGATACCTTATGAGAAGTGTCCTTTTCTGTGTGACTTATTTCTCTTAGAATCGTCGTACCTAAATCCACTCATCATGCTGCTACTAACCTTATGACATTGATTTCATGGCTGAGTGATATTCCATTGTACATAAGGACGACAACTTCTTTATCCATTTTTCTCTTTCCTGGGATATTTAAGGTGGAATGAAGTGGAGGTCCTTGTCAACAGAGCAGCCCTCAACGTTGGGGTGCTTGTGTCTTGCTGATTTTTCATTTTCCCAATTTATACCCCCATGAGTGGAAGTGCCCTATGCTCTCTAAGCTGTGTTTTTCAGATGTTTCAGGACACACCGTACACTTCTCCAGAGTGGCTGTTGGCAATTTACATCCCGCCCATCAGTGTAGCAAGGCTCCCATTTCTCCATGGCCTGTCCTGCATTTCTGGTTTTGACACTTTTTTCAGCATGGCCCTTTTGACCGATGGGAAGCGAGACTTCTCTGTAGCGCTGATTTGCCTTTCCAGGTTGCTTGGTTGGCCAAAAAGGGCGTATGCGTTTTTTCCTGAATATATTCAGGAAAAAACGCATACGCCCTTTTTGGCCAAGGGCATCATTGTCAACGTTTTGCCGCTTTTCATGTGCTTTAAAGGCGATTCGTATCTACCTCCTGAAATCTGTTTCGTGCAATTCTGCCTTGATTTCAAATCCTCTTCTTTGCCTTCCCTCAATATATTTGTGGACGAGAGTTATCATTTATAACTCTGCAGGTTTGTGAATTGCAGTGCCCTGAACCTCCATTTTACAACTCGCTTTTTTGGGAGCTGGCCGCAAAAGCGCAGGATGGCTTCAGGCCCTGTTCTGGTTCCGGGGGGCAGGCTGAGCCTGTGGTTAATTCTTCTTCCTGATGGGAAAATAGAGTGACCTGTGCCTGTCCCGACACCAAGAGCTAGTCTCTCGTTGGTTCCCCGTCTTCCCGTTCATCCTCAGGACAAATTGCAACCTGTACGGAACAGGAGGTTAAAGGTGCTGATGCTCCAAGTAGGGAGATTGCTAGTAAAGTGGCTGGAATGGCGAACCCGGGCACAAGGAGATGAGAAATGAGGTGCGTTTTAGAAACCTTTCCCCATCACACGGTGTACCATCTTCTGGGTTTCTCATGCATGTTTTCGATGTAGGAAGATGCCCTTGAAGCTGGAGATTTGGGACCCATGCGATGGGTACCACGCAGTATTACTTTAAAGGGTCTGTGTTTGCTCACCCAACCTCACCAAACCTCTCAGCCCCAAGAGTGTCCACCCTTATGTCTCATCCAGCTGTGGGTCTAGATATGGTCAATCCAGGTTGCATCACAGCCCCTGAACTCATTGTGTAAGAATTTCTATCTCTTTCACTGTCGTTGTTTCATGGGTTTTTCAAAGTAATTTATTTTCATAATGGGGTTTAGCTGCTTTTCACGGCTGTGTTTATGCCGCTTTACACCCACTTGACACACTAACAGAGAGATATCAATACATAGGTTTCAAGATTATTACTAGTCAGATATATTCTTGTGCGGTGAATAGGGCGTGTTGAGTCCAGTTCTCTGAGCAAGGAGTAGGTCTTGTCTACTACATATTGGGTTTATGGAACGGTATCTGAGCTAATTTGATACCCTTGTTTTATGTATCACCCCACCTCACCTTTCCCGTTAAGCAGCCATAGTGTGTTTTCTGCATGTGTGACTCTGTTCTGTTTTGTAATTCAGTTCAAGTGTAACGGTTTTTACATTCCCTCTATAAGTGATACCTTATGAGAAGTGTCCTTTTCTGTGTGACTTATTTCACTTAGAATCGTCGTACCTAAATCCACTCATCATGCTGCTACTAACTTTATGACATTGATTTCATGGCTGAGTGATATTCCATTGTACATAAGGACCACAACTTCTTTATCCATTTTTCTCTTTCCTGGGATATTGAAGGTGGAATGAAGTGGAGGTCCTTGTCAACAGAGCAGCCCTCAACTTTGGGGTGCTTGTGTCTTGCTGATTTTTCATTTTCCCAATTTATACCCCCATGAGTGGAAGTGCCCTATGCTCTCTAAGCTGTGTTTTTCAGATGTTTCAGGACACACCGTACACTTCTCCAGAGTGGCTGTTGGCAATTTACATCCCGCCCATCAGTGTAGCAAGGCTCCCATTTCTCCATGGCCTGTCCTGCATTTCTGGTTTTGACACTTTTTTCAGGATGGCCCTTTTGACCGATGGGAAGCGAGACTTCTCTGTAGCGCTGATTTGCCTTTCCAGGTTGCTTGGTTGGCCAAAAAGGGCGTATGCGTTTTTTCCTGAATATATTCAGGAAAAAACGCATACGCCCTTTTTGGCCAAGGGCATCATTGTCAACGTTTTGCCGCTTTTCATGTGCTTTAAAGGCAATTCGTATCTACCTCCTGAAATCTGTTTCGTGCAATTCTGCCTTGATTTCAAATCCTCTTCTTTGCCTTCCCTCAATATATTTGTGGACGAGAGTTATCATTTATAACTCTGCAGGTTTGTGAATTGCAGTGACCTGAACCTCCATTTTACAACTCGCTTTTTTGGGAGCTGACCGCAAAAGCGCAGGATGGCTTCAGGCCCTGTTCTGGTTCTGGGGGGCAGGCTGAGCCTGTGGTTAATTCTTCTTCCTGATGGGAAAATAGAGTGACCTGTGCCTGTCCCAACACCAAGAGCTAGTCTCTCGTTGGTTCCCCGTCTTCCCGTTCATCCTCAGGACAAATTGCAACCTGTACGGAACAGGAGGTTAAAGGTGCTGATGCTCCAAGTAGGGAGATTGCTAGTAAAGCGACTGGAATGGCGAACCCGGGCACAAGGAGATGAGAAATGAGGTGCGTTTTAGAAACCTTTCCCCATCACACGGTGTACCATCTTCTGGGTTTCTCATGCATGTTTTCGATGTAGGAAGATGCCCTTGAACCTGGAGATTTGGGACCCATGCGATGGGTACCACGCAGTATTACTTTAAAGGGTCTGCGTTTGCTCACCCAACCTCACCAAACCTCTCAGCCCCAAGAGTGTCCACCCTTATGTCTCATCCAGCTGTGGGTCTAGATATGGTCAATCCAGGTTGCATCACAGCCCCTGAACTCATTGTGTAAGAATTTCTATCTCTTTCACTGTCGTTGTTTCATAGGTTTTACAAAGTAATTTATTTTCATAATGGGGTTTAGCTGCTTTTCACGGCTGTGTTTATGCCGCTTTACACCCACTTGACACACTAACAGAGAGATATCAATACATAGGTTTTAAGATTATTACTAGTCAGATATATTCTTGTGCGGTGAATAGGGCGTGTTGAGTCCAGTTCTCTGAGCAAGGAGTAGGTCTTGTCTATTACATATTGGGTTTATGGAACGGTATCTGAGCTAATTTGATACCCTTGTTTTATGTATCACCCCACCTCACCTTTCCCGTTAAGCAGCCATAGTGTGTTTTCTGCATGTGTGACTCTGTTCTGTTTTGTAATTCAGTTCAAGTGTAACGGTTTTTACATTCCCTCTATAAGTGATACCTTATGAGAAGTGTCCTTTTCTGTGTGACTTATTTCTCTTAGAATCGTCGTACCTAAATCCACTCATCATGCTGCTACTAACCTTATGACATTGATTTCATGGCTGAGTGATATTCCATTGTACATAAGGACGACAACTTCTTTATTCATTTTTCTCTTTCCTGGGATATTTAAGGTGGAATGAAGTGGAGGTCCTTGTCAACAGAGCAGCCCTCAACTTTGGGGTGCTTGTGTCTTGCTGATTTTTCATTTTCCCAATTTATACCCCCATGAGTGGAAGTGCCCTATGCTCTCTAAGCTGTGTTTTTCAGATGTTTCAGGACACACCGTACACTTCTCCAGAGTGGCTGTTGGCAATTTACATCCCGCCCATCAGTGTAGCAAGGCTCCCATTTCTCCATGGCCTGTCCTGCATTTCTGGTTTTGACACTTTTTTCAGCATGGCCCTTTTGACCGATGGGAAGCGAGACTTCTCTGTAGCGCTGATTTGCCTTTCCAGGTTGCTTGGTTGGCCAAAAAGGGCGTATGCGTTTTTTCCTGAATATATTCAGGAAAAAATGCATACGCCCTTTTTGGCCAAGGGCATCATTGTCAACATTTTGCCGCTTTTCATGTGCTTTAAAGGCGATTCGTATCTACCTCCTGAAATCTGTTTCGTGCAATTCTGCCTTGATTTCAAATCCTCTTCTTTGCCTTCCCTCAATATATTTGTGGACGAGAGTTATCATTTATAACTCTGCAGGTTTGTGAATTGCAGTGCCCTGAACCTCCATTTTACAACTCGCTTTTTTGGGAGCTGGCCGCAAAAGCGCAGGATGGCTTCAGGCCCTGTTCTGGTTCCGGGGGGCAGGCTGAGCCTGTGGTTAATTCTTCTTTCTGATGGGAAAATAGAGTGACCTGTGCCTGTCCCAACACCAAGAGCTAGTCTCTCGTTGGTTCCCCGTCTTCCCGTTCATCCTCAGGACAAATTGCAACCTGTACGGAACAGGAGGTTAAAGGTGCTGATGCTCCAAGTAGGGAGATTGCTAGTAAAGTGGCTGGAATGGCGAACCCGGGCACAAGGAGATGAGAAATGAGGTGCGTTTTAGAAACCTTTCCCCATCACACGGTGTACCATCTTCTGGGTTTCTCATGCATGTTTTCGATGTAGGAAGATGCCCTTGAAGCTGGAGATTTGGGACCCATGCGATGGGTACCATGCAGTATTACTTTAAAGGGTCTGCGTTTGCTCACCCAACCTCACCAAACCTCTCAGCCCCAAGAGTGTCCACCCTTATGTCTCATCCAGCTGTGGGTCTAGATATGGTCAATCCAGGTTGCATCACAGCCCCTGAACTCATTGTGTAAGAATTTCTATCTCTTTCACTGTCGTTGTTTCATGGGTTTTTCAAAGTAATTCATTTTCATAATGGGGTTTAGCTGCTTTTCACGGCTGTGTTTATGCCGCTTTACACCCACTTGACACACTAACAGAGAGATATCAATACATAGGTTTCAAGATTATTACCAGTCAGATATATTCTTGTGCGGTGAATAGGGCGTGTTGAGTACAGTTCTCTGAGCAAGGAGTAGGTCTTGTCTACTACATATTGGGTTTATGGAACGGTATCTGAGCTAATTTGATACCCTTGTTTTATGTATCACCCCACCTCACCTTTCCCGTTAAGCAGCCATAGTGTGTTTTCTGCATGTGTGACTCTGTTCTGTTTTGTAATTCAGTTCAAGTGTAACGGTTTTTACATTCCCTCTATCAGTGATACCTTATGAGAAGTGTCCTTTTCTGTGTGACTTATTTCACTTAGAATCGTCATACCTAAATCCACTCATCATGCTGCTACTAACCTTATGACATTGATTTCATGGCTGAGTGATATTCCATTGTACATAAGGACCACAACTTCTTTATCCATTTTTCTCTTTCCTGGGATATTTAAGGTGGAATGAAGTGGAGGTCCTTGTCAACAGAGCAGCCCTCAACTTTGGGGTGCTTGTGTCTTGCTGATTTTTCATTTTCCCAATTTATACCCCCATGAGTGGAAGTGCCCTATGCTCTCTAAGCTGTGTTTTTCAGATGTTTCAGGACACACCGTACACTTCTCCAGAGTGGCTGTTGGCAATTTACATCCCGCCCATCAGTGTAGCAAGGCTCCCATTTCTCCATGGCCTGTCCTGCATTTCTGGTTTTGACACTTTTTTCAGCATGGCCCTTTTGACCGATGGGAAGCGAGACTTCTCTGTAGCGCTGATTTGCCTTTCCAGGTTGCTTGGTTGGCCAAAAAGGGCGTATGCGTTTTTTCCTGAATATATTCAGGAAAAAACGCATACGCCCTTTTTGGCCAAGGGCATCATTGTCAACGTTTTGCCGCTTTTCATGTGCTTTAAAGGCGATTCGTATCTACCTCCTGAAATCTGTTTCGTGCAATTCTGCCTTGATTTTAAATCCTCTTCTTTGCCTTCCCTCAATATATTTGTGGACGAGAGTTATCATTTATAACTCTGCAGGTTTGTGAATTGCAGTGCCCTGAACCTCCATTTTACAACTCGCTTTTTTGGGAGCTGGCCGCAAAAGCGCAGGATGGCTTCAGGCCCTGTTCTGGTTCCGGGGGGCAGGCTGAGCCTGTGGTTAATTCTTCTTCCTGATGGGAAAATAGAGTGACCTGTGCCTGTCCCAACACCAAGAGCTAGTCTCTCGTTGGTTCCCCGTCTTCCCGTTCATCCTCAGGACAAATAGCAACCTGTACGGAACAGGAGGTTAAAGGTGCTGATGCTCCAAGTAGGGAGATTGCTAGTAAAGTGGCTGGAATGGCGAACCCGGGCACAAGGAGATGAGAAATGAGGTGCGTTTTAGAAACCTTTCCCCATCACACGGTGTACCATCTTCTGGGTTTCTCATGCATGTTTTCGATGTAGGAAGATGCCCTTGAAGCTGGAGATTTGGGACCCATGCGATGGGTACCACGCAGTATTACTTTAAAGGGTCTGTGTTTGCTCACCCAACCTCACCAAACCTCTCAGCCCCAAGAGTGTCCACCCTTATGTCTCATCCAGCTGTGGGTCTAGATATGGTCAATCCAGGTTGCATCACAGCCCCTGAACTCATTGTGTAAGAATTTCTATCTCTTTCACTGTCGTTGTTTCATGGGTTTTTCAAAGTAATTTATTTTCATAATGGGGTTTAGCTGCTTTTCACGGCTGTGTTTATGCCGCTTTACACCCACTTGACACACTAACAGAGAGATATCAATACATAGGTTTCAAGATTATTACTAGTCAGATATATTCTTGTGCGGTGAATAGGGCGTGTTGAGTCCAGTTCTCTGAGCAAGGAGTAGGTCTTGTCTACTACATATTGGGTTTATGGAACGGTATCTGAGCTAATTTGATACCCTTGTTTTATGTATCACCCCACCTCACCTTTCCCGTTAAGCAGCCATAGTGTGTTTTCTGCATGTGTGACTCTGTTCTGTTTTGTATTTCAGTTCAAGTGTAACGGTTTTTACATTCCCTCTATAAGTGATACCTTATGAGAAGTGTCCTTTTCTGTGTGACTTATTTCACTTAGAATCGTCGTACCTAAATCCACTCATCATGCTGCTACTAACCTTATGACATTGATTTCATGGCTGAGTGATATTCCATTGTACATAAGGACCACAACTTCTTTATCCATTTTTCTCTTTCCTGGGATATTGAAGGTGGAATGAAGTGGAGGTCCTTGTCAACAGAGCAGCCCTCAACTTTGGGGTGCTTGTGTCTTGCTGATTTTTCATTTTCCCAATTTATACCCCCATGAGTGGAAGTGCCCTATGCTCTCTAAGCTGTGTTTTTCAGATGTTTCAGGACACACCGTACACTTCTCCAGAGTGGCTGTTGGCAATTTACATCCCGCCCATCAGTGTAGCAAGGCTCCCATTTCTCCATGGCCTGTCCTGCATTTCTGGTTTTGACACTTTTTTCAGGATGGCCCTTTTGACCGATGGGAAGCGAGACTTCTCTGTAGCGCTGATTTGCCTTTCCAGGTTGCTTGGTTGGCCAAAAAGGGCGTATGCGTTTTTTCCTGAATATATTCAGGAAAAAACGCATACGCCCTTTTTGGCCAAGGGCATCATTGTCAACGTTTTGCCGCTTTTCATGTGCTTTAAAGGCAATTCGTATCTACCTCCTGAAATCTGTTTCGTGCAATTCTGCCTTGATTTCAAATCCTCTTCTTTGCCTTCCCTCAATATATTTGTGGACGAGAGTTATCATTTATAACTCTGCAGGTTTGTGAATTGCAGTGCCCTGAACCTCCATTTTACAACTCGCTTTTTTGGGAGCTGACCGCAAAAGCGCAGGATGGCTTCAGGCCCTGTTCTGGTTCTGGGGGGCAGGCTGAGCCTGTGGTTAATTCTTCTTCCTGATGGGAAAATAGAGTGACCTGTGCCTGTCCCAACACCAAGAGCTAGTCTCTCGTTGGTTCCCCGTCTTCCCGTTCATCCTCAGGACAAATTGCAACCTGTACGGAACAGGAGGTTAAAGGTGCTGATGCTCCAAGTAGGGAGATTGCTAGTAAAGCGACTGGAATGGCGAACCCGGGCACAAGGAGATGAGAAATGAGGTGCGTTTTAGAAACCTTTCCCCATCACACGGTGTACCATCTTCTGGGTTTCTCATGCATGTTTTCGATGTAGGAAGATGCCCTTGAACCTGGAGATTTGGGACCCATGCGATGGGTACCACGCAGTATTACTTTAAAGGGTCTGCGTTTGCTCACCCAACCTCACCAAACCTCTCAGCCCCAAGAGTGTCCACCCTTATGTCTCATCCAGCTGTGGGTCTAGATATGGTCAATCCAGGTTGCATCACAGCCCCTGAACTCATTGTGTAAGAATTTCTATCTCTTTCACTGTCGTTGTTTCATGGGTTTTACAAAGTAATTTATTTTCATAATGGGGTTTAGCTGCTTTTCACGGCTGTGTTTATGCCGCTTTACACCCACTTGACACACTAACAGAGAGATATCAATACATAGGTTTTAAGATTATTACTAGTCAGATATATTCTTGTGCGGTGAATAGGGCGTGTTGAGTCCAGTTCTCTGAGCAAGGAGTAGGTCTTGTCTATTACATATTGGGTTTATGGAACGGTATCTGAGCTAATTTGATACCCTTGTTTTATGTATCACCCCACCTCACCTTTCCCGTTAAGCAGCCATAGTGTGTTTTCTGCATGTGTGACTCTGTTCTGTTTTGTAATTCAGTTCAAGTGTAACGGTTTTTACATTCCCTCTATAAGTGATACCTTATGAGAAGTGTCCTTTTCTGTGTGACTTATTTCTCTTAGAATCGTCGTACCTAAATCCACTCATCATGCTGCTACTAACCTTATGACATTGATTTCATGGCTGAGTGATATTCCATTGTACATAAGGATGACAACTTCTTTATCCATTTTTCTCTTTCCTGGGATATTTAAGGTGGAATGAAGTGGAGGTCCTTGTCAACAGAGCAGCCCTCAACTTTGGGGTGCTTGTGTCTTGCTGATTTTTCATTTTCCCAATTTATACCCCCATGAGTGGAAGTGCCCTATGCTCTCTAAACTGTGTTTTTCAGATGTTTCAGGACACACCGAACACTTCTCCAGAGTGGCTGTTGGCAATTTACATCCCGCCCATCAGTGTAGCAAGGCTCCCATTTCTCCATGGCCTGTCCTGCATTTCTGGTTTTGACACTTTTTTCAGCATGGCCCTTTTGACCGATGGGAAGCGAGACTTCTCTGTAGCGCTGATTTGCCTTTCCAGGTTGCTTGGTTGGCCAAAAAGGGCGTATGCGTTTTTTCCTGAATATATTCAGGAAAAAACGCATACGCCCTTTTTGGCCAAGGGCATCATTGTCAACGTTTTGCCGCTTTTCATGTGCTTTAAAGGCAATTCGTATCTACCTCCTGAAATCTGTTTCGTGCAATTCTGCCTTGATTTCAAATCCTCTTCTTTGCCTTCCCTCAATATATTTGTGGACGAGAGTTATCATTTATAACTCTGCAGGTTTGTGAATTGCAGTGCCCTGAACCTCCATTTTACAACTCGCTTTTTTGGGAGCTGACCGCAAAAGCGCAGGATGGCTTCAGGCCCTGTTCTGGTTCCGGGGGGCAGGCTGAGCCTGTGGTTAATTCTTCTTCCTGATGGGAAAATAGAGTGACCTGTGCCTGTCCCAACACCAAGAGCTAGTCTCTCGTTGGTTCCCCGTCTTCCCGTTCATCCTCAGGACAAATTGCAACCTGTACGGAACAGGAGGTTAAAGGTGCTGATGCTCCAAGTAGGGAGATTGCTAGTAAAGCGACTGGAATGGCGAACCCGGGCACAAGGAGATGAGAAATGAGGTGCGTTTTAGAAACCTTTCCCCATCACACGGTGTACCATCTTCTGGGTTTCTCATGCATGTTTTCGATGTAGGAAGATGCCCTTGAACCTGGAGATTTGGGACCCATGCGATGGGTACCACGCAGTATTACTTTAAAGGGTCTGCGTTTGCTCACCCAACCTCACCAAACCTCTCAGCCCCAAGAGTGTCCACCCTTATGTCTCATCCAGCTGTGGGTCTAGATATGGTCAATCCAGGTTGCATCACAGCCCCTGAACTCATTGTGTAAGAATTTCTATCTCTTTCACTGTCGTTGTTTCATGGGTTTTACAAAGTAATTTATTTTCATAATGGGGTTTAGCTGCTTTTCACGGCTGTGTTTATGCCGCTTTACACCCACTTGACACACTAACAGAGAGATATCAATACATAGGTTTTAAGATTATTACTAGTCAGATATATTCTTGTGCGGTGAATAGGGCGTGTTGAGTCCAGTTCTCTGAGCAAGGAGTAGGTCTTGTCTATTACATATTGGGTTTATGGAACGGTATCTGAGCTAATTTGATACCCTTGTTTTATGTATCACCCCACCTCACCTTTCCCGTTAAGCAGCCATAGTGTGTTTTCTGCATGTGTGACTCTGTTCTGTTTTGTAATTCAGTTCAAGTGTAACGGTTTTTACATTCCCTCTATAAGTGATACCTTATGAGAAGTGTCCTTTTCTGTGTGACTTATTTCTCTTAGAATCGTCGTACCTAAATCCACTCATCATGCTGCTACTAACCTTATGACATTGATTTCATGGCTGAGTGATATTCCATTGTACATAAGGACGACAACTTCTTTATCCATTTTTCTCTTTCCTGGGATATTTAAGGTGGAATGAAGTGGAGGTCCTTGTCAACAGAGCAGCCCTCAACTTTGGGGTGCTTGTGTCTTGCTGATTTTTCATTTTCCCAATTTATACCCCCATGAGTGGAAGTGCCCTATGCTCTCTAAACTGTGTTTTTCAGATGTTTCAGGACACACCGAACACTTCTCCAGAGTGGCTGTTGGCAATTTACATCCCGCCCATCAGTGTAGCAAGGCTCCCATTTCTCCATGGCCTGTCCTGCATTTCTGGTTTTGACACTTTTTTCAGCATGGCCCTTTTGACCGATGGGAAGCGAGACTTCTCTGTAGCGCTGATTTGCCTTTCCAGGTTGCTTGGTTGGCCAAAAAGGGCGTATGCGTTTTTTCCTGAATATATTCAGGAAAAAACGCATACGCCCTTTTTGGCCAAGGGCATCATTGTCAACGTTTTGCCGCTTTTCATGTGCTTTAAAGGCAATTCGTATCTACCTCCTGAAATCTGTTTCGTGCAATTCTGCCTTGATTTCAAATCCTCTTCTTTGCCTTCCCTCAATATATTTGTGGACGAGAGTTATCATTTATAACTCTGCAGGTTTGTGAATTGCAGTGCCCTGAACCTCCATTTTACAACTCGCTTTTTTGGGAGCTGACCGCAAAAGCGCAGGATGGCTTCAGGCCCTGTTCTGGTTCCGGGGGGCAGGCTGAGCCTGTGGTTAATTCTTCTTCCTGATGGGAAAATAGAGTGACCTGTGCCTGTCCCAACACCAAGAGCTAGTCTCTCGTTGGTTCCCCGTCTTCCCGTTCATCCTCAGGACAAATTGCAACCTGTACGGAACAGGAGGTTAAAGGTGCTGATGCTCCAAGTAGGGAGATTGCTAGTAAAGCGACTGGAATGGCGAACCCGGGCACAAGGAGATGAGAAATGAGGTGCGTTTTAGAAACCTTTCCCCATCACACGGTGTACCATCTTCTGGGTTTCTCATGCATGTTTTCGATGTAGGAAGATGCCCTTGAACCTGGAGATTTGGGACCCATGCGATGGGTACCACGCAGTATTACTTTAAAGGGTCTGCGTTTGCTCACCCAACCTCACCAAACCTCTCAGCCCCAAGAGTGTCCACCCTTATGTCTCATCCAGCTGTGGGTCTAGATATGGTCAATCCAGGTTGCATCACAGCCCCTGAACTCATTGTGTAAGAATTTCTATCTCTTTCACTGTCGTTGTTTCATGGGTTTTACAAAGTAATTTATTTTCATAATGGGGTTTAGCTGCTTTTCACGGCTGTGTTTATGCCGCTTTACACCCACTTGACACACTAACAGAGAGATATCAATACATAGGTTTTAAGATTATTTCTAGTCAGATATATTCTTGTGCGGTGAATAGGGCGTGTTGAGTCCAGTTCTCTGAGCAAGGAGTAGGTCTTGTCTATTACATATTGGGTTTATGGAACGGTATCTGAGCTAATTTGATACCCTTGTTTTATGTATCACCCCACCTCACCTTTCCCGTTAAGCAGCCATAGTGTGTTTTCTGCATGTGTGACTCTGTTCTGTTTTGTAATTCAGTTCAAGTGTAACGGTTTTTACATTCCCTCTATAAGTGATACCTTATGAGAAGTGTCCTTTTCTGTGTGACTTATTTCTCTTAGAATCGTCGTACCTAAATCCACTCATCATGCTGCTACTAACCTTATGACATTGATTTCATGGCTGAGTGATATTCCATTGTACATAAGGACGACAACTTCTTTATCCATTTTTCTCTTTCCTGGGATATTTAAGGTGGAATGAAGTGGAGGTCCTTGTCAACAGAGCAGCCCTCAACTTTGGGGTGCTTGTGTCTTGCTGATTTTTCATTTTCCCAATTTATACCCCCATGAGTGGAAGTGCCCTATGCTCTCTAAGCTGTGTTTTTCAGATGTTTCAGGACACACCGAACACTTCTCCAGAGTGGCTGTTGGCAATTTACATCCCGCCCATCAGTGTAGCAAGGCTCCCATTTCTCCATGGCCTGTCCTGCATTTCTGGTTTTGACACTTTTTTCAGCATGGCCCTTTTGACCGATGGGAAGCGAGACTTCTCTGTAGCGCTGATTTGCCTTTCCAGGTTGCTTGGTTGGCCAAAAAGGGCGTATGCGTTTTTTCCTGAATATATTCAGGAAAAAACGCATACGCCCTTTTTGGCCAAGGGCATCATTGTCAACATTTTGCCGCTTTTCATGTGCTTTAAAGGCGATTCGTATCTACCTCCTGAAATCTGTTTCGTGCAATTCTGCCTTGATTTCAAATCCTCTTCTTTGCCTTCCCTCAATATATTTGTGGACGAGAGTTATCATTTATAACTCTGCAGGTTTGTGAATTGCAGTGCCCTGAACCTCCATTTTACAACTCGCTTTTTTGGGAGCTGGCCGCAAAAGCACAGGATGGCTTCAGGCCCTGTTCTGGTTCCGGGGGGCAGGCTGAGCCTGTGGTTAATTCTTCTTCCTGATGGGAAAATAGAGTGACCTGTGCCTGTCCCAACACCAAGAACTAGTCTCTCGTTGGTTCCCCGTCTTCCCGTTCATCCTCAGGACAAATTGCAACCTGTACGGAACAGGAGGTTAAAGGTGCTGATGCTCCAAGTAGGGAGATTGCTAGTAAAGTGGCTGGAATGGCGAACCCGGGCACAAGGAGATGAGAAATGAGGTGCGTTTTAGAAACCTTTCCCCATCACACGGTGTACCATCTTCTGGGTTTCTCATGCATGTTTTCGATGTAGGAAGATGCCCTTGAACCTGGAGATTTGGGACCCATGCGATGGGTACCACGCAGTATTACTTTAAAGGGTCTGCGTTTGCTCACCCAACCTCACCAAACCTCTCAGCCCCAAGAGTGTCCACCCTTATGTCTCATCCAGCTGTGGGTCTAGATATGGTCAATCCAGGTTGCATCACAGCCCCTGAACTCATTGTGTAAGAATTTCTATCTCTTTCACTGTCGTTGTTTCATGGGTTTTTCAAAGTAATTTATTTTCATAATGGGGTTTAGCTGCTTTTCACGGCTGTGTTTATGCCGCTTTACACCCACTTGACACACTAACAGAGAGATATCAATACATAGGTTTCAAGATTATTACTAGTCAGATATATTCTTGTGCGGTGAATAGGGCGTGTTGAGTCCAGTTCTCTGAGCAAGGAGTAGGTCTTGTCTACTACATATTGGGTTTATGGAACGGTATCTGAGCTAATTTGATACCCTTGTTTTATGTATCACCCCACCTCACCTTTCCCGTTAAGCAGCCATAGTGTGTTTTCTGCATGTGTGACTCTGTTCTGTTTTGTAATTCAGTTCAAGTGTAACGGTTTTTACATTCCCTCTATAAGTGATACCTTATGAGAAGTGTCCTTTTCTGTGTGACTTATTTCACTTAGAATCGTCGTACCTAAATCCACTCATCATGCTGCTACTAACCTTATGACATTGATTTCATGGCTGAGTGATATTCCATTGTACATAAGGACCACAACTTCTTTATCCATTTTTCTCTTTCCTGGGATATTGAAGGTGGAATGAAGTGGAGGTCCTTGTCAACAGAGCAGCCCTCAACTTTGGGGTGCTTGTGTCTTGCTGATTTTTCATTTTCCCAATTTATACCCCCATGAGTGGAAGTGCCCTATGCTCTCTAAGCTGTGTTTTTCAGATGTTTCAGGACACACCGTACACTTCTCCAGAGTGGCTGTTGGCAATTTACATCCCGCCCATCAGTGTAGCAAGGCTCCCATTTCTCCATGGCCTGTCCTGCATTTCTGGTTTTGACACTTTTTTCAGGATGGCCCTTTTGACCGATGGGAAGCGAGACTTCTCTGTAGCGCTGATTTGCCTTTCCAGGTTGCTTGGTTGGCCAAAAAGGGCGTATGCGTTTTTTCCTGAATATATTCAGGAAAAAACGCATACGCCCTTTTTGGCCAAGGGCATCATTGTCAACGTTTTGCCGCTTTTCATGTGCTTTAAAGGCAATTCGTATCTACCTCCTGAAATCTGTTTCGTGCAATTCTGCCTTGATTTCAAATCCTCTTCTTTGCCTTCCCTCAATATATTTGTGGACGAGAGTTATCATTTATAACTCTGCAGGTTTGTGAATTGCAGTGCCCTGAACCTCCATTTTACAACTCGCTTTTTTGGGAGCTGACCGCAAAAGCGCAGGATGGCTTCAGGCCCTGTTCTGGTTCTGGGGGGCAGGCTGAGCCTGTGGTTAATTCTTCTTCCTGATGGGAAAATAGAGTGACCTGTGCCTGTCCCAACACCAAGAGCTAGTCTCTCGTTGGTTCCCCGTCTTCCCGTTCATCCTCAGGACAAATTGCAACCTGTACGGAACAGGAGGTTAAAGGTGCTGATGCTCCAAGTAGGGAGATTGCTAGTAAAGTGGCTGGAATGGCGAACCCGGGCACAAGGAGATGAGAAATGAGGTGCGTTTTAGAAACCTTTCCCCATCACACGGTGTACCATCTTCTGGGTTTCTCATGCATGTTTTCGATGTAGGAAGATGCCCTTGAAGCTGGAGATTTGGGACCCATGCGATGGGTCCCACGCAGTATTACTTTAAAGGGTCTGCGTTTGCTCACCCAACCTCACCAAACCTCTCAGCCCCAAGAGTGTCCACCCTTATGTCTCATCCAGCTGTGGGTCTAGATATGGTCAATCCAGGTTGCATCACAGCCCCTGAACTCATTGTGTAAGAATTTCTATCTCTTTCACTGTCGTTGTTTCATGGGTTTTACAAAGTAATTTATTTTCATAATGGGGTTTAGCTGCTTTTCACGGCTGTGTTTATGCCGCTTTACACCCACTTGACACACTAACAGAGAGATATCAATACATAGGTTTTAAGATTATTACTAGTCAGATATATTCTTGTGCGGTGAATAGGGCGTGTTGAGTCCAGTTCTCTGAGCAAGGAGTAGGTCTTGTCTATTACATATTGGGTTTATGGAACGGTATCTGAGCTAATTTGATACCCTTGTTTTATGTATCACCCCACCTCACCTTTCCCGTTAAGCAGCCATAGTGTGTTTTCTGCATGTGTGACTCTGTTCTGTTTTGTAATTCAGTTCAAGTGTAACGGTTTTTACATTCCCTCTATAAGTGATACCTTATGAGAAGTGTCCTTTTCTGTGTGACTTATTTCTCTTAGAATCGTCGTACCTAAATCCACTCATCATGCTGCTACTAACCTTATGACATTGATTTCATGGCTGAGTGATATTCCATTGTACATAAGGACGACAACTTCTTTATCCATTTTTCTCTTTCCTGGGATATTTAAGGTGGAATGAAGTGGAGGTCCTTGTCAACAGAGCAGCCCTCAACTTTGGGGTGCTTGTGTCTTGCTGATTTTTCATTTTCCCAATTTATACCCCCATGAGTGGAAGTGCCCTATGCTCTCTAAGCTGTGTTTTTCAGATGTTTCAGGACACACCGAACACTTCTCCAGAGTGGCTGTTGGCAATTTACATCCCGCCCATCAGTGTAGCAAGGCTCCCATTTCTCCATGGCCTGTCCTGCATTTCTGGTTTTGACACTTTTTTCAGCATGGCCCTTTTGACCGATGGGAAGCGAGACTTCTCTGTAGCGCTGATTTGCCTTTCCAGGTTGCTTGGTTGGCCAAAAAGGGCGTATGCGTTTTTTCCTGAATATATTCAGGAAAAAACGCATACGCCCTTTTTGGCCAAGGGCATCATTGTCAACGTTTTGCCGCTTTTCATGTGCTTTAAAGGCAATTCGTATCTACCTCCTGAAATCTGTTTCGTGCAATTCTGCCTTGATTTCAAATCCTCTTCTTTGCCTTCCCTCAATATATTTGTGGACGAGAGTTATCATTTATAACTCTGCAGGTTTGTGAATTGCAGTGCCCTGAACCTCCATTTTACAACTCGCTTTTTTGGGAGCTGACCGCAAAAGCGCAGGATGGCTTCAGGCCCTGTTCTGGTTCCGGGGGGCAGGCTGAGCCTGTGGTTAATTCTTCTTCCTGATGGGAAAATAGAGTGACCTGTGCCTGTCCCAACACCAAGAGCTAGTCTCTCGTTGGTTCCCCGTCTTCCCGTTCATCCTCAGGACAAATTGCAACCTGTACGGAACAGGAGGTTAAAGGTGCTGATGCTCCAAGTAGGGAGATTGCTAGTAAAGCGACTGGAATGGCGAACCCGGGCACAAGGAGATGAGAAATGAGGTGCGTTTTAGAAACCTTTCCCCATCACACGGTGTACCATCTTCTGGGTTTCTCATGCATGTTTTCGATGTAGGAAGATGCCCTTGAACCTGGAGATTTGGGACCCATGCGATGGGTACCACGCAGTATTACTTTAAAGGGTCTGCGTTTGCTCACCCAACCTCACCAAACCTCTCAGCCCCAAGAGTGTCCACCCTTATGTCTCATCCAGCTGTGGGTCTAGATATGGTCAATCCAGGTTGCATCACAGCCCCTGAACTCATTGTGTAAGAATTTCTATCTCTTTCACTGTCGTTGTTTCATGGGTTTTACAAAGTAATTTATTTTCATAATGGGGTTTAGCTGCTTTTCACGGCTGTGTTTATGCCGCTTTACACCCACTTGACACACTAACAGAGAGATATCAATACATAGGTTTTAAGATTATTACTAGTCAGATATATTCTTGTGCGGTGAATAGGGCGTGTTGAGTCCAGTTCTCTGAGCAAGGAGTAGGTCTTGTCTATTACATATTGGGTTTATGGAACGGTATCTGAGCTAATTTGATACCCTTGTTTTATGTATCACCCCACCTCACCTTTCCCGTTAAGCAGCCATAGTGTGTTTTCTGCATGTGTGACTCTGTTCTGTTTTGTAATTCAGTTCAAGTGTAACGGTTTTTACATTCCCTCTATAAGTGATACCTTATGAGAAGTGTCCTTTTCTGTGTGACTTATTTCTCTTAGAATCGTCGTACCTAAATCCACTCATCATGCTGCTACTAACCTTATGACATTGATTTCATGGCTGAGTGATATTCCATTGTACATAAGGACGACAACTTCTTTATCCATTTTTCTCTTTCCTGGGATATTTAAGGTGGAATGAAGTGGAGGTCCTTGTCAACAGAGCAGCCCTCAACTTTGGGGTGCTTGTGTCTTGCTGATTTTTCATTTTCCCAATTTATACCCCCATGAGTGGAAGTGCCCTATGCTCTCTAAGCTGTGTTTTTCAGATGTTTCAGGACACACCGAACACTTCTCCAGAGTGGCTGTTGGCAATTTACATCCCGCCCATCAGTGTAGCAAGGCTCCCATTTCTCCATGGCCTGTCCTGCATTTCTGGTTTTGACACTTTTTTCAGCATGGCCCTTTTGACCGATGGGAAGCGAGACTTCTCTGTAGCGCTGATTTGCCTTTCCAGGTTGCTTGGTTGGCCAAAAAGGGCGTATGCGTTTTTTCCTGAATATATTCAGGAAAAAACGCATACGCCCTTTTTGGCCAAGGGCATCATTGTCAACATTTTGCCGCTTTTCATGTGCTTTAAAGGCGATTCGTATCTACCTCCTGAAATCTGTTTCGTGCAATTCTGCCTTGATTTCAAATCCTCTTCTTTGCCTTCCCTCAATATATTTGTGGACGAGAGTTATCATTTATAACTCTGCAGGTTTGTGAATTGCAGTGCCCTGAACCTCCATTTTACAACTCGCTTTTTTGGGAGCTGGCCGCAAAAGCACAGGATGGCTTCAGGCCCTGTTCTGGTTCCGGGGGGCAGGCTGAGCCTGTGGTTAATTCTTCTTCCTGATGGGAAAATAGAGTGACCTGTGCCTGTCCCAACACCAAGAGCTAGTCTCTCGTTGGTTCCCCGTCTTCCCGTTCATCCTCAGGACAAATTGCAACCTGTACGGAACAGGAGGTTAAAGGTGCTGATGCTCCAAGTAGGGAGATTGCTAGTAAAGTGGCTGGAATGGCGAACCCGGGCACAAGGAGATGAGAAATGAGGTGCGTTTTAGAAACCTTTCCCCATCACACGGTGTACCATCTTCTGGGTTTCTCATGCATGTTTTCGATGTAGGAAGATGCCCTTGAACCTGGAGATTTGGGACCCATGCGATGGGTACCACGCAGTATTACTTTAAAGGGTCTGCGTTTGCTCACCCAACCTCACCAAACCTCTCAGCCCCAAGAGTGTCCACCCTTATGTCTCATCCAGCTGTGGGTCTAGATATGGTCAATCCAGGTTGCATCACAGCCCCTGAACTCATTGTGTAAGAATTTCTATCTCTTTCACTGTCGTTGTTTCATGGGTTTTACAAAGTAATTTATTTTCATAATGGGGTTTAGCTGCTTTTCACGGCTGTGTTTATGCCGCTTTACACCCACTTGACACACTAACAGAGAGATATCAATACATAGGTTTTAAGATTATTACTAGTCAGATATATTCTTGTGCGGTGAATAGGGCGTGTTGAGTCCAGTTCTCTGAGCAAGGAGTAGGTCTTGTCTATTACATATTGGGTTTATGGAACGGTATCTGAGCTAATTTGATACCCTTGTTTTATGTATCACCCCACCTCACCTTTCCCGTTAAGCAGCCATAGTGTGTTTTCTGCATGTGTGACTCTGTTCTGTTTTGTAATTCAGTTCAAGTGTAACGGTTTTTACATTCCCTCTATAAGTGATACCTTATGAGAAGTGTCCTTTTCTGTGTGACTTATTTCTCTTAGAATCGTCGTACCTAAATCCACTCATCATGCTGCTACTAACCTTATGACATTGATTTCATGGCTGAGTGATATTCCATTGTACATAAGGACGACAACTTCTTTATCCATTTTTCTCTTTCCTGGGATATTTAAGGTGGAATGAAGTGGAGGTCCTTGTCAACAGAGCAGCCCTCAACTTTGGGGTGCTTGTGTCTTGCTGATTTTTCATTTTCCCAATTTATACCCCCATGAGTGGAAGTGCCCTATGCTCTCTAAGCTGTGTTTTTCAGATGTTTCAGGACACACCGAACACTTCTCCAGAGTGGCTGTTGGCAATTTACATCCCGCCCATCAGTGTAGCAAGGCTCCCATTTCTCCATGGCCTGTCCTGCATTTCTGGTTTTGACACTTTTTTCAGCATGGCCCTTTTGACCGATGGGAAGCGAGACTTCTCTGTAGCGCTGATTTGCCTTTCCAGGTTGCTTGGTTGGCCAAAAAGGGCGTATGCGTTTTTTCCTGAATATATTCAGGAAAAAACGCATACGCCCTTTTTGGCCAAGGGCATCATTGTCAACATTTTGCCGCTTTTCATGTGCTTTAAAGGCGATTCGTATCTACCTCCTGAAATCTGTTTCGTGCAATTCTGCCTTGATTTCAAATCCTCTTCTTTGCCTTCCCTCAATATATTTGTGGACGAGAGTTATCATTTATAACTCTGCAGGTTTGTGAATTGCAGTGCCCTGAACCTCCATTTTACAACTCGCTTTTTTGGGAGCTGGCCGCAAAAGCACAGGATGGCTTCAGGCCCTGTTCTGGTTCCGGGGGGCAGGCTGAGCCTGTGGTTAATTCTTCTTCCTGATGGGAAAATAGAGTGACCTGTGCCTGTCCCAACACCAAGAGCTAGTCTCTCGTTGGTTCCCCGTCTTCCCGTTCATCCTCAGGACAAATTGCAACCTGTACGGAACAGGAGGTTAAAGGTGCTGATGCTCCAAGTAGGGAGATTGCTAGTAAAGTGGCTGGAATGGCGAACCCGGGCACAAGGAGATGAGAAATGAGGTGCGTTTTAGAAACCTTTCCCCATCACACGGTGTACCATCTTCTGGGTTTCTCATGCATGTTTTCGATGTAGGAAGATGCCCTTGAACCTGGAGATTTGGGACCCATGCGATGGGTACCACGCAGTATTACTTTAAAGGGTCTGCGTTTGCTCACCCAACCTCACCAAACCTCTCAGCCCCAAGAGTGTCCACCCTTATGTCTCATCCAGCTGTGGGTCTAGATATGGTCAATCCAGGTTGCATCACAGCCCCTGAACTCATTGTGTAAGAATTTCTATCTCTTTCACTGTCGTTGTTTCATGGGTTTTTCAAAGTAATTTATTTTCATAATGGGGTTTAGCTGCTTTTCACGGCTGTGTTTATGCCGCTTTACACCCACTTGACATACTAACAGAGAGATATCAATACATAGGTTTCAAGATTATTACCAGTCAGATATATTCTTGTGCGGTGAATAGGGCGTGTTGAGTACAGTTCTCTGAGCAAGGAGTAGGTCTTGTCTACTACATATTGGGTTTATGGAACGGTATCTGAGCTAATTTGATACCCTTGTTTTATGTATCACCCCACCTCACCTTTCCCGTTAAGCAGCCATAGTGTGTTTTCTGCATGTGTGACTCTGTTCTGTTTTGTAATTCAGTTCAAGTGTAACGGTTTTTACATTCCCTCTATCAGTGATACCTTATGAGAAGTGTCCTTTTCTGTGTGACTTATTTCACTTAGAATCGTCGTACGTAAATCCACTCATCATGCTGCTACTAACCTTATGACATTGATTTCATGGCTGAGTGATATTCCATTGTACATAAGGACCACAACTTCTTTATCCATTTTTCTCTTTCCTGGGATATTTAAGGTGGAATGAAGTGGAGGTCCTTGTCAACAGAGCAGCCCTCAACTTTGGGGTGCTTGTGTCTTGCTGATTTTTCATTTTCCCAATTTATACCCCCATGAGTGGAAGTGCCCTATGCTCTCTAAGCTGTGTTTTTCAGATGTTTCAGGACACACCGTACACTTCTCCAGAGTGGCTGTTGGCAATTTACATCCCGCCCATCAGTGTAGCAAGGCTCCCATTTCTCCATGGCCTGTCCTGCATTTCTGGTTTTGACACTTTTTTCAGCATGGCCCTTTTGACCGATGGGAAGCGAGACTTCTCTGTAGCGCTGATTTGCCTTTCCAGGTTGCTTGGTTGGCCAAAAAGGGCGTATGCGTTTTTTCCTGAATATATTCAGGAAAAAACGCATACGCCCTTTTTGGCCAAGGGCATCATTGTCAACGTTTTGCCGCTTTTCATGTGCTTTAAAGGCGATTCGTATCTACCTCCTGAAATCTGTTTCGTGCAATTCTGCCTTGATTTCAAATCCTCTTCTTTGCCTTCCCTCAATATATTTGTGGACGAGAGTTATCATTTATAACTCTGCAGGTTTGTGAATTGCAGTGCCCTGAACCTCCATTTTACAACTCGCTTTTTTGGGAGCTGGCCGCAAAAGCACAGGATGGCTTCAGGCCCTGTTCTGGTTCCGGGGGGCAGGCTGAGCCTGTGGTTAATTCTTCTTCCTGATGGGAAAATAGAGTGACCTGTGCCTGTCCCAACACCAAGAGCTAGTCTCTCGTTGGTTCCCCGTCTTCCCGATCATCCTCAGGACAAATTGCAACCTGTACGGAACAGGAGGTTAAAGGTGCTGATGCTCCAAGTAGGGAGATTGCTAGTAAAGTGGCTGGAATGGCGAACCCGGGCACAAGGAGATGAGAAATGAGGTGCGTTTTAGAAACCTTTCCCCATCACACGGTGTACCATCTTCTGGGTTTCTCATGCATGTTTTCGATGTAGGAAGATGCCCTTGAACCTGGAGATTTGGGACCCATGCGATGGGTACCACGCAGTATTACTTTAAAGGGTCTGCGTTTGCTCACCCAACCTCACCAAACCTCTCAGCCCCAAGAGTGTCCACCCTTATATCTCATCCAGCTGTGGGTCTAGATATGGTCAATCCAGGTTGCATCACAGCCCCTGAACTCATTGTGTAAGAATTTCTATCTCTTTCACTGTCGTTGTTTCATGGGTTTTGCAAAGTAATTTATTTTCATAATGGGGTTTAGCTGCTTTTCACGGCTGTGTTTATGCCGCTTCACACCCACTTGACACACTAACAGAGAGATATCAATACATAGGTTTTAAGATTATTACCAGTCAGATATATTCTTGTGCGGTGAATAGGGCGTGTTGAGTCCAGTTCTCTGAGCAAGGAGTAGGTCTTGTCTACTACATATTGGGTTTATGGAACAGTATCTGAGCTAATTTGATACCCTTGTTTTATGTATCACCCCACCTCACCTTTCCCGTTAAGCAGCCATAGTCTGTTTTCTGCATGTGTGACTCTGTTCTGTTTTGTAATTCAGTTCAAGTGTAACGGTTTTTACATTCCCTCTAAAAGTGATACCTTATGAGAAGTGTCCTTTTCTGTGTGACTTATTTCACTTAGAATCGTCGTACCTAAATCCACTCATCATGCTGCTACTAACCTTATGACATTGATTTCATGGCTGAGTGATATTCCATTGTACATAAGGACCACAACTTCTTTATCCATTTTTCTCTTTCCTGGGATATTTAAGGTGGAATGAAGTGGAGGTCCTTGTCAACAGAGCAGCCCTCAACTTTGGGGTGCTTGTGTCTTGCTGATTTTTCATTTTCCCAATTTATACCCCCATGAGTGGAAGTGCCCTATGCTCTCTAAGCTGTGTTTTTCAGATGTTTCAGGACACACCGTACACTTCTCCAGAGTGGCTGTTGGCAATTTACATCCCGCCCATCAGTGTAGCAAGGCTCCCATTTCTCCATGGCCTGTCCTGCATTTCTGGTTTTGACACTTTTTTCAACATGGCCCTTTTGACCGATGGGAAGCGAGACTTCTCTGTAGCGCTGATTTGCCTTTCCAGGTTGCTTGGTTGGCCAAAAAGGGCGTATGCGTTTTTTCCTGAATATATTCAGGAAAAAACGCATACGCCCTTTTTGGCCAAGGGCATCATTGTCAACATTTTGCCGCTTTTCATGTGCTTTAAAGGCGATTCGTATCTACCTCCTGAAATCTGTTTCGTGCAATTCTGCCTTGATTTCAAATCCTCTTCTTTGCCTTCCCTCAATATATTTGTGGACGAGAGTTATCATTTATAACTCTGCAGGTTTGTGAATTGCAGTGCCCTGAACCTCCATTTTACAACTCGCTTTTTTGGGAGCTGGCCGCAAAAGCACAGGATGGCTTCAGGCCCTGTTCTGGTTCCGGGGGGCAGGCTGAGCCTGTGGTTAATTCTTCTTCCTGATGGGAAAATAGAGTGACCTGTGCCTGTCCCAACACCAAGAGCTAGTCTCTCGTTGGTTCCCCGTCTTCCCGTTCATCCTCAGGACAAATTGCAACCTGTACGGAACAGGAGGTTAAAGGTGCTGATGCTCCAAGTAGGGAGATTGCTAGTAAAGTGGCTGGAATGGCGAACCCGGGCACAAGGAGATGAGAAATGAGGTGCGTTTTAGAAACCTTTCCCCATCACACGGTGTACCATCTTCTGGGTTTCTCATGCATGTTTTCGATGTAGGAAGATGCCCTTGAACCTGGAGATTTGGGACCCATGCGATGGGTACCACGCAGTATTACTTTAAAGGGTCTGCGTTTGCTCACCCAACTTCACCAAACCTCTCAGCCCCAAGAGTGTCCACCCTTATGTCTCATCCAGCTGTGGGTCTAGATATGGTCAATCCAGGTTGCATCACAGCCCCTGAACTCATTGTGTAAGAATTTCTATCTCTTTCACTGTCGTTGTTTCATGGGTTTTTCAAAGTAATTTATTTTCATAATGGGGTTTAGCTGCTTTTCACGGCTGTGTTTATGCCGCTTTACACCCACTTGACACACTAACAGAGAGATATCAATACATAGGTTTCAAGATTATTACTAGTCAGATATATTCTTGTGCGGTGAATAGGGCGTGTTGAGTCCAGTTCTCTGAGCAAGGAGTAGGTCTTGTCTACTACATATTGGGTTTATGGAACGGTATCTGAGCTAATTTGATACCCTTGTTTTATGTATCACCCCACCTCACCTTTCCCGTTAAGCAGCCATAGTGTGTTTTCTGCATGTGTGACTCTGTTCTGTTTTGTAATTCAGTTCAAGTGTAACGGTTTTTACATTCCCTCTATAAGTGATACCTTATGAGAAGTGTCCTTTTCTGTGTGACTTATTTCACTTAGAATCGTCGTACCTAAATCCACTCATCATGCTGCTACTAACCTTATGACATTGATTTCATGGCTGAGTGATATTCCATTGTACATAAGGACCACAACTTCTTTATCCATTTTTCTCTTTCCTGGGATATTGAAGGTGGAATGAAGTGGAGGTCCTTGTCAACAGAGCAGCCCTCAACTTTGGGGTGCTTGTGTCTTGCTGATTTTTCATTTTCCCAATTTATACCCCCATGAGTGGAAGTGCCCTATGCTCTCTAAGCTGTGTTTTTCAGATGTTTCAGGACACACCGTACACTTCTCCAGAGTGGCTGTTGGCAATTTACATCCCGCCCATCAGTGTAGCAAGGCTCCCATTTCTCCATGGCCTGTCCTGCATTTCTGGTTTTGACACTTTTTTCAGGATGGCCCTTTTGACCGATGGGAAGCGAGACTTCTCTGTAGCGCTGATTTGCCTTTCCAGGTTGCTTGGTTGGCCAAAAAGGGCGTATGCGTTTTTTCCTGAATATATTCAGGAAAAAACGCATACGCCCTTTTTGGCCAAGGGCATCATTGTCAACGTTTTGCCGCTTTTCATGTGCTTTAAAGGCAATTCGTATCTACCTCCTGAAATCTGTTTCGTGCAATTCTGCCTTGATTTCAAATCCTCTTCTTTGCCTTCCCTCAATATATTTGTGGACGAGAGTTATCATTTATAACTCTGCAGGTTTGTGAATTGCAGTGCCCTGAACCTCCATTTTACAACTCGCTTTTTTGGGAGCTGACCGCAAAAGCGCAGGATGGCTTCAGGCCCTGTTCTGGTTCTGGGGGGCAGGCTGAGCCTGTGGTTAATTCTTCTTCCTGATGGGAAAATAGAGTGACCTGTGCCTGTCCCAACACCAAGAGCTAGTCTCTCGTTGGTTCCCCGTCTTCCCGTTCATCCTCAGGACAAATTGCAACCTGTACGGAACAGGAGGTTAAAGGTGCTGATGCTCCAAGTAGGGAGATTGCTAGTAAAGCGACTGGAATGGCGAACCCGGGCACAAGGAGATGAGAAATGAGGTGCGTTTTAGAAACCTTTCCCCATCACACGGTGTACCATCTTCTGGGTTTCTCATGCATGTTTTCGATGTAGGAAGATGCCCTTGAACCTGGAGATTTGGGACCCATGCGATGGGTACCACGCAGTATTACTTTAAAGGGTCTGCGTTTGCTCACCCAACCTCACCAAACCTCTCAGCCCCAAGAGTGTCCACCCTTATGTCTCATCCAGCTGTGGGTCTAGATATGGTCAATCCAGGTTGCATCACAGCCCCTGAACTCATTGTGTAAGAATTTCTATCTCTTTCACTGTCGTTGTTTCATGGGTTTTACAAAGTAATTTATTTTCATAATGGGGTTTAGCTGCTTTTCACGGCTGTGTTTATGCCGCTTTACACCCACTTGACACACTAACAGAGAGATATCAATACATAGGTTTTAAGATTATTACTAGTCAGATATATTCTTGTGCGGTGAATAGGGCGTGTTGAGTCCAGTTCTCTGAGCAAGGAGTAGGTCTTGTCTATTACATATTGGGTTTATGGAACGGTATCTGAGCTAATTTGATACCCTTGTTTTATGTATCACCCCACCTCACCTTTCCCGTTAAGCAGCCATAGTGTGTTTTCTGCATGTGTGACTCTGTTCTGTTTTGTAATTCAGTTCAAGTGTAACGGTTTTTACATTCCCTCTATAAGTGATACCTTATGAGAAGTGTCCTTTTCTGTGTGACTTATTTCTCTTAGAATCGTCGTACCTAAATCCACTCATCATGCTGCTACTAACCTTATGACATTGATTTCATGGCTGAGTGATATTCCATTGTACATAAGGACGACAACTTCTTTATCCATTTTTCTCTTTCCTGGGATATTTAAGGTGGAATGAAGTGGAGGTCCTTGTCAACAGAGCAGCCCTCAACTTTGGGGTGCTTGTGTCTTGCTGATTTTTCATTTTCCCAATTTATACCCCCATGAGTGGAAGTGCCCTATGCTCTCTAAGCTGTGTTTTTCAGATGTTTCAGGACACACCGAACACTTCTCCAGAGTGGCTGTTGGCAATTTACATCCCGCCCATCAGTGTAGCAAGGCTCCCATTTCTCCATGGCCTGTCCTGCATTTCTGGTTTTGACACTTTTTTCAGCATGGCCCTTTTGACCGATGGGAAGCGAGACTTCTCTGTAGCGCTGATTTGCCTTTCCAGGTTGCTTGGTTGGCCAAAAAGGGCGTATGCGTTTTTTCCTGAATATATTCAGGAAAAAACGCATACGCCCTTTTTGGCCAAGGGCATCATTGTCAACGTTTTGCCGCTTTTCATGTGCTTTAAAGGCAATTCGTATCTACCTCCTGAAATCTGTTTCGTGCAATTCTGCCTTGATTTCAAATCCTCTTCTTTGCCTTCCCTCAATATATTTGTGGACGAGAGTTATCATTTATAACTCTGCAGGTTTGTGAATTGCAGTGCCCTGAACCTCCATTTTACAACTCGCTTTTTTGGGAGCTGACCGCAAAAGCGCAGGATGGCTTCAGGCCCTGTTCTGGTTCCGGGGGGCAGGCTGAGCCTGTGGTTAATTCTTCTTCCTGATGGGAAAATAGAGTGACCTGTGCCTGTCCCAACACCAAGAGCTAGTCTCTCGTTGGTTCCCCGTCTTCCCGTTCATCCTCAGGACAAATTGCAACCTGTACGGAACAGGAGGTTAAAGGTGCTGATGCTCCAAGTAGGGAGATTGCTAGTAAAGCGACTGGAATGGCGAACCCGGGCACAAGGAGATGAGAAATGAGGTGCGTTTTAGAAACCTTTCCCCATCACACGGTGTACCATCTTCTGGGTTTCTCATGCATGTTTTCGATGTAGGAAGATGCCCTTGAACCTGGAGATTTGGGACCCATGCGATGGGTACCACGCAGTATTACTTTAAAGGGTCTGCGTTTGCTCACCCAACCTCACCAAACCTCTCAGCCCCAAGAGTGTCCACCCTTATGTCTCATCCAGCTGTGGGTCTAGATATGGTCAATCCAGGTTGCATCACAGCCCCTGAACTCATTGTGTAAGAATTTCTATCTCTTTCACTGTCGTTGTTTCATGGGTTTTACAAAGTAATTTATTTTCATAATGGGGTTTAGCTGCTTTTCACGGCTGTGTTTATGCCGCTTTACACCCACTTGACACACTAACAGAGAGATATCAATACATAGGTTTTAAGATTATTACTAGTCAGATATATTCTTGTGCGGTGAATAGGGCGTGTTGAGTCCAGTTCTCTGAGCAAGGAGTAGGTCTTGTCTATTACATATTGGGTTTATGGAACGGTATCTGAGCTAATTTGATACCCTTGTTTTATGTATCACCCCACCTCACCTTTCCCGTTAAGCAGCCATAGTGTGTTTTCTGCATGTGTGACTCTGTTCTGTTTTGTAATTCAGTTCAAGTGTAACGGTTTTTACATTCCCTCTATAAGTGATACCTTATGAGAAGTGTCCTTTTCTGTGTGACTTATTTCTCTTAGAATCGTCGTACCTAAATCCACTCATCATGCTGCTACTAACCTTATGACATTGATTTCATGGCTGAGTGATATTCCATTGTACATAAGGACGACAACTTCTTTATCCATTTTTCTCTTTCCTGGGATATTTAAGGTGGAATGAAGTGGAGGTCCTTGTCAACAGAGCAGCCCTCAACTTTGGGGTGCTTGTGTCTTGCTGATTTTTCATTTTCCCAATTTATACCCCCATGAGTGGAAGTGCCCTATGCTCTCTAAGCTGTGTTTTTCAGATGTTTCAGGACACACCGAACACTTCTCCAGAGTGGCTGTTGGCAATTTACATCCCGCCCATCAGTGTAGCAAGGCTCCCATTTCTCCATGGCCTGTCCTGCATTTCTGGTTTTGACACTTTTTTCAGCATGGCCCTTTTGACCGATGGGAAGCGAGACTTCTCTGTAGCGCTGATTTGCCTTTCCAGGTTGCTTGGTTGGCCAAAAAGGGCGTATGCGTTTTTTCCTGAATATATTCAGGAAAAAACGCATACGCCCTTTTTGGCCAAGGGCATCATTGTCAACATTTTGCCGCTTTTCATGTGCTTTAAAGGCGATTCGTATTTACCTCCTGAAATCTGTTTCGTGCAATTCTGCCTTGATTTCAAATCCTCTTCTTTGCCTTCCCTCAATATATTTGTGGACGAGAGTTATCATTTATAACTCTGCAGGTTTGTGAATTGCAGTGCCCTGAACCTCCATTTTACAACTCGCTTTTTTGGGAGCTGGCCGCAAAAACACAGGATGGCTTCAGGCCCTGTTCTGGTTCCGGGGGGCAGGCTGAGCCTGTGGTTAATTCTTCTTCCTGATGGGAAAATAGAGTGACCTGTGCCTGTCCCAACACCAAGAGCTAGTCTCTCGTTGGTTCCCCGTCTTCCCGTTCATCCTCAGGACAAATTGCAACCTGTACGGAACAGGAGGTTAAAGGTGCTGATGCTCCAAGTAGGGAGATTGCTAGTAAAGTGGCTGGAATGGCGAACCCGGGCACAAGGAGATGAGAAATGAGGTGCGTTTTAGAAACCTTTCCCCATCACACGGTGTACCATCTTCTGGGTTTCTCATGCATGTTTTCGATGTAGGAAGATGCCCTTGAACCTGGAGATTTGGGACCCATGCGATGGGTACCACGCAGTATTACTTTAAAGGGTCTGCGTTTGCTCACCCAACCTCACCAAACCTCTCAGCCCCAAGAGTGTCCACCCTTATGTCTCATCCAGCTGTGGGTCTAGATATGGTCAATCCAGGTTGCATCACAGCCCCTGAACTCATTGTGTAAGAATTTCTATCTCTTTCACTGTCGTTGTTTCATGGGTTTTTCAAAGTAATTTATTTTCATAATGGGGTTTAGCTGCTTTTCACGGCTGTGTTTATGCCGCTTTACACCCACTTGACATACTAACAGAGAGATATCAATACATAGGTTTCAAGATTATTACCAGTCAGATATATTCTTGTGCGGTGAATAGGGCGTGTTGAGTACAGTTCTCTGAGCAAGGAGTAGGTCTTGTCTACTACATATTGGGTTTATGGAACGGTATCTGAGCTAATTTGATACCCTTGTTTTATGTATCACCCCACCTCACCTTTCCCGTTAAGCAGCCATAGTGTGTTTTCTGCATGTGTGACTCTGTTCTGTTTTGTAATTCAGTTCAAGTGTAACGGTTTTTACATTCCCTCTATCAGTGATACCTTATGAGAAGTGTCCTTTTCTGTGTGACTTATTTCACTTAGAATCGTCGTACCTAAATCCACTCATCATGCTGCTACTAACCTTATGACATTGATTTCATGGCTGAGTGATATTCCATTGTACATAAGGACCACAACTTCTTTATCCATTTTTCTCTTTCCTGGGATATTTAAGGTGGAATGAAGTGGAGGTCCTTGTCAACAGAGCAGCCCTCAACTTTGGGGTGCTTGTGTCTTGCTGATTTTTCATTTTCCCAATTTATACCCCCATGAGTGGAAGTGCCCTATGCTCTCTAAGCTGTGTTTTTCAGATGTTTCAGGACACACCGTACACTTCTCCAGAGTGGCTGTTGGCAATTTACATCCCGCCCATCAGTGTAGCAAGGCTCCCATTTCTCCATGGCCTGTCCTGCATTTCTGGTTTTGACACTTTTTTCAGCATGGCCCTTTTGACCGATGGGAAGCGAGACTTCTCTGTAGCGCTGATTTGCCTTTCCAGGTTGCTTGGTTGGCCAAAAAGGGCGTATGCGTTTTTTCCTGAATATATTCAGGAAAAAACGCATACGCCCTTTTTGGCCAAGGGCATCATTGTCAACGTTTTGCCGCTTTTCATGTGCTTTAAAGGCGATTCGTATCTACCTCCTGAAATCTGTTTCGTGCAATTCTGCCTTGATTTCAAATCCTCTTCTTTGCCTTCCCTCAATATATTTGTGGACGAGAGTTATCATTTATAACTCTGCAGGTTTGTGAATTGCAGTGCCCTGAACCTCCATTTTACAACTCGCTTTTTTGGGAGCTGGCCGCAAAAGCACAGGATGGCTTCAGGCCCTGTTCTGGTTCCGGGGGGCAGGCTGAGCCTGTGGTTAATTCTTCTTCCTGATGGGAAAATAGAGTGACCTGTGCCTGTCCCAACACCAAGAGCTAGTCTCTCGTTGGTTCCCCGTCTTCCCGATCATCCTCAGGACAAATTGCAACCTGTACGGAACAGGAGGTTAAAGGTGCTGATGCTCCAAGTAGGGAGATTGCTAGTAAAGTGGCTGGAATGGCGAACCCGGGCACAAGGAGATGAGAAATGAGGTGCGTTTTAGAAACCTTTCCCCATCACACGGTGTACCATCTTCTGGGTTTCTCATGCATGTTTTCGATGTAGGAAGATGCCCTTGAACCTGGAGATTTGGGACCCATGCGATGGGTACCACGCAGTATTACTTTAAAGGGTCTGCGTTTGCTCACCCAACCTCACCAAACCTCTCAGCCCCAAGAGTGTCCACCCTTATATCTCATCCAGCTGTGGGTCTAGATATGGTCAATCCAGGTTGCATCACAGCCCCTGAACTCATTGTGTAAGAATTTCTATCTCTTTCACTGTCGTTGTTTCATGGGTTTTTCAAAGTAATTTATTTTCATAATGGGGTTTAGCTGCTTTTCACGGCTGTGTTTATGCCGCTTCACACCCACTTGACACACTAACAGAGAGATATCAATACATAGGTTTTAAGATTATTACCAGTCAGATATATTCTTGTGCGGTGAATAGGGCGTGTTGAGTCCAGTTCTCTGAGCAAGGAGTAGGTCTTGTCTACTACATATTGGGTTTATGGAACAGTATCTGAGCTAATTTGATACCCTTGTTTTATGTATCACCCCACCTCACCTTTCCCGTTAAGCAGCCATAGTCTGTTTTCTGCATGTGTGACTCTGTTCTGTTTTGTAATTCAGTTCAAGTGTAACGGTTTTTACATTCCCTCTAAAAGTGATACCTTATGAGAAGTGTCCTTTTCTGTGTGACTTATTTCACTTAGAATCGTCGTACCTAAATCCACTCATCATGCTGCTACTAACCTTATGACATTGATTTCATGGCTGAGTGATATTCCATTGTACATAAGGACCACAACTTCTTTATCCATTTTTCTCTTTCCTGGGATATTTAAGGTGGAATGAAGTGGAGGTCCTTGTCAACAGAGCAGCCCTCAACTTTGGGGTGCTTGTGTCTTGCTGATTTTTCATTTTCCCAATTTATACCCCCATGAGTGGAAGTGCCCTATGCTCTCTAAGCTGTGTTTTTCAGATGTTTCAGGACACACCGTACACTTCTCCAGAGTGGCTGTTGGCAATTTACATCCCGCCCATCAGTGTAGCAAGGCTCCCATTTCTCCATGGCCTGTCCTGCATTTCTGGTTTTGAGACTTTTTTCAGCATGGCCCTTTTGACAGATGGGTAGCGAGTCTTCTTTGTAGCGCTGATTTGCCTTTCCAGGTTGCTTGGTTGGCCAAAAAGGGCGTATGCGTTTTTTCCTGAATATATTCAGGAAAAAACGCATACGCCCTTTTTGGCCAAGGGCATCATTGTCAACGTTTTGCCGCTTTTCATGTGCTTTAAAGGCGATTCGTATCTACCTCCTGAAATCTGTTTCGTGCAATTCTGCCTTGATTTCAAATCCTCTTCTTTGCCTTCCCTCAATATATTTGTGGACGAGAGTTATCATTTATAACTCTGCAGGTTTGTGAATTGCAGTGCCCCGAACCTCCATTTTACAACTCGCTTTTTTGGGAGCTGGCCGCAAAAGCGCAGGATGGCTTCAGGCCCTGTTCTGGTTCCGGGGGGCAGGCTGAGCCTGTGGTTAATTCTTCTTCCTGATGGGAAAATAGAGTGACCTGTGCCTGTCCCGACACCAAGAGCTAGTCTCTCGTTGGTTCCCCGTCTTCCCGTTCATCCTCAGGACAAATTGCAACCTGTACGGAACAGGAGGTTAAAGGTGCTGATGCTCCAAGTAGGGAGATTGCTAGTAAAGTGGCTGGAATGGCGAACCCGGGCACAAGGAGATGAGAAATGAGGTGCGTTTTAGAAACCTTTCCCCATCACACGGTGTACCATCTTCTGGGTTTCTCATGCATGTTTTCGATGTAGGAAGATGCCCTTGAACCTGGAGATTTGGGACCCATGCGATGGGTACCACGCAGTATTACTTTAAAGGGTCTGCGTTTGCTCACCCAACCTCACCAAACCTCTCAGCCCCAAGAGTGTCCACCCTTATGTCTCATCCAGCTGTGGGTCTAGATATGGTCAATCCAGGTTGCATCACAGCCCCTGAACTCATTGTGTAAGAATTTCTATCTCTTTCACTGTCGTTGTTTCATGGGTTTTTCAAAGTAATTTATTTTCATAATGGGGTTTAGCTGCTTTTCACGGCTGTGTTTATGCCGCTTCACACCCACTTGACACACTAACAGAGAGATATCAATACATAGGTTTTAAGATTATTACCAGTCAGATATATTCTTGTGCGGTGAATAGGGCGTGTTGAGTCCAGTTCTCTGAGCAAGGAGTAGGTCTTGTCTACTACATATTGGGTTTATGGAACAGTATCTGAGCTAATTTGATACCCTTGTTTTATGTATCACCCCACCTCACCTTTCCCGTTAAGCAGCCATAGTGTGTTTTCTGCATGTGTGACTCTGTTCTGTTTTGTAATTCAGTTCAAGTGTAACGGTTTTTACATTCCCTCTAAAAGTGATACCTTATGAGAAGTGTCCTTTTCTGTGTGACTTATTTCACTTAGAATCGTCGTACCTAAATCCACTCATCATGCTGCTACTAACCTTATGACATTGATTTCATGGCTGAGTGATATTCCATTGTACATAAGGACCACAACTTCTTTATCCATTTTTCTCTTTCCTGGGATATTTAAGGTGGAATGAAGTGGAGGTCCTTGTCAACAGAGCAGCCCTCAACTTTGGGGTGCTTGTATCTTGCTGATTTTTCATTTTCCCAATTTATACCCCCATGAGTGGAAGTGCCCTATGCTCTCTAAGCTGTGTTTTTTAGATGTTTCAGGACTCACCGTACACTTCTCCAGAGTGGCTGTTGGCAATTTACATCCCGCCCATCAGTGTAGCAAGGCTCCCATTTCTCCATGGCCTGTCCTGCATTTCTGGTTTTGACACTTTTTTCAGCATGGCCCTTTTGACCGATGGGAAGCGAGACTTCTCTGTAGCGCTGATTTGCCTTTCCAGGTTGCTTGGTTGGCCAAAAAGGGCGTATGCGTTTTTTCCTGAATATATTCAGGAAAAAACGCATACGCCCTTTTTGGCCAAGGGCATCATTGTCAACGTTTTGCCGCTTTTCATGTGCTTTAAAGGCGATTCGTATCTACCTCCTGAAATCTGTTTCGTGCAATTCTGCCTTGATTTCAAATCCTCTTCTTTGCCTTCCCTCAATATATTTGTGGACGAGAGTTATCATTTATAACTCTGCAGGTTTGTGAATTGCAGTGCCCTGAACCTCCATTTTACAACTCGCTTTTTTGGGAGCTGGCCGCAAAAGCGCAGGATGGCTTCAGGCCCTGTTCTGGTTCCGGGGGGCAGGCTGAGCCTGTGGTTAATTCTTCTTTCTGATGGGAAAATAGAGTGACCTGTGCCTGTCCCGACACCAAGAGCTAGTCTCTCGTTGGTTCCCCGTCTTCCCGTTCATCCTCAGGACAAATTGCAACCTGTACGGAACAGGAGGTTAAAGGTGCTGATGCTCCAAGTAGGGAGATTGCTAGTAAAGCGACTGGAATGGCGAACCCGGGCACAAGTAGATGAGAAATGAGGTGCGTTGTAGAAACCTTTCCCCATCACACGGTGTACCATCTTCTGGGTTTCTCATGCATGTTTTCGATGTAGGAAGATGCCCTTGAAGCTGGAGATTTGGGACCCATGCGATGGGTACCACGCAGTATTACTTTAAAGGGTCTGCGTTTGCTCACCCAACCTCACCAAACCTCTCAGCCCCAAGAGTGTCCACCCTTATGTCTCATCCAGCTGTGGGTCTAGATATGGTCAATCCAGGTTGCATCACAGCCCCTGAACTCATTGTGTAAGAATTTCTATCTCTTTCACTGTCGTTGTTTCATGGGTTTTACAAAGTAATTTATTTTCATAATGGGGTTTAGCTGCTTTTCACGGCTGTGTTTATGCCGCTTTACACCCACTTGACACACTAACAGAGAGATATCAATACATAGGTTTTAAGATTATTACTAGTCAGATATATTCTTGTGCGGTGAATAGGGCGTGTTGAGTCCAGTTCTCTGAGCAAGGAGTAGGTCTTGTCTATTACATATTGGGTTTATGGAACGGTATCTGAGCTAATTTGATACCCTTGTTTTATGTATCACCCCACCTCACCTTTCCCGTTAAGCAGCCATAGTGTGTTTTCTGCATGTGTGACTCTGTTCTGTTTTGTAATTCAGTTCAAGTGTAACGGTTTTTACATTCCCTCTATAAGTGATACCTTATGAGAAGTGTCCTTTTCTGTGTGACTTATTTCTCTTAGAATCGTCGTACCTAAATCCACTCATCATGCTGCTACTAACCTTATGACATTGATTTCATGGCTGAGTGATATTCCATTGTACATAAGGACGACAACTTCTTTATCCATTTTTCTCTTTCCTGGGATATTTAAGGTGGAATGAAGTGGAGGTCCTTGTCAACAGAGCAGCCCTCAACTTTGGGGTGCTTGTGTCTTGCTGATTTTTCATTTTCCCAATTTATACCCCCATGAGTGGAAGTGCCCTATGCTCTCTAAGCTGTGTTTTTCAGATGTTTCAGGACACACCGTACACTTCTCCAGAGTGGCTGTTGGCAATTTACATCCCGCCCATCAGTGTAGCAAGGCTCCTATTTCTCCATGGCCTGTCCTGCATTTCTGGTTTTGACACTTTTTTCAGCATGGCCCTTTTGACCGATGGGAAGCGAGACTTCTCTGTAGCGCTGATTTGCCTTTCCAGGTTGCTTGGTTGGCCAAAAAGGGCGTATGCGTTTTTTCCTGAATATATTCAGGAAAAAATGCATACGCCCTTTTTGGCCAAGGGCATCACTGTCAACGTTTTGCCGCTTTTCATGTGCTTTAAAGGCGATTCGTATCTACCTCCTGAAATCTGTTTCGTGCAATTCTGCCTTGATTTCAAATCCTCTTCTTTGCCTTCCCTCAATATATTTGTGGACGAGAGTTATCATTTATAACTCTGCAGGTTTGTGAATTGCAGTGCCCTGAACCTCCATTTTACAACTCGCTTTTTTGGGAGCTGGCCGCAAAAGCGCAGGATGGCTTCAGGCCCTGTTCTGGTTCCGGGGGGCAGGCTGAGCCTGTGGTTAATTCTTCTTCCTGATGGGAAAATAGAGTGACCTGTGCCTGTCCCAACACCAAGAGCTAGTCTCTCGTTGGTTCCCCGTCTTCCCGTTCATCCTCAGGACAAATTGCAACCTGTACGGAACAGGAGGTTAAAGGTGCTGATGCTCCAAGTAGGGAGATTGCTAGTAAAGCGGCTGGAATGGCGAACCCGGGCACAAGGAGATGAGAAATGAGGTGCGTTTTAGAAACCTTTCCCCATCACACGGTGTACCATCTTCTGGGTTTCTCATGCATGTTTTCGATGTAGGAAGATGCCCTTGAAGCTGGAGATTTGGGACCCATGCGATGGGTCCCACGCAGTATTACTTTAAAGGGTCTGCGTTTGCTCACCCAACCTCACCAAACCTCTCAGCCCCAAGAGTGTCCACCCTTATGTCTCATCCAGCTGTGGGTCTAGATATGGTCAATCCAGGTTGCATCACAGCCCCTGAACTCATTGTGTAAGAATTTCTATCTCTTTCACTGTCGTTGTTTCATGGGTTTTTCAAAGTAATTTATTTTCATAATGGGGTTTAGCTGCTTTTCACGGCTGTGTTTATGCCGCTTTACACCCACTTGACACACTAACAGAGAGATATCAATACATAGGTTTCAAGATTATTACCAGTCAGATATATTCTTGTGCGGTGAATAGGGCGTGTTGAGTACAGTTCTCTGAGCAAGGAGTAGGTCTTGTCTACTACATATTGGGTTTATGGAACGGTATCTGAGCTAATTTGATACCCTTGTTTTATGTATCACCCCACCTCACCTTTCCCGTTAAGCAGCCATAGTGTGTTTTCTGCATGTGTGACTCTGTTCTGTTTTGTAATTCAGTTCAAGTGTAACGGTTTTTACATTCCCTCTATAAGTGATACCTTATGAGAAGTGTCCTTTTCTGGGTGACTTATTTCTCTTAGAATCGTCGTACCTAAATCCACTCATCATGCTGCTACTAACCTTATGACATTGATTTCATGGCTGAGTGATATTCCATTGTACATAAGGACCACAACTTCTTTATCCATTTTTCTCTTTCCTGGGATATTTAAGGTGGAATGAAGTGGAGGTCCTTGTCAACAGAGCAGCCCTCAACTTTGGGGTGCTTGTGTCTTGCTGATTTTTCATTTTCCCAATTTATACCCCCATGAGTGGAAGTGCCCTATGCTCTCTAAGCTGTGTTTTTCAGATGTTTCAGGACACACCGAACACTTCTCCAGAGTGGCTGTTGGCAATTTACATCCCGCCCATCAGTGTAGCAAGGCTCCCATTTCTCCATGGCCTGTCCTGCATTTCTGGTTTTGACACTTTTTTCAGCATGGCCCTTTTGACCGATGGGAAGCGAGACTTCTCTGTAGCGCTGATTTGCCTTTCCAGGTTGCTTGGTTGGCCAAAAAGGGCGTATGCGTTTTTTCCTGAATATATTCAGGAAAAAACGCATACGCCCTTTTTGGCCAAGGGCATCATTGTCAACGTTTTGCCGCTTTTCATGTGCTTTAAAGGCAATTCGTATCTACCTCCTGAAATCTGTTTCGTGCAATTCTGCCTTGATTTCAAATCCTCTTCTTTGCCTTCCCTCAATATATTTGTGGACGAGAGTTATCATTTATAACTCTGCAGGTTTGTGAATTGCAGTGCCCTGAACCTCCATTTTACAACTCGCTTTTTTGGGAGCTGACCGCAAAAGCGCAGGATGGCTTCAGGCCCTGTTCTGGTTCTGGGGGGCAGGCTGAGCCTGTGGTTAATTCTTCTTCCTGATGGGAAAATAGAGTGACCTGTGCCTGTCCCAACACCAAGAGCTAGTCTCTCGTTGGTTCCCCGTCTTCCCGTTCATCCTCAGGACAAATTGCAACCTGTACGGAACAGGAGGTTAAAGGTGCTGATGCTCCAAGTAGGGAGATTGCTAGTAAAGTGGCTGGAATGGCGAACCCGGGCACAAGGAGATGAGAAATGAGGTGCGTTTTAGAAACCTTTCCCCATCACACGGTGTACCATCTTCTGGGTTTCTCATGCATGTTTTCGATGTAGGAAGATGCCCTTGAACCTGGAGATTTGGGACCCATGCGATGGGTACCACGCAGTATTACTTTAAAGGGTCTGCGTTTGCTCACCCAACCTCACCAAACCTCTCAGCCCCAAGAGTGTCCACCCTTATGTCTCATCCAGCTGTGGGTCTAGATATGGTCAATCCAGGTTGCATCACAGCCCCTGAACTCATTGTGTAAGAATTTCTATCTCTTTCACTGTCGTTGTTTCATGGGTTTTTCAAAGTAATTTATTTTCATAATGGGGTTTAGCTGCTTTTCACGGCTGTGTTTATGCCGCTTCACACCCACTTGACACACTAACAGAGAGATATCAATACATAGGTTTTAAGATTATTACCAGTCAGATATATTCTTGTGCGGTGAATAGGGCGTGTTGAGTCCAGTTCTCTGAGCAAGGAGTAGGTCTTGTCTATTACATATTGGGTTTATGGAACGGTATCTGAGCTAATTTGATACCCTTGTTTTATGTATCACCCCACCTCACCTTTCCCGTTAAGCAGCCATAGTGTGTTTTCTGCATGTGTGACTCTGTTCTGTTTTGTAATTCAGTTCAAGTGTAACGGTTTTTACATTCCCTCTATAAGTGATACCTTATGAGAAGTGTCCTTTTCTGTGTGACTTATTTCTCTTAGAATCGTCGTACCTAAATCCACTCATCATGCTGCTACTAACCTTATGACATTGATTTCATGGCTGAGTGATATTCCATTGTACATAAGGATGACAACTTCTTTATCCATTTTTCTCTTTCCTGGGATATTTAAGGTGGAATGAAGTGGAGGTCCTTGTCAACAGAGCAGCCCTCAACTTTGGGGTGCTTGTGTCTTGCTGATTTTTCATTTTCCCAATTTATACCCCCATGAGTGGAAGTGCCCTATGCTCTCTAAGCTGTGTTTTTCAGATGTTTCAGGACACACCGTACACTTCTCCAGAGTGGCTGTTGGCAATTTACATCCCGCCCATCAGTGTAGCAAGGCTCCCATTTCTCCATGGCCTGTCCTGCATTTCTGGTTTTGACACTTTTTTCAGCATGGCCCTTTTGACCGATGGGAAGCGAGACTTCTCTGTAGCGCTGATTTGCCTTTCCAGGTTGCTTGGTTGGCCAAAAAGGGCGTATGCGTTTTTTCCTGAATATATTCAGGAAAAAACGCATACGCCCTTTTTGGCCAAGGGCATCATTGTCAACATTTTGCCGCTTTTCATGTGCTTTAAAGGCGATTCGTATCTACCTCCTGAAATCTGTTTCGTGCAATTCTGCCTTGATTTCAAATCCTCTTCTTTGCCTTCCCTCAATATATTTGTGGACGAGAGTTATCATTTATAACTCTGCAGGTTTGTGAATTGCAGTGCCCTGAACCTCCATTTTACAACTCGCTTTTTTGGGAGCTGGCCGCAAAAGCGCAGGATGGCTTCAGGCCCTGTTCTGGTTCCGGGGGGCAGGCTGAGCCTGTGGTTAATTCTTCTTCCTGATGGGAAAATAGAGTGACCTGTGCCTGTCCCAACACCAAGAGCTAGTCTCTCGTTGGTTCCCCGTCTTCCCGTTCATCCTCAGGACAAATTGCAACCTGTACGGAACAGGAGGTTAAAGGTGCTGATGCTCCAAGTAGGGAGATTGCTAGTAAAGTGGCTGGAATGGCGAACCCGGGCACAAGGAGATGAGAAATGAGGTGCGTTTTAGAAACCTTTCCCCATCACACGGTGTACCATCTTCTGGGTTTCTCATGCATGTTTTCGATGTAGGAAGATGCCCTTGAAGCTGGAGATTTGGGACCCATGCGATGGGTACCATGCAGTATTACTTTAAAGGGTCTGCGTTTGCTCACCCAACCTCACCAAACCTCTCAGCCCCAAGAGTGTCCACCCTTATGTCTCATCCAGCTGTGGGTCTAGATATGGTCAATCCAGGTTGCATCACAGCCCCTGAACTCATTGTGTAAGAATTTCTATCTCTTTCACTGTCGTTGTTTCATGGGTTTTTCAAAGTAATTTATTTTCATAATGGGGTTTAGCTGCTTTTCACGGCTGTGTTTATGCCGCTTTACACCCACTTGACACACTAACAGAGAGATATCAATACATAGGTTTCAAGATTATTACCAGTCAGATATATTCTTGTGCGGTGAATAGGGCGTGTTGAGTACAGTTCTCTGAGCAAGGAGTAGGTCTTGTCTACTACATATTGGGTTTATGGAACGGTATCTGAGCTAATTTGATACCCTTGTTTTATGTATCACCCCACCTCACCTTTCCCGTTAAGCAGCCATAGTGTGTTTTCTGCATGTGTGACTCTGTTCTGTTTTGTAATTCAGTTCAAGTGTAACGGTTTTTACATTCCCTCTATCAGTGATACCTTATGAGAAGTGTCCTTTTCTGTGTGACTTATTTCACTTAGAATCGTCATACCTAAATCCACTCATCATGCTGCTACTAACCTTATGACATTGATTTCATGGCTGAGTGATATTCCATTGTACATAAGGACGACAACTTCTTTATCCATTTTTCTCTTTCCTGGGATATTTAAGGTGGAATGAAGTGGAGGTCCTTGTCAACAGAGCAGCCCTCAACTTTGGGGTGCTTGTGTCTTGCTGATTTTTCATTTTCCCAATTTATACCCCCATGAGTGGAAGTGCCCTATGCTCTCTAAGCTGTGTTTTTCAGATGTTTCAGGACACACCGTACACTTCTCCAGAGTGGCTGTTGGCAATTTACATCCCGCCCATCAGTGTAGCAAGGCTCCCATTTCTCCATGGCCTGTCCTGCATTTCTGGTTTTGACACTTTTTTCAGCATGGCCCTTTTGACCGATGGGAAGCGAGACTTCTCTGTAGCGCTGATTTGCCTTTCCAGGTTGCTTGGTTGGCCAAAAAGGGCGTATGCGTTTTTTCCTGAATATATTCAGGAAAAAACGCATACGCCCTTTTTGGCCAAGGGCATCATTGTCAACGTTTTGCCGCTTTTCATGTGCTTTAAAGGCGATTCGTATCTACCTCCTGAAATCTGTTTCGTGCAATTCTGCCTTGATTTCAAATCCTCTTCTTTGCCTTCCCTCAATATATTTGTGGACGAGAGTTATCATTTATAACTCTGCAGGTTTGTGAATTGCAGTGCCCTGAACCTCCATTTTACAACTCGCTTTTTTGGGAGCTGGCCGCAAAAGCGCAGGATGGCTTCAGGCCCTGTTCTGGTTCCGGGGGGCAGGCTGAGCCTGTGGTTAATTCTTCTTCCTGATGGGAAAATAGAGTGACCTGTGCCTGTCCCAACACCAAGAGCTAGTCTCTCGTTGGTTCCCCGTCTTCCCGTTCATCCTCAGGACAAATTGCAACCTGTACGGAACAGGAGGTTAAAGGTGCTGATGCTCCAAGTAGGGAGATTGCTAGTAAAGTGGCTGGAATGGCGAACCCGGGCACAAGGAGATGAGAAATGAGGTGCGTTTTAGAAACCTTTCCCCATCACACGGTGTACCATCTTCTGGGTTTCTCATGCATGTTTTCGATGTAGGAAGATGCCCTTGAAGCTGGAGATTTGGGACCCATGCGATGGGTACCACGCAGTATTACTTTAAAGGGTCTGTGTTTGCTCACCCAACCTCACCAAACCTCTCAGCCCCAAGAGTGTCCACCCTTATGTCTCATCCAGCTGTGGGTCTAGATATGGTCAATCCAGGTTGCATCACAGCCCCTGAACTCATTGTGTAAGAATTTCTATCTCTTTCACTGTCGTTGTTTCATGGGTTTTTCAAAGTAATTTATTTTCATAATGGGGTTTAGCTGCTTTTCACGGCTGTGTTTATGCCGCTTTACACCCACTTGACACACTAACAGAGAGATATCAATACATAGGTTTCAAGATTATTACCAGTCAGATATATTCTTGTGCGGTGAATAGGGCGTGTTGAGTACAGTTCTCTGAGCAAGGAGTAGGTCTTGTCTACTACATATTGGGTTTATGGAACGGTATCTGAGCTAATTTGATACCCTTGTTTTATGTATCACCCCACCTCACCTTTCCCGTTAAGCAGCCTTAGTGTGTTTTCTGCATGTGTGACTCTGTTCTGGTTTGTAATTCAGTTCAAGTGTAACGGTTTTTACATTCCCTCTATCAGTGATACCTTATGAGAAGTGTCCTTTTCTGTGTGACTTATTTCACTTAGAATCGTCATACCTAAATCCACTCATCATGCTGCTACTAACCTTATGACATTGATTTCATGGCTGAGTGATATTCCATTGTACATAAGGACGACAACTTCTTTATCCATTTTTCTCTTTCCTGGGATATTTAAGGTGGAATGAAGTGGAGGTCCTTGTCAACAGAGCAGCCCTCAACTTTGGGGTGCTTGTGTCTTGCTGATTTTTCATTTTCCCAATTTATACCCCCATGAGTGGAAGTGCCCTATGCTCTCTAAGCTGTGTTTTTCAGATGTTTCAGGACACACCGTACACTTCTCCAGAGTGGCTGTTGGCAATTTACATCCCGCCCATCAGTGTAGCAAGGCTCCCATTTCTCCATGGCCTGTCCTGCATTTCTGGTTTTGACACTTTTTTCAGCATGGCCCTTTTGACCGATGGGAAGCGAGACTTCTCTGTAGCGCTGATTTGCCTTTCCAGGTTGCTTGGTTGGCCAAAAAGGGCGTATGCGTTTTTTCCTGAATATATTCAGGAAAAAACGCATACGCCCTTTTTGGCCAAGGGCATCATTGTCAACGTTTTGCCGCTTTTCATGTGCTTTAAAGGCGATTCGTATCTACCTCCTGAAATCTGTTTCGTGCAATTCTGCCTTGATTTCAAATCCTCTTCTTTGCCTTCCCTCAATATATTTGTGGACGAGAGTTATCATTTATAACTCTGCAGGTTTGTGAATTGCAGTGCCCTGAACCTCCATTTTACAACTCGCTTTTTTGGGAGCTGACCGCAAAAGCGCAGGATGGCTTCAGGCCCTGTTCTGGTTCCGGGGGGCAGGCTGAGCCTGTGGTTAATTCTTCTTCCTGATGGGAAAATAGAGTGACCTGTGCCTGTCCCAACACCAAGAGCTAGTCTCTCGTTGGTTCCCCGTCTTCCCGTTCATCCTCAGGACAAATTGCAACCTGTACGGAACAGGAGGTTAAAGGTGCTGATGCTCCAAGTAGGGAGATTGCTAGTAAAGCGACTGGAATGGCGAACCCGGGCACAAGGAGATGAGAAATGAGGTGCGTTTTAGAAACCTTTCCCCATCACACGGTGTACCATCTTCTGGGTTTCTCATGCATGTTTTCGATGTAGGAAGATGCCCTTGAACCTGGAGATTTGGGACCCATGCGATGGGTACCACGCAGTATTACTTTAAAGGGTCTGCGTTTGCTCACCCAACCTCACCAAACCTCTCAGCCCCAAGAGTGTCCACCCTTATGTCTCATCCAGCTGTGGGTCTAGATATGGTCAATCCAGGTTGCATCACAGCCCCTGAACTCATTGTGTAAGAATTTCTATCTCTTTCACTGTCGTTGTTTCATGGGTTTTACAAAGTAATTTATTTTCATAATGGGGTTTAGCTGCTTTTCACGGCTGTGTTTATGCCGCTTTACACCCACTTGACACACTAACAGAGAGATATCAATACATAGGTTTTAAGATTATTACTAGTCAGATATATTCTTGTGCGGTGAATAGGGCGTGTTGAGTCCAGTTCTCTGAGCAAGGAGTAGGTCTTGTCTATTACATATTGGGTTTATGGAACGGTATCTGAGCTAATTTGATACCCTTGTTTTATGTATCACCCCACCTCACCTTTCCCGTTAAGCAGCCATAGTGTGTTTTCTGCATGTGTGACTCTGTTCTGTTTTGTAATTCAGTTCAAGTGTAACGGTTTTTACATTCCCTCTATAAGTGATACCTTATGAGAAGTGTCCTTTTCTGGGTGACTTATTTCTCTTAGAATCGTCGTACCTAAATCCACTCATCATGCTGCTACTAACCTTATGACATTGATTTCATGGCTGAGTGATATTCCATTGTACATAAGGATGACAACTTCTTTATCCATTTTTCTCTTTCCTGGGATATTTAAGGTGGAATGAAGTGGAGGTCCTTGTCAACAGAGCAGCCCTCAACTTTGGGGTGCTTGTGTCTTGCTGATTTTTCATTTTCCCAATTTATACCCCCATGAGTGGAAGTGCCCTATGCTCTCTAAGCTGTGTTTTTCAGATGTTTCAGGACACACCGAACACTTCTCCAGAGTGGCTGTTGGCAATTTACATCCCGCCCATCAGTGTAGCAAGGCTCCCATTTCTCCATGGCCTGTCCTGCATTTCTGGTTTTGACACTTTTTTCAGCATGGCCCTTTTGACCGATGGGAAGCGAGACTTCTCTGTAGCGCTGATTTGCCTTTCCAGGTTGCTTGGTTGGCCAAAAAGGGCGTATGCGTTTTTTCCTGAATATATTCAGGAAAAAACGCATACGCCCTTTTTGGCCAAGGGCATCATTGTCAACATTTTGCCGCTTTTCATGTGCTTTAAAGGCGATTCGTATCTACCTCCTGAAATCTGTTTCGTGCAATTCTGCCTTGATTTCAAATCCTCTTCTTTGCCTTCCCTCAATATATTTGTGGACGAGAGTTATCATTTATAACTCTGCAGGTTTGTGAATTGCAGTGCCCTGAACCTCCATTTTACAACTCGCTTTTTTGGGAGCTGGCCGCAAAAGCGCAGGATGGCTTCAGGCCCTGTTCTGGTTCCGGGGGGCAGGCTGAGCCTGTGGTTAATTCTTCTTCCTGATGGGAAAATAGAGTGACCTGTGCCTGTCCCAACACCAAGAGCTAGTCTCTCGTTGGTTCCCCGTCTTCCCGTTCATCCTCAGGACAAATTGCAACCTGTACGGAACAGGAGGTTAAAGGTGCTGATGCTCCAAGTAGGGAGATTGCTAGTAAAGTGGCTGGAATGGCGAACCCGGGCACAAGGAGATGAGAAATGAGGTGCGTTTTAGAAACCTTTCCCCATCACACGGTGTACCATCTTCTGGGTTTCTCATGCATGTTTTCGATGTAGGAAGATGCCCTTGAAGCTGGAGATTTGGGACCCATGCGATGGGTACCATGCAGTATTACTTTAAAGGGTCTGCGTTTGCTCACCCAACCTCACCAAACCTCTCAGCCCCAAGAGTGTCCACCCTTATGTCTCATCCAGCTGTGGGTCTAGATATGGTCAATCCAGGTTGCATCACAGCCCCTGAACTCATTGTGTAAGAATTTCTATCTCTTTCACTGTCGTTGTTTCATGGGTTTTTCAAAGTAATTTATTTTCATAATGGGGTTTAGCTGCTTTTCACGGCTGTGTTTATGCCGCTTTACACCCACTTGACACACTAACAGAGAGATATCAATACATAGGTTTCAAGATTATTACCAGTCAGATATATTCTTGTGCGGTGAATAGGGCGTGTTGAGTACAGTTCTCTGAGCAAGGAGTAGGTCTTGTCTACTACATATTGGGTTTATGGAACGGTATCTGAGCTAATTTGATACCCTTGTTTTATGTATCACCCCACCTCACCTTTCCCGTTAAGCAGCCATAGTGTGTTTTCTGCATGTGTGACTCTGTTCTGTTTTGTAATTCAGTTCAAGTGTAACGGTTTTTACATTCCCTCTATCAGTGATACCTTATGAGAAGTGTCCTTTTCTGTGTGACTTATTTCACTTAGAATCGTCATACCTAAATCCACTCATCATGCTGCTACTAACCTTATGACATTGATTTCATGGCTGAGTGATATTCCATTGTACATAAGGACGACAACTTCTTTATCCATTTTTCTCTTTCCTGGGATATTTAAGGTGGAATGAAGTGGAGGTCCTTGTCAACAGAGCAGCCCTCAACTTTGGGGTGCTTGTGTCTTGCTGATTTTTCATTTTCCCAATTTATACCCCCATGAGTGGAAGTGCCCTATGCTCTCTAAGCTGTGTTTTTCAGATGTTTCAGGACACACCGTACACTTCTCCAGAGTGGCTGTTGGCAATTTACATCCCGCCCATCAGTGTAGCAAGGCTCCCATTTCTCCATGGCCTGTCCTGCATTTCTGGTTTTGACACTTTTTTCAGCATGGCCCTTTTGACCGATGGGAAGCGAGACTTCTCTGTAGCGCTGATTTGCCTTTCCAGGTTGCTTGGTTGGCCAAAAAGGGCGTATGCGTTTTTTCCTGAATATATTCAGGAAAAAACGCATACGCCCTTTTTGGCCAAGGGCATCATTGTCAACGTTTTGCCGCTTTTCATGTGCTTTAAAGGCGATTCGTATCTACCTCCTGAAATCTGTTTCGTGCAATTCTGCCTTGATTTCAAATCCTCTTCTTTGCCTTCCCTCAATATATTTGTGGACGAGAGTTATCATTTATAACTCTGCAGGTTTGTGAATTGCAGTGCCCTGAACCTCCATTTTACAACTCGCTTTTTTGGGAGCTGGCCGCAAAAGCGCAGGATGGCTTCAGGCCCTGTTCTGGTTCCGGGGGGCAGGCTGAGCCTGTGGTTAATTCTTCTTCCTGATGGGAAAATAGAGTGACCTGTGCCTGTCCCAACACCAAGAGCTAGTCTCTCGTTGGTTCCCCGTCTTCCCGTTCATCCTCAGGACAAATTGCAACCTGTACGGAACAGGAGGTTAAAGGTGCTGATGCTCCAAGTAGGGAGATTGCTAGTAAAGTGGCTGGAATGGCGAACCCGGGCACAAGGAGATGAGAAATGAGGTGCGTTTTAGAAACCTTTCCCCATCACACGGTGTACCATCTTCTGGGTTTCTCATGCATGTTTTCGATGTAGGAAGATGCCCTTGAAGCTGGAGATTTGGGACCCATGCGATGGGTACCACGCAGTATTACTTTAAAGGGTCTGTGTTTGCTCACCCAACCTCACCAAACCTCTCAGCCCCAAGAGTGTCCACCCTTATGTCTCATCCAGCTGTGGGTCTAGATATGGTCAATCCAGGTTGCATCACAGCCCCTGAACTCATTGTGTAAGAATTTCTATCTCTTTCACTGTCGTTGTTTCATGGGTTTTTCAAAGTAATTTATTTTCATAATGGGGTTTAGCTGCTTTTCACGGCTGTGTTTATGCCGCTTTACACCCACTTGACACACTAACAGAGAGATATCAATACATAGGTTTCAAGATTATTACTAGTCAGATATATTCTTGTGCGGTGAATAGGGCGTGTTGAGTCCAGTTCTCTGAGCAAGGAGTAGGTCTTGTCTACTACATATTGGGTTTATGGAATGGTATCTGAGCTAATTTGATACCCTTGTTTTATGTATCACCCCACCTCACCTTTCCCGTTAAGCAGCCATAGTGTGTTTTCTGCATGTGTGACTCTGTTCTGTTTTGTAATTCAGTTCAAGTGTAACGGTTTTTACATTCCCTCTATAAGTGATACCTTATGAGAAGTGTCCTTTTCTGTGTGACTTATTTCACTTAGAATCGTCGTACCTAAATCCACTCATCATGCTGCTACTAACCTTATGACATTGATTTCATGGCTGAGTGATATTCCATTGTACATAAGGACCACAACTTCTTTATCCATTTTTCTCTTTCCTGGGATATTGAAGGTGGAATGAAGTGGAGGTCCTTGTCAACAGAGCAGCCCTCAACTTTGGGGTGCTTGTGTCTTGCTGATTTTTCATTTTCCCAATTTATACCCCCATGTGTGGAAGTGCCCTATGCTCTCTAAGCTGTGTTTTTCAGATGTTTCAGGACACACCGTACACTTCTCCAGAGTGGCTGTTGGCAATTTACATCCCGCCCATCAGTGTAGCAAGGCTCCCATTTCTCCATGGCCTGTCCTGCATTTCTGGTTTTGACACTTTTTTCAGGATGGCCCTTTTGACCGATGGGAAGCGAGACTTCTCTGTAGCGCTGATTTGCCTTTCCAGGTTGCTTGGTTGGCCAAAAAGGGCGTATGCGTTTTTTCCTGAATATATTCAGGAAAAAACGCATACGCCCTTTTTGGCCAAGGGCATCATTGTCAACGTTTTGCCGCTTTTCATGTGCTTTAAAGGCAATTCGTATCTACCTCCTGAAATCTGTTTCGTGCAATTCTGCCTTGATTTCAAATCCTCTTCTTTGCCTTCCCTCAATATATTTGTGGACGAGAGTTATCATTTATAACTCTGCAGGTTTGTGAATTGCAGTGCCCTGAACCTCCATTTTACAACTCGCTTTTTTGGGAGCTGACCGCAAAAGCGCAGGATGGCTTCAGGCCCTGTTCTGGTTCTGGGGGGCAGGCTGAGCCTGTGGTTAATTCTTCTTCCTGATGGGAAAATAGAGTGACCTGTGCCTGTCCCAACACCAAGAGCTAGTCTCTCGTTGGTTCCCCGTCTTCCCGTTCATCCTCAGGACAAATTGCAACCTGTACGGAACAGGAGGTTAAAGGTGCTGATGCTCCAAGTAGGGAGATTGCTAGTAAAGCGACTGGAATGGCGAACCCGGGCACAAGGAGATGAGAAATGAGGTGCGTTTTAGAAACCTTTCCCCATCACACGGTGTACCATCTTCTGGGTTTCTCATGCATGTTTTCGATGTAGGAAGATGCCCTTGAACCTGGAGATTTGGGACCCATGCGATGGGTACCACGCAGTATTACTTTAAAGGGTCTGCGTTTGCTCACCCAACCTCACCAAACCTCTCAGCCCCAAGAGTGTCCACCCTTATGTCTCATCCAGCTGTGGGTCTAGATATGGTCAATCCAGGTTGCATCACAGCCCCTGAACTCATTGTGTAAGAATTTCTATCTCTTTCACTGTCGTTGTTTCATGGGTTTTACAAAGTAATTTATTTTCATAATGGGGTTTAGCTGCTTTTCACGGCTGTGTTTATGCCGCTTTACACCCACTTGACACACTAACAGAGAGATATCAATACATAGGTTTTAAGATTATTACTAGTCAGATATATTCTTGTGCGGTGAATAGGGCGTGTTGAGTCCAGTTCTCTGAGCAAGGAGTAGGTCTTGTCTATTACATATTGGGTTTATGGAACGGTATCTGAGCTAATTTGATACCCTTGTTTTATGTATCACCCCACCTCACCTTTCCCGTTAAGCAGCCATAGTGTGTTTTCTGCATGTGTGACTCTGTTCTGTTTTGTAATTCAGTTCAAGTGTAACGGTTTTTACATTCCCTCTATAAGTGATACCTTATGAGAAGTGTCCTTTTCTGTGTGACTTATTTCTCTTAGAATCGTCGTACCTAAATCCACTCATCATGCTGCTACTAACCTTATGACATTGATTTCATGGCTGAGTGATATTCCATTGTACATAAGGACGACAACTTCTTTATCCATTTTTCTCTTTCCTGGGATATTTAAGGTGGAATGAAGTGGAGGTCCTTGTCAACAGAGCAGCCCTCAACTTTGGGGTGCTTGTGTCTTGCTGATTTTTCATTTTCCCAATTTATACCCCCATGAGTGGAAGTGCCCTATGCTCTCTAAGCTGTGTTTTTCAGATGTTTCAGGACACACCGAACACTTCTCCAGAGTGGCTGTTGGCAATTTACATCCCGCCCATCAGTGTAGCAAGGCTCCCATTTCTCCATGGCCTGTCCTGCATTTCTGGTTTTGACACTTTTTTCAGCATGGCCCTTTTGACCGATGGGAAGCGAGACTTCTCTGTAGCGCTGATTTGCCTTTCCAGGTTGCTTGGTTGGCCAAAAAGGGCGTATGCGTTTTTTCCTGAATATATTCAGGAAAAAACGCATACGCCCTTTTTGGCCAAGGGCATCATTGTCAACGTTTTGCCGCTTTTCATGTGCTTTAAAGGCAATTCGTATCTACCTCCTGAAATCTGTTTCCTGCAATTCTGCCTTGATTTCAAATCCTCTTCTTTGCCTTCCCTCAATATATTTGTGGACGAGAGTTATCATTTATAACTCTGCAGGTTTGTGAATTGCAGTGCCCTGAACCTCCATTTTACAACTCGCTTTTTTGGGAGCTGACCGCAAAAGCGCAGGATGGCTTCAGGCCCTGTTCTGGTTCCGGGGGGCAGGCTGAGCCTGTGGTTAATTCTTCTTCCTGATGGGAAAATAGAGTGACCTGTGCCTGTCCCAACACCAAGAGCTAGTCTCTCGTTGGTTCCCCGTCTTCCCGTTCATCCTCAGGACAAATTGCAACCTGTACGGAACAGGAGGTTAAAGGTGCTGATGCTCCAAGTAGGGAGATTGCTAGTAAAGCGACTGGAATGGCGAACCCGGGCACAAGGAGATGAGAAATGAGGTGCGTTTTAGAAACCTTTCCCCATCACACGGTGTACAATCTTCTGGGTTTCTCATGCATGTTTTCGATGTAGGAAGATGCCCTTGAACCTGGAGATTTGGGACCCATGCGATGGGTACCACGCAGTATTACTTTAAAGGGTCTGCGTTTGCTCACCCAACCTCACCAAACCTCTCAGCCCCAAGAGTGTCCACCCTTATGTCTCATCCAGCTGTGGGTCTAGATATGGTCAATCCAGGTTGCATCACAGCCCCTGAACTCATTGTGTAAGAATTTCTATCTCTTTCACTGTCGTTGTTTCATGGGTTTTACAAAGTAATTTATTTTCATAATGGGGTTTAGCTGCTTTTCACGGCTGTGTTTATGCCGCTTTACACCCACTTGACACACTAACAGAGAGATATCAATACATAGGTTTTAAGATTATTACTAGTCAGATATATTCTTGTGCGGTGAATAGGGCGTGTTGAGTCCAGTTCTCTGAGCAAGGAGTAGGTCTTGTCTATTACATATTGGGTTTATGGAACGGTATCTGAGCTAATTTGATACCCTTGTTTTATGTATCACCCCACCTCACCTTTCCCGTTAAGCAGCCATAGTGTGTTTTCTGCATGTGTGACTCTGTTCTGTTTTGTAATTCAGTTCAAGTGTAACGGTTTTTACATTCCCTCTATAAGTGATACCTTATGAGAAGTGTCCTTTTCTGTGTGACTTATTTCTCTTAGAATCGTCGTACCTAAATCCACTCATCATGCTGCTACTAACCTTATGACATTGATTTCATGGCTGAGTGATATTCCATTGTACATAAGGACGACAACTTCTTTATCCATTTTTCTCTTTCCTGGGATATTTAAGGTGGAATGAAGTGGAGGTCCTTGTCAACAGAGCAGCCCTCAACTTTGGGGTGCTTGTGTCTTGCTGATTTTTCATTTTCCCAATTTATACCCCCATGAGTGGAAGTGCCCTATGCTCTCTAAGCTGTGTTTTTCAGATGTTTCAGGACACACCGAACACTTCTCCAGAGTGGCTGTTGGCAATTTACATCCCGCCCATCAGTGTAGCAAGGCTCCCATTTCTCCATGGCCTGTCCTGCATTTCTGGTTTTGACACTTTTTTCAGCATGGCCCTTTTGACCGATGGGAAGCGAGACTTCTCTGTAGCGCTGATTTGCCTTTCCAGGTTGCTTGGTTGGCCAAAAAGGGCGTATGCGTTTTTTCCTGAATATATTCAGGAAAAAACGCATACGCCCTTTTTGGCCAAGGGCATCATTGTCAACATTTTGCCGCTTTTCATGTGCTTTAAAGGCGATTTGTATCTACCTCCTGAAATCTGTTTCGTGCAATTCTGCCTTGATTTCAAATCCTCTTCTTTGCCTTCCCTCAATATATTTGTGGACGAGAGTTATCATTTATAACTCTGCAGGTTTGTGAATTGCAGTGCCCTGAACCTCCATTTTACAACTCGCTTTTTTGGGAGCTGACCGCAAAAGCGCAGGATGGCTTCAGGCCCTGTTCTGGTTCCGGGGGGCAGGCTGAGCCTGTGGTTAATTCTTCTTCCTGATGGGAAAATAGAGTGACCTGTGCCTGTCCCAACACCAAGAGCTAGTCTCTCGTTGGTTCCCCGTCTTCCCGTTCATCCTCAGGACAAATTGCAACCTGTACGGAACAGGAGGTTAAAGGTGCTGATGCTCCAAGTAGGGAGATTGCTAGTAAAGCGACTGGAATGGCGAACCCGGGCACAAGGAGATGAGAAATGAGGTGCGTTTTAGAAACCTTTCCCCATCACACGGTGTACCATCTTCTGGGTTTCTCATGCATGTTTTCGATGTAGGAAGATGCCCTTGAACCTGGAGATTTGGGACCCATGCGATGGGTACCACGCAGTATTACTTTAAAGGGTCTGCGTTTGCTCACCCAACCTCACCAAACCTCTCAGCCCCAAGAGTGTCCACCCTTATGTCTCATCCAGCTGTGGGTCTAGATATGGTCAATCCAGGTTGCATCACAGCCCCTGAACTCATTGTGTAAGAATTTCTATCTCTTTCACTGTCGTTGTTTCATGGGTTTTACAAAGTAATTTATTTTCATAATGGGGTTTAGCTGCTTTTCACGGCTGTGTTTATGCCGCTTTACACCCACTTGACACACTAACAGAGAGATATCAATACATAGGTTTTAAGATTATTACTAGTCAGATATATTCTTGTGCGGTGAATAGGGCGTGTTGAGTCCAGTTCTCTGAGCAAGGAGTAGGTCTTGTCTATTACATATTGGGTTTATGGAACGGTATCTGAGCTAATTTGATACCCTTGTTTTATGTATCACCCCACCTCACCTTTCCCGTTAAGCAGCCATAGTGTGTTTTCTGCATGTGTGACTCTGTTCTGTTTTGTAATTCAGTTCAAGTGTAACGGTTTTTACATTCCCTCTATAAGTGATACCTTATGAGAAGTGTCCTTTTCTGTGTGACTTATTTCTCTTAGAATCGTCGTACCTAAATCCACTCATCATGCTGCTACTAACCTTATGACATTGATTTCATGGCTGAGTGATATTCCATTGTACATAAGGACGACAACTTCTTTATCCATTTTTCTCTTTCCTGGGATATTTAAGGTGGAATGAAGTGGAGGTCCTTGTCAACAGAGCAGCCCTCAACTTTGGGGTGCTTGTGTCTTGCTGATTTTTCATTTTCCCAATTTATACCCCCATGAGTGGAAGTGCCCTATGCTCTCTAAGCTGTGTTTTTCAGATGTTTCAGGACACACCGAACACTTCTCCAGAGTGGCTGTTGGCAATTTACATCCCGCCCATCAGTGTAGCAAGGCTCCCATTTCTCCATGGCCTGTCCTGCATTTCTGGTTTTGACACTTTTTTCAGCATGGCCCTTTTGACCGATGGGAAGCGAGACTTCTCTGTAGCGCTGATTTGCCTTTCCAGGTTGCTTGGTTGGCCAAAAAGGGCGTATGCGTTTTTTCCTGAATATATTCAGGAAAAAACGCATACGCCCTTTTTGGCCAAGGGCATCATTGTCAACATTTTGCCGCTTTTCATGTGCTTTAAAGGCGATTCGTATCTACCTCCTGAAATCTGTTTCGTGCAATTCTGCCTTGATTTCAAATCCTCTTCTTTGCCTTCCCTCAATATATTTGTGGACGAGAGTTATCATTTATAACTCTGCAGGTTTGTGAATTGCAGTGCCCTGAACCTCCATTTTACAACTCGCTTTTTTGGGAGCTGGCCGCAAAAGCACAGGATGGCTTCAGGCCCTGTTCTGGTTCCGGGGGGCAGGCTGAGCCTGTGGTTAATTCTTCTTCCTGATGGGAAAATAGAGTGACCTGTGCCTGTCCCGACACCAAGAGCTAGTCTCTCGTTGGTTCCCCGTCTTCCCGTTCATCCTCAGGACAAATTGCAACCTGTACGGAACAGGAGGTTAAAGGTGCTGATGCTCCAAGTAGGGAGATTGCTAGTAAAGTGGCTGGAATGGCGAACCCGGGCACAAGGAGATGAGAAATGAGGTGCGTTTTAGAAACCTTTCCCCATCACACGGTGTACCATCTTCTGGGTTTCTCATGCATGTTTTCGATGTAGGAAGATGCCCTTGAACCTGGAGATTTGGGACCCATGCGATGGGTACCACGCAGTATTACTTTAAAGGGTCTGCGTTTGCTCACCCAACCTCACCAAACCTCTCAGCCCCAAGAGTGTCCACCCTTATGTCTCATCCAGCTGTGGGTCTAGATATGGTCAATCCAGGTTGCATCACAGCCCCTGAACTCATTGTGTAAGAATTTCTATCTCTTTCACTGTCGTTGTTTCATGGGTTTTTCAAAGTAATTTATTTTCATAATGGGGTTTAGCTGCTTTTCACGGCTGTGTTTATGCCGCTTTACACCCACTTGACACACTAACAGAGAGATATCAATACATAGGTTTCAAGATTATTACCAGTCAGATATATTCTTGTGCGGTGAATAGGGCGTGTTGAGTACAGTTCTCTGAGCAAGGAGTAGGTCTTGTCTACTACATATTGGGTTTATGGAACGGTATCTGAGCTAATTTGATACCCTTGTTTTATGTATCACCCCACCTCACCTTTCCCGTTAAGCAGCCATAGTCTGTTTTCTGCATGTGTGACTCTGTTCTGTTTTGTAATTCAGTTCAAGTGTAACGGTTTTTACATTCCCTCTATCAGTGATACCTTATGAGAAGTGTCCTTTTCTGTGTGACTTATTTCACTTAGAATCGTCGTACCTAAATCCACTCATCATGCTGCTACTAACCTTATGACATTGATTTCATGGCTGAGTGATATTCCATTGTACATAAGGACCACAACTTCTTTATCCATTTTTCTCTTTCCTGGGATATTTAAGGTGGAATGAAGTGGAGGTCCTTGTCAACAGAGCAGCCCTCAACTTTGGGGTGCTTGTGTCTTGCTGATTTTTCATTTTCCCAATTTATACCCCCATGAGTGGAAGTGCCCTATGCTCTCTAAGCTGTGTTTTTCAGATGTTTCAGGACACACCGTACACTTCTCCAGAGTGGCTGTTGGCAATTTACATCCCGCCCATCAGTGTAGCAAGGCTCCCATTTCTCCATGGCCTGTCCTGCATTTCTGGTTTTGACACTTTTTTCAGCATGGCCCTTTTGACCGATGGGAAGCGAGACTTCTCTGTAGCGCTGATTTGCCTTTCCAGGTTGCTTGGTTGGCCAAAAAGGGCGTATGCGTTTTTTCCTGAATATATTCAGGAAAAAACGCATACGCCCTTTTTGGCCAAGGGCATCATTGTCAACGTTTTGCCGCTTTTCATGTGCTTTAAAGGCGATTCGTATCTACCTCCTGAAATCTGTTTCGTGCAATTCTGCCTTGATTTCAAATCCTCTTCTTTGCCTTCCCTCAATATATTTGTGGACGAGAGTTATCATTTATAACTCTGCAGGTTTGTGAATTGCAGTGCCCTGAACCTCCATTTTACAACTCGCTTTTTTGGGAGCTGGCCGCAAAAGCACAGGATGGCTTCAGGCCCTGTTCTGGTTCTGGGGGGCAGGCTGAGCCTGTGGTTAATTCTTCTTCCTGATGGGAAAATAGAGTGACCTGTGCCTGTCCCAACACCAAGAGCTAGTCTCTCGTTGGTTCCCCGTCTTCCCGTTCATCCTCAGGACAAATTGCAACCTGTACGGAACAGGAGGTTAAAGGTGCTGATGCTCCAAGTAGGGAGATTGCTAGTAAAGTGGCTGGAATGGCGAACCCGGGCACAAGGAAATGAGAAATGAGGTGCGTTTTAGAAACCTTTCCCCATCACACGGTGTACCATCTTCTGGGTTTCTCATGCATGTTTTCGATGTAGGAAGATGCCCTTGAACCTGGAGATTTGGGACCCATGCGATGGGTACCACGCAGTATTACTTTAAAGGGTCTGCGTTTGCTCACCCAACCTCACCAAACCTCTCAGCCCCAAGAGTGTCCACCCTTATATCTCATCCAGCTGTGGGTCTAGATATGGTCAATCCAGGTTGCATCACAGCCCCTGAACTCATTGTGTAAGAATTTCTATCTCTTTCACTGTCGTTGTTTCATGGGTTTTTCAAAGTAATTTATTTTCATAATGGGGTTTAGCTGCTTTTCACGGCTGTGTTTATGCCGCTTCACACCCACTTGACACACTAACAGAGAGATATCAATACATAGGTTTTAAGATTATTACCAGTCAGATATATTCTTGTGCGGTGAATAGGGCGTGTTGAGTCCAGTTCTCTGAGCAAGGAGTAGGTCTTGTCTACTACATATTGGGTTTATGGAACAGTATCTGAGCTAATTTGATACCCTTCTTTTATGTATCACCCCACCTCACCTTTCCCGTTAAGCAGCCATAGTCTGTTTTCTGCATGTGTGACTCTGTTCTGTTTTGTAATTCAGTTCAAGTGTAACGGTTTTTACATTCCCTCTAAAGTGATACCTTATGAGAAGTGTCCTTTTCTGTGTGACTTATTTCACTTAGAATCGTCGTACCTAAATCCACTCATCATGCTGCTACTAACCTTATGACATTGATTTCATGGCTGAGTGATATTCCATTGTACATAAGGACCACAACTTCTTTATCCATTTTTCTCTTTCCTGGGATATTTAAGGTGGAATGAAGTGGAGGTCCTTGTCAACAGAGCAGCCCTCAACTTTGGGGTGCTTGTGTCTTGCTGATTTTTCATTTTCCCAATTTATACCCCCATGAGTGGAAGTGCCCTATGCTCTCTAAGCTGTGTTTTTCAGATGTTTGAGGACACAACGTACACTTCTCCAGAGTGGCTGTTGGCAATTTACATCCCGCCCATCAGTGTAGCAAGGCTCCCATTTCTCCATGGCCTGTCCTGCATTTCTGGTTTTGAGACTTTTTTCAGCATGGCCCTTTTGACAGATGGGTAGCGAGTCTTCTTTGTAGCGCTGATTTGCCTTTCCAGGTTGCTTGGTTGGCCAAAAAGGGCGTATGCGTTTTTTCCTGAATATATTCAGGAAAAAACGCATACGCCCTTTTTGGCCAAGGGCATCATTGTCAACGTTTTGCCGCTTTTCATGTGCTTTAAAGGCGATTCGTATCTACCTCCTGAAATCTGTTTCGTGCAATTCTGCCTTGATTTCAAATCCTCTTCTTTGCCTTCCCTCAATATATTTGTGGACGAGAGTTATCATTTATAACTCTGCAGGTTTGTGAATTGCAGTGCCCTGAACCTCCATTTTACAACTCGCTTTTTTGGGAGCTGGCCGCAAAAGCGCAGGATGGCTTCAGGCCCTGTTCTGGTTCCGGGGGGCAGGCTGAGCCTGTGGTTAATTCTTCTTCCTGATGGGAAAATAGAGTGACCTGTGCCTGTCCCGACACCAAGAGCTAGTCTCTCGTTGGTTCCCCGTCTTCCCGTTCATCCTCAGGACAAATTGCAACCTGTACGGAACAGGAGGTTAAAGGTGCTGATGCTCCAAGTAGGGAGATTGCTAGTAAAGTGGCTGGAATGGCGAACCCGGGCACAAGGAGATGAGAAATGAGGTGCGTTTTAGAAACCTTTCCCCATCACACGGTGTACCATCTTCTGGGTTTCTCATGCATGTTTTCGATGTAGGAAGATGCCCTTGAACCTGGAGATTTGGGACCCATGCGATGGGTACCACGCAGTATTACTTTAAAGGGTCTGCGTTTGCTCACCCAACCTCACCAAAACTCTCAGCCCCAAGAGTGTCCACCCTTATGTCTCATCCAGCTGTGGGTCTAGATATGGTCAATCCAGGTTGCATCACAGCCCCTGAACTCATTGTGTAAGAATTTCTATCTCTTTCACTGTCGTTGTTTCATGGGTTTTTCAAAGTAATTTATTTTCATAATGGGGTTTAGCTGCTTTTCACGGCTGTGTTTATGCCGCTTCACACCCACTTGACACACTAACAGAGAGATATCAATACATAGGTTTTAAGATTATTACCAGTCAGATATATTCTTGTGCGGTGAATAGGGCGTGTTGAGTCCAGTTCTCTGAGCAAGGAGTAGGTCTTGTCTACTACATATTGGGTTTATGGAACAGTATCTGAGCTAATTTGATACCCTTGTTTTATGTATCACCCCACCTCACCTTTCCCGTTAAGCAGCCATAGTGTGTTTTCTGCATGTGTGACTCTGTTCTGTTTTGTAATTCAGTTCAAGTGTAACGGTTTTTACATTCCCTCTAAAAGTGATACCTTATGAGAAGTGTCCTTTTCTGTGTGACTTATTTCACTTAGAATCGTCGTACCTAAATCCACTCATCATGCTGCTACTAACCTTATGACATTGATTTCATGGCTGAGTGATATTCCATTGTACATAAGGACCACAACTTCTTTATCCATTTTTCTCTTTCCTGGGATATTTAAGGTGGAATGAAGTGGAGGTCCTTGTCAACAGAGCAGCCCTCAACTTTGGGGTGCTTGTGTCTTGCTGATTTTTCATTTTCCCAATTTATACCCCCATGAGTGGAAGTGCCCTATGCTCTCTAAGCTGTGTTTTTTAGATGTTTCAGGACTCACCGTACACTTCTCCAGAGTGGCTGTTGGCAATTTACATCCCGCCCATCAGTGTAGCAAGGCTCCCATTTCTCCATGGCCTGTCCTGCATTTCTGGTTTTGACACTTTTTTCAGCATGGCCCTTTTGACCGATGGGAAGCGAGACTTCTCTGTAGCGCTGATTTGCCTTTCCAGGTTGCTTGGTTGGCCAAAAAGGGCGTATGCGTTTTTTCCTGAATATATTCAGGAAAAAACGCATACGCCCTTTTTGGCCAAGGGCATCATTGTCAACGTTTTGCCGCTTTTCATGTGCTTTAAAGGCGATTCGTATCTACCTCCTGAAATCTGTTTCGTGCAATTCTGCCTTGATTTCAAATCCTCTTCTTTGCCTTCCCTCAATATATTTGTGGACGAGAGTTATCATTTATAACTCTGCAGGTTTGTGAATTGCAGTGCCCTGAACCTCCATTTTACAACTCGCTTTTTTATGAGCTGGCCGCAAAAGCGCAGGATGGCTTCAGGCCCTGTTCTGGTTCCGGGGGGCAGGCTGAGCCTGTGGTTAATTCTTCTTCCTGATGGGAAAATAGAGTGACCTGTGCCTGTCCCGACACCAAGAGCTAGTCTCTCGTTGGTTCCCCGTCTTCCCGTTCATCCTCAGGACAAATTGCAACCTGTACGGAACAGGAGGTTAAAGGTGCTGATGCTCCAAGTAGGGAGATTGCTAGTAAAGCGACTGGAATGGCGAACCCGGGCACAAGTAGATGAGAAATGAGGTGCGTTGTAGAAACCTTTCCCCATCACACGGTGTACCATCTTCTGGGTTTCTCATGCATGTTTTCGATGTAGGAAGATGCCCTTGAACCTGGAGATTTGGGACCCATGCGATGGGTACCACGCAGTATTACTTTAAAGGGTCTGCGTTTGCTCACCCAACCTCACCAAACCTCTCAGCCCCAAGAGTGTCCACCCTTATGTCTCATCCAGCTGTGGGTCTAGATATGGTCAATCCAGGTTGCATCACAGCCCCTGAACTCATTGTGTAAGAATTTCTATCTCTTTCACTGTCGTTGTTTCATGGGTTTTACAAAGTAATTTATTTTCATAATGGGGTTTAGCTGCTTTTCACGGCTGTGTTTATGCCGCTTTACACCCACTTGACACACTAACAGAGATATCAATACATAGGTTTTAAGATTATTACTAGTCAGATATATTCTTGTGCGGTGAATAGGGCGTGTTGAGTCCAGTTCTCTGAGCAAGGAGTAGGTCTTGTCTATTACATATTGGGTTTATGGAACGGTATCTGAGCTAATTTGATACCCTTGTTTTATGTATCACCCCACCTCACCTTTCCCGTTAAGCAGCCATAGTGTGTTTTCTGCATGTGTGACTCTGTTCTGTTTTGTAATTCAGTTCAAGTGTAACGGTTTTTACATTCCCTCTATAAGTGATACCTTATGAGAAGTGTCCTTTTCTGTGTGACTTATTTCTCTTAGAATCGTCGTACCTAAATCCACTCATCATGCTGCTACTAACCTTATGACATTGATTTCATGGCTGAGTGATATTCCATTGTACATAAGGACCACAACTTCTTTATCCATTTTTCTCTTTCCTGGGATATTTAAGGTGGAATGAAGTGGAGGTCCTTGTCAACAGAGCAGCCCTCAACTTTGGGGTGCTTGTGTCTTGCTGATTTTTCATTTTCCCAATTTATACCCCCATGAGTGGAAGTGCCCTATGCTCTCTAAGCTGTGTTTTTCAGATGTTTCAGGACACACCGTACACTTCTCCAGAGTGGCTGTTGGCAATTTACATCCCGCCCATCAGTGTAGGAAGGCTCCTATTTCTCCATGGCCTGTCCTGCATTTCTGGTTTTGACACTTTTTTCAGCATGGCCCTTTTGACCGATGGGAAGCGAGACTTCTCTGTAGCGCTGATTTGCCTTTCCAGGTTGCTTGGTTGGCCAAAAAGGGCGTATGCGTTTTTTCCTGAATATATTCAGGAAAAAACGCATACGCCCTTTTTGGCCAAGGGCATCATTGTCAACGTTTTGCCGCTTTTCATGTGCTTTAAAGGCGATTCGTATCTACCTCCTGAAATCTGTTTCGTGCAATTCTGCCTTGATTTCAAATCCTCTTCTTTGCCTTCCCTCAATATATTTGTGGACGAGAGTTATCATTTATAACTCTGCAGGTTTGTGAATTGCAGTGCCCTGAACCTCCATTTTACAACTCGCTTTTTTGGGAGCTGGCCGCAAAAGCGCAGGATGGCTTCAGGCCCTGTTCTGGTTCCAGGGGGCAGGCTGAGCCTGTGGTTAATTCTTCTTCCTGATGGGAAAATAGAGTGACCTGTGCCTGTCCCAACACCAAGAGCTAGTCTCTCGTTGGTTCCCCGTCTTCCCGTTCATCCTCAGGACAAATTGCAACCTGTACGGAACAGGAGGTTAAAGGTGCTGATGCTCCAAGTAGGGAGATTGCTAGTAAAGTGGCTGGAATGGCGAACCCGGGCACAAGGAGATGAGAAATGAGGTGCGTTTTAGAAACCTTTCCCCATCACACGGTGTACCATCTTCTGGGTTTCTCATGCATGTTTTCGATGTAGGAAGATGCCCTTGAAGCTGGAGATTTGGGACCCATGCGATGGGTCCCACGCAGTATTACTTTAAAGGGTCTGCGTTTGCTCACCCAACCTCACCAAACCTCTCAGCCCCAAGAGTGTCCACCCTTATGTCTCATCCAGCTGTGGGTCTAGATATGGTCAATCCAGGTTGCATCACAGCCCCTGAACTCATTGTGTAAGAATTTCTATCTCTTTCACTGTCGTTGTTTCATGGGTTTTTCAAAGTAATTTATTTTCATAATGGGGTTTAGCTGCTTTTCACGGCTGTGTTTATGCCGCTTTACACCCACTTGACACACTAACAGAGAGATATCAATACATAGGTTTCAAGATTATTACCAGTCAGATATATTCTTGTGCGGTGAATAGGGCGTGTTGAGTACAGTTCTCTGAGCAAGGAGTAGGTCTTGTCTACTACATATTGGGTTTATGGAACGGTATCTGAGCTAATTTGATACCCTTGTTTTATGTATCACCCCACCTCACCTTTCCCGTTAAGCAGCCATAGTGTGTTTTCTGCATGTGTGACTCTGTTCTGTTTTGTAATTCAGTTCAAGTGTAACGGTTTTTACATTCCCTCTATCAGTGATACCTTATGAGAAGTGTCCTTTTCTGTGTGACTTATTTCACTTAGAATCGTCGTACCTAAATCCACTCATCATGCTGCTACTAACCTTATGACATTGATTTCATGGCTGAGTGATATTCCATTGTACATAAGGACCACAACTTCTTTATCCATTTTTCTCTTTCCTGGGATATTTAAGGTGGAATGAAGTGGAGGTCCTTGTCAACAGAGCAGCCCTCAACTTTGGGGTGCTTGTGTCTTGCTGATTTTTCATTTTCCCAATTTATACCCCCATGAGTGGAAGTGCCCTATGCTCTCTAAGCTGTGTTTTTTAGATGTTTCAGGACTCACCGTACACTTCTCCAGAGTGGCTGTTGGCAATTTACATCCCGCCCATCAGTGTAGCAAGGCTCCCATTTCTCCATGGCCTGTCCTGCATTTCTGGTTTTGACACTTTTTTCAGCATGGCCCTTTTGACCGATGGGAAGCGAGACTTCTCTGTAGCGCTGATTTGCCTTTCCAGGTTGCTTGGTTGGCCAAAAAGGGCGTATGCGTTTTTTCCTGAATATATTCAGGAAAAAACGCATACGCCCTTTTTGGCCAAGGGCATCATTGTCAACGTTTTGCCGCTTTTCATGTGCTTTAAAGGCGATTCGTATCTACCTCCTGAAATCTGTTTCGTGCAATTCTGCCTTGATTTCAAATCCTCTTCTTTGCCTTCCCTCAATATATTTGTGGACGAGAGTTATCATTTATAACTCTGCAGGTTTGTGAATTGCAGTGCCCTGAACCTCCATTTTACAACTCGCTTTTTTGGGAGCTGGCCGCAAAAGCGCAGGATGGCTTCAGGCCCTGTTCTGGTTCCGGGGGGCAGGCTGAGCCTGTGGTTAATTCTTCTTCCTGATGGGAAAATAGAGTGACCTGTGCCTGTCCCGACACCAAGAGCTAGTCTCTCGTTGGTTCCCCGTCTTCCCGTTCATCCTCAGGACAAATTGCAACCTGTACGGAACAGGAGGTTAAAGGTGCTGATGCTCCAAGTAGGGAGATTGCTAGTAAAGCGACTGGAATGGCGAACCCGGGCACAAGAAGATGAGAAATGAGGTGCGTTTTAGAAACCTTTCCCCATCACACGGTGTACCATCTTCTGGGTTTCTCATGCATGTTTTCGATGTAGGAAGATGCCCTTGAACCTGGAGATTTGGGACCCATGCGATGGGTACCACGCAGTATTACTTTAAAGGGTCTGCGTTTGCTCACCCAACCTCACCAAACCTCTCAGCCCCAAGAGTGTCCACCCTTATGTCTCATCCAGCTGTGGGTCTAGATATGGTCAATCCAGGTTGCATCACAGCCCCTGAACTCATTGTGTAAGAATTTCTATCTCTTTCACTGTCGTTGTTTCATGGGTTTTACAAAGTAATTTATTTTCATAATGGGGTTTAGCTGCTTTTCACGGCTGTGTTTATGCCGCTTTACACCCACTTGACACACTAACAGAGAGATATCAATACATAGGTTTTAAGATTATTACTAGTCAGATATATTCTTGTGCGGTGAATAGGGCGTGTTGAGTCCAGTTCTCTGAGCAAGGAGTACGTCTTGTCTATTACATATTGGGTTTATGGAACGGTATCTGAGCTAATTTGATACCCTTGTTTTATGTATCACCCCACCTCACCTTTCCCGTTAAGCAGCCATAGTGTGTTTTCTGCATGTGTGACTCTGTTCTGTTTTGTAATTCAGTTCAAGTGTAACGGTTTTTACATTCCCTCTATAAGTGATACCTTATGAGAAGTGTCCTTTTCTGTGTGACTTATTTCTCTTAGAATCGTCGTACCTAAATCCACTCATCATGCTGCTACTAACCTTATGACATTGATTTCATGGCTGAGTGATATTCCATTGTACATAAGGACGACAACTTCTTTATCCATTTTTCTCTTTCCTGGGATATTTAAGGTGGAATGAAGTGGAGGTCCTTGTCAACAGAGCAGCCCTCAACTTTGGGGTGCTTGTGTCTTGCTGATTTTTCATTTTCCCAATTTATACCCCCATGAGTGGAAGTGCCCTATGCTCTCTAAGCTGTGTTTTTCAGATGTTTCAGGACACACCGTACACTTCTCCAGAGTGGCTGTTGGCAATTTACATCCCGCCCATCAGTGTAGCAAGGCTCCCATTTCTCCATGGCCTGTCCTGCATTTCTGGTTTTGACACTTTTTTCAGCATGGCCCTTTTGACCGATGGGAAGCGAGACTTCTCTGTAGCGCTGATTTGCCTTTCCAGGTTGCTTGGTTGGCCAAAAAGGGCGTATGCGTTTTTTCCTGAATATATTCAGGAAAAAACGCATACGCCCTTTTTGGCCAAGGGCATCATTGTCAACGTTTTGCCGCTTTTCATGTGCTTTAAAGGCGATTCGTATCTACCTCCTGAAATCTGTTTCGTGCAATTCTGCCTTGATTTCAAATCCTCTTCTTTGCCTTCCCTCAATATATTTGTGGACGAGAGTTATCATTTATAACTCTGCAGGTTTGTGAATTGCAGTGCCCTGAACCTCCATTTTACAACTCGCTTTTTTGGGAGCTGGCCGCAAAAGCGCAGGATGGCTTCAGGCCCTGTTCTGGTTCCGGGGGGCAGGCTGAGCCTGTGGTTAATTCTTCTTCCTGATGGGAAAATAGAGTGACCTGTGCCTGTCCCAACACCAAGAGCTAGTCTCTCGTTGGTTCCCCGTCTTCCCGTTCATCCTCAGGACAAATTGCAACCTGTACGGAACAGGAGGTTAAAGGTGCTGATGCTCCAAGTAGGGAGATTGCTAGTAAAGTGGCTGGAATGGCGAACCCGGGCACAAGGAGATGAGAAATGAGGTGCGTTTTAGAAACCTTTCCCCATCACACGGTGTACCATCTTCTGGGTTTCTCATGCATGTTTTCGATGTAGGAAGATGCCCTTGAAGCTGGAGATTTGGGACCCATGCGATGGGTCCCACGCAGTATTACTTTAAAGGGTCTGCGTTTGCTCACCCAACCTCACCAAACCTCTCAGCCCCAAGAGTGTCCACCCTTATGTCTCATCCAGCTGTGGGTCTAGATATGGTCAATCCAGGTTGCATCACAGCCCCTGAACTCATTGTGTAAGAATTTCTATCTCTTTCACTGTCGTTGTTTCATGGGTTTTTCAAAGTAATTTATTTTCATAATGGGGTTTAGCTGCTTTTCACGGCTGTGTTTATGCCGCTTTACACCCACTTGACACACTAACAGAGAGATATCAATACATAGGTTTCAAGATTATTACCAGTCAGATATATTCTTGTGCGGTGAATAGGGCGTGTTGAGTACAGTTCTCTGAGCAAGGAGTAGGTCTTGTCTACTACATATTGGGTTTATGGAACGGTATCTGAGCTAATTTGATACCCTTGTTTTATGTATCACCCCACCTCACCTTTCCCGTTAAGCAGCCATAGTGTGTTTTCTGCATGTGTGACTCGGTTCTGTTTTGTAATTCAGTTCAAGTATAACGGTTTTTACATTCCCTCTATCAGTGATACCTTATGAGAAGTGTCCATTTCTGTGTGACTTATTTCACTTAGAATCGTCGTACCTAAATCCACTCATCATGCTGCTACTAACCTTATGACATTGATTTCATGGCTGAGTGATATTCCATTGTACATAAGGACCACAACTTCTTTATCCTTTTTTCTCTTTCCTGGGATATTTAAGGTGGAATGAAGTGGAGGTCCTTGTCAACAGAGCAGCCCTCAACTTTGGGGTGCTTGTGTCTTGCTGATTTTTCATTTTCCCAATTTATACCCCCATGAGTGGAAGTGCCCTATGCTCTCTAAGCTGTGTTTTTTAGATGTTTCAGGACACACCGTACACTTCTCCAGAGTGGCTGTTGGCAATTTACATCCCGCCCATCAGTGTAGCAAGGCTCCCATTTCTCCATGGCCTGTCCTGCATTTCTGGTTTTGACACTTTTTTCAGCATGGCCCTTTTGACCGATGGGAAGCGAGACTTCTCTGTAGCGCTGATTTGCCTTTCCAGGTTGCTTGGTTGGCCAAAAAGGGCGTATGCGTTTTTTCCTGAATATATTCAGGAAAAAACGCATACGCCCTTTTTGGCCAAGGGCATCATTGTCAACGTTTTGCCGCTTTTCATGTGCTTTAAAGGCGATTCGTATCTACCTCCTGAAATCTGTTTCGTGCAATTCTGCCTTGATTTCAAATCCTCTTCTTTGCCTTCCCTCAATATATTTGTGGACGAGAGTTATCATTTATAACTCTGCAGGTTTGTGAATTGCAGTGCCCTGAACCTCCATTTTACAACTCGCTTTTTTGGGAGCTGGCCGCAAAAGCGCAGGATGGCTTCAGGCCCTGTTCTGGTTCCGGGGGGCAGGCTGAGCCTGTGGTTAATTCTTCTTCCTGATGGGAAAATAGAGTGACCTGTGCCTGTCCCGACACCAAGAGCTAGTCTCTCGTTGGTTCCCCGTCTTCCCGTTCATCCTCAGGACAAATTGCAACCTGTACGGAACAGGAGGTTAAAGGTGCTGATGCTCCAAGTAGGGAGCTTCCTAGTAAAGTGGCTGGAATGGCGAACCCGGGCACAAGGAGATGAGAAATGAGGTGCGTTTTAGAAACCTTTCCCCATCACACGGTGTACCATCTTCTGGGTTTCTCATGCATGTTTTCGATGTAGGAAGATGCCCTTGAACCTGGAGATTTGGGACCCATGCGATGGGTACCACGCAGTATTACTTTAAAGGGTCTGCGTTTGCTCACCCAACCTCACCAAACCTCTCAGCCCCAAGAGTGTCCACCCTTATGTCTCATCCAGCTGTGGGTCTAGATATGGTCAATCCAGGTTGCATCACAGCCCCTGAACTCATTGTGTAAGAATTTCTATCTCTTTCACTGTCGTTGTTTCATGGGTTTTTCAAAGTAATTTATTTTCATAATGGGGTTTAGCTGCTTTTCACGGCTGTGTTTATGCCGCTTCACACCCACTTGACACACTAACAGAGAGATATCAATACATAGGTTTTAAGATTATTACCAGTCAGATATATTCTTGTGCGGTGAATAGGGCGTGTTGAGTCCAGTTCTCTGAGCAAGGAGTAGGTCTTGTCTACTACATATTGGGTTTATGGAACAGTATCTGAGCTAATTTGATACCCTTGTTTTATGTATCACCCCACCTCACCTTTCCCGTTAAGCAGCCATAGTCTGTTTTCTGCATGTGTGACTCTGTTCTGTTTTGTAATTCAGTTCAAGTGTAACGGTTTTTACATTCCCTCTAAAAGTGATACCTTATGAGAAGTGTCCTTTTCTGTGTGACTTATTTCACTTAGAATCGTCGTACCTAAATCCACTCATCATGCTGCTACTAACCTTATGACATTGATTTCATGGCTGAGTGATATTCCATTGTACATAAGGACCACAACTTCTTTATCCATTTTTCTCTTTCCTGGGATATTTAAGGTGGAATGAAGTGGAGGTCCTTGTCAACAGAGCAGCCCTCAACTTTGGGGTGCTTGTGTCTTGCTGATTTTTCATTTTCCCAATTTATACCCCCATGAGTGGAAGTGCCCTATGCTCTCTAAGCTGTGTTTTTTAGATGTTTCAGGACTCACCGTACACTTCTCCAGAGTGGCTGTTGGCAATTTACATCCCGCCCATCAGTGTAGCAAGGCTCCCATTTCTCCATGGCCTGTCCTGCATTTCTGGTTTTGACACTTTTTTCAGCATGGCCCTTTTGACCGATGGGAAGCGAGACTTCTCTGTAGCGCTGATTTGCCTTTCCAGGTTGCTTGGTTGGCCAAAAAGGGCGTATGCGTTTTTTCCTGAATATATTCAGGAAAAAACGCATACGCCCTTTTTGGCCAAGGGCATCATTGTCAACGTTTTGCCGCTTTTCATGTGCTTTAAAGGCGATTCGTATCTACCTCCTGAAATCTGTTTCGTGCAATTCTGCCTTGATTTCAAATCCTCTTCTTTGCCTTCCCTCAATATATTTGTGGACGAGAGTTATCATTTATAACTCTGCAGGTTTGTGAATTGCAGTGCCCTGAACCTCCATTTTACAACTCGCTTTTTTGGGAGCTGGCCGCAAAAGCGCAGGATGGCTTGAGGCCCTGTTCTGGTTCCGGGGGGCAGGCTGAGCCTGTGGTTAATTCTTCTTCCTGATGGGAAAATAGAGTGACCTGTGCCTGTCCCGACACCAAGAGCTAGTCTCTCGTTGGTTCCCCGTCTTCCCGTTCATCCTCAGGACAAATTGCAACCTGTACGGAACAGGAGGTTAAAGGTGCTGATGCTCCAAGTAGGGAGATTGCTAGTAAAGTGGCTGGAATGGCGAACCCGGGCACAAGGAGATGAGAAATGAGGTGCGTTTTAGAAACCTTTCCCCATCACACGGTGTACCATCTTCTGGGTTTCTCATGCATGTTTTCGATGTAGGAAGATGCCCTTGAACCTGGAGATTTGGGACCCATGCGATGGGTACCACGCAGTATTACTTTAAAGGATCTGCGTTTGCTCACCCAACCTCACCAAACCTCTCAGCCCCAAGAGTGTCCACCCTTATGTCTCATCCAGCTGTGGGTCTAGATATGGTCAATCCAGGTTGCATCACAGCCCCTGAACTCATTGTGTAAGAATTTCTATCTCTTTCACTGTCGTTGTTTCATGGGTTTTTCAAAGTAATTTATTTTCATAATGGGGTTTAGCTGCTTTTCACGGCTGTGTTTATGCCGCTTCACACCCACTTGACACACTAACAGAGAGATATCAATACATAGGTTTTAAGATTATTACCAGTCAGATATATTCTTGTGCGGTGAATAGGGCGTGTTGAGTCCAGTTCTCTGAGCAAGGAGTAGGTCTTGTCTACTACATATTGGGTTTATGGAACAGTATCTGAGCTAATTTGATACCCTTGTTTTATGTATCACCCCACCTCACCTTTCCCGTTAAGCAGCCATAGTCTTTTTTCTGCATGTGTGACTCTGTTCTGTTTTGTAATTCAGTTCAAGTGTAACGGTTTTTACATTCCCTCTAAAAGTGATACCTTATGAGAAGTGTCCTTTTCTGTGTGACTTATTTCACTTAGAATCGTCGTACCTAAATCCACTCATCATGCTGCTACTAACCTTATGACATTGATTTCATGGCTGAGTGATATTCCATTGTACATAAGGACCACAACTTCTTTATCCATTTTTCTCTTTCCTGGGATATTTAAGGTGGAATGAAGTGGAGGTCCTTGTCAACAGAGCAGCCCTCAACTTTGGGGTGCTTGTGTCTTGCTGATTTTTCATTTTCCCAATTTATACCCCCATGAGTGGAAGTGCCCTATGCTCTCTAAGCTGTGTTTTTTAGATGTTTCAGGACTCACCGTACACTTCTCCAGAGTGGCTGTTGGCAATTTACATCCCGCCCATCAGTGTAGCAAGGCTCCCATTTCTCCATGGCCTGTCCTGCATTTCTGGTTTTGACACTTTTTTCAGCATGGCCCTTTTGACCGATGGGAAGCGAGACTTCTCTGTAGCGCTGATTTGCCTTTCCAGGTTGCTTGGTTGGCCAAAAAGGGCGTATGCGTTTTTTCCTGAATATATTCAGGAAAAAACGCATACGCCCTTTTTGGCCAAGGGCATCATTGTCAACGTTTTGCCGCTTTTCATGTGCTTTAAAGGCGATTCGTATCTACCTCCTGAAATCTGTTTCGTGCAATTCTGCCTTGATTTCAAATCCTCTTCTTTGCCTTCCCTCAATATATTTGTGGACGAGAGTTATCATTTATAACTCTGCAGGTTTGTGAATTGCAGTGCCCTGAACCTCCATTTTACAACTCGCTTTTTTGGGAGCTGGCCGCAAAAGCACAGGATGGCTTCAGGCCCTGTTCTGGTTCCGGGGGGCAGGCTGAGCCTGTGGTTAATTCTTCTTCCTGATGGGAAAATAGAGTGACCTGTGCCTGTCCCGACACCAAGAGCTAGTCTCTCGTTGGTTCCCCGTCTTCCCGTTCATCCTCAGGACAAATTGCAACCTGTACGGAACAGGAGGTTAAAGGTGCTGATGCTCCAAGTAGGGAGATGGCTAGTAAAGCGACTGGAATGGCGAACCCGGGCACAAGGAGATGAGAAATGAGGTGCGTTTTAGAAACCTTTCCCCATCACACGGTGTACCATCTTCTGGGTTTTTCATGCATGTTTTCGATGTAGGAAGATGCCCTTGAAGCTGGAGATTTGGGACCCATGCGATGGGTACCACGCAGTATTACTTTAAAGGGTCTGCGTTTGCTCACCCAACCTCACCAAACCTCTCAGCCCCAAGAGTGTCCACCCTTATGTCTCATCCAGCTGTGGGTCTAGATATGGTCAATCCAGGTTGCATCACAGCCCCTGAACTCATTGTGTAAGAATTTCTATCTCTTTCACTGTCGTTGTTTCATGGGTTTTTCAAAGTAATTTATTTTCATAATGGGGTTTAGCTGCTTTTCACGGCTGTGTTTATGCCGCTTTACACCCACTTGACACACTAACAGAGAGATATCAATACATAGGTTTCAAGATTATTACCAGTCAGATATATTCTTGTGCGGTGAATAGGGCGTGTTGAGTCCAGTTCTCTGAGCAAGGAGTAGGTCTTGTCTACTACATATTGGGTTTATGGAACGGTATCTGAGCTAATTTGATACCCTTGTTTTATGTATCACCCCACCTCACCTTTCCCGTTAAGCAGCCATAGTGTGTTTTCTGCATGTGTGACTCTGTTCTGTTTTGTAATTCAGTTCAAGTGTAACGGTTTTTACATTCCCTCTATCAGTGATACCTTATGAGAAGTGTCCTTTTCTGTGTGACTTATTTCACTTAGAATCGTCATACCTAAATCCACTCATCATGCTGCTACTAACCTTATGACATTGATTTCATGGCTGAGTGATATTCCATTGTACATAAGGACCACAACTTCTTTATCCATTTTTCTCTTTCCTGGGATATTTAAGGTGGAATGAAGTGGAGGTCCTTGTCAACAGAGCAGCCCTCAACTTTGGGGTGCTTGTGTCTTGCTGATTTTTCATTTTCCCAATTTATACCCCCATGAGTGGAAGTGCCCTATGCTCTCTAAGCTGTGTTTTTCAGATGTTTCAGGACACACCGTACACTTCTCCAGAGTGGCTGTTGGCAATTTACATCCCGCCCATCAGTGTAGCAAGGCTCCCATTTCTCCATGGCCTGTCCTGCATTTCTGGTTTTGACACTTTTTTCAGCATGGCCCTTTTGACCGATGGGAAGCGAGACTTCTCTGTAGCGCTGATTTGCCTTTCCAGGTTGCTTGGTTGGCCAAAAAGGGCGTATGCGTTTTTTCCTGAATATATTCAGGAAAAAACGCATACGCCCTTTTTGGCCAAGGGCATCATTGTCAACGTTTTGCCGCTTTTCATGTGCTTTAAAGGCGATTCGTATCTACCTCCTGAAATCTGTTTCGTGCAATTCTGCCTTGATTTCAAATCCTCTTCTTTGCCTTCCCTCAATATATTTGTGGACGAGAGTTATCATTTATAACTCTGCAGGTTTGTGAATTGCAGTGCCCTGAACCTCCATTTTACAACTCGCTTTTTTGGGAGCTGGCCGCAAAAGCGCAGGATGGCTTCAGGCCCTGTTCTGGTTCCGGGGGGCAGGCTGAGCCTGTGGTTAATTCTTCTTCCTGATGGGAAAATAGAGTGACCTGTGCCTGTCCCGACACCAAGAGCTAGTCTCTCGTTGGTTCCCCGTCTTCCCGTTCATCCTCAGGACAAATTGCAACCTGTACGGAACAGGAGGTTAAAGGTGCTGATGCTCCAAGTAGGGAGATTGCTAGTAAAGTGGCTGGAATGGCGAACCCGGGCACAAGGAGATGAGAAATGAGGTGCGTTTTAGAAACCTTTCCCCATCACACGGTGTACCATCTTCTGGGTTTCTCATGCATGTTTTCGATGTAGGAAGATGCCCTTGAACCTGGAGATTTGGGACCCATGCGATGGGTACCACGCAGTATTACTTTAAAGGGTCTGCGTTTGCTCACCCAACCTCACCAAACCTCTCAGCCCCAAGAGTGTCCACCCTTATGTCTCATCCAGCTGTGGGTCTAGATATGGTCAATCCAGGTTGCATCACAGCCCCTGAACTCATTGTGTAAGAATTTCTATCTCTTTCACTGTCATTGTTTCATGGGTTTTTCAAAGTAATTTATTTTCATAATGGGGTTTAGCTGCTTTTCACGGCTGTGTTTATGCCGCTTCACACCCACTTGACACACTAACAGAGAGATATCAATACATAGGTTTTAAGATTATTACCAGTCAGATATATTCTTGTGCGGTGAATAGGGCGTGTTGAGTCCAGTTCTCTGAGCAAGGAGTAGGTCTTGTCTACTACATATTGGGTTTATGGAACAGTATCTGAGCTAATTTGATACCCTTGTTTTATGTATCACCCCACCTCACCTTTCCCGTTAAGCAGCCATAGTCTGTTTTCTGCATGTGTGACTCTGTTCTGTTTTGTAATTCAGTTCAAGTGTAACGGTTTTTACATTCCCTCTAAAAGTGATACCTTATGAGAAGTGTCCTTTTCTGTGTGACTTATTTCACTTAGAATCGTCGTACCTAAATCCACTCATCATGCTGCTACTAACCTTATGACATTGATTTCATGGCTGAGTGATATTCCATTGTACATAAGGACCACAACTTCTTTATCCATTTTTCTCTTTCCTGGGATATTTAAGGTGGAATGAAGTGGAGGTCCTTGTCAACAGAGCAGCCCTCAACTTTGGGGTGCTTGTGTCTTGCTGATTTTTCATTTTCCCAATTTATACCCCCATGAGTGGAAGTGCCCTATGCTCTCTAAGCTGTGTTTTTTAGATGTTTCAGGACTCACCGTACACTTCTCCAGAGTGGCTGTTGGCAATTTACATCCCGCCCATCAGTGTAGCAAGGCTCCCATTTCTCCATGGCCTGTCCTGCATTTCTAGTTTTGACACTTTTTTCAGCATGGCCCTTTTGACCGATGGGAAGCGAGACTTCTCTGTAGCGCTGATTTGCCTTTCCAGGTTGCTTGGTTGGCCAAAAAGGGCGTATGCGTTTTTTCCTGAATATATTCAGGAAAAAACGCATACGCCCTTTTTGGCCAAGGGCATCATTGTCAACGTTTTGCCGCTTTTCATGTGCTTTAAAGGCGATTCGTATCTACCTCCTGAAATCTGTTTCGTGCAATTCTGCCTTGATTTCAAATCCTCTTCTTTGCCTTCCCTCAATATATTTGTGGACGAGAGTTATCATTTATAACTCTGCAGGTTTGTGAATTGCAGTGCCCTGAACCTCCATTTTACAACTCGCTTTTTTGGGAGCTGGCCGCAAATGCGCAGGATGGCTTCAGGCCCTGTTCTGGTTCCGGGGGGCAGGCTGAGCCTGTGGTTAATTCTTCTTCCTGATGGGAAAATAGAGTGACCTGTGCCTGTCCCAACACCAAGAGCTAGTCTCTCGTTGGTTCCCCGTCTTCCCGTTCATCCTCAGGACAAATTGCAACCTGTACGGAACAGGAGGTTAAAGGTGCTGATGCTCCAAGTAGGGAGATTGCTAGTAAAGTGGCTGGAATGGCGAACCCGGGCACAAGGAGATGAGAAATGAGGTGCGTTTTAGAAACCTTTCCCCATCACACGGTGTACCATCTTCTGGGTTTCTCATGCATGTTTTCGATGTAGGAAGATGCCCTTGAAGCTGGAGATTTGGGACCCATGCGATGGGTCCCACGCAGTATTACTTTAAAGGGTCTGCGTTTGCTCACCCAACCTCACCAAACCTCTCAGCCCCAAGAGTGTCCACCCTTATGTCTCATCCAGCTGTGGGTCTAGATATGGTCAATCCAGATTGCATCACAGCCCCTGAACTCATTGTGTAAGAATTTCTATCTCTTTCACTGTCGTTGTTTCATGGGTTTTTCAAAGTAATTTATTTTCATAATGGGGTTTAGCTGCTTTTCACGGCTGTGTTTATGCCGCTTTACACCCACTTGACACACTAACAGAGAGATATCAATACATAGGTTTCAAGATTATTACCAGTCAGATATATTCTTGTGCGGTGAATAGGGCGTGTTGAGTACAGTTCTCTGAGCAAGGAGTAGGTCTTGTCTACTACATATTGGGTTTATGGAACAGTATCTGAGCTAATTTGATACCCTTGTTTTATGTATCACCCCACCTCACCTTTCCCGTTAAGCAGCCATAGTGTGTTTTCTGCATGTGTGACTCTGTTCTGTTTTGTAATTCAGTTCAAGTGTAACGGTTTTTACATTCCCTCTAAAAGTGATACCTTATGAGAAGTGTCCTTTTCTGTGTGACTTATTTCACTTAGAATCGTCGTACCTAAATCCACTCATCATGCTGCTACTAACCTTATGACATTGATTTCATGGCTGAGTGATATTCCATTGTACATAAGGACCACAACTTCTTTATCCATTTTTCTCTTTCCTGGGATATTTAAGGTGGAATGAAGTGGAGGTCCTTGTCAACAGAGCAGCCCTCAACTTTGGGGTGCTTGTGTCTTGCTGATTTTTCATTTTCCCAATTTATACCCCCATGAGTGGAAGTGCCCTATGCTCTCTCAGCTGTGTTTTTCAGATGTTTCAGGACACACCGTACACTTCTCCAGAGTGGCTGTTGGCAATTTACATCCCGCCCATCAGTGTAGCAAGGGTCCCATTTCTCCATGGCCTGTCCTGCATTTCTGGTTTTGACACTTTTTTCAGCATGGCCCTTTTGACCGATGGGAAGCGAGACTTCTCTGTAGCGCTGATTTGCCTTTCCAGGTTGCTTGGTTGGCCAAAAAGGGCGTATGCGTTTTTTCCTGAATATATTCAGGAAAAAACGCATACGCCCTTTTTGGCCAAGGGCATCATTGTCAACGTTTTGCCGCTTTTCATGTGCTTTAAAGGCGATTCGTATCTACCTCCTGAAATCTGTTTCGTGCAATTCTGCCTTGATTTCAAATCCTCTTCTTTGCCTTCCCTCAATATATTTGTGGACGAGAGTTATCATTTATAACTCTGCAGGTTTGTGAATTGCAGTGCCCTGAACCTCCATTTTACAACTCGCTTTTTTGGGAGCTGGCCGCAAAAGCGCAGGATGGCTTCAGGCCCTGTTCTGGTTCCAGGGGGCAGGCTGAGCCTGTGGTTAATTCTTCTTCCTGATGGGAAAATAGAGTGACCTGTGCCTGTCCCAACACCAAGAGCTAGTCTCTCGTTGGTTCCCCGTCTTCCCGTTCATCCTCAGGACAAATTGCAACCTGTACGGAACAGGAGGTTAAAGGTGCTGATGCTCCAAGTAGGGAGATTGCTAGTAAAGTGGCTGGAATGGCGAACCCGGGCACAAGGAGATGAGAAATGAGGTGCGTTTTAGAAACCTTTCCCCATCACACGGTGTACCATCTTCTGGGTTTCTCATGCATGTTTTCGATGTAGGAAGATGCCCTTGAAGCTGGAGATTTGGGACCCATGCGATGGGTCCCACGCAGTATTACTTTAAAGGGTCTGCGTTTGCTCACCCAACCTCACCAAACCTCTCAGCCCCAAGAGTGTCCACCCTTATGTCTCATCCAGCTGTGGGTCTAGATATGGTCAATCCAGGTTGCATCACAGCCCCTGAACTCATTGTGTAAGAATTTCTATCTCTTTCACTGTCGTTGTTTCATGGGTTTTTCAAAGTAATTTATTTTCATAATGGGGTTTAGCTGCTTTTCACGGCTGTGTTTATGCCGCTTTACACCCACTTGACACACTAACAGAGAGATATCAATACATAGGTTTCAAGATTATTACCAGTCAGATATATTCTTGTGCGGTGAATAGGGCGTGTTGAGTACAGTTCTCTGAGCAAGGAGTAGGTCTTGTCTACTACATATTGGGTTTATGGAACGGTATCTGAGCTAATTTGATACCCTTGTTTTATGTATCACCCCACCTCACCTTTCCCGTTAAGCAGCCATAGTGTGTTTTCTGCATGTGTGACTCTGTTCTGTTTTGTAATTCAGTTCAAGTGTAACGGTTTTTACATTCCCTCTATCAGTGATACCTTATGAGAAGTGTCCTTTTCTGTGTGACTTATTTCACTTAGAATCGTCGTACCTAAATCCACTCATCATGCTGCTACTAACCTTATGACATTGATTTCATGGCTGAGTGATATTCCATTGTACATAAGGACCACAACTTCTTTATCCATTTTTCTCTTTCCTGGGATATTTAAGGTGGAATGAAGTGGAGGTCCTTGTCAACAGAGCAGCCCTCAACTTTGGGGTGCTTGTGTCTTGCTGATTTTTCATTTTCCCAATTTATACCCCCATGAGTGGAAGTGCCCTATGCTCTCTAAGCTGTGTTTTTTAGATGTTTCAGGACTCACCGTACACTTCTCCAGAGTGGCTGTTGGCAATTTACATCCCGCCCATCAGTGTAGCAAGGCTCCCATTTCTCCATGGCCTGTCCTGCATTTCTGGTTTTGACACTTTTTTCAGCATGGCCCTTTTGACCGATGGGAAGCGAGACTTCTCTGTAGCGCTGATTTGCCTTTCCAGGTTGCTTGGTTGGCCAAAAAGGGCGTATGCGTTTTTTCCTGAATATATTCAGGAAAAAACGCATACGCCCTTTTTGGCCAAGGGCATCATTGTCAACGTTTTGCCGCTTTTCATGTGCTTTAAAGGCGATTCGTATCTACCTCCTGAAATCTGTTTCGTGCAATTCTGCCTTGATTTCAAATCCTCTTCTTTGCCTTCCCTCAATATATTTGTGGACGAGAGTTATCATTTATAACTCTGCAGGTTTGTGAATTGCAGTGCCCTGAACCTCCATTTTACAACTCGCTTTTTTGGGAGCTGGCCGCAAAAGCGCAGGATGGCTTCAGGCCCTGTTCTGGTTCCGGGGGGCAGGCTGAGCCTGTGGTTAATTCTTCTTCCTGATGGGAAAATAGAGTGACCTGTGCCTGTCCCGACACCAAGAGCTAGTCTCTCGTTGGTTCCCCGTCTTCCCGTTCATCCTCAGGACAAATTGCAACCTGTACGGAACAGGAGGTTAAAGGTGCTGATGCTCCAAGTAGGGAGATTGCTAGTAAAGCGACTGGAATGGCGAACCCGGGCACAAGAAGATGAGAAATGAGGTGCGTTTTAGAAACCTTTCCCCATCACACGGTGTACCATCTTCTGGGTTTCTCATGCATGTTTTCGATGTAGGAAGATGCCCTTGAACCTGGAGATTTGGGACCCATGCGATGGGTACCACGCAGTATTACTTTAAAGGGTCTGCGTTTGCTCACCCAACCTCACCAAACCTCTCAGCCCCAAGAGTGTCCACCCTTATGTCTCATCCAGCTGTGGGTCTAGATATGGTCAATCCAGGTTGCATCACAGCCCCTGAACTCATTGTGTAAGAATTTCTATCTCTTTCACTGTCGTTGTTTCATGGGTTTTACAAAGTAATTTATTTTCATAATGGGGTTTAGCTGCTTTTCACGGCTGTGTTTATGCCGCTTTACACCCACTTGACACACTAACAGAGAGATATCAATACATAGGTTTTAAGATTATTACTAGTCAGATATATTCTTGTGCGGTGAATAGGGCGTGTTGAGTCCAGTTCTCTGAGCAAGGAGTACGTCTTGTCTATTACATATTGGGTTTATGGAACGGTATCTGAGCTAATTTGATACCCTTGTTTTATGTATCACCCCACCTCACCTTTCCCGTTAAGCAGCCATAGTGTGTTTTCTGCATGTGTGACTCTGTTCTGTTTTGTAATTCAGTTCAAGTGTAACGGTTTTTACATTCCCTCTATAAGTGATACCTTATGAGAAGTGTCCTTTTCTGTGTGACTTATTTCTCTTAGAATCGTCGTACCTAAATCCACTCATCATGCTGCTACTAACCTTATGACATTGATTTCATGGCTGAGTGATATTCCATTGTACATAAGGACGACAACTTCTTTATCCATTTTTCTCTTTCCTGGGATATTTAAGGTGGAATGAAGTGGAGGTCCTTGTCAACAGAGCAGCCCTCAACTTTGGGGTGCTTGTGTCTTGCTGATTTTTCATTTTCCCAATTTATACCCCCATGAGTGGAAGTGCCCTATGCTCTCTAAGCTGTGTTTTTCAGATGTTTCAGGACACACCGTACACTTCTCCAGAGTGGCTGTTGGCAATTTACATCCCGCCCATCAGTGTAGCAAGGCTCCCATTTCTCCATGGCCTGTCCTGCATTTCTGGTTTTGACACTTTTTTCAGCATGGCCCTTTTGACCGATGGGAAGCGAGACTTCTCTGTAGCGCTGATTTGCCTTTCCAGGTTGCTTGGTTGGCCAAAAAGGGCGTATGCGTTTTTTCCTGAATATATTCAGGAAAAAACGCATACGCCCTTTTTGGCCAAGGGCATCATTGTCAACGTTTTGCCGCTTTTCATGTGCTTTAAAGGCGATTCGTATCTACCTCCTGAAATCTGTTTCGTGCAATTCTGCCTTGATTTCAAATCCTCTTCTTTGCCTTCCCTCAATATATTTGTGGACGAGAGTTATCATTTATAACTCTGCAGGTTTGTGAATTGCAGTGCCCTGAACCTCCATTTTACAACTCGCTTTTTTGGGAGCTGGCCGCAAAAGCGCAGGATGGCTTCAGGCCCTGTTCTGGTTCCGGGGGGCAGGCTGAGCCTGTGGTTAATTCTTCTTCCTGATGGGAAAATAGAGTGACCTGTGCCTGTCCCAACACCAAGAGCTAGTCTCTCGTTGGTTCCCCGTCTTCCCGTTCATCCTCAGGACAAATTGCAACCTGTACGGAACAGGAGGTTAAAGGTGCTGATGCTCCAAGTAGGGAGATTGCTAGTAAAGTGGCTGGAATGGCGAACCCGGGCACAAGGAGATGAGAAATGAGGTGCGTTTTAGAAACCTTTCCCCATCACACGGTGTACCATCTTCTGGGTTTCTCATGCATGTTTTCGATGTAGGAAGATGCCCTTGAAGCTGGAGATTTGGGACCCATGCGATGGGTCCCACGCAGTATTACTTTAAAGGGTCTGCGTTTGCTCACCCAACCTCACCAAACCTCTCAGCCCCAAGAGTGTCCACCCTTATGTCTCATCCAGCTGTGGGTCTAGATATGGTCAATCCAGGTTGCATCACAGCCCCTGAACTCATTGTGTAAGAATTTCTATCTCTTTCACTGTCGTTGTTTCATGGGTTTTTCAAAGTAATTTATTTTCATAATGGGGTTTAGCTGCTTTTCACGGCTGTGTTTATGCCGCTTTACACCCACTTGACACACTAACAGAGAGATATCAATACATAGGTTTCAAGATTATTACCAGTCAGATATATTCTTGTGCGGTGAATAGGGCGTGTTGAGTACAGTTCTCTGAGCAAGGAGTAGGTCTTTTCTACTACATATTGGGTTTATGGAACGGTATCTGAGCTAATTTGATACCCTTGTTTTATGTATCACCCCACCTCACCTTTCCCGTTAAGCAGCCATAGTGTGTTTTCTGCATGTGTGACTCGGTTCTGTTTTGTAATTCAGTTCAAGTATAACGGTTTTTACATTCCCTCTATCAGTGATACCTTATGAGAAGTGTCCATTTCTGTGTGACTTATTTCACTTAGAATCGTCGTACCTAAATCCACTCATCATGCTGCTACTAACCTTATGACATTGATTTCATGGCTGAGTGATATTCCATTGTACATAAGGACCACAACTTCTTTATCCTTTTTTCTCTTTCCTGGGATATTTAAGGTGGAATGAAGTGGAGGTCCTTGTCAACAGAGCAGCCCTCAACTTTGGGGTGCTTGTGTCTTGCTGATTTTTCATTTTCCCAATTTATACCCCCATGAGTGGAAGTGCCCTATGCTCTCTAAGCTGTGTTTTTTAGATGTTTCAGGACACACCGTACACTTCTCCAGAGTGGCTGTTGGCAATTTACATCCCGCCCATCAGTGTAGCAAGGCTCCCATTTCTCCATGGCCTGTCCTGCATTTCTGGTTTTGACACTTTTTTCAGCATGGCCCTTTTGACCGATGGGAAGCGAGACTTCTCTGTAGCGCTGATTTGCCTTTCCAGGTTGCTTGGTTGGCCAAAAAGGGCGTATGCGTTTTTTCCTGAATATATTCAGGAAAAAACGCATACGCCCTTTTTGGCCAAGGGCATCATTGTCAACGTTTTGCCGCTTTTCATGTGCTTTAAAGGCGATTCGTATCTACCTCCTGAAATCTGTTTCGTGCAATTCTGCCTTGATTTCAAATCCTCTTCTTTGCCTTCCCTCAATATATTTGTGGACGAGAGTTATCATTTATAACTCTGCAGGTTTGTGAATTGCAGTGCCCTGAACCTCCATTTTACAACTCGCTTTTTTGGGAGCTGGCCGCAAAAGCGCAGGATGGCTTCAGGCCCTGTTCTGGTTCCGGGGGGCAGGCTGAGCCTGTGGTTAATTCTTCTTCCTGATGGGAAAATAGAGTGACCTGTGCCTGTCCCGACACCAAGAGCTAGTCTCTCGTTGGTTCCCCGTCTTCCCGTTCATCCTCAGGACAAATTGCAACCTGTACGGAACAGGAGGTTAAAGGTGCTGATGCTCCAAGTAGGGAGATTGCTAGTAAAGCGACTGGAATGGCGAACCCGGGCACAAGGAGATGAGAAATGAGGTGCGTTTTAGAAACCTTTCCCCATCATACAGTGTACCATCTTGTGGGTTTCTCATGCATGTTTTCGATGTAGGAAGATGCCCTTGAACCTGGAGATTTGGGACCCATGCGATGGGTACCACGCAGTACTACTTTAAAGGGTCTGCGTTTGCTCACCCAACCTCACCAAACCTCTCAGCCCCAAGAGTGTCCACCCTTATGTCTCATCCAGCTGTGGGTCTAGATATGGTCAATCCAGGTTGCATCACAGCCCCTGAACTCATTGTGTAAGAATTTCTATCTCTTTCACTGTCGTTGTTTCATGGGTTTTTCAAAGTAATTTATTTTCATAATGGGGTTTAGCTGCTTTTCATGGCTGTGTTTATGCCGCTTCACACCCACTTGACACACTAACAGAGAGATATCAATACATAGGTTTTAAGATTATTACTAGTCAGATATATTCTTGTGCGGTGAATAGGGCGTGTTGAGTCCAGTTCTCTGAGCAAGGAGTAGGTCTTGTCTACTACATATTGGGTTTATGGAACAGTATCTGAGCTAATTTGATACCCTTGTTTTATGTATCACCCCACCTCACCTTTCCCGTTAAGCAGCCATAGTCTGTTTTCTGCATGTGTGACTCTGTTCTGTTTTGTAATTCAGTTCAAGTGTAACGGTTTTTACATTCCCTCTATAAGTGATACCTTATGAGAAGTGTCCTTTTCTGTGTGACTTATTTCTCTTAGAATCGTCGTACCTAAATCCACTCATCATGCTGCTACTAACCTTATGACATTGATTTAATGGCTGAGTGATATTCCATTGTACATAAGGACGACAACTTCTTTATCCATTTTTCTCTTTCCTGGGATATTTAAGGTGGAATGAAGTGGAGGTCCTTGTCAACAGAGCAGCCCTCAACTTTGGGGTGCTTGTGTCTTGCTGATTTTTCATTTTCCCAATTTATACCCCCATGAGTGGAAGTGCCCTATGCTCTCTAAGCTGTGTTTTTCAGATGTTTCAGGACACACCGTACACTTCTCCAGAGTGGCTGTTGGCAATTTACATCCCGCCCATCAGTGTAGCAAGGCTCCCATTTCTCCATGGCCTGTCCTGCATTTCTGGTTTTGACACTTTTTTCAGCATGGCCCTTTTGACCGATGGGAAGCGAGACTTCTCTGTAGCGCTGATTTGCCTTTCCAGGTTGCTTGGTTGGCCAAAAAGGGCGTATGCGTTTTTTCCTGAATATATTCAGGAAAAAACGCATACGCCCTTTTTGGCCAAGGGCATCATTGTCAACGTTTTGCCGCTTTTCATGTGCTTTAAAGGCGATTCGTATCTACCTCCTGAAATCTGTTTCGTGCAATTCTGCCTTGATTTCAAATCCTCTTCTTTGCCTTCCCTCAATATATTTGTGGACGAGAGTTATCATTTATAACTCTGCAGGTTTGTGAATTGCAGTGCCCTGAACCTCCATTTTACAACTCGCTTTTTTGGGAGCTGGCCGCAAAAGCGCAGGATGGCTTCAGGCCCTGTTCTGGTTCTGGGGGGCAGGCTGAGCCTGTGGTTAATTCTTCTTCCTGATGGGAAAATAGAGTGACCTGTGCCTGTCCCAACACCAAGAGCTAGTCTCTCGTTGGTTCCCCGTCTTCCCGTTCATCCTCAGGACAAATTGCAACCTGTACGGAACAGGAGGTTAAAGGTGCTGATGCTCCAAGTAGGGAGATTGCTAGTAAAGTGGCTGGAATGGCGAACCCGGGCACAAGGAGATGAGAAATGAGGTGCGTTTTAGAAACCTTTCCCCATCACACGGTGTACCATCTTCTGGGTTTCTCATGCATGTTTTCGATGTAGGAAGATGCCCTTGAACCTGGAGATTTGGGACCCATGCGATGGGTACCACGCAGTATTACTTTAAAGGGTCTGCGTTTGCTCACCCAACCTCACCAAACCTCTCAGCCCCAAGAGTGTCCACCCTTATGTCTCATCCAGCTGTGGGTCTAGATATGGTCAATCCAGGTTGCATCACAGCCCCTGAACTCATTGTGTAAGAATTTCTATCTCTTTCACTGTCGTTGTTTCATGGGTTTTTCAAAGTAATTTATTTTCATAATGGGGTTTAGCTGCTTTTCACGGCTGTGTTTATGCCGCTTCACACCCACTTGACACACTAACAGAGAGATATCAATACATAGGTTTCAAGATTATTACCAGTCAGATATATTCTTGTGCGGTGAATAGGGCGTGTTGAGTACAGTTCTCTGAGCAAGGAGTAGGTCTTGTCTACTACATATTGGGTTTATGGAACAGTATCTGAGCTAATTTGATACCTTGTTTTATGTATCACCCCACCTCACCTTTCCCGTTAAGCAGCCATAGTGTGTTTTCTGCATGTGTGACTCTGTTCTGTTTTGTAATTCAGTTCAAGTGTAACGGTTTTTACATTCCCTCTATCAGTGATACCTTATGAGAAGTGTCCTTTTCTGTGTGACTTATTTCACTTAGAATCGTCGTACCTAAATCCACTCATCATGCTGCTACTAACCTTATGACATTGATTTCATGGCTGAGTGATATTCCATTGTACATAAGGACCACAACTTCTTTATCCATTTTTCTCTTTCCTGGGATATTTAAGGTGGAATGAAGTGGAGGTCCTTGTCAACAGAGCAGCCCTCAACTTTGGGGTGCTTGTGTCTTGCTGATTTTTCATTTTCCCAATTTATACCCCCATGAGTGGAAGTGCCCTCTGCTCTCTAAGCTGTGTTTTTCAGATGTTTCAGGACACACCGTACACTTCTCCAGAGTGGCTGTTGGCAATTTACATCCCGCCCATCAGTGTAGCAAGGCTCCCATTTCTCCATGGCCTGTCCTGCATTTCTGGTTTTGACACTTTTTTCAGCATGGCCCTTTTGACCGATGGGAAGCGAGACTTCTCTGTAGCGCTGATTTGCCTTTCCAGGTTGCTTGGTTGGCCAAAAAGGGCGTATGCGTTTTTTCCTGAATATATTCAGGAAAAAACTCATACGCCCTTTTTGGCCAAGGGCATCATTGTCAACGTTTTGCCGCTTTTCATGTGCTTTAAAGGCGATTCGTATCTACCTCCTGAAATCTGTTTCGTGCAATTCTGCCTTGATTTCAAATCCTCTTCTTTGCCTTCCCTCAATATATTTGTGGACGAGAGTTATCATTTATAACTCTGCAGGTTTGTGAATTGCAGTGCCCTGAACCTCCATTTTACAACTCGCTTTTTTGGGAGCTGGCCGCAAAAGCGCAGGATGGCTTCAGGCCCTGTTCTGGTTCCGGGGGGCAGGCTGAGCCTGTGGTTAATTCTTCTTCCTGATGGGAAAATAGAGTGACCTGTGCCTGTCCCGACACCAAGAGCTAGTCTCTCGTTGGTTCCCCGTCTTCCCGTTCATCCTCAGGACAAATTGAAACCTGTACGGAACAGGAGGTTAAAGGTGCTGATGCTCCAAGTAGGGAGCTTCCTAGTAAAGTGGCTGGAATGGCGAACCCGGGCACAAGGAGATGAGAAATGAGGTGCGTTTTAGAAACCTTTCCCCATCACACGGTGTACCATCTTCTGGGTTTCTCATGCATGTTTTCGATGTAGGAAGATGCCCTTGAACCTGGAGATTTGGGACCCATGCGATGGGTACCACGCAGTATTACTTTAAAGGGTCTGCGTTTGCTCACCCAACCTCACCAAACCTCTCAGCCCCAAGAGTGTCCACCCTTATGTCTCATCCAGCTGTGGGTCTAGATATGGTCAATCCAGGTTGCATCACAGCCCCTGAACTCATTGTGTAAGAATTTCTATCTCTTTCACTGTCGTTGTTTCATGGGTTTTTCAAAGTAATTTATTTTCATAATGGGGTTTAGCTGCTTTTCACGGCTGTGTTTATGCCGCTTCACACCCACTTGACACACTAACAGAGAGATATCAATACATAGGTTTTAAGATTATTACCAGTCAGATATATTCTTGTGCGGTGAATAGGGCGTGTTGAGTCCAGTTCTCTGAGCAAGGAGTAGGTCTTGTCTACTACATATTGGGTTTATGGAACAGTATCTGAGCTAATTTGATACCCTTGTTTTATGTATCACCCCACCTCACCTTTCCCGTTAAGCAGCCATAGTCTGTTTTCTGCATGTGTGACTCTGTTCTGTTTTGTAATTCAGTTCAAGTGTAACGGTTTTTACATTCCCTCTAAAAGTGATACCTTATGAGAAGTGTCCTTTTCTGTGTGACTTATTTCACTTAGAATCGTCGTACCTAAATCCACTCATCATGCTGCTACTAACCTTATGACATTGATTTCATGGCTGAGTGATATTCCATTGTACATAAGGACCACAACTTCTTTATCCATTTTTCTCTTTCCTGGGATATTTAAGGTGGAATGAAGTGGAGGTCCTTGTCAACAGAGCAGCCCTCAACTTTGGGGTGCTTGTGTCTTGCTGATTTTTCATTTTCCCAATTTATACCCCCATGAGTGGAAGTGCCCTATGCTCTCTAAGCTGTGTTTTTTAGATGTTTCAGGACTCACCGTACACTTCTCCAGAGTGGCTGTTGGCAATTTACATCCCGCCCATCAGTGTAGCAAGGCTCCCATTTCTCCATGGCCTGTCCTGCATTTCTGGTTTTGACACTTTTTTCAGCATGGCCCTTTTGACCGATGGGAAGCGAGACTTCTCTGTAGCGCTGATTTGCCTTTCCAGGTTGCTTGGTTGGCCAAAAAGGGCGTATGCGTTTTTTCCTGAATATATTCAGGAAAAAACGCATACGCCCTTTTTGGCCAAGGGCATCATTGTCAACGTTTTGCCGCTTTTCATGTCCTTTAAAGGCGATTCGTATCTACCTCCTGAAATCTGTTTCGTGCAATTCTGCCTTGATTTCAAATCCTCTTCTTTGCCTTCCCTCAATATATTTGTGGACGAGAGTTATCATTTATAACTCTGCAGGTTTGTGAATTGCAGTGCCCTGAACCTCCATTTTACAACTCGCTTTTTTGGGAGCTGGCCGCAAATGCGCAGGATGGCTTCAGGCCCTGTTCTGGTTCCGGGGGGCAGGCTGAGCCTGTGGTTAATTCTTCTTCCTGATGGGAAAATAGAGTGACCTGTGCCTGTCCCAACACCAAGAGCTAGTCTCTCGTTGGTTCCCCGTCTTCCCGTTCATCCTCAGGACAAATTGCAACCTGTACGGAACAGGAGGTTAAAGGTGCTGATGCTCCAAGTAGGGAGATTGCTAGTAAAGTGGCTGGAATGGCGAACCCGGGCACAAGGAGATGAGAAATGAGGTGCGTTTTAGAAACCTTTCCCCATCACACGGTGTACCATCTTCTGGGTTTCTCATGCATGTTTTCGATGTAGGAAGATGCCCTTGAAGCTGGAGATTTGGGACCCATGCGATGGGTCCCACGCAGTATTACTTTAAAGGGTCTGCGTTTGCTCACCCAACCTCACCAAACCTCTCAGCCCCAAGAGTGTCCACCCTTATGTCTCATCCAGCTGTGGGTCTAGATATGGTCAATCCAGGTTGCATCACAGCCCCTGAACTCATTGTGTAAGAATTTCTATCTCTTTCACTGTCGTTGTTTCATGGGTTTTTCAAAGTAATTTATTTTCATAATGGGGTTTAGCTGCTTTTCACGGCTGTGTTTATGCCACTTTACACCCACTTGACACACTAACAGAGAGATATCAATACATAGGTTTCAAGATTATTACCAGTCAGATATATTCTTGTGCGGTGAATAGGGCGTGTTGAGTCCAGTTCTCTGAGCAAGGAGTAGGTCTTGTCTACTACATATTGGGTTTATGGAACAGTATCTGAGCTAATTTGATACCCTTGTTTTATGTATCACCCCACCTCACCTTTCCCGTTAAGCAGCCATAGTCTGTTTTCTGCATGTGTGACTCTGTTCTGTTTTGTAATTCAGTTCAAGTGTAACGGTTTTTACATTCCCTCTAAAAGTGATACCTTATGAGAAGTGTCCTTTTCTGTGTGACTTATTTCACTTAGAATCGTCGTACCTAAATCCACTCATCATGCTGCTACTAACCTTATGACATTGATTTCATGGCTGAGTGATATTCCATTGTACATAAGGACCACAACTTCTTTATCCATTTTTCTCTTTCCTGGGATATTTAAGGTGGAATGAAGTGGAGGTCCTTGTCAACAGAGCAGCCCTCAACTTTGGGGTGCTTGTGTCTTGCTGATTTTTCATTTTCCCAATTTATACCCCCATGAGTGGAAGTGCCCTATGCTCTCTAAGCTGTGTTTTTTAGATGTTTCAGGACTCACCGTACACTTCTCCAGAGTGGCTGTTGGCAATTTACATCCCGCCCATCAGTGTAGCAAGGCTCCCATTTCTCCATGGCCTGTCCTGCATTTCTGGTTTTGACACTTTTTTCAGCATGGCCCTTTTGACCGATGGGAAGCGAGACTTCTCTGTAGCGCTGATTTGCCTTTCCAGGTTGCTTGGTTGGCCAAAAAGGGCGTATGCGTTTTTTCCTGAATATATTCAGGAAAAAACGCATACGCCCTTTTTGGCCAAGGGCATCATTGTCAACGTTTTGCCGCTTTTCATGTGCTTTAAAGGCGATTCGTATCTACCTCCTGAAATCTGTTTCGTGCAATTCTGCCTTGATTTCAAATCCTCTTCTTTGCCTTCCCTCAATATATTTGTGGACGAGAGTTATCATTTATAACTCTGCAGGTTTGTGAATTGCAGTGCCCTGAACCTCCATTTTACAACTCGCTTTTTTGGGAGCTGGCCGCAAAAGCGCAGGATGGCTTCAGGCCCTGTTCTGGTTCCGGGGGGCAGGCTGAGCCTGTGGTTAATTCTTCTTCCTGATGGGAAAATAGAGTGACCTGTGCCTGTCCCGACACCAAGAGCTAGTCTCTCGTTGGTTCCCCGTCTTCCCGTTCATCCTCAGGACAAATTGCAACCTGTACGGAACAGGAGGTTAAAGGTGCTGATGCTCCAAGTAGGGAGATTGCTAGTAAAGTGGCTGGAATGGCGAACCCGGGCACAAGGAGATGAGAAATGAGGTGCGTTTTAGAAACCTTTCCCCATCACACGGTGTACCATCTTCTGGGTTTCTCATGCATGTTTTCGATGTAGGAAGATGCCCTTGAACCTGGAGATTTGGGACCCATGCGATGGGTACCACGCAGTATTACTTTAAAGGATCTGCGTTTGCTCACCCAACCTCACCAAACCTCTCAGCCCCAAGAGTGTCCACCCTTATGTCTCATCCAGCTGTGGGTCTAGATATGGTCAATCCAGGTTGCATCACAGCCCCTGAACTCATTGTGTAAGAATTTCTATCTCTTTCACTGTCGTTGTTTCATGGGTTTTTCAAAGTAATTTATTTTCATAATGGGGTTTAGCTGCTTTTCACGGCTGTGTTTATGCCGCTTCACACCCACTTGACACACTAACAGAGAGATATCAATACATAGGTTTTAAGATTATTACCAGTCAGATATATTCTTGTGCGGTGAATAGGGCGTGTTGAGTCCAGTTCTCTGAGCAAGGAGTAGGTCTTGTCTACTACATATTGGGTTTATGGAACAGTATCTGAGCTAATTTGATACCCTTGTTTTATGTATCACCCCACCTCACCTTTCCCGTTAAGCAGCCATAGTCTTTTTTCTGCATGTGTGACTCTGTTCTGTTTTGTAATTCAGTTCAAGTGTAACGGTTTTTACATTCCCTCTAAAAGTGATACCTTATGAGAAGTGTCCTTTTCTGTGTGACTTATTTCACTTAGAATCGTCGTACCTAAATCCACTCATCATGCTGCTACTAACCTTATGACATTGATTTCATGGCTGAGTGATATTCCATTGTACATAAGGACCACAACTTCTTTATCCATTTTTCTCTTTCCTGGGATATTTAAGGTGGAATGAAGTGGAGGTCCTTGTCAACAGAGCAGCCCTCAACTTTGGGGTGCTTGTGTCTTGCTGATTTTTCATTTTCCCAATTTATACCCCCATGAGTGGAAGTGCCCTATGCTCTCTAAGCTGTGTTTTTTAGATGTTTCAGGACTCACCGTACACTTCTCCAGAGTGGCTGTTGGCAATTTACATCCCGCCCATCAGTGTAGCAAGGCTCCCATTTCTCCATGGCCTGTCCTGCATTTCTGGTTTTGACACTTTTTTCAGCATGGCCCTTTTGACCGATGGGAAGCGAGACTTCTCTGTAGCGCTGATTTGCCTTTCCAGGTTGCTTGGTTGGCCAAAAAGGGCGTATGCGTTTTTTCCTGAATATATTCAGGAAAAAACGCATACGCCCTTTTTGGCCAAGGGCATCATTGTCAACGTTTTGCCGCTTTTCATGTGCTTTAAAGGCGATTCGTATCTACCTCCTGAAATCTGTTTCGTGCAATTCTGCCTTGATTTCAAATCCTCTTCTTTGCCTTCCCTCAATATATTTGTGGACGAGAGTTATCATTTATAACTCTGCAGGTTTGTGAATTGCAGTGCCCTGAACCTCCATTTTACAACTCGCTTTTTTGGGAGCTGGCCGCAAAAGCGCAGGATGGCTTCAGGCCCTGTTCTGGTTCCGGGGGGCAGGCTGAGCCTGTGGTTAATTCTTCTTCCTGATGGGAAAATAGAGTGACCTGTGCCTGTCCCGACACCAAGAGCTAGTCTCTCGTTGGTTCCCCGTCTTCCCGTTCATCCTCAGGACAAATTGCAACCTGTACGGAACAGGAGGTTAAAGGTGCTGATGCTCCAAGTAGGGAGATGGCTAGTAAAGCGACTGGAATGGCGAACCCGGGCACAAGGAGATGAGAAATGAGGTGCGTTTTAGAAACCTTTCCCCATCACACGGTGTACCATCTTCTGGGTTTTTCATGCATGTTTTCGATGTAGGAAGATGCCCTTGAAGCTGGAGATTTGGGACCCATGCGATGGGTACCACGCAGTATTACTTTAAAGGGTCTGCGTTTGCTCACCCAACCTCACCAAACCTCTCAGCCCCAAGAGTGTCCACCCTTATGTCTCATCCAGCTGTGGGTCTAGATATGGTCAATCCAGGTTGCATCACAGCCCCTGAACTCATTGTGTAAGAATTTCTATCTCTTTCACTGTCGTTGTTTCATGGGTTTTTCAAAGTAATTTATTTTCATAATGGGGTTTAGCTGCTTTTCACGGCTGTGTTTATGCCGCTTCACACCCACTTGACACACTAACAGAGAGATATCAATACATAGGTTTTAAGATTATTACCAGTCAGATATATTCTTGTGCGGTGAATAGGGCGTGTTGAGTCCAGTTCTCTGAGCAAGGAGTAGGTCTTGTCTACTACATATTGGGTTTATGGAACAGTATCTGAGCTAATTTGATACCCTTGTTTTATGTATCACCCCACCTCACCTTTCCCGTTAAGCAGCCATAGTCTTTTTTCTGCATGTGTGACTCTGTTCTGTTTTGTAATTCAGTTCAAGTGTAACGGTTTTTACATTCCCTCTAAAAGTGATACCTTATGAGAAGTGTCCTTTTCTGTGTGACTTATTTCACTTAGAATCGTCGTACCTAAATCCACTCATCATGCTGCTACTAACCTTATGACATTGATTTCATGGCTGAGTGATATTCCATTGTACATAAGGACCACAACTTCTTTATCCATTTTTCTCTTTCCTGGGATATTTAAGGTGGAATGAAGTGGAGGTCCTTGTCAACAGAGCAGCCCTCAACTTTGGGGTGCTTGTGTCTTGCTGATTTTTCATTTTCCCAATTTATACCCCCATGAGTGGAAGTGCCCTATGCTCTCTAAGCTGTGTTTTTTAGATGTTTCAGGACTCACCGTACACTTCTCCAGAGTGGCTGTTGGCAATTTACATCCCGCCCATCAGTGTAGCAAGGCTCCCATTTCTCCATGGCCTGTCCTGCATTTCTGGTTTTGACACTTTTTTCAGCATGGCCCTTTTGACCGATGGGAAGCGAGACTTCTCTGTAGCGCTGATTTGCCTTTCCAGGTTGCTTGGTTGGCCAAAAAGGGCGTATGCGTTTTTTCCTGAATATATTCAGGAAAAAACGCATACGCCCTTTTTGGCCAAGGGCATCATTGTCAACGTTTTGCCGCTTTTCATGTGCTTTAAAGGCGATTCGTATCTACCTCCTGAAATCTGTTTCGTGCAATTCTGCCTTGATTTCAAATCCTCTTCTTTGCCTTCCCTCAATATATTTGTGGACGAGAGTTATCATTTATAACTCTGCAGGTTTGTGAATTGCAGTGCCCTGAACCTCCATTTTACAACTCGCTTTTTTGGGAGCTGGCCGCAAAAGCGCAGGATGGCTTCAGGCCCTGTTCTGGTTCCGGGGGGCAGGCTGAGCCTGTGGTTAATTCTTCTTCCTGATGGGAAAATAGAGTGACCTGTGCCTGTCCCGACACCAAGAGCTAGTCTCTCGTTGGTTCCCCGTCTTCCCGTTCATCCTCAGGACAAATTGCAACCTGTACGGAACAGGAGGTTAAAGGTGCTGATGCTCCAAGTAGGGAGATGGCTAGTAAAGCGACTGGAATGGCGAACCCGGGCACAAGGAGATGAGAAATGAGGTGCGTTTTAGAAACCTTTCCCCATCACACGGTGTACCATCTTCTGGGTTTTTCATGCATGTTTTCGATGTAGGAAGATGCCCTTGAAGCTGGAGATTTGGGACCCATGCGATGGGTACCACGCAGTATTACTTTAAAGGGTCTGCGTTTGCTCACCCAACCTCACCAAACCTCTCAGCCCCAAGAGTGTCCACCCTTATGTCTCATCCAGCTGTGGGTCTAGATATGGTCAATCCAGGTTGCATCACAGCCCCTGAACTCATTGTGTAAGAATTTCTATCTCTTTCACTGTCGTTGTTTCATGGGTTTTTCAAAGTAATTTATTTTCATAATGGGGTTTAGCTGCTTTTCACGGCTGTGTTTATGCCGCTTTACACCCACTTGACACACTAACAGAGAGATATCAATACATAGGTTTCAAGATTATTACCAGTCAGATATATTCTTGTGCGGTGAATAGGGCGTGTTGAGTCCAGTTCTCTGAGCAAGGAGTAGGTCTTGTCTACTACATATTGGGTTTATGGAACGGTATCTGAGCTAATTTGATACCCTTGTTTTATGTATCACCCCACCTCACCTTTCCCGTTAAGCAGCCATAGTGTGTTTTCTGCATGTGTGACTCTGTTCTGTTTTGTAATTCAGTTCAAGTGTAACGGTTTTTACATTCCCTCTATCAGTGATACCTTATGAGAAGTGTCCTTTTCTGTGTGACTTATTTCACTTAGAATCGTCATACCTAAATCCACTCATCATGCTGCTACTAACCTTATGACATTGATTTCATGGCTGAGTGATATTCCATTGTACATAAGGACCACAACTTCTTTATCCATTTTTCTCTTTCCTGGGATATTTAAGGTGGAATGAAGTGGAGGTCCTTGTCAACAGAGCAGCCCTCAACTTTGGGGTGCTTGTGTCTTGCTGATTTTTCATTTTCCCAATTTATACCCCCATGAGTGGAAGTGCCCTCTGCTCTCTAAGCTGTGTTTTTCAGATGTTTCAGGACACACCGTACACTTCTCCAGAGTGGCTGTTGGCAATTTACATCCCGCCCATCAGTGTAGCAAGGCTCCCATTTCTCCATGGCCTGTCCTGCATTTCTGGTTTTGACACTTTTTTCAGCATGGCCCTTTTGACCGATGGGAAGCGAGACTTCTCTGTAGCGCTGATTTGCCTTTCCAGGTTGCTTGGTTGGCCAAAAAGGGCGTATGCGTTTTTTCCTGAATATATTCAGGAAAAAACGCATACGCCCTTTTTGGCCAAGGGCATCATTGTCAACGTTTTGCCGCTTTTCATGTGCTTTAAAGGCGATTCGTATCTACCTCCTGAAATCTGTTTCGTGCAATTCTGCCTTGATTTCAAATCCTCTTCTTTGCCTTCCCTCAATATATTTGTGGACGAGAGTTATCATTTATAACTCTGCAGGTTTGTGAATTGCAGTGCCCTGAACCTCCATTTTACAACTCGCTTTTTTGGGAGCTGGCCGCAAAAGCGCAGGATGGCTTCAGGCCCTGTTCTGGTTCCGGGGGGCAGGCTGAGCCTGTGGTTAATTCTTCTTCCTGATGGGAAAATAGAGTGACCTGTGCCTGTCCCGACACCAAGAGCTAGTCTCTCGTTGGTTCCCCGTCTTCCCGTTCATCCTCAGGACAAATTGCAACCTGTACGGAACAGGAGGTTAAAGGTGCTGATGCTCCAAGTAGGGAGATTGCTAGTAAAGTGGCTGGAATGGCGAACCCGGGCACAAGGAGATGAGAAATGAGGTGCGTTTTAGAAACCTTTCCCCATCACACGGTGTACCATCTTCTGGGTTTCTCATGCATGTTTTCGATGTAGGAAGATGCCCTTGAACCTGGAGATTTGGGACCCATGCGATGGGTACCACGCAGTATTACTTTAAAGGGTCTGCGTTTGCTCACCCAACCTCACCAAACCTCTCAGCCCCAAGAGTGTCCACCCTTATGTCTCATCCAGCTGTGGGTCTAGATATGGTCAATCCAGGTTGCATCACAGCCCCTGAACTCATTGTGTAAGAATTTCTATCTCTTTCACTGTCATTGTTTCATGGGTTTTTCAAAGTAATTTATTTTCATAATGGGGTTTAGCTGCTTTTCACGGCTGTGTTTATGCCGCTTCACACCCACTTGACACACTAACAGAGAGATATCAATACATAGGTTTTAAGATTATTACCAGTCAGATATATTCTTGTGCGGTGAATAGGGCGTGTTGAGTCCAGTTCTCTGAGCAAGGAGTAGGTCTTGTCTACTACATATTGGGTTTATGGAACAGTATCTGAGCTAATTTGATACCCTTGTTTTATGTATCACCCCACCTCACCTTTCCCGTTAAGCAGCCATAGTCTGTTTTCTGCATGTGTGACTCTGTTCTGTTTTGTAATTCAGTTCAAGTGTAACGGTTTTTACATTCCCTCTAAAAGTGATACCTTATGAGAAGTGTCCTTTTCTGTGTGACTTATTTCACTTAGAATCGTCGTACCTAAATCCACTCATCATGCTGCTACTAACCTTATGACATTGATTTCATGGCTGAGTGATATTCCATTGTACATAAGGACCACAACTTCTTTATCCATTTTTCTCTTTCCTGGGATATTTAAGGTGGAATGAAGTGGAGGTCCTTGTCAACAGAGCAGCCCTCAACTTTGGGGTGCTTGTGTCTTGCTGATTTTTCATTTTCCCAATTTATACCCCCATGAGTGGAAGTGCCCTATGCTCTCTAAGCTGTGTTTTTTAGATGTTTCAGGACTCACCGTACACTTCTCCAGAGTGGCTGTTGGCAATTTACATCCCGCCCATCAGTGTAGCAAGGCTCCCATTTCTCCATGGCCTGTCCTGCATTTCTAGTTTTGACACTTTTTTCAGCATGGCCCTTTTGACCGATGGGAAGCGAGACTTCTCTGTAGCGCTGATTTGCCTTTCCAGGTTGCTTGGTTGGCCAAAAAGGGCGTATGCGTTTTTTCCTGAATATATTCAGGAAAAAACGCATACGCCCTTTTTGGCCAAGGGCATCATTGTCAACGTTTTGCCGCTTTTCATGTGCTTTAAAGGCGATTCGTATCTACCTCCTGAAATCTGTTTCGTGCAATTCTGCCTTGATTTCAAATCCTCTTCTTTGCCTTCCCTCAATATATTTGTGGACGAGAGTTATCATTTATAACTCTGCAGGTTTGTGAATTGCAGTGCCCTGAACCTCCATTTTACAACTCGCTTTTTTGGGAGCTGGCCGCAAATGCGCAGGATGGCTTCAGGCCCTGTTCTGGTTCCGGGGGGCAGGCTGAGCCTGTGGTTAATTCTTCTTCCTGATGGGAAAATAGAGTGACCTGTGCCTGTCCCAACACCAAGAGCTAGTCTCTCGTTGGTTCCCCGTCTTCCCGTTCATCCTCAGGACAAATTGCAACCTGTACGGAACAGGAGGTTAAAGGTGCTGATGCTCCAAGTAGGGAGATTGCTAGTAAAGTGGCTGGAATGGCGAACCCGGGCACAAGGAGATGAGAAATGAGGTGCGTTTTAGAAACCTTTCCCCATCACACGGTGTACCATCTTCTGGGTTTCTCATGCATGTTTTCGATGTAGGAAGATGCCCTTGAAGCTGGAGATTTGGGACCCATGCGATGGGTCCCACGCAGTATTACTTTAAAGGGTCTGCGTTTGCTCACCCAACCTCACCAAACCTCTCAGCCCCAAGAGTGTCCACCCTTATGTCTCATCCAGCTGTGGGTCTAGATATGGTCAATCCAGATTGCATCACAGCCCCTGAACTCATTGTGTAAGAATTTCTATCTCTTTCACTGTCGTTGTTTCATGGGTTTTTCAAAGTAATTTATTTTCATAATGGGGTTTAGCTGCTTTTCACGGCTGTGTTTATGCCGCTTTACACCCACTTGACACACTAACAGAGAGATATCAATACATAGGTTTCAAGATTATTACCAGTCAGATATATTCTTGTGCGGTGAATAGGGCGTGTTGAGTACAGTTCTCTGAGCAAGGAGTAGGTCTTGTCTACTACATATTGGGTTTATGGAACAGTATCTGAGCTAATTTGATACCCTTGTTTTATGTATCACCCCACCTCACCTTTCCCGTTAAGCAGCCATAGTGTGTTTTCTGCATGTGTGACTCTGTTCTGTTTTGTAATTCAGTTCAAGTGTAACGGTTTTTACATTCCCTCTAAAAGTGATACCTTATGAGAAGTGTCCTTTTCTGTGTGACTTATTTCACTTAGAATCGTCGTACCTAAATCCACTCATCATGCTGCTACTAACCTTATGACATTGATTTCATGGCTGAGTGATATTCCATTGTACATAAGGACCACAACTTCTTTATCCATTTTTCTCTTTCCTGGGATATTTAAGGTGGAATGAAGTGGAGGTCCTTGTCAACAGAGCAGCCCTCAACTTTGGGGTGCTTGTGTCTTGCTGATTTTTCATTTTCCCAATTTATACCCCCATGAGTGGAAGTGCCCTATGCTCTCTAAGCTGTGTTTTTTAGATGTTTCAGGACTCACCGTACACTTCTCCAGAGTGGCTGTTGGCAATTTACATCCCGCCCATCAGTGTAGCAAGGCTCCCATTTCTCCATGGCCTGTCCTGCATTTCTGGTTTTGACACTTTTTTCAGCATGGCCCTTTTGACCGATGGGAAGCGAGACTTCTCTGTAGCGCTGATTTGCCTTTCCAGGTTGCTTGGTTGGCCAAAAAGGGCGTATGCGTTTTTTCCTGAATATATTCAGGAAAAAACGCATACGCCCTTTTTGGCCAAGGGCATCATTGTCAACGTTTTGCCGCTTTTCATGTGCTTTAAAGGCGATTCGTATCTACCTCCTGAAATCTGTTTCGTGCAATTCTGCCTTGATTTCAAATCCTCTTCTTTGCCTTCCCTCAATATATTTGTGGACGAGAGTTATCATTTATAACTCTGCAGGTTTGTGAATTGCAGTGCCCTGAACCTCCATTTTACAACTCGCTTTTTTGGGAGCTGGCCGCAAAAGCGCAGGATGGCTTCAGGCCCTGTTCTGGTTCCGGGGGGCAGGCTGAGCCTGTGGTTAATTCTTCTTCCTGATGGGAAAATAGAGTGACCTGTGCCTGTCCCGACACCAAGAGCTAGTCTCTCGTTGGTTCCCCGTCTTCCCGTTCATCCTCAGGACAAATTGCAACCTGTACGGAACAGGAGGTTAAAGGTGCTGATGCTCCAAGTAGGGAGATTGCTAGTAAAGTGGCTGGAATGGTGAACCCGGGCACAAGGAGATGAGAAATGAGGTGCGTTTTAGAAACCTTTCCCCATCACACGGTGTACCATCTTCTGGGTTTCTCATGCATGTTTTCGATGTAGGAAGATGCCCTTGAAGCTGGAGATTTGGGACCCATGCGATGGGTACCACGCAGTATTACTTTAAAGGGTCTGCGTTTGCTCACCCAACCTCACCAAACCTCTCAGCCCCAAGAGTGTCCACCCTTATGTCTCATCCAGCTGTGGGTCTAGATATGGTCAATCCAGGTTGCATCACAGCCCCTGAACTCATTGTGTAAGAATTTCTATCTCTTTCACTGTCGTTGTTTCATGGGTTTTTCAAAGTAATTTATTTTCATAATGGGGTTTAGCTGCTTTTCACGGCTGTGTTTATGCCGCTTTACACCCACTTGACACACTAACAGAGAGATATCAATACATAGGTTTCAAGATTATTACCAGTCAGATATATTCTTGTGCGGTGAATAGGGCGTGTTGAGTCCAGTTCTCTGAGCAAGGAGTAGGTCTTGTCTACTACATATTGGGTTTATGGAACGGTATCTGAGCTAATTTGATACCCTTGTTTTATGTATCACCCCACCTCACCTTTCCCGTTAAGCAGCCATAGTGTGTTTTCTGCATGTGTGACTCTGTTCTGTTTTGTAATTCAGTTCAAGTGTAACGGTTTTTACATTCCCTCTATCAGTGATACCTTATGAGAAGTGTCCTTTTCTGTGTGACTTATTTCACTTAGAATCGTCGTACCTAAATCCACTCATCATGCTGCTACTAACCTTATGACATTGATTTCATGGCTGAGTGATATTCCATTGTACATAAGGACCACAACTTCTTTATCCATTTTTCTCTTTCCTGGGATATTGAAGGTGGAATGAAGTGGAGGTCCTTGTCAACAGAGCAGCCCTCAACTTTGGGGTGCTTGTGTCTTGCTGATTTTTCATTTTCCCAATTTATACCCCCATGAGTGGAAGTGCCCTATGCTCTCTCAGCTGTGTTTTTCAGATGTTTCAGGACACACCGTACACTTCTCCAGAGTGGCTGTTGGCAATTTACATCCCGCCCATCAGTGTAGCAAGGGTCCCATTTCTCCATGGCCTGTCCTGCATTTCTGGTTTTGACACTTTTTTCAGCATGGCCCTTTTGACCGATGGGAAGCGAGACTTCTCTGTAGCGCTGATTTGCCTTTCCAGGTTGCTTGGTTGGCCAAAAAGGGCGTATGCGTTTTTTCCTGAATATATTCAGGAAAAAACGCATACGCCCTTTTTGGCCAAGGGCATCATTGTCAACGTTTTGCCGCTTTTCATGTGCTTTAAAGGCGATTCGTATCTACCTCCTGAAATCTGTTTCGTGCAATTCTGCCTTGATTTCAAATCCTCTTCTTTGCCTTCCCTCAATATATTTGTGGACGAGAGTTATCATTTATAACTCTGCAGGTTTGTGAATTGCAGTGCCCTGAACCTCCATTTTACAACTCGCTTTTTTGGGAGCTGGCCGCAAAAGCGCAGGATGGCTTCAGGCCCTGTTCTGGTTCCAGGGGGCAGGCTGAGCCTGTGGTTAATTCTTCTTCCTGATGGGAAAATAGAGTGACCTGTGCCTGTCCCAACACCAAGAGCTAGTCTCTCGTTGGTTCCCCGTCTTCCCGTTCATCCTCAGGACAAATTGCAACCTGTACGGAACAGGAGGTTAAAGGTGCTGATGCTCCAAGTAGGGAGATTGCTAGTAAAGTGGCTGGAATGGCGAACCCGGGCACAAGGAGATGAGAAATGAGGTGCGTTTTAGAAACCTTTCCCCATCACACGGTGTACCATCTTCTGGGTTTCTCATGCATGTTTTCGATGTAGGAAGATGCCCTTGAAGCTGGAGATTTGGGACCCATGCGATGGGTCCCACGCAGTATTACTTTAAAGGGTCTGCGTTTGCTCACCCAACCTCACCAAACCTCTCAGCCCCAAGAGTGTCCACCCTTATGTCTCATCCAGCTGTGGGTCTAGATATGGTCAATCCAGGTTGCATCACAGCCCCTGAACTCATTGTGTAAGAATTTCTATCTCTTTCACTGTCGTTGTTTCATGGGTTTTTCAAAGTAATTTATTTTCATAATGGGGTTTAGCTGCTTTTCACGGCTGTGTTTATGCCGCTTTACACCCACTTGACACACTAACAGAGAGATATCAATACATAGGTTTCAAGATTATTACCAGTCAGATATATTCTTGTGCGGTGAATAGGGCGTGTTGAGTACAGTTCTCTGAGCAAGGAGTAGGTCTTGTCTACTACATATTGGGTTTATGGAACGGTATCTGAGCTAATTTGATACCCTTGTTTTATGTATCACCCCACCTCACCTTTCCCGTTAAGCAGCCATAGTGTGTTTTCTGCATGTGTGACTCTGTTCTGTTTTGTAATTCAGTTCAAGTGTAACGGTTTTTACATTCCCTCTATCAGTGATACCTTATGAGAAGTGTCCTTTTCTGTGTGACTTATTTCACTTAGAATCGTCGTACCTAAATCCACTCATCATGCTGCTACTAACCTTATGACATTGATTTCATGGCTGAGTGATATTCCATTGTACATAAGGACCACAACTTCTTTATCCATTTTTCTCTTTCCTGGGATATTTAAGGTGGAATGAAGTGGAGGTCCTTGTCAACAGAGCAGCCCTCAACTTTGGGGTGCTTGTGTCTTGCTGATTTTTCATTTTCCCAATTTATACCCCCATGAGTGGAAGTGCCCTATGCTCTCTAAGCTGTGTTTTTTAGATGTTTCAGGACTCACCGTACACTTCTCCAGAGTGGCTGTTGGCAATTTACATCCCGCCCATCAGTGTAGCAAGGCTCCCATTTCTCCATGGCCTGTCCTGCATTTCTGGTTTTGACACTTTTTTCAGCATGGCCCTTTTGACCGATGGGAAGCGAGACTTCTCTGTAGCGCTGATTTGCCTTTCCAGGTTGCTTGGTTGGCCAAAAAGGGCGTATGCGTTTTTTCCTGAATATATTCAGGAAAAAACGCATACGCCCTTTTTGGCCAAGGGCATCATTGTCAACGTTTTGCCGCTTTTCATGTGCTTTAAAGGCGATTCGTATCTACCTCCTGAAATCTGTTTCGTGCAATTCTGCCTTGATTTCAAATCCTCTTCTTTGCCTTCCCTCAATATATTTGTGGACGAGAGTTATCATTTATAACTCTGCAGGTTTGTGAATTGCAGTGCCCTGAACCTCCATTTTACAACTCGCTTTTTTGGGAGCTGGCCGCAAAAGCGCAGGATGGCTTCAGGCCCTGTTCTGGTTCCGGGGGGCAGGCTGAGCCTGTGGTTAATTCTTCTTCCTGATGGGAAAATAGAGTGACCTGTGCCTGTCCCGACACCAAGAGCTAGTCTCTCGTTGGTTCCCCGTCTTCCCGTTCATCCTCAGGACAAATTGCAACCTGTACGGAACAGGAGGTTAAAGGTGCTGATGCTCCAAGTAGGGAGATTGCTAGTAAAGCGACTGGAATGGCGAACCCGGGCACAAGAAGATGAGAAATGAGGTGCGTTTTAGAAACCTTTCCCCATCACACGGTGTACCATCTTCTGGGTTTCTCATGCATGTTTTCGATGTAGGAAGATGCCCTTGAACCTGGAGATTTGGGACCCATGCGATGGGTACCACGCAGTATTACTTTAAAGGGTCTGCGTTTGCTCACCCAACCTCACCAAACCTCTCAGCCCCAAGAGTGTCCACCCTTATGTCTCATCCAGCTGTGGGTCTAGATATGGTCAATCCAGGTTGCATCACAGCCCCTGAACTCATTGTGTAAGAATTTCTCTCTCTTTCACTGTCGTTGTTTCATGGGTTTTACAAAGTAATTTATTTTCATAATGGGGTTTAGCTGCTTTTCACGGCTGTGTTTATGCCGCTTTACACCCACTTGACACACTAACAGAGAGATATCAATACATAGGTTTTAAGATTATTACTAGTCAGATATATTCTTGTGCGGTGAATAGGGCGTGTTGAGTCCAGTTCTCTGAGCAAGGAGTACGTCTTGTCTATTACATATTGGGTTTATGGAACGGTATCTGAGCTAATTTGATACCCTTGTTTTATGTATCACCCCACCTCACCTTTCCCGTTAAGCAGCCATAGTGTGTTTTCTGCATGTGTGACTCTGTTCTGTTTTGTAATTCAGTTCAAGTGTAACGGTTTTTACATTCCCTCTATAAGTGATACCTTATGAGAAGTGTCCTTTTCTGTGTGACTTATTTCTCTTAGAATCGTCGTACCTAAATCCACTCATCATGCTGCTACTAACCTTATGACATTGATTTCATGGCTGAGTGATATTCCATTGTACATAAGGACGACAACTTCTTTATCCATTTTTCTCTTTCCTGGGATATTTAAGGTGGAATGAAGTGGAGGTCCTTGTCAACAGAGCAGCCCTCAACTTTGGGGTGCTTGTGTCTTGCTGATTTTTCATTTTCCCAATTTATACCCCCATGAGTGGAAGTGCCCTATGCTCTCTAAGCTGTGTTTTTCAGATGTTTCAGGACACACCGTACACTTCTCCAGAGTGGCTGTTGGCAATTTACATCCCGCCCATCAGTGTAGCAAGGCTCCCATTTCTCCATGGCCTGTCCTGCATTTCTGGTTTTGACACTTTTTTCAGCATGGCCCTTTTGACCGATGGGAAGCGAGACTTCTCTGTAGCGCTGATTTGCCTTTCCAGGTTGCTTGGTTGGCCAAAAAGGGCGTATGCGTTTTTTCCTGAATATATTCAGGAAAAAACGCATACGCCCTTTTTGGCCAAGGGCATCATTGTCAACGTTTTGCCGCTTTTCATGTGCTTTAAAGGCGATTCGTATCTACCTCCTGAAATCTGTTTCGTGCAATTCTGCCTTGATTTCAAATCCTCTTCTTTGCCTTCCCTCAATATATTTGTGGACGAGAGTTATCATTTATAACTCTGCAGGTTTGTGAATTGCAGTGCCCTGAACCTCCATTTTACAACTCGCTTTTTTGGGAGCTGGCCGCAAAAGCGCAGGATGGCTTCAGGCCCTGTTCTGGTTCCGGGGGGCAGGCTGAGCCTGTGGTTAATTCTTCTTCCTGATGGGAAAATAGAGTGACCTGTGCCTGTCCCAACACCAAGAGCTAGTCTCTCGTTGGTTCCCCGTCTTCCCGTTCATCCTCAGGACAAATTGCAACCTGTACGGAACAGGAGGTTAAAGGTGCTGATGCTCCAAGTAGGGAGATTGCTAGTAAAGTGGCTGGAATGGCGAACCCGGGCACAAGGAGATGAGAAATGAGGTGCGTTTTAGAAACCTTTCCCCATCACACGGTGTACCATCTTCTGGGTTTCTCATGCATGTTTTCGATGTAGGAAGATGCCCTTGAAGCTGGAGATATGGGACCCATGCGATGGGTCCCACGCAGTATTACTTTAAAGGGTCTGCGTTTGCTCACCCAACCTCACCAAACCTCTCAGCCCCAAGAGTGTCCACCCTTATGTCTCATCCAGCTGTGGGTCTAGATATGGTCAATCCAGGTTGCATCACAGCCCCTGAACTCATTGTGTAAGAATTTCTATCTCTTTCACTGTCGTTGTTTCATGGGTTTTTCAAAGTAATTTATTTTCATAATGGGGTTTAGCTGCTTTTCACGGCTGTGTTTATGCCGCTTTACACCCACTTGACACACTAACAGAGAGATATCAATACATAGGTTTCAAGATTATTACCAGTCAGATATATTCTTGTGCGGTGAATAGGGCGTGTTGAGTACAGTTCTCTGAGCAAGGAGTAGGTCTTTTCTACTACATATTGGGTTTATGGAACGGTATCTGAGCTAATTTGATACCCTTGTTTTATGTATCACCCCACCTCACCTTTCCCGTTAAGCAGCCATAGTGTGTTTTCTGCATGTGTGACTCGGTTCTGTTTTGTAATTCAGTTCAAGTATAACGGTTTTTACATTCCCTCTATCAGTGATACCTTATGAGAAGTGTCCATTTCTGTGTGACTTATTTCACTTAGAATCGTCGTACCTAAATCCACTCATCATGCTGCTACTAACCTTATGACATTGATTTCATGGCTGAGTGATATTCCATTGTACATAAGGACCACAACTTCTTTATCCTTTTTTCTCTTTCCTGGGATATTTAAGGTGGAATGAAGTGGAGGTCCTTGTCAACAGAGCAGCCCTCAACTTTGGGGTGCTTGTGTCTTGCTGATTTTTCATTTTCCCAATTTATACCCCCATGAGTGGAAGTGCCCTATGCTCTCTAAGCTGTGTTTTTTAGATGTTTCAGGACACACCGTACACTTCTCCAGAGTGGCTGTTGGCAATTTACATCCCGCCCATCAGTGTAGCAAGGCTCCCATTTCTCCATGGCCTGTCCTGCATTTCTGGTTTTGACACTTTTTTCAGCATGGCCCTTTTGACCGATGGGAAGCGAGACTTCTCTGTAGCGCTGATTTGCCTTTCCAGGTTGCTTGGTTGGCCAAAAAGGGCGTATGCGTTTTTTCCTGAATATATTCAGGAAAAAACGCATACGCCCTTTTTGGCCAAGGGCATCATTGTCAACGTTTTGCCGCTTTTCATGTGCTTTAAAGGCGATTCGTATCTACCTCCTGAAATCTGTTTCGTGCAATTCTGCCTTGATTTCAAATCCTCTTCTTTGCCTTCCCTCAATATATTTGTGGACGAGAGTTATCATTTATAACTCTGCAGGTTTGTGAATTGCAGTGCCCTGAACCTCCATTTTACAACTCGCTTTTTTGGGAGCTGGCCGCAAAAGCGCAGGATGGCTTCAGGCCCTGTTCTGGTTCCGGGGGGCAGGCTGAGCCTGTGGTTAATTCTTCTTCCTGATGGGAAAATAGAGTGACCTGTGCCTGTCCCGACACCAAGAGCTAGTCTCTCGTTGGTTCCCCGTCTTCCCGTTCATCCTCAGGACAAATTGCAACCTGTACGGAACAGGAGGTTAAAGGTGCTGATGCTCCAAGTAGGGAGATTGCTAGTAAAGCGACTGGAATGGCGAACCCGGGCACAAGGAGATGAGAAATGAGGTGCGTTTTAGAAACCTTTCCCCATCACACGGTGTACCATCTTGTGGGTTTCTCATGCATGTTTTCGATGTAGGAAGATGCCCTTGAACCTGGAGATTTGGGACCCATGCGATGGGTACCACGCAGTACTACTTTAAAGGGTCTGCGTTTGCTCACCCAACCTCACCAAACCTCTCAGCCCCAAGAGTGTCCACCCTTATGTCTCATCCAGCTGTGGGTCTAGATATGGTCAATCCAGGTTGCATCACAGCCCCTGAACTCATTGTGTAAGAATTTCTATCTCTTTCACTGTCGTTGTTTCATGGGTTTTTCAAAGTAATTTATTTTCATAATGGGGTTTAGCTGCTTTTCATGGCTGTGTTTATGCCGCTTCACACCCACTTGACACACTAACAGAGAGATATCAATACATAGGTTTTAAGATTATTACTAGTCAGATATATTCTTGTGCGGTGAATAGGGCGTGTTGAGTCCAGTTCTCTGAGCAAGGAGTAGGTCTTGTCTACTACATATTGGGTTTATGGAACAGTATCTGAGCTAATTTGATACCCTTGTTTTATGTATCACCCCACCTCACCTTTCCCGTTAAGCAGCCATAGTCTGTTTTCTGCATGTGTGACTCTGTTCTGTTTTGTAATTCAGTTCAAGTGTAACGGTTTTTACATTCCCTCTATAAGTGATACCTTATGAGAAGTGTCCTTTTCTGTGTGACTTATTTCTCTTAGAATCGTCGTACCTAAATCCACTCATCATGCTGCTACTAACCTTATGACATTGATTTAATGGCTGAGTGATATTCCATTGTACATAAGGACGACAACTTCTTTATCCATTTTTCTCTTTCCTGGGATATTTAAGGTGGAATGAAGTGGAGGTCCTTGTCAACAGAGCAGCCCTCAACTTTGGGGTGCTTGTGTCTTGCTGATTTTTCATTTTCCCAATTTATACCCCCATGAGTGGAAGTGCCCTATGCTCTCTAAGCTGTGTTTTTCAGATGTTTCAGGACACACCGTACACTTCTCCAGAGTGGCTGTTGGCAATTTACATCCCGCCCATCAGTGTAGCAAGGCTCCCATTTCTCCATGGCCTGTCCTGCATTTCTGGTTTTGACACTTTTTTCAGCATGGCCCTTTTGACCGATGGGAAGCGAGACTTCTCTGTAGCGCTGATTTGCCTTTCCAGGTTGCTTGGTTGGCCAAAAAGGGCGTATGCGTTTTTTCCTGAATATATTCAGGAAAAAACGCATACGCCCTTTTTGGCCAAGGGCATCATTGTCAACGTTTTGCCGCTTTTCATGTGCTTTAAAGGCGATTCGTATCTACCTCCTGAAATCTGTTTCGTGCAATTCTGCCTTGATTTCAAATCCTCTTCTTTGCCTTCCCTCAATATATTTGTGGACGAGAGTTATCATTTATAACTCTGCAGGTTTGTGAATTGCAGTGCCCTGAACCTCCATTTTACAACTCGCTTTTTTGGGAGCTGGCCGCAAAAGCGCAGGATGGCTTCAGGCCCTGTTCTGGTTCTGGGGGGCAGGCTGAGCCTGTGGTTAATTCTTCTTCCTGATGGGAAAATAGAGTGACCTGTGCCTGTCCCAACACCAAGAGCTAGTCTCTCGTTGGTTCCCCGTCTTCCCGTTCATCCTCAGGACAAATTGCAACCTGTACGGAACAGGAGGTTAAAGGTGCTGATGCTCCAAGTAGGGAGATTGCTAGTAAAGTGGCTGGAATGGCGAACCCGGGCACAAGGAGATGAGAAATGAGGTGCGTTTTAGAAACCTTTCCCCATCACACGGTGTACCATCTTCTGGGTTTCTCATGCATGTTTTCGATGTAGGAAGATGCCCTTGAACCTGGAGATTTGGGACCCATGCGATGGGTACCACGCAGTATTACTTTAAAGGGTCTGCGTTTGCTCACCCAACCTCACCAAACCTCTCAGCCCCAAGAGTGTCCACCCTTATGTCTCATCCAGCTGTGGGTCTAGATATGGTCAATCCAGGTTGCATCACAGCCCCTGAACTCATTGTGTAAGAATTTCTATCTCTTTCACTGTCGTTGTTTCATGGGTTTTTCAAAGTAATTTATTTTCATAATGGGGTTTAGCTGCTTTTCACGGCTGTGTTTATGCCGCTTCACACCCACTTGACACACTAACAGAGAGATATCAATACATAGGTTTCAAGATTATTACCAGTCAGATATATTCTTGTGCGGTGAATAGGGCGTGTTGAGTACAGTTCTCTGAGCAAGGAGTAGGTCTTGTCTACTACATATTGGGTTTATGGAACAGTATCTGAGCTAATTTGATACCTTGTTTTATGTATCACCCCACCTCACCTTTCCCGTTAAGCAGCCATAGTGTGTTTTCTGCATGTGTGACTCTGTTCTGTTTTGTAATTCAGTTCAAGTGTAACGGTTTTTACATTCCCTCTATCAGTGATACCTTATGAGAAGTGTCCTTTTCTGTGTGACTTATTTCACTTAGAATCGTCGTACCTAAATCCACTCATCATGCTGCTACTAACCTTATGACATTGATTTCATGGCTGAGTGATATTCCATTGTACATAAGGACCACAACTTCTTTATCCATTTTTCTCTTTCCTGGCATATTTAAGGTGGAATGAAGTGGAGGTCCTTGTCAACAGAGCAGCCCTCAACTTTGGGGTGCTTGTGTCTTGCTGATTTTTCATTTTCCCAATTTATACCCCCATGAGTGGAAGTGCCCTATGCTCTCTAAGCTGTGTTTTTCAGATGTTTCAGGACACACCGTACACTTCTCCAGAGTGGCTGTTGGCAATTTACATCCCGCCCATCAGTGTAGCAAGGCTCCCATTTCTCCATGGCCTGTCCTGCATTTCTGGTTTTGACACTTTTTTCAGCATGGCCCTTTTGACCGATGGGAAGCGAGACTTCTCTGTAGCGCTGATTTGCCTTTCCAGGTTGCTTGGTTGGCCAAAAAGGGCGTATGCGTTTTTTCCTGAATATATTCAGGAAAAAACGCATACGCCCTTTTTGGCCAAGGGCATCATTGTCAACGTTTTGCCGCTTTTCATGTGCTTTAAAGGCGATTCGTATCTACCTCCTGAAATCTGTTTCGTGCAATTCTGCCTTGATTTCAAATCCTCTTCTTTGCCTTCCCTCAATATATTTGTGGACGAGAGTTATCATTTATAACTCTGCAGGTTTGTGAATTGCAGTGCCCTGAACCTCCATTTTACAACTCGCTTTTTTGGGAGCTGGCCGCAAAAGCGCAGGATGGCTTCAGGCCCTGTTCTGGTTCCGGGGGGCAGGCTGAGCCTGTGGTTAATTCTTCTTCCTGATGGGAAAATAGAGTGACCTGTGCCTGTCCCGACACCAAGAGCTAGTCTCTCGTTGGTTCCCCGTCTTCCCGTTCATCCTCAGGACAAATTGCAACCTGTACGGAACAGGAGGTTAAAGGTGCTGATGCTCCAAGTAGGGAGCTTCCTAGTAAAGTGGCTGGAATGGCGAACCCGGGCACAAGGAGATGAGAAATGAGGTGCGTTTTAGAAACCTTTCCCCATCACACGGTGTACCATCTTCTGGGTTTCTCATGCATGTTTTCGATGTAGGAAGATGCCCTTGAACCTGGAGATTTGGGACCCATGCGATGGGTACCACGCAGTATTACTTTAAAGGGTCTGCGTTTGCTCACCCAACCTCACCAAACCTCTCAGCCCCAAGAGTGTCCACCCTTATGTCTCATCCAGCTGTGGGTCTAGATATGGTCAATCCAGGTTGCATCACAGCCCCTGAACTCATTGTGTAAGAATTTCTATCTCTTTCACTGTCGTTGTTTCATGGGTTTTTCAAAGTAATTTATTTTCATAATGGGGTTTAGCTGCTTTTCACGGCTGTGTTTATGCCGCTTCACACCCACTTGACACACTAACAGAGAGATATCAATACATAGGTTTTAAGATTATTACCAGTCAGATATATTCTTGTGCGGTGAATAGGGCGTGTTGAGTCCAGTTCTCTGAGCAAGGAGTAGGTCTTGTCTACTACATATTGGGTTTATGGAACAGTATCTGAGCTAATTTGATACCCTTGTTTTATGTATCACCCCACCTCACCTTTCCCGTTAAGCAGCCATAGTCTGTTTTCTGCATGTGTGACTCTGTTCTGTTTTGTAATTCAGTTCAAGTGTAACGGTTTTTACATTCCCTCTAAAAGTGATACCTTATGAGAAGTGTCCTTTTCTGTGTGACTTATTTCACTTAGAATCGTCGTACCTAAATCCACTCATCATGCTGCTACTAACCTTATGACATTGATTTCATGGCTGAGTGATATTCCATTGTACATAAGGACCACAACTTCTTTATCCATTTTTCTCTTTCCTGGGATATTTAAGGTGGAATGAAGTGGAGGTCCTTGTCAACAGAGCAGCCCTCAACTTTGGGGTGCTTGTGTCTTGCTGATTTTTCATTTTCCCAATTTATACCCCCATGAGTGGAAGTGCCCTATGCTCTCTAAGCTGTGTTTTTTAGATGTTTCAGGACTCACCGTACACTTCTCCAGAGTGGCTGTTGGCAATTTACATCCCGCCCATCAGTGTAGCAAGGCTCCCATTTCTCCATGGCCTGTCCTGCATTTCTGGTTTTGACACTTTTTTCAGCATGGCCCTTTTGACCGATGGGAAGCGAGACTTCTCTGTAGCGCTGATTTGCCTTTCCAGGTTGCTTGGTTGGCCAAAAAGGGCGTATGCGTTTTTTCCTGAATATATTCAGGAAAAAACGCATACGCCCTTTTTGGCCAAGGGCATCATTGTCAACGTTTTGCCGCTTTTCATGTCCTTTAAAGGCGATTCGTATCTACCTCCTGAAATCTGTTTCGTGCAATTCTGCCTTGATTTCAAATCCTCTTCTTTGCCTTCCCTCAATATATTTGTGGACGAGAGTTATCATTTATAACTCTGCAGGTTTGTGAATTGCAGTGCCCTGAACCTCCATTTTACAACTCGCTTTTTTGGGAGCTGGCCGCAAATGCGCAGGATGGCTTCAGGCCCTGTTCTGGTTCCGGGGGGCAGGCTGAGCCTGTGGTTAATTCTTCTTCCTGATGGGAAAATAGAGTGACCTGTGCCTGTCCCAACACCAAGAGCTAGTCTCTCGTTGGTTCCCCGTCTTCCCGTTCATCCTCAGGACAAATTGCAACCTGTACGGAACAGGAGGTTAAAGGTGCTGATGCTCCAAGTAGGGAGATTGCTAGTAAAGTGGCTGGAATGGCGAACCCGGGCACAAGGAGATGAGAAATGAGGTGCGTTTTAGAAACCTTTCCCCATCACACGGTGTACCATCTTCTGGGTTTCTCATGCATGTTTTCGATGTAGGAAGATGCCCTTGAAGCTGGAGATTTGGGACCCATGCGATGGGTCCCACGCAGTATTACTTTAAAGGGTCTGCGTTTGCTCACCCAACCTCACCAAACCTCTCAGCCCCAAGAGTGTCCACCCTTATGTCTCATCCAGCTGTGGGTCTAGATATGGTCAATCCAGGTTGCATCACAGCCCCTGAACTCATTGTGTAAGAATTTCTATCTCTTTCACTGTCGTTGTTTCATGGGTTTTTCAAAGTAATTTATTTTCATAATGGGGTTTAGCTGCTTTTCACGGCTGTGTTTATGCCACTTTACACCCACTTGACACACTAACAGAGAGATATCAATACATAGGTTTCAAGATTATTACCAGTCAGATATATTCTTGTGCGGTGAATAGGGCGTGTTGAGTCCAGTTCTCTGAGCAAGGAGTAGGTCTTGTCTACTACATATTGGGTTTATGGAACAGTATCTGAGCTAATTTGATACCCTTGTTTTATGTATCACCCCACCTCACCTTTCCCGTTAAGCAGCCATAGTCTGTTTTCTGCATGTGTGACTCTGTTCTGTTTTGTAATTCAGTTCAAGTGTAACGGTTTTTACATTCCCTCTAAAAGTGATACCTTATGAGAAGTGTCCTTTTCTGTGTGACTTATTTCACTTAGAATCGTCGTACCTAAATCCACTCATCATGCTGCTACTAACCTTATGACATTGATTTCATGGCTGAGTGATATTCCATTGTACATAAGGACCACAACTTCTTTATCCATTTTTCTCTTTCCTGGGATATTTAAGGTGGAATGAAGTGGAGGTCCTTGTCAACAGAGCAGCCCTCAACTTTGGGGTGCTTGTGTCTTGCTGATTTTTCATTTTCCCAATTTATACCCCCATGAGTGGAAGTGCCCTATGCTCTCTAAGCTGTGTTTTTTAGATGTTTCAGGACTCACCGTACACTTCTCCAGAGTGGCTGTTGGCAATTTACATCCCGCCCATCAGTGTAGCAAGGCTCCCATTTCTCCATGGCCTGTCCTGCATTTCTGGTTTTGACACTTTTTTCAGCATGGCCCTTTTGACCGATGGGAAGCGAGACTTCTCTGTAGCGCTGATTTGCCTTTCCAGGTTGCTTGGTTGGCCAAAAAGGGCGTATGCGTTTTTTCCTGAATATATTCAGGAAAAAACGCATACGCCCTTTTTGGCCAAGGGCATCATTGTCAACGTTTTGCCGCTTTTCATGTGCTTTAAAGGCGATTCGTATCTACCTCCTGAAATCTGTTTCGTGCAATTCTGCCTTGATTTCAAATCCTCTTCTTTGCCTTCCCTCAATATATTTGTGGACGAGAGTTATCATTTATAACTCTGCAGGTTTGTGAATTGCAGTGCCCTGAACCTCCATTTTACAACTCGCTTTTTTGGGAGCTGGCCGCAAAAGCGCAGGATGGCTTCAGGCCCTGTTCTGGTTCCGGGGGGCAGGCTGAGCCTGTGGTTAATTCTTCTTCCTGATGGGAAAATAGAGTGACCTGTGCCTGTCCCGACACCAAGAGCTAGTCTCTCGTTGGTTCCCCGTCTTCCCGTTCATCCTCAGGACAAATTGCAACCTGTACGGAACAGGAGGTTAAAGGTGCTGATGCTCCAAGTAGGGAGATTGCTAGTAAAGTGGCTGGAATGGCGAACCCGGGCACAAGGAGATGAGAAATGAGGTGCGTTTTAGAAACCTTTCCCCATCACACGGTGTACCATCTTCTGGGTTTCTCATGCATGTTTTCGATGTAGGAAGATGCCCTTGAACCTGGAGATTTGGGACCCATGCGATGGGTACCACGCAGTATTACTTTAAAGGATCTGCGTTTGCTCACCCAACCTCACCAAACCTCTCAGCCCCAAGAGTGTCCACCCTTATGTCTCATCCAGCTGTGGGTCTAGATATGGTCAATCCAGGTTGCATCACAGCCCCTGAACTCATTGTGTAAGAATTTCTATCTCTTTCACTGTCGTTGTTTCATGGGTTTTTCAAAGTAATTTATTTTCATAATGGGGTTTAGCTGCTTTTCACGGCTGTGTTTATGCCGCTTCACACCCACTTGACACACTAACAGAGAGATATCAATACATAGGTTTTAAGATTATTACCAGTCAGATATATTCTTGTGCGGTGAATAGGGCGTGTTGAGTCCAGTTCTCTGAGCAAGGAGTAGGTCTTGTCTACTACATATTGGGTTTATGGAACAGTATCTGAGCTAATTTGATACCCTTGTTTTATGTATCACCCCACCTCACCTTTCCCGTTAAGCAGCCATAGTCTTTTTTCTGCATGTGTGACTCTGTTCTGTTTTGTAATTCAGTTCAAGTGTAACGGTTTTTACATTCCCTCTAAAAGTGATACCTTATGAGAAGTGTCCTTTTCTGTGTGACTTATTTCACTTAGAATCGTCGTACCTAAATCCACTCATCATGCTGCTACTAACCTTATGACATTGATTTCATGGCTGAGTGATATTCCATTGTACATAAGGACCACAACTTCTTTATCCATTTTTCTCTTTCCTGGGATATTTAAGGTGGAATGAAGTGGAGGTCCTTGTCAACAGAGCAGCCCTCAACTTTGGGGTGCTTGTGTCTTGCTGATTTTTCATTTTCCCAATTTATACCCCCATGAGTGGAAGTGCCCTATGCTCTCTAAGCTGTGTTTTTTAGATGTTTCAGGACTCACCGTACACTTCTCCAGAGTGGCTGTTGGCAATTTACATCCCGCCCATCAGTGTAGCAAGGCTCCCATTTCTCCATGGCCTGTCCTGCATTTCTGGTTTTGACACTTTTTTCAGCATGGCCCTTTTGACCGATGGGAAGCGAGACTTCTCTGTAGCGCTGATTTGCCTTTCCAGGTTGCTTGGTTGGCCAAAAAGGGCGTATGCGTTTTTTCCTGAATATATTCAGGAAAAAACGCATACGCCCTTTTTGGCCAAGGGCATCATTGTCAACGTTTTGCCGCTTTTCATGTGCTTTAAAGGCGATTCGTATCTACCTCCTGAAATCTGTTTCGTGCAATTCTGCCTTGATTTCAAATCCTCTTCTTTGCCTTCCCTCAATATATTTGTGGACGAGAGTTATCATTTATAACTCTGCAGGTTTGTGAATTGCAGTGCCCTGAACCTCCATTTTACAACTCGCTTTTTTGGGAGCTGGCCGCAAAAGCGCAGGATGGCTTCAGGCCCTGTTCTGGTTCCGGGGGGCAGGCTGAGCCTGTGGTTAATTCTTCTTCCTGATGGGAAAATAGAGTGACCTGTGCCTGTCCCGACACCAAGAGCTAGTCTCTCGTTGGTTCCCCGTCTTCCCGTTCATCCTCAGGACAAATTGCAACCTGTACGGAACAGGAGGTTAAAGGTGCTGATGCTCCAAGTAGGGAGATGGCTAGTAAAGCGACTGGAATGGCGAACCCGGGCACAAGGAGATGAGAAATGAGGTGCGTTTTAGAAACCTTTCCCCATCACACGGTGTACCATCTTCTGGGTTTCTCATGCATGTTTTCGATGTAGGAAGATGCCCTTGAAGCTGGAGATTTGGGACCCATGCGATGGGTACCACGCAGTATTACTTTAAAGGGTCTGCGTTTGCTCACCCAACCTCACCAAACCTCTCAGCCCCAAGAGTGTCCACCCTTATGTCTCATCCAGCTGTGGGTCTAGATATGGTCAATCCAGGTTGCATCACAGCCCCTGAACTCATTGTGTAAGAATTTCTATCTCTTTCACTGTCGTTGTTTCATGGGTTTTTCAAAGTAATTTATTTTCATAATGGGGTTTAGCTGCTTTTCACGGCTGTGTTTATGCCGCTTTACACCCACTTGACACACTAACAGAGAGATATCAATACATAGGTTTCAAGATTATTACCAGTCAGATATATTCTTGTGCGGTGAATAGGGCGTGTTGAGTCCAGTTCTCTGAGCAAGGAGTAGGTCTTGTCTACTACATATTGGGTTTATGGAACGGTATCTGAGCTAATTTGATACCCTTGTTTTATGTATCACCCCACCTCACCTTTCCCGTTAAGCAGCCATAGTGTGTTTTCTGCATGTGTGACTCTGTTCTGTTTTGTAATTCAGTTCAAGTGTAACGGTTTTTACATTCCCTCTATCAGTGATACCTTATGAGAAGTGTCCTTTTCTGTGTGACTTATTTCACTTAGAATCGTCATACCTAAATCCACTCATCATGCTGCTACTAACCTTATGACATTGATTTCATGGCTGAGTGATATTCCATTGTACATAAGGACCACAACTTCTTTATCCATTTTTCTCTTTCCTGGGATATTTAAGGTGGAATGAAGTGGAGGTCCTTGTCAACAGAGCAGCCCTCAACTTTGGGGTGCTTGTGTCTTGCTGATTTTTCATTTTCCCAATTTATACCCCCATGAGTGGAAGTGCCCTATGCTCTCTAAGCTGTGTTTTTCAGATGTTTCAGGACACACCGTACACTTCTCCAGAGTGGCTGTTGGCAATTTACATCCCGCCCATCAGTGTAGCAAGGCTCCCATTTCTCCATGGCCTGTCCTGCATTTCTGGTTTTGACACTTTTTTCAGCATGGCCCTTTTGACCGATGGGAAGCGAGACTTCTCTGTAGCGCTGATTTGCCTTTCCAGGTTGCTTGGTTGGCCAAAAAGGGCGTATGCGTTTTTTCCTGAATATATTCAGGAAAAAACGCATACGCCCTTTTTGGCCAAGGGCATCATTGTCAACGTTTTGCCGCTTTTCATGTGCTTTAAAGGCGATTCGTATCTACCTCCTGAAATCTGTTTCGTGCAATTCTGCCTTGATTTCAAATCCTCTTCTTTGCCTTCCCTCAATATATTTGTGGACGAGAGTTATCATTTATAACTCTGCAGGTTTGTGAATTGCAGTGCCCTGAACCTCCATTTTACAACTCGCTTTTTTGGGAGCTGGCCGCAAAAGCGCAGGATGGCTTCAGGCCCTGTTCTGGTTCCGGGGGGCAGGCTGAGCCTGTGGTTAATTCTTCTTCCTGATGGGAAAATAGAGTGACCTGTGCCTGTCCCGACACCAAGAGCTAGTCTCTCGTTGGTTCCCCGTCTTCCCGTTCATCCTCAGGACAAATTGCAACCTGTACGGAACAGGAGGTTAAAGGTGCTGATGCTCCAAGTAGGGAGATTGCTAGTAAAGTGGCTGGAATGGCGAACCCGGGCACAAGGAGATGAGAAATGAGGTGCGTTTTAGAAACCTTTCCCCATCACACGGTGTACCATCTTCTGGGTTTCTCATGCATGTTTTCGATGTAGGAAGATGCCCTTGAACCTGGAGATTTGGGACCCATGCGATGGGTACCACGCAGTATTACTTTAAAGGATCTGCGTTTGCTCACCCAACCTCACCAAACCTCTCAGCCCCAAGAGTGTCCACCCTTATGTCTCATCCAGCTGTGGGTCTAGATATGGTCAATCCAGGTTGCATCACAGCCCCTGAACTCATTGTGTAAGAATTTCTATCTCTTTCACTGTCGTTGTTTCATGGGTTTTTCAAAGTAATTTATTTTCATAATGGGGTTTAGCTGCTTTTCACGGCTGTGTTTATGCCGCTTCACACCCACTTGACACACTAACAGAGAGATATCAATACATAGGTTTTAAGATTATTACCAGTCAGATATATTCTTGTGCGGTGAATAGGGCGTGTTGAGTCCAGTTCTCTGAGCAAGGAGTAGGTCTTGTCTACTACATATTGGGTTTATGGAACAGTATCTGAGCTAATTTGATACCCTTGTTTTATGTATCACCCCACCTCACCTTTCCCGTTAAGCAGCCATAGTCTTTTTTCTGCATGTGTGACTCTGTTCTGTTTTGTAATTCAGTTCAAGTGTAACGGTTTTTACATTCCCTCTAAAAGTGATACCTTATGAGAAGTGTCCTTTTCTGTGTGACTTATTTCACTTAGAATCGTCGTACCTAAATCCACTCATCATGCTGCTACTAACCTTATGACATTGATTTCATGGCTGAGTGATATTCCATTGTACATAAGGACCACAACTTCTTTATCCATTTTTCTCTTTCCTGGGATATTTAAGGTGGAATGAAGTGGAGGTCCTTGTCAACAGAGCAGCCCTCAACTTTGGGGTGCTTGTGTCTTGCTGATTTTTCATTTTCCCAATTTATACCCCCATGAGTGGAAGTGCCCTATGCTCTCTAAGCTGTGTTTTTTAGATGTTTCAGGACTCACCGTACACTTCTCCAGAGTGGCTGTTGGCAATTTACATCCCGCCCATCAGTGTAGCAAGGCTCCCATTTCTCCATGGCCTGTCCTGCATTTCTGGTTTTGACACTTTTTTCAGCATGGCCCTTTTGACCGATGGGAAGCGAGACTTCTCTGTAGCGCTGATTTGCCTTTCCAGGTTGCTTGGTTGGCCAAAAAGGGCGTATGCGTTTTTTCCTGAATATATTCAGGAAAAAACGCATACGCCCTTTTTGGCCAAGGGCATCATTGTCAACGTTTTGCCGCTTTTCATGTGCTTTAAAGGCGATTCGTATCTACCTCCTGAAATCTGTTTCGTGCAATTCTGCCTTGATTTCAAATCCTCTTCTTTGCCTTCCCTCAATATATTTGTGGACGAGAGTTATCATTTATAACTCTGCAGGTTTGTGAATTGCAGTGCCCTGAACCTCCATTTTACAACTCGCTTTTTTGGGAGCTGGCCGCAAAAGCGCAGGATGGCTTCAGGCCCTGTTCTGGTTCCGGGGGGCAGGCTGAGCCTGTGGTTAATTCTTCTTCCTGATGGGAAAATAGAGTGACCTGTGCCTGTCCCGACACCAAGAGCTAGTCTCTCGTTGGTTCCCCGTCTTCCCGTTCATCCTCAGGACAAATTGCAACCTGTACGGAACAGGAGGTTAAAGGTGCTGATGCTCCAAGTAGGGAGATGGCTAGTAAAGCGACTGGAATGGCGAACCCGGGCACAAGGAGATGAGAAATGAGGTGCGTTTTAGAAACCTTTCCCCATCACACGGTGTACCATCTTCTGGGTTTCTCATGCATGTTTTCGATGTAGGAAGATGCCCTTGAAGCTGGAGATTTGGGACCCATGCGATGGGTACCACGCAGTATTACTTTAAAGGGTCTGCGTTTGCTCACCCAACCTCACCAAACCTCTCAGCCCCAAGAGTGTCCACCCTTATGTCTCATCCAGCTGTGGGTCTAGATATGGTCAATCCAGGTTGCATCACAGCCCCTGAACTCATTGTGTAAGAATTTCTATCTCTTTCACTGTCGTTGTTTCATGGGTTTTTCAAAGTAATTTATTTTCATAATGGGGTTTAGCTGCTTTTCACGGCTGTGTTTATGCCGCTTTACACCCACTTGACACACTAACAGAGAGATATCAATACATAGGTTTCAAGATTATTACCAGTCAGATATATTCTTGTGCGGTGAATAGGGCGTGTTGAGTCCAGTTCTCTGAGCAAGGAGTAGGTCTTGTCTACTACATATTGGGTTTATGGAACGGTATCTGAGCTAATTTGATACCCTTGTTTTATGTATCACCCCACCTCACCTTTCCCGTTAAGCAGCCATAGTGTGTTTTCTGCATGTGTGACTCTGTTCTGTTTTGTAATTCAGTTCAAGTGTAACGGTTTTTACATTCCCTCTATCAGTGATACCTTATGAGAAGTGTCCTTTTCTGTGTGACTTATTTCACTTAGAATCGTCATACCTAAATCCACTCATCATGCTGCTACTAACCTTATGACATTGATTTCATGGCTGAGTGATATTCCATTGTACATAAGGACCACAACTTCTTTATCCATTTTTCTCTTTCCTGGGATATTTAAGGTGGAATGAAGTGGAGGTCCTTGTCAACAGAGCAGCCCTCAACTTTGGGGTGCTTGTGTCTTGCTGATTTTTCATTTTCCCAATTTATACCCCCATGAGTGGAAGTGCCCTATGCTCTCTAAGCTGTGTTTTTCAGATGTTTCAGGACACACCGTACACTTCTCCAGAGTGGCTGTTGGCAATTTACATCCCGCCCATCAGTGTAGCAAGGCTCCCATTTCTCCATGGCCTGTCCTGCATTTCTGGTTTTGACACTTTTTTCAGCATGGCCCTTTTGACCGATGGGAAGCGAGACTTCTCTGTAGCGCTGATTTGCCTTTCCAGGTTGCTTGGTTGGCCAAAAAGGGCGTATGCGTTTTTTCCTGAATATATTCAGGAAAAAACGCATACGCCCTTTTTGGCCAAGGGCATCATTGTCAACGTTTTGCCGCTTTTCATGTGCTTTAAAGGCGATTCGTATCTACCTCCTGAAATCTGTTTCGTGCAATTCTGCCTTGATTTCAAATCCTCTTCTTTGCCTTCCCTCAATATATTTGTGGACGAGAGTTATCATTTATAACTCTGCAGGTTTGTGAATTGCAGTGCCCTGAACCTCCATTTTACAACTCGCTTTTTTGGGAGCTGGCCGCAAAAGCGCAGGATGGCTTCAGGCCCTGTTCTGGTTCCGGGGGGCAGGCTGAGCCTGTGGTTAATTCTTCTTCCTGATGGGAAAATAGAGTGACCTGTGCCTGTCCCGACACCAAGAGCTAGTCTCTCGTTGGTTCCCCGTCTTCCCGTTCATCCTCAGGACAAATTGCAACCTGTACGGAACAGGAGGTTAAAGGTGCTGATGCTCCAAGTAGGGAGATTGCTAGTAAAGTGGCTGGAATGGCGAACCCGGGCACAAGGAGATGAGAAATGAGGTGCGTTTTAGAAACCTTTCCCCATCACACGGTGTACCATCTTCTGGGTTTCTCATGCATGTTTTCGATGTAGGAAGATGCCCTTGAACCTGGAGATTTGGGACCCATGCGATGGGTACCACGCAGTATTACTTTAAAGGGTCTGCGTTTGCTCACCCAACCTCACCAAACCTCTCAGCCCCAAGAGTGTCCACCCTTATGTCTCATCCAGCTGTGGGTCTAGATATGGTCAATCCAGGTTGCATCACAGCCCCTGAACTCATTGTGTAAGAATTTCTATCTCTTTCACTGTCGTTGTTTCATGGGTTTTTCAAAGTAATTTATTTTCATAATGGGGTTTAGCTGCTTTTCACGGCTGTGTTTATGCCGCTTCACACCCACTTGACACACTAACAGAGAGATATCAATACATAGGTTTTAAGATTATTACCAGTCAGATATATTCTTGTGCGGTGAATAGGGCGTGTTGAGTCCAGTTCTCTGAGCAAGGAGTAGGTCTTGTCTACTACATATTGGGTTTATGGAACAGTATCTGAGCTAATTTGATACCCTTGTTTTATGTATCACCCCACCTCACCTTTCCCGTTAAGCAGCCATAGTCTGTTTTCTGCATGTGTGACTCTGTTCTGTTTTGTAATTCAGTTCAAGTGTAACGGTTTTTACATTCCCTCTAAAAGTGATACCTTATGAGAAGTGTCCTTTTCTGTGTGACTTATTTCACTTAGAATCGTCGTACCTAAATCCACTCATCATGCTGCTACTAACCTTATGACATTGATTTCATGGCTGAGTGATATTCCATTGTACATAAGGACCACAACTTCTTTATCCATTTTTCTCTTTCCTGGGATATTTAAGGTGGAATGAAGTGGAGGTCCTTGTCAACAGAGCAGCCCTCAACTTTGGGGTGCTTGTGTCTTGCTGATTTTTCATTTTCCCAATTTATACCCCCATGAGTGGAAGTGCCCTATGCTCTCTAAGCTGTGTTTTTTAGATGTTTCAGGACTCACCGTACACTTCTCCAGAGTGGCTGTTGGCAATTTACATTCCGCCCATCAGTGTAGCAAGGCTCCCATTTCTCCATGGCCTGTCCTGCATTTCTAGTTTTGACACTTTTTTCAGCATGGCCCTTTTGACCGATGGGAAGCGAGACTTCTCTGTAGCGCTGATTTGCCTTTCCAGGTTGCTTGGTTGGCCAAAAAGGGCGTATGCGTTTTTTCCTGAATATATTCAGGAAAAAACGCATACGCCCTTTTTGGCCAAGGGCATCATTGTCAACGTTTTGCCGCTTTTCATGTGCTTTAAAGGCGATTCGTATCTACCTCCTGAAATCTGTTTCGTGCAATTCTGCCTTGATTTCAAATCCTCTTCTTTGCCTTCCCTCAATATATTTGTGGACGAGAGTTATCATTTATAACTCTGCAGGTTTGTGAATTGCAGTGCCCTGAACCTCCATTTTACAACTCGCTTTTTTGGGAGCTGGCCGCAAATGCGCAGGATGGCTTCAGGCCCTGTTCTGGTTCCGGGGGGCAGGCTGAGCCTGTGGTTAATTCTTCTTCCTGATGGGAAAATAGAGTGACCTGTGCCTGTCCCAACACCAAGAGCTAGTCTCTCGTTGGTTCCCCGTCTTCCCGTTCATCCTCAGGACAAATTGCAACCTGTACGGAACAGGAGGTTAAAGGTGCTGATGCTCCAAGTAGGGAGATTGCTAGTAAAGTGGCTGGAATGGCGAACCCGGGCACAAGGAGATGAGAAATGAGGTGCGTTTTAGAAACCTTTCCCCATCACACGGTGTACCATCTTCTGGGTTTCTCATGCATGTTTTCGATGTAGGAAGATGCCCTTGAAGCTGGAGATTTGGGACCCATGCGATGGGTACCACGCAGTATTACTTTAAAGGGTCTGCGTTTGCTCACCCAACCTCACCAAACCTCTCAGCCCCAAGAGTGTCCACCCTTATGTCTCATCCAGCTGTGGGTCTAGATATGGTCAATCCAGATTGCATCACAGCCCCTGAACTCATTGTGTAAGAATTTCTATCTCTTTCACTGTCGTTGTTTCATGGGTTTTTCAAAGTAATTTATTTTCATAATGGGGTTTAGCTGCTTTTCACGGCTGTGTTTATGCCGCTTTACACCCACTTGACACACTAACAGAGAAATATCAATACATAGGTTTTAAGATTATTACCAGTCAGATATATTCTTGTGCGGTGAATAGGGCGTGTTGAGTACAGTTCTCTGAGCAAGGAGTAGGTCTTGTCTACTACATATTGGGTTTATGGAACAGTATCTGAGCTAATTTGATACCCTTGTTTTATGTATCACCCCACCTCACCTTTCCCGTTAAGCAGCCATAGTCTGTTTTCTGCATGTGTGACTCTGTTCTGTTTTGTAATTCAGTTCAAGTGTAACGGTTTTTACATTCCCTCTAAAAGTGATACCTTATGAGAAGTGTCCTTTTCTGTGTGACTTATTTCACTTAGAATCGTCGTACCTAAATCCACTCATCATGCTGCTACTAACCTTATGACATTGATTTCATGGCTGAGTGATATTCCATTGTACATAAGGACCACAACTTCTTTATCCATTTTTCTCTTTCCTGGGATATTTAAGGTGGAATGAAGTGGAGGTCCTTGTCAACAGAGCAGCCCTCAACTTTGGGGTGCTTGTGTCTTGCTGATTTTTCATTTTCCCAATTTATACCCCCATGAGTGGAAGTGCCCTATGCTCTCTAAGCTGTGTTTTTTAGATGTTTCAGGACTCACCGTACACTTCTCCAGAGTGGCTGTTGGCAATTTACATCCCGCCCATCAGTGTAGCAAGGCTCCCATTTCTCCATGGCCTGTCCTGCATTTCTGGTTTTGACACTTTTTTCAGCATGGCCCTTTTGACCGATGGGAAGCGAGACTTCTCTGTAGCGCTGATTTGCCTTTCCAGGTTGCTTGGTTGGCCAAAAAGGGCGTATGCGTTTTTTCCTGAATATATTCAGGAAAAAACGCATACGCCCTTTTTGGCCAAGGGCATCATTGTCAACGTTTTGCCGCTTTTCATGTGCTTTAAAGGCGATTCGTATCTACCTCCTGAAATCTGTTTCGTGCAATTCTGCCTTGATTTCAAATCCTCTTCTTTGCCTTCCCTCAATATATTTGTGGACGAGAGTTATCATTTATAACTCTGCAGGTTTGTGAATTGCAGTGCCCTGAACCTCCATTTTACAACTCGCTTTTTTGGGAGCTGGCCGCAAAAGCGCAGGATGGCTTCAGGCCCTGTTCTGGTTCCGGGGGGCAGGCTGAGCCTGTGGTTAATTCTTCTTCCTGATGGGAAAATAGAGTGACCTGTGCCTGTCCCGACACCAAGAGCTAGTCTCTCGTTGGTTCCCCGTCTTCCCGTTCATCCTCAGGACAAATTGCAACCTGTACGGAACAGGAGGTTAAAGGTGCTGATGCTCCAAGTAGGGAGATTGCTAGTAAAGTGGCTGGAATGGTGAACCCGGGCACAAGGAGATGAGAAATGAGGTGCGTTTTAGAAACCTTTCCCCATCACACGGTGTACCATCTTCTGGGTTTCTCATGCATGTTTTCGATGTAGGAAGATGCCCTTGAAGCTGGAGATTTGGGACCCATGCGATGGGTACCACGCAGTATTACTTTAAAGGGTCTGCGTTTGCTCACCCAACCTCACCAAACCTCTCAGCCCCAAGAGTGTCCACCCTTATGTCTCATCCAGCTGTGGGTCTAGATATGGTCAATCCAGGTTGCATCACAGCCCCTGAACTCATTGTGTAAGAATTTCTATCTCTTTCACTGTCGTTGTTTCATGGGTTTTTCAAAGTAATTTATTTTCATAATGGGGTTTAGCTGCTTTTCACGGCTGTGTTTATGCCGCTTTACACCCACTTGACACACTAACAGAGAGATATCAATACATAGGTTTCAAGATTATTACCAGTCAGATATATTCTTGTGCGGTGAATAGGGCGTGTTGAGTCCAGTTCTCTGAGCAAGGAGTAGGTCTTGTCTACTACATATTGGGTTTATGGAACGGTATCTGAGCTAATTTGATACCCTTGTTTTATGTATCACCCCACCTCACCTTTCCCGTTAAGCAGCCATAGTGTGTTTTCTGCATGTGTGACTCTGTTCTGTTTTGTAATTCAGTTCAAGTGTAACGGTTTTTACATTCCCTCTATCAGTGATACCTTATGAGAAGTGTCCTTTTCTGTGTGACTTATTTCACTTAGAATCGTCGTACCTAAATCCACTCATCATGCTGCTACTAACCTTATGACATTGATTTCATGGCTGAGTGATATTCCATTGTACATAAGGACCACAACTTCTTTATCCATTTTTCTCTTTCCTGGGATATTTAAGGTGGAATGAAGTGGAGGTCCTTGTCAACAGAGCAGCCCTCAACTTTGGGGTGCTTGTGTCTTGCTGATTTTTCATTTTCCCAATTTATACCCCCATGAGTGGAAGTGCCCTATGCTCTCTAAGCTGTGTTTTTCAGATGTTTCAGGACACACCGTACACTTCTCCAGAGTGGCTGTTGGCAATTTACATCCCGCCCATCAGTGTAGCAAGGCTCCCATTTCTCCATGGCCTGTCCTGCATTTCTGGTTTTGACACTTTTTTCAGCATGGCCCTTTTGACCGATGGGAAGCGAGACTTCTCTGTAGCGCTGATTTGCCTTTCCAGGTTGCTTGGTTGGCCAAAAAGGGCGTATGCGTTTTTTCCTGAATATATTCAGGAAAAAACGCATACGCCCTTTTTGGCCAAGGGCATCATTGTCAACGTTTTGCCGCTTTTCATGTGCTTTAAAGGCGATTCGTATCTACCTCCTGAAATCTGTTTCGTGCAATTCTGCCTTGATTTCAAATCCTCTTCTTTGCCTTCCCTCAATATATTTGTGGACGAGAGTTATCATTTATAACTCTGCAGGTTTGTGAATTGCAGTGCCCTGAACCTCCATTTTACAACTCGCTTTTTTGGGAGCTGGCCGCAAAAGCGCAGGATGGCTTCAGGCCCTGTTCTGGTTCCGGGGGGCAGGCTGAGCCTGTGGTTAATTCTTCTTCCTGATGGGAAAATAGAGTGACCTGTGCCTGTCCCGACACCAAGAGCTAGTCTCTCGTTGGTTCCCCGTCTTCCCGTTCATCCTCAGGACAAATTGCAACCTGTACGGAACAGGAGGTTAAAGGTGCTGATGCTCCAAGTAGGGAGATTGCTAGTAAAGTGGCTGGAATGGCGAACCCGGGCACAAGGAGATGAGAAATGAGGTGCGTTTTAGAAACCTTTCCCCATCACACGGTGTACCATCTTCTGGGTTTCTCATGCATGTTTTCGATGTAGGAAGATGCCCTTGAAGCTGGAGATTTGGGACCCATGCGATGGGTACCACGCAGTATTACTTTAAAGGGTCTGCGTTTGCTCACCCAACCTCACCAAACCTCTCAGCCCCAAGAGTGTCCACCCTTATGTCTCATCCAGCTGTGGGTCTAGATATGGTCAATCCAGTTTGCATCACAGCCCCTGAACTCATTGTGTAAGAATTTCTATCTCTTTCACTGTCGTTGTTTCATGGGTTTTTCAAAGTAATTTATTTTCATAATGGGGTTTAGCTGCTTTTCACGGCTGTGTTTATGCCGCTTTACACCCACTTGACACACTAACAGAGAGATATCAATACATAGGTTTCAAGATTATTACCAGTCAGATATATTCTTGTGCGGTGAATAGGGCGTGTTGAGTCCAGTTCTCTGAGCAAGGAGTAGGTCTTGTCTACTACATATTGGGTTTATGGAACAGTATCTGAGCTAATTTGATACCCTTGTTTTATGTATCACCCCACCTCACCTTTCCCGTTAAGCAGCCATAGTCTGTTTTCTGCATGTGTGACTCTGTTCTGTTTTGTAATTCAGTTCAAGTGTAACGGTTTTTACATTCCCTCTAAAAGTGATACCTTATGAGAAGTGTCCTTTTCTGTGTGACTTATTTCACTTAGAATCGTCGTACCTAAATCCACTCATCATGCTGCTACTAACCTTATGACATTGATTTCATGGCTGAGTGATATTCCATTGTACATAAGGACCACAACTTCTTTATCCATTTTTCTCTTTCCTGGGATATTTAAGGTGGAATGAAGTGGAGGTCCTTGTCAACAGAGCAGCCCTCAACTTTGGGGTGCTTGTGTCTTGCTGATTTTTCATTTTCCCAATTTATACCCCCATGAGTGGAAGTGCCCTATGCTCTCTAAGCTGTGTTTTTTAGATGTTTCAGGACTCACCGTACACTTCTCCAGAGTGGCTGTTGGCAATTTACATCCCGCCCATCAGTGTAGCAAGGCTCCCATTTCTCCATGGCCTGTCCTGCATTTCTGGTTTTGACACTTTTTTCAGCATGGCCCTTTTGACCGATGGGAAGCGAGACTTCTCTGTAGCGCTGATTTGCCTTTCCAGGTTGCTTGGTTGGCCAAAAAGGGCGTATGCGTTTTTTCCTGAATATATTCAGGAAAAAACGCATACGCCCTTTTTGGCCAAGGGCATCATTGTCAACGTTTTGCCGCTTTTCATGTGCTTTAAAGGCAATTCGTATCTACCTCCTGAAATCTGTTTCGTGCAATTCTGCCTTGATTTCAAATCCTCTTCTTTGCCTTCCCTCAATATATTTGTGGACGAGAGTTATCATTTATAACTCTGCAGGTTTGTGAATTGCAGTGCCCCGAACCTCCATTTTACAACTCGCTTTTTTGGGAGCTGGCCGCAAAAGCGCAGGATGGCTTCAGGCCCTGTTCTGGTTCCGGGGGGCAGGCTGAGCCTGTGGTTAATTCTTCTTCCTGATGGGAAAATAGAGTGACCAGTGCCTGTCCCGACACCAAGAGCTAGTCTCTCGTTGGTTCCCCGTTTTCCCGTTCATCCTCAGGACAAATTGCAACCTGTACGGAACAGGAGGTTAAAGGTGCTGATGCTCCAAGTAGGGAGATTGCTAGTAAAGCGACTGGAATGGCGAACCCGGGCACAAGGAGATGAGAAATGAGGTGCGTTTTAGAAACCTTTCCCCATCACACGGTGTACCATCTTCTGGGTTTCTCATGCATGTTTTCGATGTAGGAAGATGCCCTTGAACCTGGAGATTTGGGACCCATGCGATGGGTCCCACGCAGTATTACTTTAAAGGGTCTGCGTTTGCTCACCCAACCTCACCAAACCTCTCAGCCCCAAGAGTGTCCACCCTTATGTCTCATCCAGCTGTGGGTCTAGATATGGTCAATCCAGGTTGCATCACAGCCCCTGAACTCATTGTGTAAGAATTTCTATCTCTTTCACTGTCGTTGTTTCATGGGTTTTTCAAAGTAATTTATTTTCATAATGGGGTTTAGCTGCTTTTCACGGCTGTGTTTATGCCGCTTTACACCCACTTGACACACTAACAGAGAGATATCAATACATAGGTTTCAAGATTATTACCAGTCAGATATATTCTTGTGCGGTGAATAGGGCGTGTTGAGTCCAGTTCTCTGAGCAAGGAGTAGGTCTTGTCTACTACATATTGGGTTTATGGAACGGTATCTGAGCTAATTTGATACCCTTGTTTTATGTATCACCCCACCTCACCTTTCCCGTTAAGCAGCCATAGTGTGTTTTCTGCATGTGTGACTCTGTTCTGTTTTGTAATTCAGTTCAAGTGTAACGGTTTTTACATTCCCTCTATCAGTGATACCTTATGAGAAGTGTCCTTTTCTGTGTGACTTATTTCACTTAGAATCGTCGTACCTAAATCCACTCATCATGCTGCTACTAACCTTATGACATTGATTTCATGGCTGAGTGATATTCCATTGTACATAAGGACCACAACTTCTTTATCCATTTTTCTCTTTCCTGGGATATTTAAGGTGGAATGAAGTGGAGGTCCTTGTCAACAGAGCAGCCCTCAACTTTGGGGTGCTTGTGTCTTGCTGATTTTTCATTTTCCCAATTTATACCCCCATGAGTGGAAGTGCCCTATGCTCTCTAAGCTGTGTTTTTCAGATGTTTCAGGACACACCGTACACTTCTCCAGAGTGGCTGTTGGCAATTTACATCCCGCCCATCAGTGTAGCAAGGCTCCCATTTCTCCATGGCCTGTCCTGCATTTCTGGTTTTGACACTTTTTTCAGCATGGCCCTTTTGACCGATGGGAAGCGAGACTTCTCTGTAGCGCTGATTTGCCTTTCCAGGTTGCTTGGTTGGCCAAAAAGGGCGTATGCGTTTTTTCCTGAATATATTCAGGAAAAAACGCATACGCCCTTTTTGGCCAAGGGCATCATTGTCAACGTTTTGCCGCTTTTCATGTGCTTTAAAGGCGATTCGTATCTACCTCCTGAAATCTGTTTCGTGCAATTCTGCCTTGATTTCAAATCCTCTTCTTTGCCTTCCCTCAATATATTTGTGGACGAGAGTTATCATTTATAACTCTGCAGGTTTGTGAATTGCAGTGCCCTGAACCTCCATTTTACAACTCGCTTTTTTGGGAGCTGGCCGCAAAAGCGCAGGATGGCTTCAGGCCCTGTTCTGGTTCCGGGGGGCAGGCTGAGCCTGTGGTTAATTCTTCTTCCTGATGGGAAAATAGAGTGACCTGTGCCTGTCCCGACACCAAGAGCTAGTCTCTCGTTGGTTCCCCGTCTTCCCGTTCATCCTCAGGACAAATTGCAACCTGTACGGAACAGGAGGTTAAAGGTGCTGATGCTCCAAGTAGGGAGATTGCTAGTAAAGTGGCTGGAATGGCGAACCCGGGCACAAGGAGATGAGAAATGAGGTGCGTTTTAGAAACCTTTCCCCATCACACGGTGTACCATCTTCTGGGTTTCTCATGCATGTTTTCGATGTAGGAAGATGCCCTTGAACCTGGAGATTTGGGACCCATGCGATGGGTACCACGCAGTATTACTTTAAAGGGTCTGCGTTTGCTCACCCAACCTCACCAAACCTCTCAGCCCCAAGAGTGTCCACCCTTATGTCTCATCCAGCTGTGGGTCTAGATATGGTCAATCCAGGTTGCATCACAGCCCCTGAACTCATTGTGTAAGAATTTCTATCTCTTTCACTGTCGTTGTTTCATGGGTTATTCAAAGTAATTTATTTTCATAATGGGGTTTAGCTGCTTTTCACGGCTGTGTTTATGCCGCTTTACACCCACTTGACACACTAACAGAGAGATATCAATACATAGGTTTCAAGATTATTACCAGTCAGATATATTCTTGTGCGGTGAATAGGGCGTGTTGAGTACAGTTCTCTGAGCAAGGAGTAGGTCTTGTCTACTACATATTGGGTTTATGGAACAGTATCTGAGCTAATTTGATACCCTTGTTTTATGTATCACCCCACCTCACCTTTCCCGTTAAGCAGCCATAGTCTGTTTTCTGCATGTGTGACTCTGTTCTGTTTTGTAATTCAGTTCAAGTGTAACGGTTTTTACATTCCCTCTAAAAGTGATACCTTATGAGAAGTGTCCTTTTCTGTGTGACTTATTTCACTTAGAATCATCGTACCTAAATCCACTCATCATGCTGCTACTAACCTTATGACATTGATTTCATGGCTGAGTGATATTCCATTGTACATAAGGACCACAACTTCTTTATCCATTTTTCTCTTTCCTGGGATATTTAAGGTGGAATGAAGTGGAGGTCCTTGTCAACAGAGCAGCCCTCAACTTTGGGGTGCTTGTGTCTTGCTGATTTTTCATTTTCCCAATTTATACCCCCATGAGTGGAAGTGCCCTATGCTCTCTAAGCTGTGTTTTTTAGATGTTTAAGGACTCACCGTACACTTCTCCAGAGTGGCTGTTGGCAATTTACATCCCGCCCATCAGTGTAGCAAGGCTCCCATTTCTCCATGGCCTGTCCTGCATTTCTGGTTTTGATACTTTTTTCAGCATGGCCCTTTTGACCGATGGGAAGCGAGACTTCTCTGTAGCGCTGATTTGCCTTTCCAGGTTGCTTGGTTGGCCAAAAAGGGCGTATGCGTTTTTTCCTGAATATATTCAGGAAAAAACGCATACGCCCTTTTTGGCCAAGGGCATCATTGTCAACGTTTTGCCGCTTTTCATGTGCTTTAAAGGCGATTCGTATCTACCTCCTGAAATCTGTTTCGTGCAATTCTGCCTTGATTTCAAATCCTCTTCTTTGCCTTCCCTCAATATATTTGTGGACGAGAGTTATCATTTATAACTCTGCAGGTTTGTGAATTGCAGTGCCCTGAACCTCCATTTTACAACTCGCTTTTTTGGGAGCTGGCCGCAAAAGCGCAGGATGGCTTCAGGCCCTGTTCTGGTTCCGGGGGGCAGGCTGAGCCTGTGGTTAATTCTTCTTCCTGATGGGAAAATAGAGTGACCTGTGCCTGTCCCAACACCAAGAGCTAGTCTCTCGTTGGTTCCCCGTCTTCCCGTTCATCCTCAGGACAAATTGCAACCTGTACGGAACAGGAGGTTAAAGGTGCTGATGCTCCAAGTAGGGAGATTGCTAGTAAAGTGGCTGGAATGGTGAACCCGGGCACAAGGAGATGAGAAATGAGGTGCGTTTTAGAAACCTTTCCCCATCACACGGTGTACCATCTTCTGGGTTTCTCATGCATGTTTTCGATGTAGGAAGATGCCCTTGAAGCTGGAGATTTGGGACCCATGCGATGGGTACCACGCAGTATTACTTTAAAGGGTCTGCGTTTGCTCACCCAACCTCACCAAACCTCTCAGCCCCAAGAGTGTCCACCCTTATGTCTCATCCAGCTGTGGGTCTAGATATGGTCAATCCAGGTTGCATCACAGCCCCTGAACTCATTGTGTAAGAATTTCTATCTCTTTCACTGTCGTTGTTTCATGGGTTTTTCAAAGTAATTTATTTTCATAATGGGGTTTAGCTGCTTTTTACGGCTGTGTTTATGCTGCTTTACACCCACTTGACACACTAACAGAGAGATATCAATACATAGGTTTCAAGATTATTACCAGTCAGATATATTCTTGTGCGGTGAATAGGGCGTGTTGAGTCCAGTTCTCTGAGCAAGGAGTAGGTCTTGTCTACTACATATTGGGTTTATGGAACGGTATCTGAGCTAATTTGATACCCTTGTTTTATGTATCACCCCACCTCACCTTTCCCGTTAAGCAGCCATAGTCTGTTTTCTGCATGTGTGACTCTGTTCTGTTTTGTAATTCAGTTCAAGTGTAACGGTTTTTACATTCCCTCTATCAGTGATACCTTATGAGAAGTGTCCTTTTCTGTGTGACTTATTTCACTTAGAATCGTCGTACCTAAATCCACTCATCATGCTGCTACTAACCTTATGACATTGATTTCATGGCTGAGTGATATTCCATTGTACATAAGGACCACAACTTCTTTATCCATTTTTCTCTTTCCTGGGATATTTAAGGTGGAATGAAGTGGAGGTCCTTGTCAACAGAGCAGCCCTCAACTTTGGGGTGCTTGTGTCTTGCTGATTTTTCATTTTCCCAATTTATACCCCCATGAGTGGAAGTGCCCTATGCTCTCTAAGCTGTGTTTTTCAGATGTTTCAGGACACACCGAACACTTCTCCAGAGTGGCTGTTGGCAATTTACATCCCGCCCATCAGTGTAGCAAGGCTCCCATTTCTCCATGGCCTGTCCTGCATTTCTGGTTTTGACACTTTTTTCAGCATGGCCCTTTTGACCGATGGGAAGCGAGACTTCTCTGTAGCGCTGATTTGCCTTTCCAGGTTGCTTGGTTGGCCAAAAAGGGCGTATGCGTTTTTTCCTGAATATATTCAGGAAAAAACGCATACGCCCTTTTTGGCCAAGGGCATCATTGTCAACGTTTTGCCACTTTTCATGTGCTTTAAAGGCGATTCGTATCTACCTCCTGAAATCTGTTTCGTGCAATTCTGCCTTGATTTCAAATCCTCTTCTTTGCCTTCCCTCAATATATTTGTGGACGAGAGTTATCATTTATAACTCTGCAGGTTTGTGAATTGCAGTGCCCTGAACCTCCATTTTACAACTCGCTTTTTTGGGAGCTGGCCGCAAAAGCGCAGGATGGCTTCAGGCCCTGTTCTGGTTCCGGGGGGCAGGCTGAGCCTGTGGTTAATTCTTCTTCCTGATTGAAAATAGAGTGACCTGTGCCTGTCCCGACACCAAGAGCTAGTCTCTCGTTGGTTCCCCGTCTTCCCGTTCATCCTCAGGACAAATTGCAACCTGTACGGAACAGGAGGTTAAAGGTGCTGATGCTCCAAGTAGGGAGATTGCTAGTAAAGTGGCTGGAATGGCGAACCCGGGCACAAGGAGATGAGAAATGAGGTGCGTTTTAGAAACCTTTCCCCATCACACGGTGTACCATCTTCTGGGTTTCTCATGCATGTTTTCGATGTAGGAAGATGCCCTTGAACCTGGAGATTTGGGACCCATGCGATGGGTACCACGCAGTATTACTTTAAAGGGTCTGCGTTTGCTCACCCAACCTCACCAAACCTCTCAGCCCCAAGAGTGTCCACCCTTATGTCTCATCCAGCTGTGGGTCTAGATATGGTCAATCCAGGTTGCATCACAGCCCCTGAACTCATTGTGTAAGAATTTCTATCTCTTTCACTGTCGTTGTTTCATGGGTTATTCAAAGTAATTTATTTTCATAATGGGGTTTAGCTGCTTTTCACGGCTGTGTTTATGCCGCTTTACACCCACTTGACACACTAACAGAGAGATATCAATACATAGGTTTCAAGATTATTACCAGTCAGATATATTCTTGTGCGGTGAATAGGGCGTGTTGAGTACAGTTCTCTGAGCAAGGAGTAGGTCTTGTCTACTACATATTGGGTTTATGGAACGGTATCTGAGCTAATTTGATACCCTTGTTTTATGTATCACCCCACCTCACCTTTCCCGTTAAGCAGCCATAGTCTGTTTTCTGCATGTGTGACTCTGTTCTGTTTTGTAATTCAGTTCAAGTGTAACGGTTTTTACATTCCCTCTAAAAGTGATACCTTATGAGAAGTGTCCTTTTCTGTGTGACTTATTTCACTTAGAATCGTCGTACCTAAATCCACTCATCATGCTGCTACTAACCTTATGACATTGATTTCATGGCTGAGTGATATTCCATTGTACATAAGGACCACAACTTCTTTATCCATTTTTCTCTTTCCTGGGATATTTAAGGTGGAATGAAGTGGAGGTCCTTGTCAACAGAGCAGCCCTCAACTTTGGGGTGCTTGTGTCTTGCTGATTTTTCATTTTCCCAATTTATACCCCCATGAGTGGAAGTGCCCTATGCTCTCTAAGCTGTGTTTTTTAGATGTTTCAGGACTCACCGTACACTTCTCCAGAGTGGCTGTTGGCAATTTACATCCCGCCCATCAGTGTAGCAAGGCTCCCATTTCTCCATGGCCTGTCCTGCATTTCTGGTTTTGACACTTTTTTCAGCATGGCCCTTTTGACCGATGGGAAGCGAGACTTCTCTGTAGCGCTGATTTGCCTTTCCAGGTTGCTTGGTTGGCCAAAAAGGGCGTATGCGTTTTTTCCTGAATATATTCAGGAAAAAACGCATACGCCCTTTTTGGCCAAGGGCATCATTGTCAACGTTTTGCCGCTTTTCATGTGCTTTAAAGGCGATTCGTATCTACCTCCTGAAATCTGTTTCGTGCAATTCTGCCTTGATTTCAAATCCTCTTCTTTGCCTTCCCTCAATATATTTGTGGACGAGAGTTATCATTTATAACTCTGCAGGTTTGTGAATTGCAGTGCCCTGAACCTCCATTTTACAACTCGCTTTTTTGGGAGCTGGCCGCAAAAGCGCAGGATGGCTTCAGGCCCTGTTCTGGTTCCGGGGGGCAGGCTGAGCCTGTGGTTAATTCTTCTTCCTGATGGGAAAATAGAGTGACCTGTGCCTGTCCCGACACCAAGAGCTAGTCTCTCGTTGGTTCCCCGTCTTCCCGTTCATCCTCAGGACAAATTGCAACCTGTACGGAACAGGAGGTTAAAGGTGCTGATGCTCCAAGTAGGGAGATTGCTAGTAAAGTGGCTGGAATGGCGAACCCGGGCACAAGGAGATGAGAAATGAGGTGCGTTTTAGAAACCTTTCCCCATCACACGGTGTACCATCTTCTGGGTTTCTCATGCATGTTTTCGATGTAGGAAGATGCCCTTGAACCTGGAGATTTGGGACCCATGCGATGGGTACCACGCAGTATTACTTTAAAGGGTCTGCGTTTGCTCACCCAACCTCACCAAACCTCTCAGCCCCAAGAGTGTCCACCCTTATGTCTCATCCAGCTGTGGGTCTAGATATGGTCAATCCAGGTTGCATCACAGCCCCTGAACTCATTGTGTAAGAATTTCTATCTCTTTCACTGTCGTTGTTTCATGGGTTTTTCAAAGTAATTTATTTTCATAATGGGGTTTAGCTGCTTTTCACGGCTGTGTTTATGCCGCTTCACACCCACTTGACACACTAACAGAGAGATATCAATACATAGGTTTCAAGATTATTACCAGTCAGATATATTCTTGTGCGGTGAATAGGGCGTGTTGAGTCCAGTTCTCTGAGCAAGGAGTAGGTCTTGTCTACTACATATTGGGTTTATGGAACGGTATCTGAGCTAATTTGATACCCTTGTTTTATGTATCACCCCACCTCACCTTTCCCGTTAAGCAGCCATAGTGTGTTTTCTGCATGTGTGACTCTGTTCTGTTTTGTAATTCAGTTCAAGTGTAACGGTTTTTACATTCCCTCTATCAGTGATACCTTATGAGAAGTGTCCTTTTCTGTGTGACTTATTTCACTTAGAATCGTCGTACCTAAATCCACTCATCATGCTGCTACTAACCTTATGACATTGATTTCATGGCTGAGTGATATTCCATTGTACTTAAGGACCACAACTTCTTTATCCATTTTTCTCTTTCCTGGGATATTTAAGGTGGAATGAAGTGGAGGTCCTTGTCAACAGAGCAGCCCTCAACTTTGGGGTGCTTGTGTCTTGCTGATTTTTCATTTTCCCAATTTATACCCCCATGAGTGGAAGTGCCCTATGCTCTCTAAGCTGTGTTTTTCAGATGTTTCAGGACACACCGTACACTTCTCCAGAGTGGCTGTTGGCAATTTACATCCCGCCCATCAGTGTAGCAAGGCTCCCATTTCTCCATGGCCTGTCCTGCATTTCTGGTTTTGACACTTTTTTCAGCATGGCCCTTTTGACCGATGGGAAGCGAGACTTCTCTGTAGCGCTGATTTGCCTTTCCAGGTTGCTTGGTTGGCCAAAAAGGGCGTATGCGTTTTTTCCTGAATATATTCAGGAAAAAACGCATACGCCCTTTTTGGCCAAGGGCATCATTGTCAACGTTTTGCCACTTTTCATGTGCTTTAAAGGCGATTCGTATCTACCTCCTGAAATCTGTTTCGTGCAATTCTGCCTTGATTTCAAATCCTCTTCTTTGCCTTCCCTCAATATATTTGTGGACGAGAGTTATCATTTATAACTCTGCAGGTTTGTGAATTGCAGTGCCCTGAACCTCCATTTTACAACTCGCTTTTTTGGGAGCTGGCCGCAAAAGCGCAGGATGGCTTCAGGCCCTGTTCTGGTTCCGGGGGGCAGGCTGAGCCTGTGGTTAATTCTTCTTCCTGATGGGAAAATAGAGTGACCTGTGCCTGTCCCGACACCAAGAGCTAGTCTCTCGTTGGTTCCCCGTCTTCCCGTTCATCCTCAGGACAAATTGCAACCTGTACGGAACAGGAGGTTAAAGGTGCTGATGCTCCAAGTAGGGAGATTGCTAGTAAAGTGGCTGGAATGGCGAACCCGGGCACAAGGAGATGAGAAATGAGGTGCGTTTTAGAAACCTTTCCCCATCACACGGTGTACCATCTTCTGGGTTTCTCATGCATGTTTTCGATGTAGGAAGATGCCCTTGAAGCTGGAGATTTGGGACCCATGCGATGGGAACCACGCAGTATTACTTTAAAGGGTCTGCGTTTGCTCACCCAACCTCACCAAACCTCTCAGCCCCAAGAGTGTCCACCCTTATGTCTCATCCAGCTGTGGGTCTAGATATGGTCAATCCAGGTTGCATCACAGCCCCTGAACTCATTGTGTAAGAATTTCTATCTCTTTCACTGTCGTTGTTTCATGGGTTATTCAAAGTAATTTATTTTCATAATGGGGTTTAGCTGCTTTTCACGGCTGTGTTTATGCCGCTTTACACCCACTTGACACACTAACAGAGAGATATCAATACATAGGTTTCAAGATTATTACCAGTCAGATATATTCTTGTGCGGTGAATAGGGCGTGTTGAGTCCAGTTCTCTGAGCAAGGAGTAGGTCTTGTCTACTACATATTGGGTTTATGGAACAGTATCTGAGCTAATTTGATACCCTTGTTTTATGTATCACCCCACCTCACCTTTCCCGTTAAGCAGCCATAGTCTGTTTTCTGCATGTGTGACTCTGTTCTGTTTTGTAATTCAGTTCAAGTGTAACGGTTTTTACATTCCCTCTAAAAGTGATACCTTATGAGAAGTGTCCTTTTCTGTGTGACTTATTTCACTTAGAATCATCGTACCTAAATCCACTCATCATGCTGCTACTAACCTTATGACATTGATTTCATGGCTGAGTGATATTCCATTGTACATAAGGACCACAACTTCTTTATCCATTTTTCTCTTTCCTGGGATATTTAAGGTGGAATGAAGTGGAGGTCCTTGTCAACAGAGCAGCCCTCAACTTTGGGGTGCTTGTGTCTTGCTGATTTTTCATTTTCCCAATTTATACCCCCATGAGTGGAAGTGCCCTATGCTCTCTAAGCTGTGTTTTTTAGATGTTTCAGGACTCACCGTACACTTCTCCAGAGTGGCTGTTGGCAATTTACATCCCGCCCATCAGTGTAGCAAGGCTCCCATTTCTCCATGGCCTGTCCTGCATTTCTGGTTTTGACACTTTTTTCAGCATGGCCCTTTTGACCGATGGGAAGCGAGACTTCTCTGTAGCGCTGATTTGCCTTTCCAGGTTGCTTGGTTGGCCAAAAAGGGCGTATGCGTTTTTTCCTGAATATATTCAGGAAAAAACGCATACGCCCTTTTTGGCCAAGGGCATCATTGTCAACGTTTTGCCACTTTTCATGTGCTTTAAAGGCGATTCGTATCTACCTCCTGAAATCTGTTTCGTGCAATTCTGCCTTGATTTCAAATCCTCTTCTTTGCCTTCCCTCAATATATTTGTGGACGAGAGTTATCATTTATAACTCTGCAGGTTTGTGAATTGCAGTGCCCTGAACCTCCATTTTACAACTCGCTTTTTTGGGAGCTGGCCGCAAAAGCGCAGGATGGCTTCAGGCCCTGTTCTGGTTCCGGGGGGCAGGCTGAGCCTGTGGTTAATTCTTCTTCCTGATGGGAAAATAGAGTGACCTGTGCCTGTCCCGACACCAAGAGCTAGTCTCTCGTTGGTTCCCCGTCTTCCCGTTCATCCTCAGGACAAATTGCAACCTGTACGGAACAGGAGGTTAAAGGTGCTGATGCTCCAAGTAGGGAGATTGCTAGTAAAGTGGCTGGAATGGTGAACCCGGGCACAAGGAGATGAGAAATGAGGTGCGTTTTAGAAACCTTTCCCCATCACACGGTGTACCATCTTCTGGGTTTCTCATGCATGTTTTCGATGTAGGAAGATGCCCTTGAAGCTGGAGATTTGGGACCCATGCGATGGGTACCACGCAGTATTACTTTAAAGGGTCTGCGTTTGCTCACCCAACCTCACCAAACCTCTCAGCCCCAAGAGTGTCCACCCTTATGTCTCATCCAGCTGTGGGTCTAGATATGGTCAATCCAGGTTGCATCACAGCCCCTGAACTCATTGTGTAAGAATTTCTATCTCTTTCACTGTCGTTGTTTCATGGGTTTTTCAAAGTAATTTATTTTCATAATGGGGTTTAGCTGCTTTTTACGGCTGTGTTTATGCCGCTTTACACCCACTTGACACACTAACAGAGAGATATCAATACATAGGTTTCAAGATTATTACCAGTCAGATATATTCTTGTGCGGTGAATAGGGCGTGTTGAGTCCAGTTCTCTGAGCAAGGAGTAGGTCTTGTCTACTACATATTGGGTTTATGGAACAGTATCTGAGCTAATTTGATACCCTTGTTTTATGTATCACCCCACCTCACCTTTCCCGTTAAGCAGCCATAGTCTGTTTTCTGCATGTGTGACTCTGTTCTGTTTTGTAATTCAGTTCAAGTGTAACGGTTTTTACATTCCCTCTAAAAGTGATACCTTATGAGAAGTGTCCTTTTCTGTGTGACTTATTTCACTTAGAATCATCGTACCTAAATCCACTCATCATGCTGCTACTAACCTTATGACATTGATTTCATGGCTGAGTGATATTCCATTGTACATAAGGACCACAACTTCTTTATCCATTTTTCTCTTTCCTGGGATATTTAAGGTGGAATGAAGTGGAGGTCCTTGTCAACAGAGCAGCCCTCAACTTTGGGGTGCTTGTGTCTTGCTGATTTTTCATTTTCCCAATTTATACCCCCATGAGTGGAAGTGCCCTATGCTCTCTAAGCTGTGTTTTTTAGATGTTTCAGGACTCACCGTACACTTCTCCAGAGTGGCTGTTGGCAATTTACATCCCGCCCATCAGTGTAGCAAGGCTCCCATTTCTCCATGGCCTGTCCTGCATTTCTGGTTTTGACACTTTTTTCAGCATGGCCCTTTTGACCGATGGGAAGCGAGACTTCTCTGTAGCGCTGATTTGCCTTTCCAGGTTGCTTGGTTGGCCAAAAAGGGCGTATGCGTTTTTTCCTGAATATATTCAGGAAAAAACGCATACGCCCTTTTTGGCCAAGGGCATCATTGTCAACGTTTTGCCACTTTTCATGTGCTTTAAAGGCGATTCGTATCTACCTCCTGAAATCTGTTTCGTGCAATTCTGCCTTGATTTCAAATCCTCTTCTTTGCCTTCCCTCAATATATTTGTGGACGAGAGTTATCATTTATAACTCTGCAGGTTTGTGAATTGCAGTGCCCTGAACCTCCATTTTACAACTCGCTTTTTTGGGAGCTGGCCGCAAAAGCGCAGGATGGCTTCAGGCCCTGTTCTGGTTCCGGGGGGCAGGCTGAGCCTGTGGTTAATTCTTCTTCCTGATGGGAAAATAGAGTGACCTGTGCCTGTCCCGACACCAAGAGCTAGTCTCTCGTTGGTTCCCCGTCTTCCCGTTCATCCTCAGGACAAATTGCAACCTGTACGGAACAGGAGGTTAAAGGTGCTGATGCTCCAAGTAGGGAGATTGCTAGTAAAGTGGCTGGAATGGTGAACCCGGGCACAAGGAGATGAGAAATGAGGTGCGTTTTAGAAACCTTTCCCCATCACACGGTGTACCATCTTCTGGGTTTCTCATGCATGTTTTCGATGTAGGAAGATGCCCTTGAAGCTGGAGATTTGGGACCCATGCGATGGGTACCACGCAGTATTACTTTAAAGGGTCTGCGTTTGCTCACCCAACCTCACCAAACCTCTCAGCCCCAAGAGTGTCCACCCTTATGTCTCATCCAGCTGTGGGTCTAGATATGGTCAATCCAGGTTGCATCACAGCCCCTGAACTCATTGTGTAAGAATTTCTATCTCTTTCACTGTCGTTGTTTCATGGGTTTTTCAAAGTAATTTATTTTCATAATGGGGTTTAGCTGCTTTTTACGGCTGTGTTTATGCCGCTTTACACCCACTTGACACACTAACAGAGAGATATCAATACATAGGTTTCAAGATTATTACCAGTCAGATATATTCTTGTGCGGTGAATAGGGCGTGTTGAGTCCAGTTCTCTGAGCAAGGAGTAGGTCTTGTCTACTACATATTGGGTTTATGGAACGGTATCTGAGCTAATTTGATACCCTTGTTTTATGTATCACCCCACCTCACCTTTCCCGTTAAGCAGCCATAGTCTGTTTTCTGCATGTGTGACTCTGTTCTGTTTTGTAATTCAGTTCAAGTGTAACGGTTTTTACATTCCCTCTATCAGTGATACCTTATGAGAAGTGTCCTTTTCTGTGTGACTTATTTCACTTAGAATCGTCGTACCTAAATCCACTCATCATGCTGCTACTAACCTTATGACATTGATTTCATGGCTGAGTGATATTCCATTGTACATAAGGACCACAACTTCTTTATCCATTTTTCTCTTTCCTGGGATATTTAAGGTGGAATGAAGTGGAGGTCCTTGTCAACAGAGCAGCCCTCAACTTTGGGGTGCTTGTGTCTTGCTGATTTTTCATTTTCCCAATTTATACCCCCATGAGTGGAAGTGCCCTATGCTCTCTAAGCTGTGTTTTTCAGATGTTTCAGGACACACCGTACACTTCTCCAGAGTGGCTGTTGGCAATTTACATCCCGCCCATCAGTGTAGCAAGGCTCCCATTTCTCCATGGCCTGTCCTGCATTTCTGGTTTTGACACTTTTTTCAGCATGGCCCTTTTGACCGATGGGAAGCGAGACTTCTCTGTAGCGCTGATTTGCCTTTCCAGGTTGCTTGGTTGGCCAAAAAGGGCGTATGCGTTTTTTCCTGAATATATTCAGGAAAAAACGCATACGCCCTTTTTGGCCAAGGGCATCATTGTCAACGTTTTGCCACTTTTCATGTGCTTTAAAGGCGATTCGTATCTACCTCCTGAAATCTGTTTCGTGCAATTCTGCCTTGATTTCAAATCCTCTTCTTTGCCTTCCCTCAATATATTTGTGGACGAGAGTTATCATTTATAACTCTGCAGGTTTGTGAATTGCAGTGCCCTGAACCTCCATTTTACAACTCGCTTTTTTGGGAGCTGGCCGCAAAAGCGCAGGATGGCTTCAGGCCCTGTTCTGGTTCCGGGGGGCAGGCTGAGCCTGTGGTTAATTCTTCTTCCTGATGGGAAAATAGAGTGACCTGTGCCTGTCCCGACACCAAGAGCTAGTCTCTCGTTGGTTCCCCGTCTTCCCGTTCATCCTCAGGACAAATTGCAACCTGTACGGAACAGGAGGTTAAAGGTGCTGATGCTCCAAGTAGGGAGATTGCTAGTAAAGTGGCTGGAATGGCGAACCCGGGCACAAGGAGATGAGAAATGAGGTGCGTTTTAGAAACCTTTCCCCATCACACGGTGTACCATCTTCTGGGTTTCTCATGCATGTTTTCGATGTAGGAAGATGCCCTTGAACCTGGAGATTTGGGACCCATGCGATGGGTACCACGCAGTATTACTTTAAAGGGTCTGCGTTTGCTCACCCAACCTCACCAAACCTCTCAGCCCCAAGAGTGTCCACCCTTATGTCTCATCCAGCTGTGGGTCTAGATATGGTCAATCCAGGTTGCATCACAGCCCCTGAACTCATTGTGTAAGAATTTCTATCTCTTTCACTGTCGTTGTTTCATGGGTTATTCAAAGTAATTTATTTTCATAATGGGGTTTAGCTGCTTTTCACGGCTGTGTTTATGCCGCTTTACACCCACTTGACACACTAACAGAGAGATATCAATACATAGGTTTCAAGATTATTACCAGTCAGATATATTCTTGTGCGGTGAATAGGGCGTGTTGAGTACAGTTCTCTGAGCAAGGAGTAGGTCTTGTCTACTACATATTGGGTTTATGGAACAGTATCTGAGCTAATTTGATACCCTTGTTTTATGTATCACCCCACCTCACCTTTCCCGTTAAGCAGCCATAGTCTGTTTTCTGCATGTGTGACTCTGTTCTGTTTTGTAATTCAGTTCAAGTGTAACGGTTTTTACATTCCCTCTAAAAGTGATACCTTATGAGAAGTGTCCTTTTCTGTGTGACTTATTTCACTTAGAATCGTCGTACCTAAATCCACTCATCATGCTGCTACTAACCTTATGACATTGATTTCATGGCTGAGTGATATTCCATTGTACATAAGGACCACAACTTCTTTATCCATTTTTCTCTTTCCTGGGATATTTAAGGTGGAATGAAGTGGAGGTCCTTGTCAACAGAGCAGCCCTCAACTTTGGGGTGCTTGTGTCTTGCTGATTTTTCATTTTCCCAATTTATACCCCCATGAGTGGAAGTGCCCTATGCTCTCTAAGCTGTGTTTTTTAGATGTTTCAGGACTCACCGTACACTTCTCCAGAGTGGCTGTTGGCAATTTACATCCCGCCCATCAGTGTAGCAAGGCTCCCATTTCTCCATGGCCTGTCCTGCATTTCTGGTTTTGACACTTTTTTCAGCATGGCCCTTTTGACCGATGGGAAGCGAGACTTCTCTGTAGCGCTGATTTGCCTTTCCAGGTTGCTTGGTTGGCCAAAAAGGGCGTATGCGTTTTTTCCTGAATATATTCAGGAAAAAACGCATACGCCCTTTTTGGCCAAGGGCATCATTGTCAACGTTTTGCCGCTTTTCATGTGCTTTAAAGGCGATTCGTATCTACCTCCTGAAATCTGTTTCGTGCAATTCTGCCTTGATTTCAAATCCTCTTCTTTGCCTTCCCTCAATATATTTGTGGACGAGAGTTATCATTTATAACTCTGCAGGTTTGTGAATTGCAGTGCCCTGAACCTCCATTTTACAACTCGCTTTTTTGGGAGCTGGCCGCAAAAGCGCAGGATGGCTTCAGGCCCTGTTCTGGTTCCGGGGGGCAGGCTGAGCCTGTGGTTAATTCTTCTTCCTGATGGGAAAATAGAGTGACCTGTGCCTGTCCCGACACCAAGAGCTAGTCTCTCGTTGGTTCCCCGTCTTCCCGTTCATCCTCAGGACAAATTGCAACCTGTACGGAACAGGAGGTTAAAGGTGCTGATGCTCCAAGTAGGGAGATTGCTAGTAAAGTGGCTGGAATGGCGAACCCGGGCACAAGGAGATGAGAAATGAGGTGCGTTTTAGAAACCTTTCCCCATCACACGGTGTACCATCTTCTGGGTTTCTCATGCATGTTTTCGATGTAGGAAGATGCCCTTGAACCTGGAGATTTGGGACCCATGCGATGGGTACCACGCAGTATTACTTTAAAGGGTCTGCGTTTGCTCACCCAACCTCACCAAACCTCTCAGCCCCAAGAGTGTCCACCCTTATGTCTCATCCAGCTGTGGGTCTAGATATGGTCAATCCAGGTTGCATCACAGCCCCTGAACTCATTGTGTAAGAATTTCTATCTCTTTCACTGTCGTTGTTTCATGGGTTATTCAAAGTAATTTATTTTCATAATGGGGTTTAGCTGCTTTTCACGGCTGTGTTTATGCCGCTTTACACCCACTTGACACACTAACAGAGAGATATCAATACATAGGTTTCAAGATTATTACCAGTCAGATATATTCTTGTGCGGTGAATAGGGCGTGTTGAGTACAGTTCTCTGAGCAAGGAGTAGGTCTTGTCTACTACATATTGGGTTTATGGAACAGTATCTGAGCTAATTTGATACCCTTGTTTTATGTATCACCCCACCTCACCTTTCCCGTTAAGCAGCCATAGTCTGTTTTCTGCATGTGTGACTCTGTTCTGTTTTGTAATTCAGTTCAAGTGTAACGGTTTTTACATTCCCTCTAAAAGTGATACCTTATGAGAAGTGTCCTTTTCTGTGTGACTTATTTCACTTAGAATCGTCGTACCTAAATCCACTCATCATGCTGCTACTAACCTTATGACATTGATTTCATGGCTGAGTGATATTCCATTGTACATAAGGACCACAACTTCTTTATCCATTTTTCTCTTTCCTGGGATATTTAAGGTGGAATGAAGTGGAGGTCCTTGTCAACAGAGCAGCCCTCAACTTTGGGGTGCTTGTGTCTTGCTGATTTTTCATTTTCCCAATTTATACCCCCATGAGTGGAAGTGCCCTATGCTCTCTAAGCTGTGTTTTTTAGATGTTTCAGGACTCACCGTACACTTCTCCAGAGTGGCTGTTGGCAATTTACATCCCGCCCATCAGTGTAGCAAGGCTCCCATTTCTCCATGGCCTGTCCTGCATTTCTGGTTTTGACACTTTTTTCAGCATGGCCCTTTTGACCGATGGGAAGCGAGACTTCTCTGTAGCGCTGATTTGCCTTTCCAGGTTGCTTGGTTGGCCAAAAAGGGCGTATGCGTTTTTTCCTGAATATATTCAGGAAAAAACGCATACGCCCTTTTTGGCCAAGGGCATCATTGTCAACGTTTTGCCGCTTTTCATGTGCTTTAAAGGCGATTCGTATCTACCTCCTGAAATCTGTTTCGTGCAATTCTGCCTTGATTTCAAATCCTCTTCTTTGCCTTCCCTCAATATATTTGTGGACGAGAGTTATCATTTATAACTCTGCAGGTTTGTGAATTGCAGTGCCCTGAACCTCCATTTTACAACTCGCTTTTTTGGGAGCTGGCCGCAAAAGCGCAGGATGGCTTCAGGCCCTGTTCTGGTTCCGGGGGGCAGGCTGAGCCTGTGGTTAATTCTTCTTCCTGATGGGAAAATAGAGTGACTTGTGCCTGTCCCAACACCAAGAGCTAGTCTCTCGTTGGTTCCCCGTCTTCCCGTTCATCCTCAGGACAAATTGCAACCTGTACGGAACAGGAGGTTAAAGGTGCTGATGCTCCAAGTAGGGAGATTGCTAGTAAAGTGGCTGGAATGGTGAACCCGGGCACAAGGAGATGAGAAATGAGGTGCGTTTTAGAAACATTTCCCCATCACACGGTGTACCATCTTCTGGGTTTCTCATGCATGTTTTCGATGTAGGAAGATGCCCTTGAAGCTGGAGATTTGGGACGCATGCGATGGGTACCACGCAGTATTACTTTAAAGGGTCTGCGTTTGCTCACCCAACCTCACCAAACCTCTCAGCCCCAAGAGTGTCCACCCTTATGTCTCATCCAGCTGTGGGTCTAGACATGGTCAATCCAGGTTGCATCACAGCCCCTGAACTCATTGTGTAAGAATTTCTATCTCTTTCACTGTCGTTGTTTCATGGGTTTTTCAAAGTAATTTATTTTCATAATGGGGTTTAGCTGCTTTTCACGGCTGTGTTTATGCCGCTTTACACCCACTTGACACACTAACAGAGAGATATCAATACATAGGTTTCAAGATTATTACCAGTCAGATATATTCTTGTGCGGTGAATAGGGCGTGTTGAGTACAGTTCTCTGAGCAAGGAGTAGGTCTTGTCTACTACATATTGGGTTTATGGAACGGTATCTGAGCTAATTTGATACCCTTGTTTTATGTATCACCCCACCTCACCTTTCCCGTTAAGCAGCCATAGTGTGTTTTCTGCATGTGTGACTCTGTTCTGTTTTGTAATTCAGTTCAAGTGTAACGGTTTTTACATTCCCTCTATCAGTGATACCTTATGAGAAGTGTCCTTTTCTGTGTGACTTATTTCACTTAGAATCGTCGTACCTAAATCCACTCATCATGCTGCTACTAACCTTATGACATTGATTTCATGGCTGAGTGATATTCCATTGTACATAAGGACCACAACTTCTTTATCCATTTTTCTCTTTCCTGGGATATTTAAGGTGGAATGAAGTGGAGGTCCTTGTCAACAGAGCAGCCCTCAACTTTGGGGTGCTTGTGTCTTGCTGATTTTTCATTTTCCCAATTTATACCCCCATGAGTGGAAGTGCCCTATGCTCTCTAAGCTGTGTTTTTCAGATGTTTCAGGACACACCGTACACTTCTCCAGAGTGGCTGTTGGCAATTTACATCCCGCCCATCAGTGTAGCAAGGCTCCCATTTCTCCATGGCCTGTCCTGCATTTCTGGTTTTGACACTTTTTTCAGCATGGCCCTTTTGACCGATGGGAAGCGAGACTTCTCTGTAGCGCTGATTTGCCTTTCCAGGTTGCTTGGTTGGCCAAAAAGGGCGTATGCGTTTTTTCCTGAATATATTCAGGAAAAAACGCATACGCCCTTTTTGGCCAAGGGCATCATTGTCAACGTTTTGCCGCTTTTCATGTGCTTTAAAGGCGATTCGTATCTACCTCCTGAAATCTGTTTCGTGCAATTCTGCCTTGATTTCAAATCCTCTTCTTTGCCTTCCCTCAATATATTTGTGGACGAGAGTTATCATTTATAACTCTGCAGGTTTGTGAATTGCAGTGCCCTGAACCTCCATTTTACAACTCGCTTTTTTGGGAGCTGGCCGCAAAAGCGCAGGATGGCTTCAGGCCCTGTTCTGGTTCCGGGGGGCAGGCTGAGCCTGTGGTTAATTCTTCTTCCTGATGGGAAAATAGAGTGACCTGTGCCTGTCCCGACACCAAGAGCTAGTCTCTCGTTGGTTCCCCGTCTTCCCGTTCATCCTCAGGACAAATTGCAACCTGTACGGAACAGGAGGTTAAAGGTGCTGATGCTCCAAGTAGGGAGATTGCTAGTAAAGTGGCTGGAATGGCGAACCCGGGCACAAGGAGATGAGAAATGAGGTGCGTTTTAGAAACCTTTCCCCATCACACGGTGTACCATCTTCTGGGTTTCTCATGCATGTTTTCGATGTAGGAAGATGCCCTTGAACCTGGAGATTTGGGACCCATGCGATGGGTACCACGCAGTATTACTTTAAAGGGTCTGCGTTTGCTCACCCAACCTCACCAAACCTCTCAGCCCCAAGAGTGTCCACCCTTATGTCTCATCCAGCTGTGGGTCTAGATATGGTCAATCCAGGTTGCATCACAGCCCCTGAACTCATTGTGTAAGAATTTCTATCTCTTTCACTGTCGTTGTTTCATGGGTTTTTCAAAGTAATTTATTTTCATAATGGGGTTTAGCTGCTTTTCACGGCTGTGTTTATGCCGCTTCACACCCACTTGACACACTAACAGAGAGATATCAATACATAGGTTTTAAGATTATTACCAGTCAGATATATTCTTGTGCGGTGAATAGGGCGTGTTGAGTCCAGTTCTCTGAGCAAGGAGTAGGTCTTGTCTACTACATATTGGGTTTATGGAACAGTATCTGAGCTAATTTGATACCCTTGTTTTATGTATCACCCCACCTCACCTTTCCCGTTAAGCAGCCATAGTGTGTTTTCTGCATGTGTGACTCTGTTCTGTTTTGTAATTCAGTTCAAGTGTAACGGTTTTACATTCCCTCTAAAAGTGATACCTTATGAGAAGTGTCCTTTTCTGTGTGACTTATTTCACTTAGAATCGTCGTACCTAAATCCACTCATCATGCTGCTACTAACCTTATGACATTGATTTCATGGCTGAGTGATATTCCATTGTACATAAGGACCACAACTTCTTTATCCATTTTTCTCTTTCCTGGGATATTTAAGGTGGAATGAAGTGGAGGTCTTTGTCAACAGAGCATCCCTCAACTTTGGGGTGCTTGTGTCTTGCTGATTTTTCATTTTCCCAATTTATACCCCCATGAGTGGAAGTGCCCTATGCTCTCTAAGCTGTGTTTTTTAGATGTTTCAGGACTCACCGTACACTTCTCCAGAGTGGCTGTTGGCAATTTACATCCCGCCCATCAGTGTAGCAAGGCTCCCATTTCTCCATGGCCTGTCCTGCATTTCTGGTTTTGACACTTTTTTCAGCATGGCCCTTTTGACCGATGGGAAGCGAGACTTCTCTGTAGCGCTGATTTGCCTTTCCAGGTTGCTTGGTTGGCCAAAAAGGGCGTATGCGTTTTTTCCTGAATATATTCAGGAAAAAACGCATACGCCCTTTTTGGCCAAGGGCATCATTGTCAACGTTTTGCCGCTTTTCATGTGCTTTAAAGGCGATTCGTATCTACCTCCTGAAATCTGTTTCATGCAATTCTGCCTTGATTTCAAATCCTCTTCTTTGCCTTCCCTCAATATATTTGTGGACGAGAGTTATCATTTATAACTCTGCAGGTTTGTGAATTGCAGTGCCCTGAACCTCCATTTTACAACTCGCTTTTTTGGGAGCTGGCCGCAAAAGCGCAGGATGGCTTCAGGCCCTGTTCTGGTTCCGGGGGGCAGGCTGAGCCTGTGGTTAATTCTTCTTCCTGATGGGAAAATAGAGTGACCTGTGCCTGTCCCGACACCAAGAGCTAGTCTCTCGTTGGTTCCCCGTCTTCCCGTTCATCCTCAGGACAAATTGCAACCTGTACGGAACAGGAGGTTAAAGGTGCTGATGCTCCAAGTAGGGAGATTGCTAGTAAAGTGGCTGGAATGGCGAACCCGGGCACAAGGAGATGAGAAATGAGGTGCGTTTTAGAAACCTTTTCCCATCACACGGTGTACCATCTTCTGGGTTTCTCATGCATGTTTTCGATGTAGGAAGATGCCCTTGAACCTGGAGATTTGGGACCCATGCGATGGGTACCACGCAGTATTACTTTAAAGGGTCTGCGTTTGCTCACCCAACCTCACCAAACCTCTCAGCCCCAAGAGTGTCCACCCTTATGTCTCATCCAGCTGTGGGTCTAGATATGGTCAATCCAGGTTGCATCACAGCCCCTGAACTCATTGTGTAAGAATTTCTATCTCTTTCACTGTCGTTGTTTCATGGGTTTTTCAAAGTAATTTATTTACATAATGGGGTTTAGCTGCTTTTCACGGCTGTGTTTATGCCGCTTCACACCCACTTGACACACTAACAGAGAGATATCAATACATAGGTTTTAAGATTATTACCAGTCAGATATATTCTTGTGCGGTGAATAGGGCGTGTTGAGTCCAGTTCTCTGAGCAAGGAGTAGGTCTTGTCTACTACATATTGGGTTTATGGAACAGTATCTGAGCTAATTTGATACCCTTGTTTTATGTATCACCCCACCTCACCTTTCCCGTTAAGCAGCCATAGTCTGTTTTCTGCATGTGTGACTCTGTTCTGTTTTGTAATTCAGTTCAAGTGTAACGGTTTTAACATTCCCTCTAAAAGTGATACCTTATGAGAAGTGTCCTTTTCTGTGTGACTTATTTCACTTAGAATCGTCGTACCTAAATCCACTCATCATGCTGCTACTAACCTTATGACATTGATTTCATGGCTGAGTGATATTCCATTGTACATAAGGACCACAACTTCTTTATCCATTTTTCTCTTTCCTGGGATATTTAAGGTGGAATGAAGTGGAGGTCCTTGTCAACAGAGCAGCCCTCAACTTTGGGGTGCTTGTGTCTTGCTGATTTTTCATTTTCCCAATTTATACCCCCATGAGTGGAAGTGCCCTATGCTCTCTAAGCTGTGTTTTTTAGATGTTTCAGGACTCACCGTACACTTCTCCAGAGTGGCTGTTGGCAATTTACATCCCGCCCATCAGTGTAGCAAGGCTCCCATTTCTCCATGGCCTGTCCTGCATTTCTGGTTTTGACACTTTTTTCAGCATGGCCCTTTTGACCGATGGGAAGCGAGACTTCTCTGTAGCGCTGATTTGCCTTTCCAGGTTGCTTGGTTGGCCAAAAAGGGCGTATGCGTTTTTTCCTGAATATATTCAGGAAAAAACGCATACGCCCTTTTTGGCCAAGGGCATCATTGTCAACGTTTTGCCGCTTTTCATGTGCTTTAAAGGCGATTCGTATCTACCTCCTGAAATCTGTTTCGTGCAATTCTGCCTTGATTTCAAATCCTCTTCTTTGCCTTCCCTCAATATATTTGTGGACGAGAGTTATCATTTATAACTCTGCAGGTTTGTGAATTGCAGTGCCCTGAACCTCCATTTTACAACTCGCTTTTTTGGGAGCTGGCCGCAAAAGCGCAGGATGGCTTCAGGCCCTGTTCTGGTTCCGGGGGGCAGGCTGAGCCTGTGGTTAATTCTTCTTCCTGATGGGAAAATAGAGTGACCTGTGCCTGTCCCGACACCAAGAGCTAGTCTCTCGTTGGTTCCCCGTCTTCCCGTTCATCCTCAGGACAAATTGCAACCTGTACGGAACAGGAGGTTAAAGGTGCTGATGCTCCAAGTAGGGAGATTGGTAGTAAAGTGGCTGGAATGGCGAACCCGGGCACAAGGAGATGAGAAATGAGGTGCGTTTTAGAAACCTTTCCCCATCACACGGTGTACCATCTTCTGGGTTTCTCATGCATGTTTTCAATGTAGGAAGATGCCCTTGAACCTGGAGATTTGGGACCCATGCGATGGGTACCACGCAGTATTACTTTAAAGGGTCTGCGTTTGCTCACCCAACCTCACCAAACCTCTCAGCCCCAAGAGTGTCCACCCTTATGTCTCATCCAGCTGTGGGTCTAGATATGGTCAATCCAGGTTGCATCACAGCCCCTGAACTCATTGTGTAAGAATTTCTATCTCTTTCACTGTCGTTGTTTCATGGGTTTTTCAAAGTAATTTATTTTCATAATGGGGTTTAGCTGCTTTTCACGGCTGTGTTTATGCCGCTTCACACCCACTTGACACACTAACAGAGAGATATCAATACATAGGTTTTAAGATTATTACCAGTCAGATATATTCTTGTGCGGTGAATAGGGCGTGTTGAGTCCAGTTCTCTGAGCAAGGAGTAGGTCTTGTCTACTACATATTGGGTTTATGGAACAGTATCTGAGCTAATTTGATACCCTTGTTTTATGTATCACCCCACCTCACCTTTCCCGTTAAGCAGCCATAGTCTGTTTTCTGCATGTGTGACTCTGTTCTGTTTTGTAATTCAGTTCAAGTGTAACGGTTTTTACATTCCCTCTAAAAGTGATACCTTATGAGAAGTGTCCTTTTCTGTGTGACTTATTTCACTTAGAATCGTCGTACCTAAATCCACTCATCATGCTGCTACTAACCTTATGACATTGATTTCATGGCTGAGTGATATTCCATTGTACATAAGGACCACAACTTCTTTATCCATTTTTCTCTTTCCTGGGATATTTAAGGTGGAATGAAGTGGAGGTCCTTGTCAACAGAGCAGCCCTCAACTTTGGGGTGCTTGTGTCTTGCTGATTTTTCATTTTCCCAATTTATACCCCCATGAGTGGAAGTGCCCTATGCTCTCTAAGCTGTGTTTTTTAGATGTTTCAGGACTCACCGTACACTTCTCCAGAGTGGCTGTTGGCAATTTACATCCCGCCCATCAGTGTAGCAAGGCTCCCATTTCTCCATGGCCTGTCCTGCATTTCTGGTTTTGACACTTTTTTCAGCATGGCCCTTTTGACCGATGGGAAGCGAGACTTCTCTGTAGCGCTGATTTGCCTTTCCAGGTTGCTTGGTTGGCCAAAAAGGGCGTATGCGTTTTTTCCTGAATATATTCAGGAAAAAACGCATACGCCCTTTTTGGCCAAGGGCATCATTGTCAACGTTTTGCCGCTTTTCATGTGCTTTAAAGGCGATTCGTATCTACCTCCTGAAATCTGTTTCGTGCAATTCTGCCTTGATTTCAAATCCTCTTCTTTGCCTTCCCTCAATATATTTGTGGACGAGAGTTATCATTTATAACTCTGCAGGTTTGTGAATTGCAGTGCCCTGAACCTCCATTTTACAACTCGCTTTTTTGGGAGCTGGCCGCAAAAGCGCAGGATGGCTTCAGGCCCTGTTCTGGTTCCGGGGGGCAGGCTGAGCCTGTGGTTAATTCTTCTTCCTGATGGGAAAATAGAGTGACCTGTGCCTGTCCCGACACCAAGAGCTAGTCTCTCGTTGGTTCCCCGTCTTCCCGTTCATCCTCAGGACAAATTGCAACCTGTACGGAACAGGAGGTTAAAGGTGCTGATGCTCCAAGTAGGGAGATTGGTAGTAAAGTGGCTGGAATGGCGAACCCGGGCACAAGGAGATGAGAAATGAGGTGCGTTTTAGAAACCTTTCCCCATCACACGGTGTACCATCTTCTTGGTTTCTCATGCATGTTTTCAATGTAGGAAGATGCCCTTGAACCTGGAGATTTGGGACCCATGCGATGGGTACCACGCAGTATTACTTTAAAGGGTCTGCGTTTGCTCACCCAACCTCACCAAACCTCTCAGCCCCAAGAGTGTCCACCCTTATGTCTCATCCAGCTGTGGGTCTAGATATGGTCAATCCAGGTTGCATCACAGCCCCTGAACTCATTGTGTAAGAATTTCTATCTCTTTCACTGTCGTTGTTTCATGGGTTTTTCAAAGTAATTTATTTACATAATGGGGTTTAGCTGCTTTTCACGGCTGTGTTTATGCCGCTTCACACCCACTTGACACACTAACAGAGAGATATCAATACATAGGTTTTAAGATTATTACCAGTCAGATATATTCTTGTGCGGTGAATAGGGCGTGTTGAGTCCAGTTCTCTGAGCAAGGAGTAGGTCTTGTCTACTACATATTGGGTTTATGGAACAGTATCTGAGCTAATTTGATACCCTTGTTTTATGTATCACCCCACCTCACCTTTCCCGTTAAGCAGCCATAGTCTGTTTTCTGCATGTGTGACTCTGTTCTGTTTTGTAATTCAGTTCAAGTGTAACGGTTTTAACATTCCCTCTAAAAGTGATACCTTATGAGAAGTGTCCTTTTCTGTGTGACTTATTTCACTTAGAATCGTCGTACCTAAATCCACTCATCATGCTGCTACTAACCTTATGACATTGATTTCATGGCTGAGTGATATTCCATTGTACATAAGGACCACAACTTCTTTATCCATTTTTCTCTTTCCTGGGATATTTAAGGTGGAATGAAGTGGAGGTCCTTGTCAACAGAGCAGCCCTCAACTTTGGGGTGCTTGTGTCTTGCTGATTTTTCATTTTCCCAATTTATACCCCCATGAGTGGAAGTGCCCTATGCTCTCTAAGCTGTGTTTTTTAGATGTTTCAGGACTCACCGTACACTTCTCCAGAGTGGCTGTTGGCAATTTACATCCCGCCCATCAGTGTAGCAAGGCTCCCATTTCTCCATGGCCTGTCCTGCATTTCTGGTTTTGACACTTTTTTCAGCATGGCCCTTTTGACCGATGGGAAGCGAGACTTCTCTGTAGCGCTGATTTGCCTTTCCAGGTTGCTTGGTTGGCCAAAAAGGGCGTATGCGTTTTTTCCTGAATATATTCAGGAAAAAACGCATACGCCCTTTTTGGCCAAGGGCATCATTGTCAACGTTTTGCCGCTTTTCATGTGCTTTAAAGGCGATTCGTATCTACCTCCTGAAATCTGTTTCGTGCAATTCTGCCTTGATTTCAAATCCTCTTCTTTGCCTTCCCTCAATATATTTGTGGACGAGAGTTATCATTTATAACTCTGCAGGTTTGTGAATTGCAGTGCCCTGAACCTCCATTTTACAACTCGCTTTTTTGGGAGCTGGCCGCAAAAGCGCAGGATGGCTTCAGGCCCTGTTCTGGTTCCGGGGGGCAGGCTGAGCCTGTGGTTAATTCTTCTTCCTGATGGGAAAATAGAGTGACCTGTGCCTGTCCCGACACCAAGAGCTAGTCTCTCGTTGGTTCCCCGTCTTCCCGTTCATCCTCAGGACAAATTGCAACCTGTACGGAACAGGAGGTTAAAGGTGCTGATGCTCCAAGTAGGGAGATTGGTAGTAAAGTGGCTGGAATGGCGAACCCGGGCACAAGGAGATGAGAAATGAGGTGCGTTTTAGAAACCTTTCCCCATCACACGGTGTACCATCTTCTGGGTTTCTCATGCATGTTTTCAATGTAGGAAGATGCCCTTGAACCTGGAGATTTGGGACCCATGCGATGGGTACCACGCAGTATTACTTTAAAGGGTCTGCGTTTGCTCACCCAACCTCACCAAACCTCTCAGCCCCAAGAGTGTCCACCCTTATGTCTCATCCAGCTGTGGGTCTAGATATGGTCAATCCAGGTTGCATCACAGCCCCTGAACTCATTGTGTAAGAATTTCTATCTCTTTCACTGTCGTTGTTTCATGGGTTTTTCAAAGTAATTTATTTTCATAATGGGGTTTAGCTGCTTTTCACGGCTGTGTTTATGCCGCTTCACACCCACTTGACACACTAACAGAGAGATATCAATACATAGGTTTTAAGATTATTACCAGTCAGATATATTCTTGTGCGGTGAATAGGGCGTGTTGAGTCCAGTTCTCTGAGCAAGGAGTAGGTCTTGTCTACTACATATTGGGTTTATGGAACAGTATCTGAGCTAATTTGATACCCTTGTTTTATGTATCACCCCACCTCACCTTTCCCGTTAAGCAGCCATAGTCTGTTTTCTGCATGTGTGACTCTGTTCTGTTTTGTAATTCAGTTCAAGTGTAACGGTTTTTACATTCCCTCTAAAAGTGATACCTTATGAGAAGTGTCCTTTTCTGTGTGACTTATTTCACTTAGAATCGTCGTACCTAAATCCACTCATCATGCTGCTACTAACCTTATGACATTGATTTCATGGCTGAGTGATATTCCATTGTACATAAGGACCACAACTTCTTTATCCATTTTTCTCTTTCCTGGGATATTTAAGGTGGAATGAAGTGGAGGTCCTTGTCAACAGAGCAGCCCTCAACTTTGGGGTGCTTGTGTCTTGCTGATTTTTCATTTTCCCAATTTATACCCCCATGAGTGGAAGTGCCCTATGCTCTCTAAGCTGTGTTTTTTAGATGTTTCAGGACTCACCGTACACTTCTCCAGAGTGGCTGTTGGCAATTTACATCCCGCCCATCAGTGTAGCAAGGCTCCCATTTCTCCATGGCCTGTCCTGCATTTCTGGTTTTGACACTTTTTTCAGCATGGCCCTTTTGACCGATGGGAAGCGAGACTTCTCTGTAGCGCTGATTTGCCTTTCCAGGTTGCTTGGTTGGCCAAAAAGGGCGTATGCGTTTTTTCCTGAATATATTCAGGAAAAAACGCATACGCCCTTTTTGGCCAAGGGCATCATTGTCAACGTTTTGCCGCTTTTCATGTGCTTTAAAGGCGATTCGTATCTACCTCCTGAAATCTGTTTCGTGCAATTCTGCCTTGATTTCAAATCCTCTTCTTTGCCTTCCCTCAATATATTTGTGGACGAGAGTTATCATTTATAACTCTGCAGGTTTGTGAATTGCAGTGCCCTGAACCTCCATTTTACAACTCGCTTTTTTGGGAGCTGGCCGCAAAAGCGCAGGATGGCTTCAGGCCCTGTTCTGGTTCCGGGGGGCAGGCTGAGCCTGTGGTTAATTCTTCTTCCTGATGGGAAAATAGAGTGACCTGTGCCTGTCCCGACACCAAGAGCTAGTCTCTCGTTGGTTCCCCGTCTTCCCGTTCATCCTCAGGACAAATTGCAACCTGTACGGAACAGGAGGTTAAAGGTGCTGATGCTCCAAGTAGGGAGATTGGTAGTAAAGTGGCTGGAATGGCGAACCCGGGCACAAGGAGATGAGAAATGAGGTGCGTTTTAGAAACCTTTCCCCATCACACGGTGTACCATCTTCTTGGTTTCTCATGCATGTTTTCAATGTAGGAAGATGCCCTTGAACCTGGAGATTTGGGACCCATGCGATGGGTACCACGCAGTATTACTTTAAAGGGTCTGCGTTTGCTCACCCAACCTCACCAAACCTCTCAGCCCCAAGAGTGTCCACCCTTATGTCTCATCCAGCTGTGGGTCTAGATATGGTCAATCCAGGTTGCATCACAGCCCCTGAACTCATTGTGTAAGAATTTCTATCTCTTTCACTGTCGTTGTTTCATGGGTTTTTCAAAGTAATTTATTTACATAATGGGGTTTAGCTGCTTTTCACGGCTGTGTTTATGCCGCTTCACACCCACTTGACACACTAACAGAGAGATATCAATACATAGGTTTTAAGATTATTACCAGTCAGATATATTCTTGTGCGGTGAATAGGGCGTGTTGAGTACAGTTCTCTGAGCAAGGAGTAGGTCTTGTCTACTACATATTGGGTTTATGGAACAGTATCTGAGCTAATTTGATACCCTTGTTTTATGTATCACCCCACCTCACCTTTCCCGTTAAGCAGCCATAGTCTGTTTTCTGCATGTGTGACTCTGTTCTGTTTTGTAATTCAGTTCAAGTGTAACGGTTTTAACATTCCCTCTAAAAGTGATACCTTATGAGAAGTGTCCTTTTCTGTGTGACTTATTTCACTTAGAATCGTCGTACCTAAATCCACTCATCATGCTGCTACTAACCTTATGACATTGATTTCATGGCTGAGTGATATTCCATTGTACATAAGGACCACAACTTCTTTATCCATTTTTCTCTTTCCTGGGATATTTAAGGTGGAATGAAGTGGAGGTCCTTGTCAACAGAGCAGCCCTCAACTTTGGGGTGCTTGTGTCTTGCTGATTTTTCATTTTCCCAATTTATACCCCCATGAGTGGAAGTGCCCTATGCTCTCTAAGCTGTGTTTTTTAGATGTTTCAGGACTCACCGTACACTTCTCCAGAGTGGCTGTTGGCAATTTACATCCCGCCCATCAGTGTAGCAAGGCTCCCATTTCTCCATGGCCTGTCCTGCATTTCTGGTTTTGACACTTTTTTCAGCATGGCCCTTTTGACCGATGGGAAGCGAGACTTCTCTGTAGCGCTGATTTGCCTTTCCAGGTTGCTTGGTTGGCCAAAAAGGGCGTATGCGTTTTTTCCTGAATATATTCAGGAAAAAACGCATACGCCCTTTTTGGCCAAGGGCATCATTGTCAACGTTTTGCCGCTTTTCATGTGCTTTAAAGGCGATTCGTATCTACCTCCTGAAATCTGTTTCGTGCAATTCTGCCTTGATTTCAAATCCTCTTCTTTGCCTTCCCTCAATATATTTGTGGACGAGAGTTATCATTTATAACTCTGCAGGTTTGTGAATTGCAGTGCCCTGAACCTCCATTTTACAACTCGCTTTTTTGGGAGCTGGCCGCAAAAGCGCAGGATGGCTTCAGGCCCTGTTCTGGTTCCGGGGGGCAGGCTGAGCCTGTGGTTAATTCTTCTTCCTGATGGGAAAATAGAGTGACCTGTGCCTGTCCCGACACCAAGAGCTAGTCTCTCGTTGGTTCCCCGTCTTCCCGTTCATCCTCAGGACAAATTGCAACCTGTACGGAACAGGAGGTTAAAGGTGCTGATGCTCCAAGTAGGGAGATTGCTAGTAAAGTGGCTGGAATGGCGAACCCGGGCACAAGGAGATGAGAAATGAGGTGCGTTTTAGAAACCTTTCCCCATCACACGGTGTACCATCTTCTGGGTTTCTCATGCATGTTTTTGATGTAGGAAGATGCCCTTGAACCTGGAGATTTGGGACCCATGCGATGGGTACCACACAGTATTACTTTAAAGGGTCTGCGTTTGCTCACCCAACCTCACCAAACCTCTCAGCCCCAAGAGTGTCCACCCTTATGTCTCATCCAGCTGTGGGTCTAGATATGGTCAATCCAGGTTGCATCACAGCCCCTGAACTCATTGTGTAAGAATTTCTATCTCTTTCACTGTCGTTGTTTCATGGGTTTTTCAAAGTAATTTATTTTCATAATGGGGTTTAGCTGCTTTTCACGGCTGTGTTTATGCCGCTTCACACCCACTTGACACACTAACAGAGAGATATCAATACATAGGTTTCAAGATTATTACCAGTCAGATATATTCTTGTGCGGTGAATAGGGCGTGTTGAGTACAGTTCTCTGAGCAAGGAGTAGGTCTTGTCTACTACATATTGGGTTTATGGAACAGTATCTGAGCTAATTTGATACCCTTGTTTTATGTATCACCCCACCTCACCTTTCCCGTTAAGCAGCCATAGTGTGTTTTCTGCATGTGTGACTCTGTTCTGTTTTGTAATTCAGTTCAAGTGTAACGGTTTTTACATTCCCTCTAAAAGTGATACCTTATGAGAAGTGTCCTTTTCTGTGTGACTTATTTCACTTAGAATCGTCGTACCTAAATCCACTCATCATGCTGCTACTAACCTTATGACATTGATTTCATGGCTGAGTGATATTCCATTGTACATAAGGACCACAACTTCTTTATCCATTTTTCTCTTTCCTGGGATATTTAAGGTGGAATGAAGTGGAGGTCCTTGTCAACAGAGCAGCCCTCAACTTTGGGGTGCTTGTGTCTTGCTGATTTTTCATTTTCCCAATTTATACCCCCATGAGTGGAAGTGCCCTATGCTCTCTAAGCTGTGTTTTTTAGATGTTTCAGGACTCACTGTACACTTCTCCAGAGTGGCTGTTGGCAATTTACATCCCGCCCATCAGTGTAGCAAGGCTCCCATTTCTCCATGGCCTGTCCTGCATTTCTGGTTTTGACACTTTTTTCAGCATGGCCCTTTTGACTGATGGGAAGCGAGACTTCTCTGTAGCGCTGATTTGCCTTTCCAGGTTGCTTGGTTGGACAAAAAGGGCGTATGCATTTTTTCCTGAATATATTCAGGAAAAAACGCATACGCCCTTTTTGGCCAAGGGCATCATTGTCAACGTTTTGCCGCTTTTCATGTGCTTTAAAGGCGATTCGTATCTACCTCCTGAAATCTGTTTCGTGCAATTCTGCCTTGATTTCAAATCCTCTTCTTTGCCTTCCCTCAATATATTTGTGGACGAGAGTTATCATTTATAACTCTGCAGGTTTGTGAATTGCAGTGCCCTGAACCTCCATTTTACAACTCGCTTTTTTGGGAGCTGGCCGCAAAAGCGCAGGATGGCTTCAGGCCCTGTTCTGGTTCCGGGGGGCAGGCTGAGCCTGTGGTTAATTCTTCTTCCTGATGGGAAAATAGAGTGACCTGTGCCTGTCCCGACACCAAGAGCTAGTCTCTCGTTGGTTCCCCGTCTTCCCGTTCATCCTCAGGACAAATTGCAACCTGTACGGAACAGGAGGTTAAAGGTGCTGATGCTCCAAGTAGGGAGATTGCTAGTAAAGTGGCTGGAATGGCGAACCCGGGCACAAGGAGATGAGAAATGAGGTGCGTTTTAGAAACCTTTCCCCATCACACGGTGTACCATCTTCTGGGTTTCTCATGCATGTTTTTGATGTAGGAAGATGCCCTTGAACCTGGAGATTTGGGACCCATGCGATGGGTACCACACAGTATTACTTTAAAGGGTCTGCGTTTGCTCACCCAACCTCACCAAACCTCTCAGCCCCAAGAGTGTCCACCCTTATGTCTCATCCAGCTGTGGGTCTAGATATGGTCAATCCAGGTTGCATCACAGCCCCTGAACTCATTGTGTAAGAATTTCTATCTCTTTCACTGTCGTTGTTTCATGGGTTTTTCAAAGTAATTTATTTTCATAATGGGGTTTAGCTGCTTTTCACGGCTGTGTTTATGCCGCTTCACACCCACTTGACACACTAACAGAGAGATATCAATACATAGGTTTTAAGATTATTACTAGTCAGATATATTCTTGTGCGGTGAATAGGGCGTGTTGAGTCCAGTTCTCTGAGCAAGGAGTAGGTCTTGTCTACTACATATTGGGTTTATGGAACGGTATCTGAGCTAATTTGATACCCTTGTTTTATGTATCACCCCACCTCACCTTTCCCGTTAAGCAGCCATAGTGTGTTTTCTGCATGTGTGACTCTGTTCTGTTTTGTAATTCAGTTCAAGTGTAACGGTTTTTACATTCCCTCTAAAAGTGATACCTTATGAGAAGTGTCCTTTTCTGTGTGACTTATTTCACTTAGAATCGTCGTACCTAAATCCACTCATCATGCTGCTACTAACCTTATGACATTGATTTCATGGCTGAGTGATATTCCATTGTACATAAGGACCACAACTTCTTTATCCATTTTTCTCTTTCCTGGGATATTTAAGGTGGAATGAAGTGGAGGTCCTTGTCAACAGAGCAGCCCTCAACTTTGGGGTGCTTGTGTCTTGCTGATTTTTCATTTTCCCAATTTATACCCCCATGAGTGGAAGTGCCCTATGCTCTCTAAGCTGTGTTTTTTAGATGTTTCAGGACTCACCGTACACTTCTCCAGAGTGGCTGTTGGCAATTTACATCCCGCCCATCAGTGTAGCAAGGCTCCCATTTCTCCATGGCCTGTCCTGCATTTCTGGTTTTGACACTTTTTTCAGCATGGCCCTTTTGACCGATGGGAAGCGAGACTTCTCTGTAGCGCTGATTTGCCTTTCCAGGTTGCTTGGTTGGCCAAAAAGGGCGTATGCGTTTTTTCCTGAATATATTCAGGAAAAAACGCATACGCCCTTTTTGGCCAAGGGCATCATTGTCAACGTTTTGCCGCTTTTCATGTGCTTTAAAGGCGATTCGTATCTACCTCCTGAAATCTGTTTCGTGCAATTCTGCCTTGATTTCAAATCCTCTTCTTTGCCTTCCCTCAATATATTTGTGGACGAGAGTTATCATTTATAACTCTGCAGGTTTGTGAATTGCAGTGCCCTGAACCTCCATTTTACAACTCGCTTTTTTGGGAGCTGGCCGCAAAAGCGCAGGATGGCTTCAGGCCCTGTTCTGGTTCCGGGGGGCAGGCTGAGCCTGTGGTTAATTCTTCTTCCTGATGGGAAAATAGAGTGACCTGTGCCTGTCCCGACAACAAGAGCTAGTCTCTCGTTGGTTCCCCGTCTTCCCGTTCATCCTCAGGACAAATTGCAACCTGTACGGAACAGGAGGTTAAAGGTGCTGATGCTCCAAGTAGGGAGATTGCTAGTAAAGTGGCTGGAATGGCGAACCCGGGCACAAGGAGATGAGAAATGAGGTGCGTTTTAGAAACCTTTCCCCATCACACGGTGTACCATCTTCTGGGTTTCTCATGCATGTTTTCGATGTAGGAAGATGCCCTTGAACCTGGAGATTTGGGACCCATGCGATGGGTACCACGCAGTATTACTTTAAAGGGTCTGCGTTTGCTCACCCAACCTCACCAAACCTCTCAGCCCCAAGAGTGTCCACCCTTATGTCTCATCCAGCTGTGGGTCTAGATATGGTCAATCCAGGTTGCATCACAGCCCCTGAACTCATTGTGTAAGAATTTCTATCTCTTTCACTGTCGTTGTTTCATGGGTTTTTCAAAGTAATTTATTTTCATAATGGGGTTTAGCTGCTTTTCACGGCTGTGTTTATGCCGCTTCACACCCACTTGACACACTAACAGAGAGATATCAATACATAGGTTTTAAGATTATTACCAGTCAGATATATTCTTGTGCGGTGAATAGGGCGTGTTGAGTCCAGTTCTCTGAGCAAGGAGTAGGTCTTGTCTACTACATATTGGGTTTATGGAACAGTATCTGAGCTAATTTGATACCCTTGTTTTATGTATCACCCCACCTCACCTTTCCCGTTAAGCAGCCATAGTCTGTTTTCTGCATGTGTGACTCTGTTCTGTTTTGTAATTCAGTTCAAGTGTAACGGTTTTTACATTCCCTCTAAAAGTGATACCTTATGAGAAGTGTCCTTTTCTGTGTGACTTATTTCACTTAGAATCGTCGTACCTAAATCCACTCATCATGCTGCTACTAACCTTATGACATTGATTTCATGGCTGAGTGATATTCCATTGTACATAAGGACCACAACTTCTTTATCCATTTTTCTCTTTCCTGGGATATTTAAGGTGGAATGAAGTGGAGGTCCTTGTCAACAGAGCAGCCCTCAACTTTGGGGTGCTTGTGTCTTGCTGATTTTTCATTTTCCCAATTTATACCCCCATGAGTGGAAGTGCCCTATGCTCTCTAAGCTGTGTTTTTTAGATGTTTCAGGACTCACCGTACACTTGTCCAGAGTGGCTGTTGGCAATTTACATCCCGCCCATCAGTGTAGCAAGGCTCCCATTTCTCCATGGCCTGTCCTGCATTTCTGGTTTTGACACTTTTTTCAGCATGGCCCTTTTGACCGATGGGAAGCGAGACTTCTCTGTAGCGCTGATTTGCCTTTCCAGGTTGCTTGGTTGGCCAAAAAGGGCGTATGCGTTTTTTCCTGAATATATTCAGGAAAAAACGCATACGCCCTTTTTGGCCAAGGGCATCATTGTCAACGTTTTGCCGCTTTTCATGTGCTTTAAAGGCGATTCGTATCTACCTCCTGAAATCTGTTTCGTGCAATTCTGCCTTGATTTCAAATCCTCTTCTTTGCCTTCCCTCAATATATTTGTGGACGAGAGTTATCATTTATAACTCTGCAGGTTTGTGAATTGCAGTGCCCTGAACCTCCATTTTACAACTCGCTTTTTTGGGAGCTGGCCGCAAAAGCGCAGGATGGCTTCAGGCCCTGTTCTGGTTCCGGGGGGCAGGCTGAGCCTGTGGTTAATTCTTCTTCCTGATGGGAAAATAGAGTGACCTGTGCCTGTCCCGACACCAAGAGCTAGTCTCTCGTTGGTTCCCCGTCTTCCCGTTCATCCTCAGGACAAATTGCAACCTGTACGGAACAGGAGGTTAAAGGTGCTGATGCTCCAAGTAGGGAGATTGCTAGTAAAGTGGCTGGAATGGCGAACCCGGGCACAAGGAGATGAGAAATGAGGTGCGTTTTAGAAACCTTTCCCCATCACACGGTGTACCATCTTCTGGGTTTCTCATGCATGTTTTCGATGTAGGAAGATGCCCTTGAACCTGGAGATTTGGGACCCATGCGATGGGTACCACGCAGTATTACTTTAAAGGGTCTGCGTTTGCTCACCCAACCTCACCAAACCTCTCAGCCCCAAGAGTGTCCACCCTTATGTCTCATCCAGCTGTGGGTCTAGATATGGTCAATCCAGGTTGCATCACAGCCCCTGAACTCATTGTGTAAGAATTTCTATCTCTTTCACTGTCGTTGTTTCATGGGTTTTTCAAAGTAATTTATTTTCATAATGGGGTTTAGCTGCTTTTCACGGCTGTGTTTATGCCGCTTCACACCCACTTGACACACTAACAGAGAGATATCAATACATAGGTTTTAAGATTATTACCAGTCAGATATATTCTTGTGCGGTGAATAGGGCGTGCTGAGTCCAGTTCTCTGAGCAAGGAGTAGGTCTTGTCTACTACATATTGGGTTTATGGAACAGTATCTGAGCTAATTTGATACCCTTGTTTTATGTATCACCCCACCTCACCTTTCCCGTTAAGCAGCCATAGTCTGTTTTCTGCATGTGTGACTCTGTTCTGTTTTGTAATTCAGTTCAAGTGTAACGGTTTTTACATTCCCTCTAAAAGTGATACTTTATGAGAAGTGTCCTTTTCTGTGTGACTTATTTCACTTAGAATCGTCGTACCTAAATCCACTCATCATGCTGCTACTAACCTTATGACATTGATTTCATGGCTGAGTGATATTCCATTGTACATAAGGACCACAACTTCTTTATCCATTTTTCTCTTTCCTGGGATATTTAAAGTGGAATGAAGTGGAGGTCCTTGTCAACAGAGCAGCCCTCAACTTTGGGGTGCTTGTGTCTTGCTGATTTTTCATTTTCCCAATTTATACCCCCATGAGTGGAAGTGCCCTATGCTCTCTAAGCTGTGTTTTTTAGATGTTTCAGGACTCACCGTACACTTCTCCAGAGTGGCTGTTGGCAATTTACATCCCGCCCATCAGTGTAGCAAGGCTCCCATTTCTCCATGGCCTGTCCTGCATTTCTGGTTTTGACACTTTTTTCAGCATGGCCCTTTTGACCGATGGGAAGCGAGACTTCTCTGTAGCGCTGATTTGCCTTTCCAGGTTGCTTGGTTGGCCAAAAAGGGCGTATGCGTTTTTTCCTGAATATATTCAGGAAAAAACGCATACGCCCTTTTTGGCCAAGGGCATCATTGTCAACGTTTTGCCGCTTTTCATGTGCTTTAAAGGCGATTCGTATCTACCTCCTGAAATCTGTTTCGTGCAATTCTGCCTTGATTTCAAATCCTCTTCTTTGCCTTCCCTCAATATATTTGTGGACGAGAGTTATCATTTATAACTCTGCAGGTTTGTGAATTGCAGTGCCCTGAACCTCCATTTTACAACTCGCTTTTTTGGGAGCTGGCCGCAAAAGCGCAGGATGGCTTCAGGCCCTGTTCTGGTTCCGGGGGGCAGGCTGAGCCTGTGGTTAATTCTTCTTCCTGATGGGAAAATAGAGTGACCTGTGCCTGTCCCGACACCAAGAGCTAGTCTCTCGTTGGTTCCCCGTCTTCCCGTTCATCCTCAGGACAAATTGCAACCTGTACGGAACAGGAGGTTAAAGGTGCTGATGCTCCAAGTAGGGAGATTGCTAGTAAAGTGGCTGGAATGGCGAACCCGGGCACAAGGAGATGAGAAATGAGGTGCGTTTTAGAAACCTTTCCCCATCACACGGTGTACCATCTTCTGGGTTTCTCATGCATGTTTTCGATGTAGGAAGATGCCCTTGAACCTGGAGATTTGGGACCCATGCGATGGGTACCACGCAGTATTACTTTAAAGGGTCTGCGTTTGCTCACCCAACCTCACCAAACCTCTCAGCCCCAAGAGTGTCCACCCTTATGTCTCATCCAGCTGTGGGTCTAGATATGGTCAATCCAGGTTGCATCACAGCCCCTGAACTCATTGTGTAAGAATTTCTATCTCTTTCACTGTCGTTGTTTCATGGGTTTTTCAAAGTAATTTATTTTCATAATGGGGTTTAGCTGCTTTTCACGGCTGTGTTTATGCCGCTTCACACCCACTTGACACACTAACAGAGAGATATCAATACATAGGTTTTAAGATTATTACTAGTCAGATATATTCTTGTGCGGTGAATAGGGCGTGTTGAGTCCAGTTCTCTGAGCAAGGAGTAGGTCTTGTCTACTACATATTGGGTTTATGGAACGGTATCTGAGCTAATTTGATACCCTTGTTTTATGTATCACCCCACCTCACCTTTCCCGTTAAGCAGCCATAGTCTGTTTTCTGCATGTGTGACTCTGTTCTGTTTTGTAATTCAGTTCAAGTGTAACGGTTTTTACATTCCCTCTAAAAGTGATACCTTATGAGAAGTGTCCTTTTCTGTGTGACTTATTTCACTTAGAATCGTCGTACCTAAATCCACTCATCATGCTGCTACTAACCTTATGACATTGATTTCATGGCTGAGTGATATTCCATTGTACATAAGGACCACAACTTCTTTATCCATTTTTCTCTTTCCTGGGATATTGAAGGTGGAATGAAGTGGAGGTCCTTGTCAACAGAGCAGCCCTCAACTTTGGGGTGCTTGTGTCTTGCTGATTTTTCATTTTCCCAATTTATACCCCCATGAGTGGAAGTGCCCTATGCTCTCTAAGCTGTGTTTTTTAGATGTTTCAGGACTCACCGTACACTTCTCCAGAGTGGCTGTTGGCAATTTACATCCCGCCCATCAGTGTAGCAAGGCTCCCATTTCTCCATGGCCTGTCCTGCATTTCTGGTTTTGACACTTTTTTCAGCATGGCCCTTTTGACCGATGGGAAGCGAGACTTCTCTGTAGCGCTGATTTGCCTTTCCAGGTTGCTTGGTTGGCCAAAAAGGGCGTATGCGTTTTTTCCTGAATATATTCAGGAAAAAACGCATACGCCCTTTTTGGCCAAGGGCATCATTGTCAACGTTTTGCCGCTTTTCATGTGCTTTAAAGGCGATTCGTATCTACCTCCTGAAATCTGTTTCGTGCAATTCTGCCTTGATTTCAAATCCTCTTCTTTGCCTTCCCTCAATATATTTGTGGACGAGAGTTATCATTTATAACTCTGCAGGTTTGTGAATTGCAGTGCCCTGAACCTCCATTTTACAACTCGCTTTTTTGGGAGCTGGCCGCAAAAGCGCAGGATGGCTTCAGGCCCTGTTCTGGTTCCGGGGGGCAGGCTGAGCCTGTGGTTAATTCTTCTTCCTGATGGGAAAATAGAGTGACCTGTGCCTGTCCCGACACCAAGAGCTAGTCTCTCGTTGGTTCCCCGTCTTCCCGTTCATCCTCAGGACAAATTGCAACCTGTACGGAACAGGAGGTTAAAGGTGCTGATGCTCCAAGTAGGGAGATTGCTAGTAAAGTGGCTGGAATGGCGAACCCGGGCACAAGGAGATGAGAAATGAGGTGCGTTTTAGAAACCTTTCCCCATCACACAGTGTACCATCTTCTGGGTTTCTCATGCATGTTTTTGATGTAGGAAGATGCCCTTGAACCTGGAGATTTGGGACCCATGCGATGGGTACCACACAGTATTACTTTAAAGGGTCTGCGTTTGCTCACCCAACCTCACCAAACCTCTCAGCCCCAAGAGTGTCCACCCTTATGTCTCATCCAGCTGTGGGTCTAGATATGGTCAATCCAGGTTGCATCACAGCCCCTGAACTCATTGTGTAAGAATTTCTATCTCTTTCACTGTCGTTGTTTCATGGGTTTTTCAAAGTAATTTATTTTCATAATGGGGTTTAGCTGCTTTTCACGGCTGTGTTTATGCCGCTTCACACCCACTTGACACACTAACAGAGAGATATCAATACATAGGTTTTAAGATTATTACCAGTCAGATATATTCTTGTGCGGTGAATAGGGCGTGTTGAGTCCAGTTCTCTGAGCAAGGAGTAGGTCTTGTCTACTACATATTGGGTTTATGGAACGGTATCTGAGCTAATTTGATACCCTTGTTTTATGTATCACCCCACCTCACCTTTCCCGTTAAGCAGCCATAGTCTGTTTTCTGCATGTGTGACTCTGTTCTGTTTTGTAATTCAGTTCAAGTGTAACGGTTTTTACATTCCCTCTAAAAGTGATACCTTATGAGAAGTGTCCTTTTCTGTGTGACTTATTTCACTTAGAATCGTCGTACCTAAATCCACTCATCATGCTGCTACTAACCTTATGACATTGATTTCATGGCTGAGTGATATTCCATTGTACATAAGGACCACAACTTCTTTATCCATTTTTCTCTTTCCTGGGATATTGAAGGTGGAATGAAGTGGAGGTCCTTGTCAACAGAGCAGCCCTCAACTTTGGGGTGCTTGTGTCTTGCTGATTTTTCATTTTCCCAATTTATACCCCCATGAGTGGAAGTGCCCTATGCTCTCTAAGCTGTGTTTTTCAGATGTTTCAGGACTCACCGTACACTTCTCCAGAGTGGCTGTTGGCAATTTACATCCCGCCCATCAGTGTAGCAAGGCTCCCATTTCTCCATGGCCTGTCCTGCATTTCTGGTTTTGACACTTTTTTCAGCATGGCCCTTTTGACCGATGGGAAGCGAGACTTCTCTGTAGCGCTGATTTGCCTTTCCAGGTTGCTTGGTTGGCCAAAAAGGGCGTATGCGTTTTTTCCTGAATATATTCAGGAAAAAACGCATACGCCCTTTTTGGCCAAGGGCATCATTGTCAACGTTTTGCCGCTTTTCATGTGCTTTAAAGGCGATTCGTATCTACCTCCTGAAATCTGTTTCGTGCAATTCTGCCTTGATTTCAAATCCTCTTCTTTGCCTTCCCTCAATATATTTGTGGACGAGAGTTATCATTTATAACTCTGCAGGTTTGTGAATTGCAGTGCCCTGAACCTCCATTTTACAACTCGCTTTTTTGGGAGCTGGCCGCAAAAGCGCAGGATGGCTTCAGGCCCTGTTCTGGTTCCGGGGGGCAGGCTGAGCCTGTGGTTAATTCTTCTTCCTGATGGGAAAATAGAGTGACCTGTGCCTGTCCCGACACCAAGAGCTAGTCTCTCGTTGGTTCCCCGTCTTCCCGTTCATCCTCAGGACAAATTGCAACCTGTACGGAACAGGAGGTTAAAGGTGCTGATGCTCCAAGTAGGGAGATTGCTAGTAAAGTGGCTGGAATGGCAAACCCGGGCACAAGGAGATGAGAAATGAGGTGCGTTTTAGAAACCTTTCCCCATCACACGGTGTACCATCTTCTGGGTTTCTCATGCATGTTTTTGATGTAGGAAGATGCCCTTGAAGCTGGAGATTTGGGACCCATGCGATGGGTACCACGCAGTATTACTTTAAAGGGTCTGCGTTTGCTCACCCAACCTCACCAAACCTCTCAGCCCCAAGAGTGTCCACCCTTATGTCTCATCCAGCTGTGGGTCTAGATATGGTCAATCCAGGTTGCATCACAGCCCCTGAACGCATTGTGTAAGAATTTCTCTCTCTTTCACTTTCGTTGTTTCATGGGTTTTTCAAAGTAATTTATTTTCATAATGGGGTTTAGCTGCTTTTCACGGCTGTGTTTATGCCGCTTCACACCCACTTGACACACTAACAGAGAGATATCAATACATAGGTTTTAAGATTATTACCAGTCAGATATATTCTTGTGCGGTGAATAGGGCGTGTTGAGTCCAGTTCTCTGAGCAAGGAGTAGGTCTTGTCTACTACATATTGGGTTTATGGAACAGTATCTGAGCTAATTTGATACCCTTGTTTTATGTATCACCCCACCTCACCTTTCCCGTTAAGCAGCCATAGTCTGTTTTCTGCATGTGTGACTCTGTTCTGTTTTGTAATTCAGTTCAAGTGTAACGGTTTTTACATTCCCTCTATCAGTGATACCTTATGAGAAGTGTCCTTTTCTGTGTGACTTATTTCACTTAGAATCGTCGTACCTAAATCCACTCATCATGCTGCTACTAACCTTATGACATTGATTTCATGGCTGAGTGATATTCCATTGTACATAAGGACCACAACTTCTTTATCCATTTTTCTCTTTCCTGGGATATTTAAGGTGGAATGAAGTGGAGGTCCTTGTCAACAGAGCAGCCCTCAACTTTGGGGTGCTTGTGTCTTGCTGATTTTTCATTTTCCCAATTTATACCCCCATGAGTGGAAGTGCCCTATGCTCTCTAAGCTGTGTTTTTCAGATGTTTCAGGACACACCGTACACTTCTCCAGAGTGGCTGTTGGCAATTTACATCCCGCCCATCAGTGTAGCAAGGCTCCCATTTCTCCATGGCCTGTCCTGCATTTCTGGTTTTGACACTTTTTTCAGCATGGCCCTTTTGACCGATGGGAAGCGAGACTTCTCTGTAGTGCTGATTTGCCTTTCCAGGTTGCTTGGTTGGCCAAAAAGGGCGTATGCGTTTTTTCCTGAATATATTCAGGAAAAAACGCATACGCCCTTTTTGGCCAAGGGCATCATTGTCAACGTTTTGCCGCTTTTCATGTGCTTTAAAGGCGATTCGTATCTACCTCCTGAAATCTGTTTCGTGCAATTCTGCCTTGATTTCAAATCCTCTTCTTTGCCTTCCCTCAATATATTTGTGGACGAGAGTTATCATTTATAACTCTGCAGGTTTGTGAATTGCAGTGCCCTGAACCTCCATTTTACAACTCGCTTTTTTGGGAGCTGGCCGCAAAAGCGCAGGATGGCTTCAGGCCCTGTTCTGGTTCCGGGGGGCAGGCTGAGCCTGTGGTTAATTCTTCTTCCTGATGGGAAAATAGAGTGACCTGTGCCTGTCCCGACACCAAGAGCTAGTCTCTCGTTGGTTCCCCGTCTTCCCGTTCATCCTCAGGACAAATTGCAACCTGTACGGAACAGGAGGTTAAAGGTGCTGATGCTCCAAGTAGGGAGATTGCTAGTAAAGTGGCTGGAATGGCGAACCCGGGCACAAGGAGATGAGAAATGAGGTGCGTTTTAGAAACCTTTCCCCATCACACGGTGTACCATCTTCTGGGTTTCTCATGCATGTTTTTGATGTAGGAAGATGCCCTTGAACCTGGAGATTTGGGACCCATGCGATGGGTACCACGCAGTATTACTTTAAAGGGTCTGCGTTTGCTCACCCAACCTCACCAAACCTCTCAGCCCCAAGAGTGTCCACCCTTATGTCTCATCCAGCTGTGGGTCTAGATATGGTCAATCCAGGTTGCATCACAGCCCCTGAACTCATTGTGTAAGAATTTCTATCTCTTTCACTGTCATTGTTTCATGGGTTTTTCAAAGTAATTTATTTTCATAATGGGGTTTAGCTGCTTTTCACGGCTGTGTTTATGCCGCTTCACACCCACTTGACACACTAACAGAGAGATATCAATACATAGGTTTTAAGATTATTACTAGTCAGATATATTCTTGCGCGGTGAATAGGGCGTGTTGAGTCCAGTTCTCTGAGCAAGGAGTAGGTCTTGTCTACTACATATTGGGTTTATGGAACAGTATCTGAGCTAATTTGATACCCTTGTTTTATGTATCACCCCACCTCACCTTTCCCGTTAAGCAGCCATAGTCTGTTTTCTGCATGTGTGACTCTGTTCTGTTTTGTAATTCAGTTCAAGTGTAACGGTTTTTACATTCCCTCTAAAAGTGATACCTTATGAGAAGTGTCCTTTTCTGTGTGACTTATTTCACTTAGAATCGTCGTACCTAAATCCACTCATCATGCTGCTACTAACCTTATGACATTGATTTCATGGCTGAGTGATATTCCATTGTACATAAGGACCACAACTTCTTTATCCATTTTTCTCTTTCCTTGGATATTTAAGGTGGAATGAAGTGGAGGTCCTTGTCAACAGAGCAGCCCTCAACTTTGGGGTGCTTGTGTCTTGCTGATTTTTCATTTTCCCAATTTATACCCCCATGAGTGGAAGTGCCCTATGCTCTCTAAGCTGTGTTTTTTAGATGTTTCAGGACTCACCGTACACTTCTCCAGAGTGGCTGTTGGCAATTTACATCCCGCCCATCAGTGTAGCAAGGCTCCCATTTCTCCATGGCCTGTCCTGCATTTCTGGTTTTGACACTTTTTTCAGCATGGCCCTTTTGACGGATGGGAAGCGAGACTTCTCTGTAGCGCTGATTTGCCTTTCCAGGTTGCTTGGTTGGCCAAAAAGGGCGTATGCGTTTTTTCCTGAATATATTCAGGAAAAAACGCATACGCCCTTTTTGGCCAAGGGCATCATTGTCAACGTTTTGCCGCTTTTCATGTGCTTTAAAGGCGATTCGTATCTACCTCCTGAAATCTGTTTCGTGCAATTCTGCCTTGATTTCAAATCCTCTTCTTTGCCTTCCCTCAATATATTTGTGGACGAGAGTTATCATTTATAACTCTGCAGGTTTGTGAATTGCAGTGCCCTCAAGCTCCATTTTACAACTCGCTTTTTTGGGAGCTGGCCGCAAAAGCGCAGGATGGCTTCAGGCCCTGTTCTGGTTCCGGGGGGCAGGCTGAGCCTGTGGTTAATTCTTCTTCCTGATGGGAAAATAGAGTGACCTGTGCCTGTCCCGACACCAAGAGCTAGTCTCTCGTTGGTTCCCCGTCTTCCCGTTCATCCTCAGGACAAATTGCAACCTGTATGGAACAGGAGGTTAAAGGTGCTGATGCTCCAAGTAGGGAGATTGCTAGTAACGCGGCTGGAATGGCGAACCCGGGCACAAGGAGATGAGAAATGAGGTGCGTTTTAGAAACCTTTCCCCATCACACGGTGTACTATCTTCTGGGTTTCTCATGCATGTTTTCGATGTAGGAAGATGCCCTTGAACCTGGAGATTTGGGACCCATGCGATGGGTACCACGCAGTATTACTTTAAAGGGTCTGCGTTTGCTCACCCAACCTCACCAAACCTCTCAGCCCCAAGAGTGTCCACCCTTATGTCTCATCCAGCTGTGGGTCTAGATATGGTCAATCCAGGTTGCATCACAGCCCCTGAACTCATTGTGTAAGAATTTCTATCTCTTTCACTGTCGTTGTTTCATGGGTTTTCAAAGTAATTTATTTTCATAATGGGGTTTAGCTGCTTTTCACGGCTGTGTTTATGCCGCTTTACACCCACTTGACACACTAACAGAGAGATATCAATACATAGGTTTTAAGATTATTACTAGTCAGATATATTCTTGTGCGGTGAATAAGGCGTGTTGAGTCCAGTTCTCTGAGCAAGGAGTAGGTCTTGTCTACTACATATTGGGTTTATGGAACGGTATCTGAGCTAATTTGATACCCTTGTTTTATGTATCACCCCACCTCACCTTTCCCGTTAAGCAGCCATAGTCTGTTTTCTGCATGTGTGACTCTGTTCTGTTTTGTAATTCAGTTCAAGTGTAACGGTTTTTACATTCCCTCTAAAAGTGATACCTTATGAGAAGTGTCCTTTTCTGTGTGACTTATTTCACTTAGAATCGTCGTACCTAAATCCACTCATCATGCTGCTACTAACCTTATGACATTGATTTCATGGCTGAGTGATATTCCATTGTACATAAGGACCACAACTTCTTTATCCATTTTTCTCTTTCCTTGGATATTTAAGGTGGAATGAAGTGGAGGTCCTTGTCAACAGAGCAGCCCTAAACTTTGGGGTGCTTGTGTCTTGCTGATTTTTCATTTTCCCAATTTATACCCCCATGAGTGGAAGTGCCCTATGCTCTCTAAGCTGTGTTTTTCAGATGTTTCAGGACTCACCGTACACTTCTCCAGAGTGGCTGTTGGCAATTTACATCCCGCCCATCAGTGTAGCAAGGCTCCCATTTCTCCATGGCCTGTCCTGCATTTCTGGTTTTGACACTTTTTTCAGCATGGCCCTTTTGACCGATGGGAAGCGAGACTTCTCTGTAGCGCTGATTTGCCTTTCCAGGTTGCTTGGTTGGCCAAAAAGGGCGTATGCGTTTTTTCCTGAATATATTCAGGAAAAAACGCATACGCCCTTTTTGGCCAAGGGCATCATTGTCAACGTTTTGCCGCTTTTCATGTGCTTTAAAGGCGATTCGTATCTACCTCCTGAAATCTGTTTCGTGCAATTCTGCCTTGATTTCAAATCCTCTTCTTTGCCTTCCCTCAATATATTTGTGGACGAGAGTTATCATTTATAACTCTGCAGGTTTGTGAATTGCAGTGCCCTGAACCTCCATTTTACAACTCGCTTTTTTGGGAGCTGGCCGCAAAAGCGCAGGATGGCTTCAGGCCCTGTTCTGGTTCCGGGGGGCAGGCTGAGCCTGTGGTTAATTCTTCTTCCTGATGGGAAAATAGAGTGACCTGTGCCTGTCCCGACACCAAGAGCTAGTCTCTCGTTGGTTCCCCGTCTTCCCGTTCATCCTCAGGACAAATTGCAACCTGTACGGAACAGGAGGTTAAAGGTGCTGATGCTCCAAGTAGGGAGATTGCTAGTAAAGTGGCTGGAATGGCGAACCTGGGCACAAGGAGATGAGAAATGAGGTGCGTTTTAGAAACCTTTCCCCATCACACGGTGTACCATCTTCTGGGTTTCTCATGCATGTTTTCGATGTAGGAAGATGCCCTTGAACCTGGAGATTTGGGACCCATGCGATGGGTACCACGCAGTATTACTTTAAAGGGTCTGCGTTTGCTCACCCAACCTCACCAAACCTCTCAGCCCCAAGAGTGTCCACCCTTATGTCTCATCCAGCTGTGGGTCTAGATATGGTCAATCCAGGTTGCATCACAGCCCCTGAACTCATTGTGTAAGAATTTCTATCTCTTTCACTGTCGTTGTTTCATGGGTTTTTCAAAGTAATTTATTTTCATAATGGGGTTTAGCTGCTATTCACGGCTGTGTTAATGCCGCTTCACACCCACTTGACACACTAACAGAGAGATATCAATACATAGGTTTTAAGATTATTACTAGTCAGATATATTCTTGTGCGGTGAATAGGGCGTGTTGAGTCCAGTTCTCTGAGCAAGGAGTAGGTCTTGTCTACTACATATTGGGTTTATGGAACGGTATCTGAGCTAATTTGATACCCTTGTTTTATGTATCACCCCACCTCACCTTTCCCGTTAAGCAGCCATAGTCTGTTTTCTGCATGTGTGACTCTGTTCTGTTTTGTAATTCAGTTCAAGTGTAACGGTTTTTACATTCCCTCTAAAAGTGATACCTTATGAGAAGTGTCCTTTTCTGTGTGACTTATTTCACTTAGAATCGTCGTACCTAAATCCACTCATCATGCTGCTACTAACCTTATGACATTGATTTCATGGCTGAGTGATATTCCATTGTACATAAGGACCACAACTTCTTTATCCATTTTTCTCTTTCCTGGGATATTTAAGGTGGAATGAAGTGGAGGTCCTTGTCAACAGAGCAGCCCTCAACTTTGGGGTGCTTGTGTCTTGCTGATTTTTCATTTTCCCAATTTATACCCCCATGAGTGGAATTGCCCTATGCTCTCTAAGCTGTGTTTTTTAGATGTTTCAGGACTCACCGTACACTTCTCCAGAGTGGCTGTTGGCAATTTACATCCCGCCCATCAGTGTAGCAAGGCTCCCATTTCTCCATGGCCTGTCCTGCATTTCTGGTTTTGACACTTTTTTCAGCATGGCCCTTTTGACCGATGGGAAGCGAGACTTCTCTGTAGCGCTGATTTGCCTTTCCAGGTTGCTTGGTTGGCCAAAAAGGGCGTATGCGTTTTTTCCTGAATATATTCAGGAAAAAACGCATACGCCCTTTTTGGCCAAGGGCATCATTGTCAACGTTTTGCCGCTTTTCATGTGCTTTAAAGGCGATTCGTATCTACCTCCTGAAATCTGTTTCGTGCAATTCTGCCTTGATTTCAAATCCTCTTCTTTGCCTTCCCTCAATATATTTGTGGACGAGAGTTATCATTTATAACTCTGCAGGTTTGTGAATTGCAGTGCCCTGAACCTCCATTTTACAACTCGCTTTTTTGGGAGCTGGCCGCAAAAGCGCAGGATGGCTTCAGGCCCTGTTCTGGTTCCGGGGGGCAGGCTGAGCCTGTGGTTAATTCTTCTTCCTGATGGGAAAATAGAGTGACCTGTGCCTGTCCCAACACCAAGAGCTAGTCTCTCGTTGGTTCCCCGTCTTCCCGTTCATCCTCAGGACAAATTGCAACCTGTACGGAACAGGAGGTTAAAGGTGCTGATGCTCCAAGTAGGGAGATTGCTAGTAAAGTGGCTGGAATGGCGAACCCGGGCACAAGGAGATGAGAAATGAGGTGCGTTTTAGAAACCTTTCCCCATCACACGGTGTACCATCTTCTGGGTTTCTCATGCATGTTTTCGATGTAGGAAGATGCCCTTGAAGCTGGAGATTTGGGACCCATGCGATGGGTACCACGCAGTATTACTTTAAAGGGTCTGTGTTTGCTCACCCAACCTCACCAAACCTCTCAGCCCCAAGAGTGTCCACCCTTATGTCTCATCCAGCTGTGGGTCTAGATATGGTCAATCCAGGTTGCATCACAGCCCCTGAACTCATTGTGTAAGAATTTCTATCTCTTTCACTGTCGTTGTTTCATGGGTTTTTCAAAGTAATTTATTTTCATAATGGGGTTTAGCTGCTTTTCACGGCTGTGTTTATGCCGCTTTACACCCACTTGACACACTAACAGAGAGATATCAATACATAGGTTTTAAGATTATTACCAGTCAGATATATTCTTGTGCGGTGAATAGGGCGTGTTGAGTCCAGTTCTCTGAGCAAGGAGTAGGTCTTGTCTACTACATATTGGGTTTATGGAACGGTATCTGAGCTAATTTGATACCCTTGTTTTATGTATCACCCCACCTCACCTTTCCCGTTAAGCAGCCATAGTGTGTTTTCTGCATGTGTGACTCTGTTCTGTTTTGTAATTCAGTTCAAGTGTAACGGTTTTTACATTCCCTCTATCAGTGATACCTTATGAGAAGTGTCCTTTTCTGTGTGACTTATTTCACTTAGAATCGTCGTACCTAGATCCACTCATCATGCTGCTACTAACCTTATGACATTGATTTCATGGCTGAGTGATATTCCATTGTACATAAGGACCACAACTTCTTTATCCATTTTTCTCTTTCCTGGGATATTTAAGGTGGAATGAAGTGGAGGTCCTTGTCAACAGAGCAGCCCTCAACTTTGGGGTGCTTGTGTCTTGCTGATTTTTCATTTTCCCAATTTATACCCCCATGAGTGGAAGTGCCCTATGCTCTCTAAGCTGTGTTTTTCAGATGTTTCAGGACACACCGTACACTTCTCCAGAGTGGCTGTTGGCAATTTACATCCCGCCCATCAGTGTAGCAAGGCTCCCATTTCTCCATGGCCTGTCCTGCATTTCTGGTTTTGACACTTTTTTCAGCATGGCCCTTTTGACCGATGGGAAGCGAGACTTCTCTGTAGTGCTGATTTGCCTTTCCAGGTTGCTTGGTTGGCCAAAAAGGGCGTATGCGTTTTTTCCTGAATATATTCAGGAAAAAACGCATACGCCCTTTTTGGCCAAGGGCATCATTGTCAACGTTTTGCCGCTTTTCATGTGCTTTAAAGGCGATTCGTATCTACCTCCTGAAATCTGTTTCGTGCAATTCTGCCTTGATTTCAAATCCTCTTCTTTGCCTTCCCTCAATATATTTGTGGACGAGAGTTATCATTTATAACTCTGCAGGTTTGTGAATTGCAGTGCCCTGAACCTCCATTTTACAACTCGCTTTTTTGGGAGCTGGCCGCAAAAGCGCAGGATGGCTTCAGGCCCTGTTCTGGTTCCGGGGGGCAGGCTGAGCCTGTGGTTAATTCTTCTTCCTGATGGGAAAATAGAGTGACCTGTGCCTGTCCCGACACCAAGAGCTAGTCTCTCGTTGGTTCCCCGTCTTCCCGTTCATCCTCAGGACAAATTGCAACCTGTACGGAACAGGAGGTTAAAGGTGCTGATGCTCCAAGTAGGGAGATTGCTAGTAAAGTGGCTGGAATGGCGAACCCGGGCACAAGGAGATGAGAAATGAGGTGCGTTTTAGAAACCTTTCCCCATCACACGGTGTACCATCTTCTGGGTTTCTCATGCATGTTTTTGATGTAGGAAGATGCCCTTGAACCTGGAGATTTGGGACCCATGCGATGGGTACCACGCAGTATTACTTTAAAGGGTCTGCGTTTGCTCACCCAACCTCACCAAACCTCTCAGCCCCAAGAGTGTCCACCCTTATGTCTCATCCAGCTGTGGGTCTAGATATGGTCAATCCAGGTTGCATCACAGCCCCTGAACTCATTGTGTAAGAATTTCTATCTCTTTCACTGTCGTTGTTTCATGGGTTTTTCAAAGTAATTTATTTTCATAATGGGGTTTAGCTGCTTTTCATGGCTGTGTTTATGCCGCTTCACACCCACTTGACACACTAACAGAGAGATATCAATACATAGGTTTTAAGATTATTACTAGTCAGATATATTCTTGTGCGGTGAATAGGGCGTGTTGAGTCCAGTTCTCTGAGCAAGGAGTAGGTCTTGTCTACTACATATTGGGTTTATGGAACAGTATCTGAGCTAATTTGATACCCTTGTTTTATGTATCACCCCACCTCACCTTTCCCGTTAAGCAGCCATAGTCTGTTTTCTGCATGTGTGACTCTGTTCTGTTTTGTAATTCAGTTCAAGTGTAACGGTTTTTACATTCCCTCTAAAAGTGATACCTTATGAGAAGTGTCCTTTTCTGTGTGACTTATTTCACTTAGAATCGTCGTACCTAAATCCACTCATCATGCTGCTACTAACCTTATGACATTGATTTCATGGCTGAGTGATATTCCATTGTACATAAGGACCACAACTTCTTTATCCATTTTTCTCTTTCCTTGGATATTTAAGGTGGAATGAAGTGGAGGTCCTTGTCAACAGAGCAGCCCTCAACTTTGGGGTGCTTGTGTCTTGCTGATTTTTCATTTTCCCAATTTATACCCCCATGAGTGGAAGTGCCCTATGCTCTCTAAGCTGTGTTTTTTAGATGTTTCAGGACTCACCGTACACTTCTCCAGAGTGGCTGTTGGCAATTTACATCCCGCCCATCAGTGTAGCAAGGCTCCCATTTCTCCATGGCCTGTCCTGCATTTCTGGTTTTGACACTTTTTTCAGCATGGCCCTTTTGACGGATGGGAAGCGAGACTTCTCTGTAGCGCTGATTTGCCTTTCCAGGTTGCTTGGTTGGCCAAAAAGGGCGTATGCGTTTTTTCCTGAATATATTCAGGAAAAAACGCATACGCCCTTTTTGGCCAAGGGCATCATTGTCAACGTTTTGCCGCTTTTCATGTGCTTTAAAGGCGATTCGTATCTACCTCCTGAAATCTGTTTCGTGCAATTCTGCCTTGATTTCAAATCCTCTTCTTTGCCTTCCCTCAATATATTTGTGGACGAGAGTTATCATTTATAACTCTGCAGGTTTGTGAATTGCAGTGCCCTCAAGCTCCATTTTACAACTCGCTTTTTTGGGAGCTGGCCGCAAAAGCGCAGGATGGCTTCAGGCCCTGTTCTGGTTCCGGGGGGCAGGCTGAGCCTGTGGTTAATTCTTCTTCCTGATGGGAAAATAGAGTGACCTGTGCCTGTCCCGACACCAAGAGCTAGTCTCTCGTTGGTTCCCCGTCTTCCCGTTCATCCTCCGGACAAATTGCAACCTGTACGGAACAGGAGGTTAAAGGTGCTGATGCTCCAAGTAGGGAGATTGCTAGTAACGCGGCTGGAATGGCGAACCCGGGCACAAGGAGATGAGAAATGAGGTGCGTTTTAGAAACCTTTCCCCATCACACGGTGTACTATCTTCTGGGTTTCTCATGCATGTTTTCGATGTAGGAAGATGCCCTTGAACCTGGAGATTTGGGACCCATGCGATGGGTACCACGCAGTATTACTTTAAAGGGTCTGCGTTTGCTCACCCAACCTCACCAAACCTCTCAGCCCCAAGAGTGTCCACCCTTATGTCTCATCCAGCTGTGGGTCTAGATATGGTCAATCCAGGTTGCATCACAGCCCCTGAACTCATTGTGTAAGAATTTCTATCTCTTTCACTGTCGTTGTTTCATTGGTTTTTCAAAGTAATTTATTTTCATAATGGGGTTTAGCTGCTTTTCACGGCTGTGTTTATGCCGCTTTACACCCACTTGACACACTAACAGAGAGATATCAATACATAGGTTTTAAGATTATTACTAGTCAGATATATTCTTGTGCAGTGAATAGGGCGTGTTGAGTCCAGTTCTCTGAGCAAGGAGTAGGTCTTGTCTACTACATATTGGGTTTATGGAACGGTATCTGAGCTAATTTGATACCCTTGTTTTATGTATCACCCCACCTCACCTTTCCCGTTAAGCAGCCATAGTCTGTTTTCTGCATGTGTGACTCTGTTCTGTTTTGTAATTCAGTTCAAGTGTAACGGTTTTTACATTCCCTCTAAAAGTGATACCTTATGAGAAGTGTCCTTTTCTGTGTGACTTATTTCACTTAGAATCGTCGTACCTAAATCCACTCATCATGCTGCTACTAACCTTATGACATTGATTTCATGGCTGAGTGATATTCCATTGTACATAAGGACCACAACTTCTTTATCCATTTTTCTCTTTCCTGGGATATTTAAGGTGGAATGAAGTGGAGGTCCTTGTCAACAGAGCAGCCCTAAACTTTGGGGTGCTTGTGTCTTGCTGATTTTTCATTTTCCCAATTTATACCCCCATGAGTGGAAGTGCCCTATGCTCTCTAAGCTGTGTTTTTTAGATGTTTCAGGACTCACCGTACACTTCTCCAGAGTGGCTGTTGGCAATTTACATCCCGCCCATCAGTGTAGCAAGGCTCCCATTTCTCCATGGCCTGTCCTGCATTTCTGGTTTTGACACTTTTTTCAGCATGGCCCTTTTGACCGATGGGAAGCGAGACTTCTTTGTAGCGCTGATTTGCCTTTCCAGGTTGCTTGGTTGGCCAAAAAGGGCGTATGCGTTTTTTCCTGAATATATTCAGGAAAAAACGCATACGCCCTTTTTGGCCAAGGGCATCATTGTCAACGTTTTCCCGCTTTTCATGTGCTTTAAAGGCGATTCGAATCTACCTCCTGAAATCTGTTTCCTGCAATTCTGCCTTGATTTCAAATCCTCTTCTTTGCCTTCCCTCAATATATTTGTGGACGAGAGTTATCATTTATAACTCTGCAGGTTTGTGAATTGCAGTGCCCTGGACCTCCATTTTACAACTCGCTTTTTTGGGAGCTGGCCGCAAAAGCGCAGGATGGCTTCAGGCCCTGTTCTGGTTCCGGGGGGCAGGCTGAGCCTGTGGTTAATTCTTCTTCCTGATGGGAAAATAGAGTGACCTGTGCCTGTCCCAACACCAAGAGCTAGTCTCTCGTTGGTTCCCCGTCTTCCCGTTCATCCTCAGGACAAATTGCAACCTGTACGGAACAGGAGGTTAAAGGTGCTGATTTTCCAAGTAGGGAGATTGCTAGTAAAGCGGCTCGAATGGCGAACCCGGGCACAAGGAGATGAGAAATGAGGTGCGTTTTAGAAACCTTTCCCCATCACACGGTGTACTATCTTCTGGGTTTCTCATGCATGTTTTCGATGTAGGAAGATGCCCTTGAAGCTGGAGATTTGGGACCCATTCGATGGGTACCACGCAGTATTACTTTAAAGGGTCTGCGTTTGCTCACCCAACCTCACCAAACCTCTCAGCCCCAAGAGTGTCCACCCTTATGTCTCATCCAGCTGTGGGTCTAGATATGGTCAATCCAGGTTGCATCACAGCCCCTGAACGCATTGTGTAAGAATTTCTCTCTCTTTCACTGTCGTTGTTTCATGGGTTTTTCAAAGTAATTTATTTTCATAATGGGGTTTAGCTGCTTTTCACTGCTGTGTTTATGCCGCTTTACACCCACTTGACACACTAACAGAGAGATATCAATACATAGGTTTTAAGATTATTACTAGTCAGATATATTCTTGTGCGGTGAATAGGGCGTGTTGAGTCCAGTTCTCTGAGCAAGGAGTAGGTCTTGTCTATTACATATTGGGTTTATGGAACGGTATCTGAGCTAATTTGATACCCTTGTTTTATGTATCACCCCACCTCACCTTTCCCGTTAAGCAGCCATAGTCTGTTTTCTGCATGTGTGACTCTGTTCTGTTTTGTAATTCAGTTCAAGTGTAACGGTTTTTACATTCCCTCTAAAAGTGATACCTTATGAGAAGTGTCCTTTTCTGTGTGACTTATTTCACTTAGAATCGTCGTACCTAAATCCACTCATCATGCTGCTACTAACCTTATGACATTGATTTCATGGCTGAGTGATATTCCATTGTACATAAGGACCACAACTTCTTTATCCATTTTTCGCTTTCCTGGGATATTTAAGGTGGAATGAAGTGGAGGTCCTTGTCAACAGAGCAGCCCTAAACTTTGGGGTGCTTGTGTCTTGCTGATTTTTAATTTTCCCAATTTATACCCCCATGAGTGGAAGTGCCCTATGCTCTCTAAGCTGTGTTTTTTAGATGTTTCAGGACTCACCGTACACTTCTCCAGAGTGGCTGTTGGCAATTTACATCCCGCCCATCAGTGTAGCAAGGCTCCCATTTCTCCATGGCCTGTCCTGCATTTCTGGTTTTGACACTTTTTTCAGCATGGCCCTTTTGACCGATGGGAAGCAAGACTTCTCTGTAGTGCTGATTTGCCTATCCAGGTTGCTTGGTTGGCCAAAAAGGGCGTATGCGTTTTTTCCTGAATATATTCAGGAAAAAACGCATACGCCCTTTTTGGCCAAGGGCATCATTGTCAACGTTTTGCCGCTTTTCATGTGCTTTAAAGGCGATTCGTATCTACCTCCTGAAATCTGTTTCGTGCAATTCTGCCTTGATTTCAAATCCTCTTCTTTGCCTTCCCTCAATATATTTGTGGACGAGAGTTATCATTTATAACTCTGCAGGTTTGTGAATTGCAGTGCCCTCAAGCTCCATTTTACAACTCGCTTTTTTGGGAGCTGGCCGCAAAAGCGCAGGATGGCTTCAGGCCCTGTTCTGGTTCCGGGGGGCAGGCTGAGCCTGTGGTTAATTCTTCTTCCTGATGGGAAAATAGAGTGACCTGTGCCTGTCCCGACACCAAGAGCTAGTCTCTCGTTGGTTCCCCGTCTTCCCGTTCATCCTCAGGACAAATTGCAACCTGTACGGAACAGGAGGTTAAAGGTGCTGATGCTCCAAGTAGGGAGATTGCTAGTAACGCGGCTGGAATGGCGAACCCGGGCACAAGGAGATGAGAAATGAGGTGCGTTTTAGAAACCTTTCCCCATCACACGGTGTACTATCTTCTGGGTTTCTCATGCATGTTTTCGATGTAGGAAGATGCCCTTGAACCTGGAGATTTGGGACCCATGCGATGGGTACCACGCAGTATTACTTTAAAGGGTCTGCGTTTGCTCACCCAACCTCACCAAACCTCTCAGCCCCAAGAGTGTCCACCCTTATGTCTCATCCAGCTGTGGGTCTAGATATGGTCAATCCAGGTTGCATCACAGCCCCTGAACTCATTGTGTAAGAATTTCTATCTCTTTCACTGTCGTTGTTTCATGGGTTTTTCAAAGTAATTTATTTTCATAATGGGGTTTAGCTGCTTTTCACGGCTGTGTTTATGCCGCTTTACACCCACTTGACACACTAACAGAGAGATATCAATACATAGGTTTTAAGATTATTACTAGTCAGATATTTTCTTGTGCGGTGAATAGGGTGTGTTGAGTCCAGTTCTCTGAGCAAGGAGTAGGTCTTGTCTACTACATATTGGGTTTATGGAACGGTATCTGAGCTAATTTGATACCCTTGTTTTATGTATCACCCCACCTCACCTTTCCCGTTAAGCAGCCATAGTCTGTTTTCTGCATGTGTGACTCTGTTCTGTTTTGTAATTCAGTTCAAGTGTAACGGTTTTTACATTCCCTCTAAAAGTGATACCTTATGAGAAGTGTCCTTTTCTGTGTGACTTATTTCACTTAGAATCGTCGTACCTAAATCCACTCATCATGCTGCTACTAACCTTATGACATTGATTTCATGGCTGAGTGATATTCCATTGTACATAAGGACCACAACTTCTTTATCCATTTTTCTCTTTCCTGGGATATTTAAGGTGGAATGAAGTGGAGGTCCTTGTCAACAGAGCAGCCCTAAACTTTGGGGTGCTTGTGTCTTGCTGATTTTTAATTTTCCCAATTTATACCCCCATGAGTGGAAGTGCCCTATGCTCTCTAAGCTGTGTTTTTCAGATGTTTCAGGACTCACCGTACACTTCTCCAGAGTGGCTGTTGGCAATTTACATCCCGCCCATCAGTGTAGCAAGGCTCCCATTTCTCCATGGCCTGTCCTGCATTTCTGGTTTTGACACTTTTTTCAGCATGGCCCTTTTGACCGATGGGAAGCGAGACTTCTTTGTAGCGCTGATTTGCCTTTCCAGGTTGCTTGGTTGGCCAAAAAGGGCGTATGCGTTTTTTCCTGAATATATTCAGGAAAAAACGCATACGCCCTTTTTGGCCAAGGGCATCATTGTCAACGTTTTCCCGCTTTTCATGTGCTTTAAAGGCGATTCGAATCTACCTCCTGAAATCTGTTTCCTGCAATTCTGCCTTGATTTCAAATCCTCTTCTTTGCCTTCCCTCAATATATTTGTGGACGAGAGTTATCATTTATAACTCTGCAGGTTTGTGAATTGCAGTGCCCTGGACCTCCATTTTACAACTCGCTTTTTTGGGAGCTGGCCGCAAAAGCGCAGGATGGCTTCAGGCCCTGTTCTGGTTCCGGGGGGCAGGCTGAGCCTGTGGTTAATTCTTCTTCCTGATGGGAAAATAGAGTGACCTGTGCCTGTCCCAACACCAAGAGCTAGTCTCTCGTTGGTTCCCCGTCTTCCCGTTCATCCTCAGGACAAATTGCAACCTGTACGGAACAGGAGGTTAAAGGTGCTGATTTTCCAAGTAGGGAGATTGCTAGTAAAGCGGCTCGAATGGCGAACCCGGGCACAAGGAGATGAGAAATGAGGTGCGTTTTAGAAACCTTTCCCCATCACACGGTGTACTATCTTCTGGGTTTCTCATGCATGTTTTCGATGTAGGAAGATGCCCTTGAAGCTGGAGATTTGGGACCCATTCGATGGGTACCACGCAGTATTACTTTAAAGGGTCTGCGTTTGCTCACCCAACCTCACCAAACCTCTCAGCCCCAAGAGTGTCCACCCTTATGTCTCATCCAGCTGTGGGTCTAGATATGGTCAATCCAGGTTGCATCACAGCCCCTGAACGCATTGTGTAAGAATTTCTCTCTCTTTCACTGTCGTTGTTTCATGGGTTTTTCAAAGTAATTTATTTTCATAATGGGGTTTAGCTGCTTTTCACTGCTGTGTTTATGCCGCTTTACACCCACTTGACACACTAACAGAGAGATATCAATACATAGGTTTTAAGATTATTACTAGTCAGATATATTCTTGTGCGGTGAATAGGGCGTGTTGAGTCCAGTTCTCTGAGCAAAGAGTAGGTCTTGTCTATTACATATTGGGTTTATGGAACGGTATCTGAGCTAATTTGATACCCTTGTTTTATGTATCACCCCACCTCACCTTTCCCGTTAAGCAGCCATAGTCTGTTTTCTGCATGTGTGACTCTGTTCTGTTTTGTAATTCAGTTCAAGTGTAACGGTTTTTACATTCCCTCTAAAAGTGATACCTTATGAGAAGTGTCCTTTTCTGTGTGACTTATTTCACTTAGAATCGTCGTACCTAAATCCACTCATCATGCTGCTACTAACCTTATGACATTGATTTCATGGCTGAGTGATATTCCATTGTACATAAGGACCACAACTTCTTTATCCATTTTTCTCTTTCCTGGGATATTTAAGGTGGAATGAAGTGGAGGTCCTTGTCAACAGAGCAGCCCTAAACTTTGGGGTGCTTGTGTCTTGCTGATTTTTAATTTTCCCAATTTATACCCCCATGAGTGGAAGTGCCCTATGCTCTCTAAGCTGTGTTTTTTAGATGTTTCAGGACTCACCGTACACTTCTCCAGAGTGGCTGTTGGCAATTTACATCCCGCCCATCAGTGTAGCAAGGCTCCCATTTCTCCATGGCCTGTCCTGCATTTCTGGTTTTGACACTTTTTTCAGCATGGCCCTTTTGACCGATGGGAAGCAAGACTTCTCTGTAGTGCTGATTTGCCTATCCAGGTTGCTTGGTTGGCCAAAAAGGGCGTATGCGTTTTTTCCTGAATATATTCAGGAAAAAACGCATACGCCCTTTTTGGCCAAGGGCATCATTGTCAACGTTTTGCCGCTTTTCATGTGCTTTAAAGGCGATTCGTATCTACCTCCTGAAATCTGTTTCGTGCAATTCTGCCTTGATTTCAAATCCTCTTCTTTGCCTTCCCTCAATATATTTGTGGACGAGAGTTATCATTTATAACTCTGCAGGTTTGTGAATTGCAGTGCCCTCAAGCTCCATTTTACAACTCGCTTTTTTGGGAGCTGGCCGCAAAAGCGCAGGATGGCTTCAGGCCCTGTTCTGGTTCCGGGGGGCAGGCTGAGCCTGTGGTTAATTCTTCTTCCTGATGGGAAAATAGAGTGACCTGTGCCTGTCCCGACACCAAGAGCTAGTCTCTCGTTGGTTCCCCGTCTTCCCGTTCATCCTCAGGACAAATTGCAACCTGTACGGAACAGGAGGTTAAAGGTGCTGATGCTCCAAGTAGGGAGATTGCTAGTAACGCGGCTGGAATGGCGAACCCGGGCACAAGGAGATGAGAAATGAGGTGCGTTTTAGAAACCTTTCCCCATCACACGGTGTACTATCTTCTGGGTTTCTCATGCATGTTTTCGATGTAGGAAGATGCCCTTGAACCTGGAGATTTGGGACCCATGCGATGGGTACCACGCAGTATTACTTTAAAGGGTCTGCGTTTGCTCACCCAACCTCACCAAACCTCTCAGCCCCAAGAGTGTCCACCCTTATGTCTCATCCAGCTGTGGGTCTAGATATGGTCAATCCAGGTTGCATCACAGCCCCTGAACTCATTGTGTAAGAATTTCTATCTCTTTCACTGTCGTTGTTTCATGGGTTTTTCAAAGTAATTTATTTTCATAATGGGGTTTAGCTGCTTTTCACGGCTGTGTTTATGCCGCTTTACACCCACTTGACACACTAACAGAGAGATATCAATACATAGGTTTTAAGATTATTACTAGTCAGATATTTTCTTGTGCGGTGAATAGGGCGTGTTGAGTCCAGTTCTCTGAGCAAGGAGTAGGTCTTGTCTACTACATATTGGGTTTATGGAACGGTATCTGAGCTAATTTGATACCCTTGTTTTATGTATCACCCCACCTCACCTTTCCCGTTAAGCAGCCATAGTCTGTTTTCTGCATGTGTGACTCTGTTCTGTTTTGTAATTCAGTTCAAGTGTAACGGTTTTTACATTCCCTCTAAAAGTGATACCTTATGAGAAGTGTCCTTTTCTGTGTGACTTATTTCACTTAGAATCGTCGTACCTAAATCCACTCATCATGCTGCTACTAACCTTATGACATTGATTTCATGGCTGAGTGATATTCCATTGTACATAAGGACCACAACTTCTTTATCCATTTTTCTCTTTCCTGGGATATTTAAGGTGGAATGAAGTGGAGGTCCTTGTCAACAGAGCAGCCCTAAACTTTGGGGTGCTTGTGTCTTGCTGATTTTTCATTTTCCCAATTTATACCCCCATGAGTGGAAGTGCCCTATGCTCTCTAAGCTGTGTTTTTCAGATGTTTCAGGACTCACCGTACACTTCTCCAGAGTGGCTGTTGGCAATTTACATCCCGCCCATCAGTGTAGCAAGGCTCCCATTTCTCCATGGCCTGTCCTGCATTTCTGGTTTTGACACTTTTTTCAGCATGGCCCTTTTGACCGATGGGAAGCGAGACTTCTTTGTAGCGCTGATTTGCCTTTCCAGGTTGCTTGGTTGGCCAAAAAGGGCGTATGCGTTTTTTCCTGAATATATTCAGGAAAAAACGCATACGCCCTTTTTGGCCAAGGGCATCATTGTCAACGTTTTCCCGCTTTTCATGTGCTTTAAAGGCGATTCGAATCTACCTCCTGAAATCTGTTTCCTGCAATTCTGCCTTGATTTCAAATCCTCTTCTTTGCCTTCCCTCAATATATTTGTGGACGAGAGTTATCATTTATAACTCTGCAGGTTTGTGAATTGCAGTGCCCTGAACCTCCATTTTACAACTCGCTTTTTTGGGAGCTGGCCGCAAAAGCGCAGGATGGCTTCAGGCCCTGTTCTGGTTCCGGGGGGCAGGCTGAGCCTGTGGTTAATTCTTCTTCCTGATGGGAAAATAGAGTGACCTGTGCCTGTCCCGACACCAAGAGCTAGTCTCTCGTTGGTTCCCCGTCTTCCCGTTCATCCTCAGGACAAATTGCAACCTGTACGGAACAGGAGGTTAAAGGTGCTGATGCTCCAAGTAGGGAGATTGCTAGTAACGCGGCTGGAATGGCGAACCCGGGCACAAGGAGATGAGAAATGAGGTGCGTTTTAGAAACCTTTCCCCATCACACGGTGTACCATCTTCTGGGTTTCTCATGCATGTTTTCGATGTAGGAAGATGCCCTTGAACCTGGAGATTTGGGACCCATGCGATGGGTACCACGCAGTATTACTTTAAAGGGTCTGCGTTTGCTCACCCAACCTCACCAAACCTCTCAGCCCCAAGAGTGTCCACCCTTATGTCTCATCCAGCTGTGGGTCTAGATATGGTCAATCCAGGTTGCATCACAGCCCCTGAACTCATTGTGTAAGAATTTCTATCTCTTTCACTGTCGTTGTTTCATGGGTTTTTCAAAGTAATTTATTTTCATAATGGGGTTTAGCTGCTTTTCACTGCTGTGTTTATGCCGCTTTACACCCACTAGACACACTAACAGAGAGATATCAATACATAGGTTTTAAGATTATTACTAGTCAGATATATTCTTGTGCGGTGAATAGGGCGTGTTGAGTCCAGTTCTCTGAGCAAGGAGTAGGTCTTGTCTATTACATATTGGGTTTATGGAACAGTATCTGAGCTAATTTGATACCCTTGTTTTATGTATCACCCCACCTCACCTTTCCTGTTAAGCAGCCATAGTCTGTTTTCTGCATGTGTGACTCTGTTCTGTTTTGTAATTCAGTTCAAGTGTAACGGTTTTTACATTCCCTCTAAAAGTGATACCTTATGAGAAGTGTCCTTTTCTGTGTGACTTATTTCACTTAGAATCGTCGAACCTAAATCCACTCATCATGCTGCTACTAACCTTATGACATTGATTTCATGGCTGAGTGATATTCCATTGTACATAAGGACCACAACTTCTTTATCCATTTTTCTCTTTCCTTGGATATTTAAGGTGGAATGAAGTGGAGGTCCTTGTCAACAGAGCAGCCCTAAACTTTGGGGTGCTTGTGTCTTGCTGATTTTTCATTTTCCCAATTTATACCCCCATGAGTGGAAGTGCCCTATGCTCTCTAAGCTGTGTTTTTCAGATGTTTCAGGACACACCGTACACTTCTCCAGAGTGGCTGTTGGCAATTTACATCCCGCCCATCAGTGTAGCAAGGCTCCCATTTCTCCATGGCCTGTCCTGCATTTCTGGTTTTGACACTTTTTTCAGCATGGCCCTTTTGACCGATGGGAAGCGAGACTTCTTTGTAGCGCTGATTTGCCTTTCCAGGTTGCTTGGTTGGCCAAAAAGGGCGTATGCGTTTTTTCCTGAATATATTCAGGAAAAAACGCATACGCCCTTTTTGGCCAAGGGCATCATTGTCAACATTTTGCCGCTTTTCATGTGCTTTAAAGGCGATTCGAATCTACCTCCTGAAATCTGTTTCCTGCAATTCTGCCTTGATTTCAAATCCTCTTCTTTGCCTTCCCTCAATATATTTGTGGACGAGAGTTATCATTTATAACTCTGCAGGTTTGTGAATTGCAGTGCCCTGGACCTCCATTTTACAACTCGCTTTTTTGGGAGCTGGCCGCAAAAGCGCAGGATGGCTTCAGGCCCTGTTCTGGTTCCGGGGGGCAGGCTGAGCCTGTGGTTAATTCTTCTTCCTGATGGGAAAATAGAGTGACCTGTGCCTGTCCCAACACCAAGAGCTAGTCTCTCGTTGGTTCCCCGTCTTCCCATTCATCCTCAGGACAAATTGCAACCTGTACGGAACAGGAGGTTAAAGGTGCTGATTTTCCAAGTAGGGAGATTGCTAGTAAAGCGGCTGGAATGGCGAACCCGGGCACAAGGAGATGAGAAATGAGGTGCGTTTTAGAAACCTTTCCCCATCACACGGTGTACTATCTTCTGGGTTTCTCATGCATGTTTTCGATGTAGGAAGATGCCCTTGAAGCTGGAGATTTGGGACCCATTCGATGGGTACCACGCAGTATTACTTTAAAGGGTCTGCGTTTGCTCACCCAACCTCACCAAACCTCTCAGCCCCAAGAGTGTCCACCCTTATGTCTCATCCAGCTGTGGGTCTAGATATGGTCAATCCAGGTTGCATCACAGCCCCTGAACGCATTGTGTAAGAATTTCTCTCTCTTTCACTGTCGTTGTTTCATGGGTTTTTCAAAGTAATTTATTTTCATAATGGGGTTTAGCTGCTTTTCATTGCTGTGTTTATGCCGCTTTACACCCACTTGACACACTAACAGAGAGATATCAATACATAGGTTTTAAGATTATTACTAGTCAGATATATTCTTGTGCGGTGAATAGGGCGTGTTGAGTCCAGTTCTCTGAGCAAGGAGTAGGTCTTGTCTATTACATATTGGGTTTATGGAACGGTATCTGAGCTAATTTGATACCCTTGTTTTATGTATCACCCCACCTCACCTTTCCCGTTAAGCAGCCATAGTCTGTTTTCTGCATGTGTGACTCTGTTCTGTTTTGTAATTCAGTTCAAGTGTAACGGTTTTTACATTCCCTCTAAAAGTGATACCTTATGAGAAGTGTCCTTTTCTGTGTGACTTATTTCACTTAGAATCGTCGTACCTAAATCCACTCATCATGCTGCTACTAACCTTATGACATTGATTTCATGGCTGAGTGATATTCCATTGTACATAAGGACCACAACTTCTTTATCCATTTTTCTCTTTCCTGGGATATTTAAGGTGGAATGAAGTGGAGGTCCTTGTCAACAGAGCAGCCCTAAACTTTGGGGTGCTTGTGTTTTGCTGATTTTTAATTTTCCCAATTTATACCCCCATGAGTGGAAGTGCCCTATGCTCTCTAAGCTGTGTTTTTTAGATGTTTCAGGACTCACCGTACACTTCTCCAGAGTGGCTGTTGGCAATTTACATCCCGCCCATCAGTGTAGCAAGGCTCCCATTTCTCCATGGCCTGTCCTGCATTTCTGGTTTTGACACTTTTTTCAGCATGGCCCTTTTGACCGATGGGAAGCGAGACTTCTCTGTAGCGCTGATTTGCCTTTCCAGGTTGCTTGGTTGGCCAAAAAGGGCGTATGCGTTTTTTCCTGAATATATTCAGGAAAAAACGCATACGCCCTTTTTGGCCAAGGGCATCATTGTCAACGTTTTGCCGCTTTTCATGTGCTTTAAAGGCGATTCGTATCTACCTCCTGAAATCTGTTTCGTGCAATTCTGCCTTGATTTCAAATCCTCTTCTTTGCCTTCCCTCAATATATTTGTGGACGAGAGTTATCATTTATAACTCTGCAGGTTTGTGAATTGCAGTGCCCTGAACCTCCATTTTACAACTCGCTTTTTTGGGAGCTGGCCGCAAAAGCGCAGGATGGCTTCAGGCCCTGTTCTGGTTCCGGGGGGCAGGCTGAGCCTGTGGTTAATTCTTCTTCCTGATGGGAAAATAGAGTGACCTGTGCCTGTCCCGACACCAAGAGCTAGTCTCTCGTTGGTTCCCCGACTTCCCGTTCATCCTCAGGACAAATTGCAACCTGTACGGAACAGGAGGTTAAAGGTGCTGATGCTCCAAGTAGGGAGATTGCTAGTAAAGCGGCTGGAATGGCGAACCCGGGCACAAGGAGATGAGAAATGAGGTGCGTTTTAGAAACCTTTCCCCATCACACGGTGTACCATCTTCTGGGTTTCTCATGCATGTTTTCGATGTAGGAAGATGCCCTTGAACCTGGAGATTTGGGACCCATGCGATGGGTACCACGCAGTATTACTTTAAAGGATCTGCGTTTGCTCACCCAACCTCACCAAACCTCTCAGCCCCAAGAGTGTCCACCCTTATGTCTCATCCAGCTGTGGGTCTAGATATGGTCAATCCAGGTTGCATCACAGCCCCGGAACTCATTGTGTAAGAATTTCTGTCTCTTTCACTGTCGTTGTTTCATGGGTTTTTCAAAGTAATTTATTTTCATAATGGGGTTTAGCTGCTTTTCACGGCTGTGTTTATGCCGCTTTACACCCACTTGACACACTAACAGAGAGATATCAATACATAGGTTTTAAGATTATTACTAGTCAGATATATTCTTGTGCGGTGAATAGGGTGTGTTGAGTCCAGTTCTCTGAGCAAGGAGTAGGTCTTGTCTACTACATATTGGGTTTATGGAACGGTATCTGAGCTAATTTGATACCCTTGTTTTATGTATCACCCCACCTCACCTTTCCCGTTAAGCAGCCATAGTCTGTTTTCTGCATGTGTGACTCTGTTCTGTTTTGTAATTCAGTTCAAGTGTAACGGTTTTTACATTCCCTCTAAAAGTGATACCTTATGAGAAGTGTCCTTTTCTGTGTGACTTATTTCAGTTAGAATCGTCGTACCTAAATCCACTCATCAAGCTGCTACTAACCTTATGACATTGATTTCATGGCTGAGTGATATTCCATTGTACATAAGGACCACAACTTCTTTATCCATTTTTCTCTTTCCTTGGATATTTAAGGTGGAATGAAGTGGAGGTCCTTGTCAACAGAGCAGCCCTCAACTTTGGGGTGCTTGTGTCTTGCTGATTTTTCATTTTCCCAATTTATACCCCCATGAGTGGAAGTGCCCTATGCTCTCTAAGCTGTGTTTTTCAGATGTTTCAGGACACACCGTACACTTCTCCAGAGTGGCTGTTGGCAATTTACATCCCGCCCATCAGTGTAGCAGGGCTCTCATTTCTCCATGGCCTGTCCTGCATTTCTGGTTTTGACACTTTTTTCAGCATGGCCCTTTTGACCGATGGGAAGCGAGACTTCTCTGTAGCGCTGATTTGCCTTTCCAGGTTGCTTGGTTGGCCAAAAAGGGCGTATGCGTTTTTTCCTGAATATATTCAGGAAAAAACGCATACGCCCTTTTTGGCCAAGGGCATCATTGTCAACGTTTTGCCGCTTTTCATGTGCTTTAAAGGCGATTCGTATCTACCTCCTGAAATCTGTTTCGTGCAATTCTGCCTTGATTTCAAATCCTCTTCTTTGCCTTCCCTCAATATATTTGTGGACGAGAGTTATCATTTATAACTCTGCAGGTTTGTGAATTGCAGTGCCCTGAACCTCCATTTTACAACTCGCTTTTTTGGGAGCTGGCCGCAAAAGCACAGGATGGCTTCAGGCCCTGTTCTGGTTCCGGGGGGCAGGCTGAGCCTGTGGTTAATTCTTCTTCCTGATGGGAAAATAGAGTGACCTGTGCCTGTCCCGACACCAAGAGCTAGTCTCTCGTTGGTTCCCCGTCTTCCCGTTCATCCTCAGGACAAATTGCAACCTGTACGGAACAGGAGGTTAAAGGTGCTGATGCTCCAAGTAGGGAGATTGCTAGTAAAGTGGCTGGAATGGCGAACCCGGGCACAAGGAGATGAGAAATGAGGTGCGTTTTAGAAACCTTTCCCCATCACACGGTGTACCATCTTCTGGGTTTCTCATGCATGTTTTTGATGTAGGAAGATGCCCTTGAACCTGGAGATTTGGGACCCATGCGATGGGTACCACGCAGTATTACTTTAAAGGGTCTGCGTTTGCTCACCCAACCTCACCAAACCTCTCAGTCCCAAGAGTGTCCACCCTTATGTCTCATCCAGCTGTGGGTCTAGATATGGTCAATCCAGGTTGCATCACAGCCCCGGAACTCATTGTGTAAGAATTTCTATCTCTTTCACTGTCGTTGTTTCATGGGTTTTTCAAAGTAATTTATTTTCATAATGGGGTTTAGCTGCTATTCACGGCTGTGTTAATGCCGCTTCACACCCACTTGACACACTAACAGAGAGATATCAATACATAGGTTTTAAGATTATGACTAGTCAGATATATTCTTGTGCGGTGAATAGGGCGTGTTGAGTCCAGTTCTCTGAGCAAGGAGTAGGTCTTGTCTACTACATATTGGGTTTATGGAACGGTATCTGAGCTAATTTGATACCCTTGTTTTATGTATCACCCCACCTCACCTTTCCAGTTAAGCAGCCATAGTCTGTTTTCTGCATGTGTGACTCTGTTCTGTTTTGTAATTCAGTTCAAGTGTAACGGTTTTTACATTCCCTCTAAAAGTGATACCTTATGAGAAGTGTCGTTTTCTGTGTGACTTATTTCACTTAGAATCGTCGTACCTAAATCCACTCATCATGCTGCTACTAACCTTATGACATTGATTTCATGGCTGAGTGATATTCCATTGTACATAAGGACCACAACTTCTTTATCCATTTTTCTCTTTCCTGGGATATTTAAGGTGGAATGAAGAGGAGGTCCTTGTCAACAGAGCAGCCCTCAACTTTGGGGTGCTTGTGTCTTGCTGATTTTTCATTTTCCCAATTTATACCCCCATGAGTGGAAGTGCCCTATGCTCACTAAGCTGTCTTTTTTAGATGTTTCAGGACTCACCGTACACTTCTCCAGAGTGGCTGTTGGCAATTTACATCCCGCCCATCAGTGTAGCAAGGCTCCCATTTCTCCATGGCCTGTCCTGCATTTCTGGTTTTGACACTTTTTTCAGCATGGCCCTTTTGACCGATGGGAAGCGAGACTTCTCTGTAGTGCTGATTTGCCTTTCCAGGTTGCTTGGTTGGCCAAAAAGGGCGTATGCGTTTTTTCCTGAATATATTCAGGAAAAAACGCATACGCCCTTTTTGGCCAAGGGCATCATTGTCAACGTTTTGCCGCTTTTCATGTGCTTTAAAGGCGATTCGTATCTACCTCCTGAAATCTGTTTCGTGCAATTCTGCCTTGATTTCAAATCCTCTTCTTTGCCTTCCCTCAATATATTTGTGGACGAGAGTTATCATTTATAACTCTGCAGGTTTGTGAATTGCAGTGCCCTGAACCTCCATTTTACAACTCGCTTTTTTGGGAGCTGGCCGCAAAAGCGCAGGATGGCTTCAGGCCCTGTTCTGGTTCCGGGGGGCAGGCTGAGCCTGTGGTTAATTCTTCTTCCTGATGGGAAAATAGAGTGACCTGTGCCTGTCCCAACACCAAGAGCTAGTCTCTCGTTGGTTCCCCGTCTTCCCGTTCATCCTCAGGACAAATTGCAACCTGTACGGACAGGAGGTTAAAGGTGCTGATGCTCCAAGTAGGGAGATTGCTAGTAAAGTGGCTGGAATGGCGAACCCGGGCACAAGGAGATGAGAAATGAGGTGCGTTTTAGAAACCTTTCCCCATCACACGGTGTACCATCTTCTGGGTTTCTCATGCATGTTTTTGATGTAGGAAGATGCCCTTGAACCTGGAGATTTGGGACCCATGCGATGGGTACCACGCAGTATTACTTTAAAGGGTCTGCGTTTGCTCACCCAACCTCACCAAACCTCTCAGCCCCAAGAGTGTCCACCCTTATGTCTCATCCAGCTGTGGGTCTAGATATGGTCAATCCAGGTTGCATCACAGCCCCTGAACTCATTGTGTAAGAATTTCTATCTCTTTCACTGTCGTTGTTTCATGGGTTTTTCAAAGTAATTTATTTTCATAATGGGGTTTAGCTGCTTTTCACGGCTGTGTTTATGCCGCTTTACACCCACTTGACACACTAACAGAGAGATATCAATACATAGGTTTTAAGATTATTACTAGTCAGATATATTCTTGTGCGGTGAATAGGGTGTGTTGAGTCCAGTTCTCTGAGCAAGGAGTAGGTCTTGTCTACTACATATTGGGTTTATGGAACGGTATCTGAGCTAATTTGATACCCTTGTTTTATGTATCACCCCACCTCACCTTTCCCGTTAAGCAGCCATAGTCTGTTTTCTGCATGTGTGACTCTGTTCTGTTTTGTAATTCAGTTCAAGTGTAACGGTTTTTACATTCCCTCTAAAAGTGATACCTTATGAGAAGTGTCCTTTCCTGTGTGACTTATTTCAGTTAGAATCGTCGTACCTAAATCCACTCATCAAGCTGCTACTAACCTTATGACATTGATTTCATGGCTGAGTGATATTCCATTGTACATAAGGACCACAACTTCTTTATCCATTTTTCTCTTTCCTTGGATATTTAAGGTGGAATGAAGTGGAGGTCCTTGTCAACAGAGCAGCCCTCAACTTTGGGGTGCTTGTGTCTTGCTGATTTTTCATTTTCCCAATTTATACCCCCATGAGTGGAAGTGCCCTATGCTCTCTAAGCTGTGTTTTTCAGATGTTTCAGGACACACCGTACACTTCTCCAGAGTGGCTGTTGGCAATTTACATCCCGCCCATCAGTGTAGCAAGGCTCTCATTTCTCCATGGCCTGTCCTGCATTTCTGGTTTTGACACTTTTTTCAGCATGGCCCTTTTGACCGATGGGAAGCGAGACTTCTCTGTAGCGCTGATTTGCCTTTCCAGGTTGCTTGGTTGGCCAAAAAGGGCGTATGCGTTTTTTCCTGAATATATTCAGGAAAAAACGCATACGCCCTTTTTGGCCAAGGGCATCATTGTCAACATTTTGCCGCTTTTCATGTGCTTTAAAGGCGATTCGAATCTACCTCCTGAAATCTGTTTCGTGCAATTCTGCCTTGATTTCAAATCCTCTTCTTTGCCTTCCCTCAATATATTTGTGGATGAGAGTTATCATTTATAACTTTGCAGGTTTGTGAATTGCAGTGCCCTGAACCTCCATTTTACAACTCGCTTTTTTGGGAGCTGGCCGCAAAAGCGCAGGATGGCTTCAGGCCCTGTTCTGGTTCCGGGGGGCAGGCTGAGCCTGTGGTTAATTCTTCTTCCTGATGGGAAAATAGAGTGACCTGTGCCTGTCCCGACACCAAGAGCTAGTCTCTCGTTGGTTCCCCGTCTTCCCGTTCATCCTCAGGACAAATTGCAACCTGTACGGAACAGGAGGTTAAAGGTGCTGATGCTCCAAGTAGGGAGATTGCTAGTAAAGTGGCTGGAATGGCGAACCCGGGCACAAGGAGATGAGAAATGAGGTGCGTTTTAGAAACCTTTCCCCATCACACGGTGTACCATCTTCTGGGTTTCTCATGCATGTTTTTGATGTAGGAAGATGCCCTTGAACCTGGAGATTTGGGACCCATGCGATGGGTACCACGCAGTATTACTTTAAAGGGTCTGCGTTTGCTCACCCAACCTCACCAAACCTCTCAGCCCCAAGAGTGTCCACCCTTATGTCTCATCCAGCTGTGGGTCTAGATATGGTCAATCCAGGTTGCATCACAGCCCCTGAACTCATTGTGTAAGAATTTCTATCTCTTTCACTGTCGTTGTTTCATGGGTTTTTCAAAGTAATTTATTTTCATAATGGGGTTTAGCTGCTATTCACGGCTGTGTTAATGCCGCTTCACACCCACTTGACACACTAACAGAGAGATATCAATACATAGGTTTTAAGATTATTACTAGTCAGATATATTCTTGTGCGGTGAATAGGGCGTGTTGAGTCCAGTTCTCTGAGCAAGGAGTAGGTCTTGTCTACTACATATTGGGTTTATGGAACGGTATCTGAGCTAATTTGATACCCTTGTTTTATGTATCACCCCACCTCACCTTTCCCGTTAAGCAGCCATAGTCTGTTTTCTGCATGTGTGACTCTGTTCTGTTTTGTAATTCAGTTCAAGTGTAACGGTTTTTACATTCCCTCTAAAAGTGATACCTTATGAGAAGTGTCTTTTTCTGTGTGACTTATTTCACTTAGAATCGTCGTACCTAAATCCACTCATCATGCTGCTACTAACCTTATGACATTGATTTCATGGCTGAGTGATATTCCATTGTACATAAGGACCACAACTTCTTTATCCATTTTTCTCTTTCCTGGGATATTTAAGGTGGAATGAAGTGGAGGTCCTTGTCAACAGAGCAGCCCTCAACTTTGGGGTGCTTGTGTCTTGCTGATTTTTCATTTTCCCAATTTATACCCCCATGAGTGGAAGTGCCCTATGCTCTCTAAGCTGTGTTTTTTAGATGTTTCAGGACTCACCGTACACTTCTCCAGAGTGGCTGTTGGCAATTTACATCCCGCCCATCAGTGTAGCAAGGCTCCCATTTCTCCATGGCCTGTCCTGCATTTCTGGTTTTGACACTTTTTTCAGCATGGCCCTTTTGACCGATGGGAAGCGAGACTTCTCTGTAGCGCTGATTTGCCTTTCCAGGTTGCTTGGTTGGCCAAAAAGGGCGTATGCGTTTTTTCCTGAATATATTCAGGAAAAAACGCATACGCCCTTTTTGGCCAAGGGCATCATTGTCAACGTTTTGCCGCTTTTCATGTGCTTTAAAGGCGATTCGTATCTACCTCCTGAAATCTGTTTCGTGCAATTCTGCCTTGATTTCAAATCCTCTTCTTTGCCTTCCCTCAATATATTTGTGGACGAGAGTTATCATTTATAACTCTGCAGGTTTGTGAATTGCAGTGCCCTCAAGCTCCATTTTACAACTCGCTTTTTTGGGAGCTGGCCGCAAAAGCGCAGGATGGCTTCAGGCCCTGTTCTGGTTCCGGGGGGCAGGCTGAGCCTGTGGTTAATTCTTCTTCCTGATGGGAAAATAGAGTGACCTGTGCCTGTCCCGACACCAAGAGCTAGTCTCTCGTTGGTTCCCCGTCTTCCCGTTCATCCTCAGGACAAATTGCAACCTGTACGGAACAGGAGGTTAAAGGTGCTGATGCTCCAAGTAGGGAGATTGCTAGTAAAGCGGCTGGAATGGCGAACCCGGGCACAAGGAGATGAGAAATGAGGTGCGTTTTAGAAACCTTTCCCCATCACACGGTGTACTATCTTCTGGGTTTCTCATGCATGTTTTCGATGTAGGAAGATGCCCTTGAACCTGGAGATTTGGGACCCATGCGATGGGTACCACGCAGTATTACTTTAAAGGGTCTGCGTTTGCTCACCCAACCTCACCAAACCTCTCAGCCCCAAGAGTGTCCACCCTTATGTCTCATCCAGCTGTGGGTCTAGATATGGTCAATCCAGGTTGCATCACAGCCCCTGAACTCATTGTGTAAGAATTTCTATCTCTTTCACTGTCGTTGTTTCATGGGTTTTTCAAAGTAATTTATTTTCATAATGGGGTTTAGCTGCTTTTCACGGCTGTGTTTATGCCGCTTTACACCCACTTGACACACTAACAGAGAGATATCAATACATAGGTTTTAAGATTATTACTAGTCAGATATATTCTTGTGCGGTGAATAGGGCGTGTTGAGTCCAGTTCTCTGAGCAAGGAGTAGGTCTTGTCTACTACATATTGGGTTTATGGAACGGTATCTGAGCTAATTTGATACCCTTGTTTTATGTATCACCCCACCTCACCTTTCCCGTTAAGCAGCCATAGTCTGTTTTCTGCATGTGTGACTCTGTTCTGTTTTGTAATTCAGTTCAAGTGTAACGGTTTTTACATTCCCTCTAAAAGTGATACCTTATGAGAAGTGTCCTTTTCTGTGTGACTTATTTCACTTAGAATCGTCGTACCTAAATCCACTCATCATGCTGCTACTAACCTTATGACATTGATTTCATGGCTGAGTGATATTCCATTGTACATAAGGACCACAACTTCTTTATCCATTTTTCTCTTTCCTGGGATATTTAAGGTGGAATGAAGTGGAGGTCCTTGTCAACAGAGCAGCCCTAAACTTTGGGGTGCTTGTGTCTTGCTGATTTTTCATTTTCCCAATTTATACCCCCATGAGTGGAAGTGCCCTATGCTCTCTAAGCTGTGTTTTTCAGATGTTTCAGGACTCACCGTAAACTTCTCCAGAGTGGCTGTTGGCAATTTACATCCCGCCCATCAGTGTAGCAAGGCTCCCATTTCTCCATGGCCTGTCCTGCATTTCTGGTTTTGACACTTTTTTCAGCATGGCCCTTTTGACCGATGGGAAGCGAGACTTCTTTGTAGCGCTGATTTGCCTTTCCAGGTTGCTTGGTTGGCCAAAAAGGGCGTATGCGTTTTTTCCTGAATATATTCAGGAAAAAACGCATACGCCCTTTTTGGCCAAGGGCATCATTGTCAACGTTTTGCCGCTTTTCATGTGCTTTAAAGGCGATTCGAATCTACCTCCTGAAATCTGTTTCCTGCAATTCTGCCTTGATTTCAAATCCTCTTCTTTGCCTTCCCTCAATATATTTGTGGACGAGAGTTATCATTTATAACTCTGCAGGTTTGTGAATTGCAGTGCCCTGGACCTCCATTTCACAACTCGCTTTTTTGGGAGCTGGCCGCAAAAGCGCAGGATGGCTTCAGGCCCTGTTCTGGTTCCGGGGGGCAGGCTGAGCCTGTGGTTAATTCTTCTTCCTGATGGGAAAATAGAGTGACCTGTGCCTGTCCCAAAACCAAGAGCTAGTCTCTCGTTGGTTCCTCGTCTTCCCGTTCATCCTCAGGACAAATTGCAACCTGTACGGAACAGGAGGTTAAAGGTGCTGATTTTCCAAGTAGGGAGATTGCTAGTAAAGCGGCTGGAATGGCGAACCCGGGCACAAGGAGATGAGAAATGAGGTGCGTTTTAGAAACCTTTCCCCATCACACGGTGTACTATCTTCTGGGTTTCTCATGCATGTTTTCGATGTAGGAAGATGCCCTTGAAGCTGGAGATTTGGGACCCATTCGATGGGTACCACGCAGTATTACTTTAAAGGGTCTGCGTTTGCTCACCCAACCTCACCAAACCTCTCAGCCCCAAGAGTGTCCACCCTTATGTCTCATCCAGCTGTGGGTCTAGATATGGTCAATCCAGGTTGCATCACAGCCCCTGAACGCATTGTGTAAGAATTTCTCTCTCTTTCACTGTCGTTGTTTCATGGGTTTTTCAAAGTAATTTATTTTCATAATGGGGTTTAGCTGCTTTTCACTGCTGTGTTTATGCCGCTTTACACCCACTTGACACACTAACAGAGAGATATCAATACATAGGTTTTAAGATTATTACTAGTCAGATATATTCTTGTGCGGTGAATAGGGCGTGTTGAGTCCAGTTCTCTGAGCAAGGAGTAGGTCTTGTCTACTACATATTGGGTTTATGGAACGGTATCTGAGCTAATTTGATACCCTTGTTTTATGTATCACCCCACCTCACCTTTCCCGTTAAGCAGCCATAGTCTGTTTTCTGCATGTGTGACTCTGTTCTGTTTTGTAATTCAGTTCAAGTGTAACGGTTTTTACATTCCCTCTAAAAGTGATACCTTATGAGAAGTGTCCTTTTCTGTGTGACTTATTTCACTTAGAATCGTCGTACCTAAATCCACTCATCATGCTGCTACTAACCTTATGACATTGATTTCATGGCTGAGTGATATTCCATTGTACATAAGGACCACAACTTCTTTATCCATTTTTCTCTTTCCTGGGATATTTAAGGTGGAATGAAGTGGAGGTCCTTGTCAACACAGCAGCCCTAAACTTTGGGGTGCTTGTGTCTTGCTGATTTTTAATTTTCCCAATTTATACCCCCATGAGTGGAAGTGCCCTATGCTCTCTAAGCTGTGTTTTTTAGATGTTTCAGGACTCACCGTACACTTCTCCAGAGTGGCTGTTGGCAATTTACATCCCGCCCATCAGTGTAGCAAGGCTCCCATTTCTCCATGGCCTGTCCTGCATTTCTGGTTTTGACACTTTTTTCAGCATGGCCCTTTTGACCGATGGGAAGCAAGACTTCTCTGTAGTGCTGATTTGCCTTTCCAGGTTGCTTGGTTGGCCAAAAAGGGCGTATGCGTTTTTTCCTGAATATATTCAGGAAAAAACGCATACGCCCTTTTTGGCCAAGGGCATCATTGTCAACGTTTTGCCGCTTTTCATGTGCTTTAAAGGCGATTCGTATCTACCTCCTGAAATCTGTTTCGTGCAATTCTGCCTTGATTTCAAATCCTCTTCTTTGCCTTCCCTCAATATATTTGTGGACGAGAGTTATCATTTATAACTCTGCAGGTTTGTGAATTGCAGTGCCCTGAACCTCCATTTTACAACTCGCTTTTTTGGGAGCTGGCCGCAAAAGCACAGGATGGCTTCAGGCCCTGTTCTGGTTCCGGGGGGCAGGCTGAGCCTGTGGTTAATTCTTCTTCCTGATGGGAAAATAGAGTGACCTGTGCCTGTCCCGACACCAAGAGCTAGTCTCTCGTTGGTTCCCCGTCTTCCCGTTCATCCTCAGGACAAATTGCAACCTGTACGGAACAGGAGGTTAAAGGTGCTGATGCTCCAAGTAGGGAGATTGCTAGTAACGCGGCTGGAATGGCGAACCCGGGCACAAGGAGATGAGAAATGAGGTGCGTTTTAGAAACCTTTCCCCATCACACGGTGTACCATCTTCTGGGTTTCTCATGCATGTTTTCGATGTAGGAAGATGCCCTTGAACCTGGAGATTTGGGACCCATGCGATGGGTACCACGCAGTATTACTTTAAAGGGTCTGCGTTTGCTCACCCAACCTCACCAAACCTCTCAGCCCCAAGAGTGTCCACCCTTATGTCTCATCCAGCTGTGGGTCTAGATATGGTCAATCCAGGTTGCATCACAGCCCCTGAACGCATTGTGTAAGAATTTCTCTCTCTTTCACTGTCTTTGTTTCATGGGTTTTTCAAAGTAATTTATTTTGATAATGGGGTTTAGCTGCTTTTCACTGCTGTGTTTATGCCGCTTTACACCCACTTGACACACTAACAGAGAGATATCAATACATAGGTTTTAAGATTATTACTAGTCAGATATATTCTTGTGCGGTGAATAGGGCGTGTTGAGTCCAGTTCTCTGAGCAAGGAGTAGGTCTTGTCTATTACATATTGGGTTTATGGAACGGTATCTGAGCTAATTTGATACCCTTGTTTTATGTATCACCCCACCTCACCTTTCCCGTTAAGCAGCCATAGTCTGTTTTCTGCATGTGTGACTCTGTTCTGTTTTGTAATTCAGTTCAAGTGTAACGGTTTTTACATTCCCTCTAAAAGTGATACCTTATGAGAAGTGTCCTTTTCTGTGTGACTTATTTCACTTAGAATCGTCGTACCTAAATCCACTCATCATGCTGCTACTAACCTTATGACATTGATTTCATGGCTGAGTGATATTCCATTGTACATAAGGACCACAACTTCTTTATCCATTTTTCTCTTTCCTTGGATATTTAAGGTGGAATGAAGTGGAGGTCCTTGTCAACAGAGCAGCCCTAAACTTTGGGGTGCTTGTGTCTTGCTGATTTTTCATTTTCCCAATTTATACCCCCATGAGTGGAAGTGCCCTATGCTCTCTAAGCTGTGTTTTTCAGATGTTTCAGGACACACCGTACACTTCTCCAGAGTGGCTGTTGGCAATTTACATCCCGCCCATCAGTGTAGCAAGGCTCCCATTTCTCCATGGCCTGTCCTGCATTTCTGGTTTTGACACTTTTTTCAGCATGGCCCTTTTGACCGATGGGAAGCGAGACTTCTTTGTAGCGCTGATTTGCCTTTCCAGGTTGCTTGGTTGGCCAAAAAGGGCGTATGCGTTTTTTCCTGAATATATTCAGGAAAAAACGCATACGCCCTGTTTGGCCAAGGGCATCATTGTCAACATTTTGCCGCTTTTCATGTGCTTTAAAGGCGATTCGAATCTACCTCCTGAAATCTGTTTCCTGCAATTCTGCCTTGATTTCAAATCCTCTTCTTTGCCTTCCCTCAATATATTTGTGGACGAGAGTTATCATTTATAACTCTGCAGGTTTGTGAATTGCAGTGCCCTGGACCTCCATTTTACAACTCGCTTTTTTGGGAGCTGGCCGCAAAAGCGCAGGATGGTTTCAGGCCCTGTTCTGGTTCCTGGGGGCAGGCTGAGCCTGTGGTTAATTCTTCTTCCTGATGGGAAAATAGAGTGACCTGTGCCTGTCCCAACACCAAGAGCTAGTCTCTCGTTGGTTCCCCGTCTTCCCGTTCATCCTCAGGACAAATTGCAACCTGTACGGAACAGGAGGTTAAAGGTGCTGATTTTCCAAGTAGGGAGATTGCTAGTAAAGCGGCTGGAATGGCGAACCCGGGCACAAGGAGATGAGAAATGAGGTGCGTTTTAGAAACCTTTCCCCATCACACGGTGTACCATCTTCTGGGTTTTTCATGCATGTTTTCGATGTAGGAAGATGCCCTTGAAGCTGGAGATTTGGGACCCATTCGATGGGTACCACGCAGTATTACTTTAAAGGGTCTGCGTTTGCTCACCCAACCTCACCAAACCTCTCAGCCCCAAGAGTGTCCACCCTTATGTCTCATCCAGCTGTGGGTCTAGATATGGTCAATCCAGGTTGCATCACAGCCCCTGAACGCATTGTGTAAGAATTTCTCTCTCTTTCACTGTCGTTGTTTCATGGGTTTTTCAAAGTAATTTATTTTCATAATGGGGTTTAGCTGCTTTTCACTGCTGTGTTTATGCCGCTTTACACCCACTTGACACACTAACAGAGAGATATCAATACATAGGTTTTAAGATTATTACTAGTCAGATATATTCTTGTGCGGTGAATAGGGCGTGTTGAGTCCAGTTCTCTGAGCAAGGAGTAGGTCTTGTCTACTACATATTGGGTTTATGGAACGGTATCTGAGCTAATTTGATACCCTTGTTTTATGTATCACCCCACCTCACCTTTCCCGTTAAGCAGCCATAGTCTGTTTTCTGCATGTGTGACTCTGTTCTGTTTTGTAATTCAGTTCAAGTGTAACGGTTTTTACATTCCCTCTAAAAGTGATACCTTATGAGAAGTGTCCTTTTCTGTGTGACTTATTTCACTTAGAATCGTCGTACCTAAATCCACTCATCATGCTGCTACTAACCTTATGACATTGATTTCATGGCTGAGTGATATTCCATTGTACATAAGGACCACAACTTCTTTATCCATTTTTCTCTTTCCTGGGATATTTAAGGTGGAATGAAGTGGAGGTCCTTGTCAACAGAGCAGCCCTCAACTTTGGGGTGCTTGTGTCTTGCTGATTTTTAATTTTCCCAATTTATACCCCCATGAGTGGAAGTGCCCTATGCTCTCTAAGCTGTGTTTTTTAGATGTTTCAGGACTCACCGTACACTTCTCCAGAGTGGCTGTTGGCAATTTACATCCCGCCCATCAGTGTAGCAAGGCTCCCATTTCTCCATGGCCTGTCCTGCATTTCTGGTTTTGACACTTTTTTCAGCATGGCCCTTTTGACCGATGGGAAGCGAGACTTCTCTGTAGCGCTGATTTGCCTTTCCAGGTTGCTTGGTTGGCCAAAAAGGGCGTATGCGTTTTTTCCTGAATATATTCAGGAAAAAACGCATACGCCCTTTTTGGCCAAGGGCATCATTGTCAACGTTTTGCCGCTTTTCATGTGCTTTAAAGGCGATTCGAATCTACCTCCTGAAATCTGTTTCCTGCAATTCTGCCTTGATTTCAAATCCTCTTCTTTGCCTTCCCTCAATACATTTGTGGACGAGAGTTATCATTTATAACTCTGCAGGTTTGTGAATTGCAGTGCCCTGAACCTCCATTTTACAACTCGCTTTTTTGGGAGCTGGCCGCAAAAGCGCAGGATGTCTTCAGGCCCTGTTCTGGTTCCGGGGGGCAGGCTGAGCCTGTGGTTAATTCTTCTTCCTGATGGGAAAATAGAGTGACCTGTGCCTGTCCCGACACCAAGAGCTAGTCTCTCGTTGGTTCCCCGTCTTCCCGTTCATCCTCAGGACAAATTGCAACCTGTACGGAACAGGAGGTTAAAGGTGCTGATGCTCCAAGTAGGGAGATTGCTAGTAAAGCGGCTGGAATGGCGAACCCGGGCACAAGGAGATGAGAAATGAGGTGCGTTTTAGAAACCTTTCCCCATCACACGGTGTACCATCTTCTGGGTTTCTCATGCATGTTTTCGATGTAGGAAGATGCCCTTGAAGCTGGAGATTTGGGACCCATGCGATGGGTACCATGCAGTATTACTTTAAAGGGTCTGCGTTTGCTCACCCAACCTCACCAAACCTCTCAGCCCCAAGAGTGTCCACCCTTATGTCTCATCCAGCTGTGGGTCTAGATATGGTCAATCCAGGTTGCATCACAGCCCCTGAACTCATTGTGTAAGAATTTCTATCTCTTTCACTGTCATTGTTTCATGGGTTTTTCAAAGTAATTTATTTTCATAATGGGGTTTAGCTGCTTTTCACGGCTGTGTTTATGCCGCTTTACACCCACTTGACACACTAACAGAGAGATATCAATACATAGGTTTTAAGATTATTACTAGTCAGATATATTCTTGTGCGGTGAATAGGGCGTGTTGAGTCCAGTTCTCTGAGCAAGGAGTAGGTCTTGTCTATTACATATTGGGTTTATGGAACGGTATCTGAGCTAATTTGATACCCTTGTTTTATGTATCACCCCACCTCACCTTTCCCGTTAAGCAGCCATAGTGTGTTTTCTGCATGTGTGACTCTGTTCTGTTTTGTAATTCAGTTCAAGTGTAACGGTTTTTACATTCCCTCTATCAGTGATACCTTATGAGAAGTGTCCTTTTCTGTGTGACTTATTTCACTTAGAATCGTCGTACCTAAATCCACTCATCATGCTGCTACTAACCTTATGACATTGATTTCATGGCTGAGTGATATTCCATTGTACATAAGGACCACAACTTCTTTATCCATTTTTCTCTTTCCTGGGATATTTAAGGTGGAATGAAGTGGAGGTCCTTGTCAACAGAGCAGCCCTCAACTTTGGGGTGCTTGTGTCTTGCTGATTTTTCATTTTCCCAATTTATACCCCCATGAGTGGAAGTGCCCTATGCTCTCTAAGATGTGTTTTTCAGATGTTTCAGGACACACCGTACACTTCTCCAGAGTGGCTGTTGGCAATTTACATCCCGCCCATCAGTGTAGCAAGGCTCCCATTTCTGCATGGCCTGTACTGCATTTCTGGTTTTGACACTTTTTTCATCATGGCCCTTTTGACCGATGGGAAGCGAGACTTCTCTGTAGCGCTGATTTGCCTTTCCAGGTTGCTTGGTTGGCCAAAAAGGGCGTATGCGTTTTTTCCTGAATATATTCAGGAAAAAACGCATACGCCCTTTTTGGCCAAGGGCATCATTGTCAACGTTTTGCCGCTTTTCATGTGCTTTAATGGCGATTCGTATCTACCTCCTGAAATCTGTTTCCTGCAATTCTGCCTTGATTTCAAATCCTCTTCTTTGCCTTCCCTCAATATATTTGTGGACGAGAGTTATCATTTATAACTCTGCAGGTTTGTGAATTGCAGTGCCCTGAACCTCCATTTTACAACTCGCTTTTTTGGGAGCTGGCCGCAAAAGCGCAGGATGGCTTCAGGCCCTGTTCTGGTTCCGGGAGGCAGGCTGAGCCTGTGGTTAATTCTTCTTCCTGATGGGAAAATAGAGTGACCTGTGCCTGTCCCAACACCAAGAGCTAGTCTCTCGTTGGTTCCCCATCTTCCCGTTCATCCTCAGGACAAATTGCAACCTGTACGGAACAGGAGGTTAAAGGTGCTGATGCTCCAAGTAGGGAGATTGCTAGTAAAGCGGCTGGAATGGCGAACCCGGGCACAAGGAGATGAGAAATGAGGTGCGTTTTAGAAACCTTTCCCCATCACATGGTGTACCATCTTCTGGGTTTCTCATGCATGTTTTCGATGTAGGAAGATGCCCTTGAAGCTGGAGATTTGGGACCCATTCGATGGGTACCACGAAGTATTACTTTAAAGGGTCTGCGTTTGCTCACCCAACCTCACCAAACCTCTCAGCCCCAAGAGTGTCCACCCTTATGTCTCATCCAGCTGTGGGTCTAGATATGGTCAATCCAGGTTGCATCACAGCCCCTGAACGCATTGTGTAAGAATTTCTCTCTCTTTCACTGTCGTTGTTTCATGGGTTTTTCAAAGTAATTTATTTTCATAATGGGGTTTAGCTGCTTTTCACTGCTGTGTTTATGCTGCTTTACACCCACTTGACACACTAACAGAGAGATATCAATACATAGGTTTTAAGATTATTACTAGTCAGATATATTCTTGTGCGGTGAATAGGGCGTGTTGAGTCCAGTTCTCTGAGCAAGGAGTAGGTCTTGTCTACTACATATTGGGTTTATGGAACGGTATCTGAGCTAATTTGATACCCTTGTTTTATGTATCACCCCACCTCACCTTTCCCGTTAAGCAGCCATAGTCTGTTTTCTGCATGTGTGACTCTGTTCTGTTTTGTAATTCAGTTCAAGTGTAACGGTTTTTACATTCCCTCTAAAAGTGATACCTTATGAGAAGTGTCCTTTTCTGTGTGACTTATTTCACTTAGAATCGTCGTACCTAAATCCACTCATCATGCTGCTACTAACCTTATGACATTGATTTCATGGCTGAGTGATATTCCATTGTACATAAGGACCACAACTTCTTTATCCATTTTTCTCTTTCCTTGGATATTTAAGGTGGAATGAAGTGGAGGTCCTTGTCAACAGAGCAGCCCTCAACTTTGGGGTGCTTGTGTCTTGCTGATTTTTCATTTTCCCAATTTATACCCCCATGAGTGGAAGTGCCCTATGCTCTCTAAGCTGTGTTTTTTAGATGTTTCAGGACTCACCGTACACTTCTCCAGAGTGGCTGTTGGCAATTTACATCCCGCCCATCAGTGTAGCAAGGCTCCCATTTCTCCATGGCCTGTCCTGCATTTCTGGTTTTGACACTTTTTTCAGCATGGCCCTTTTGACCGATGGGAAGCGAGACTTCTCTGTAGCGCTGATTTGCCTTTCCAGGTTGCTTGGTTGGCCAAAAAGGGCGTATGCGTTTTTTCCTGAATATATTCAGGAAAAAACGCATACGCCCTTTTTGGCCAAGGGCATCATTGTCAACATTTTGCCGCTTTTCATGTGCTTTAAAGGCGATTCGAATCTACCTCCTGAAATCTGTTTCCTGCAATTCTGCCTTGATTTCAAATCCTCTTCTTTGCCTTCCCTCAATATATTTGTGGACGAGAGTTATCATTTATAACTCTGCAGGTTTGTGAATTGCAGTGCCCTGAACCTCCATTTTACAACTCGCTTTTTTGGGAGCTGGCCGCAAAAGCGCAGGATGTCTTCAGGCCCTGTTCTGGTTCCGGGGGGCAGGCTGAGCCTGTGGTTAATTCTTCTTCCTGATGGGAAAATAGAGTGACCTGTGCCTGTCCCAACACCAAGAGCTAGTCTCTCGTTGGTTCCCCGTCTTCCCGTTCATCCTCAGGACAAATTGCAACCTGTACGGAACAGGAGGTTAAAGGTGCTGATGCTCCTAGTAAGGAGATTGCTAGTAAAGCGGCTGGAATGGCGAACCCGGGCACAAGGAGATGAGAAATGAGGTGCGTTTTAGAAACCTTTCCCCATCACACGGTATACTATCTTCTGGGTTTCTCATGCATGTTTTCGATGTAGGAAGATGCCCTGGAAGCTGGAGATTTGGGACCCATGCGATGGGTACCACGAAGTATTACTTTAAAGGGTCTGCGTTTGCTCACCCAACCTCACCAAACCTCTCAGCCCCAAGAGTGTCCACCCTTATGTCTCATCCAGCTGTGGGTCTAGATATGGTCAATCCAGGTTGCATCACAGCCCCTGAACGCATTGTGTAAGAATTTCTCTCTCTTTCACTGTCGTTGTTTCATGGGTTTTTCAAAGTAATTTATTTTCATAATGGGGTTTAGCTGCTTTTCACTGCTGTGTTTATGCTGCTTTACACCCACTTGACACACTAACAGAGAGATATCAATACATAGGTTTTAAGATTATTACTAGTCAGATATATTCTTGTGCGGTGAATAGGGCGTGTTGAGTCCAGTTCTCTGAGCAAGGAGTAGGTCTTGTCTACTACATATTGGGTTTATGGAACGGTATCTGAGCTAATTTGATACCCTTGTTTTATGTATCACCCCACCTCACCTTTCCCGTTAAGCAGCCATAGTCTGTTTTCTGCATGTGTGACTCTGTTCTGTTTTGTAATTCAGTTCAAGTGTAACGGTTTTTACATTCCCTCTAAAAGTGATACCTTATGAGAAGTGTCCTTTTCTGTGTGACTTATTTCACTTAGAATCGTCGTACCTAAATCCACTCATCATGCTGCTACTAACCTTATGACATTGATTTCATGGCTGAGTGATATTCCATTGTACATAAGGACCACAACTTCTTTATCCATTTTTCTCTTTCCTGGGATATTTAAGGTGGAATGAAGTGGAGGTCCTTGTCAACAGAGCAGCCCTCAACTTTGGGGTGCTTGTGTCTTGCTGATTTTTAATTTTCCCAATTTATACCCCCATGAGTGGAAGTGCCCTATGCTCTCTAAGCTGTGTTTTTTAGATGTTTCAGGACTCACCGTACACTTCTCCAGAGTGGCTGTTGGCAATTTACATCCCGCCCATCAGTGTAGCAAGGCTCCCATTTCTCCATGGCCTGTCCTGCATTTCTGGTTTTGACACTTTTTTCAGCATGGCCCTTTTGACCGATGGGAAGCGAGACTTCTCTGTAGCGCTGATTTGCCTTTCCAGGTTGCTTGGTTGGCCAAAAAGGGCGTATGCGTTTTTTCCTGAATATATTCAGGAAAAAACGCATACGCCCTTTTTGGCCAAGGGCATCATTGTCAACGTTTTGCCGCTTTTCATGTGCTTTAAAGGCGATTCGAATCTACCTCCTGAAATCTGTTTCCTGCAATTCTGCCTTGATTTCAAATCCTCTTCTTTGCCTTCCCTCAATACATTTGTGGACGAGAGTTATCATTTATAACTCTGCAGGTTTGTGAATTGCAGTGCCCTGAACCTCCATTTTACAACTCGCTTTTTTGGGAGCTGGCCGCAAAAGCGCAGGATGTCTTCAGGCCCTGTTCTGGTTCCGGGGGGCAGGCTGAGCCTGTGGTTAATTCTTCTTCCTGATGGGAAAATAGAGTGACCTGTGCCTGTCCCGACACCAAGAGCTAGTCTCTCGTTGGTTCCCCGTCTTCCCGTTCATCCTCAGGACAAATTGCAACCTGTACGGAACAGGAGGTTAAAGGTGCTGATGCTCCAAGTAGGGAGATTGCTAGTAAAGCGGCTGGAATGGCGAACCCGGGCACAAGGAGATGAGAAATGAGGTGCGTTTTAGAAACCTTTCCCCATCACACGGTGTACCATCTTCTGGGTTTCTCATGCATGTTTTCGATGTAGGAAGATGCCCTTGAAGCTGGAGATTTGGGACCCATGCGATGGGTACCATGCAGTATTACTTTAAAGGGTCTGCGTTTGCTCACCCAACCTCACCAAACCTCTCAGCCCCAAGAGTGTCCACCCTTATGTCTCATCCAGCTGTGGGTCTAGATATGGTCAATCCAGGTTGCATCACAGCCCCTGAACTCATTGTGTAAGAATTTCTATCTCTTTCACTGTCATTGTTTCATGGGTTTTTCAAAGTAATTTATTTTCATAATGGGGTTTAGCTGCTTTTCACGGCTGTGTTTATGCCGCTTTACACCCACTTGACACACTAACAGAGAGATATCAATACATAGGTTTTAAGATTATTACTAGTCAGATATATTCTTGTGCGGTGAATAGGGCGTGTTGAGTCCAGTTCTCTGAGCAAGGAGTAGGTCTTGTCTATTACATATTGGGTTTATGGAACGGTATCTGAGCTAATTTGATACCCTTGTTTTATGTATCACCCCACCTCACCTTTCCCGTTAAGCAGCCATAGTGTGTTTTCTGCATGTGTGACTCTGTTCTGTTTTGTAATTCAGTTCAAGTGTAACGGTTTTTACATTCCCTCTATCAGTGATACCTTATGAGAAGTGTCCTTTTCTGTGTGACTTATTTCACTTAGAATCGTCGTACCTAAATCCACTCATCATGCTGCTACTAACCTTATGACATTGATTTCATGGCTGAGTGATATTCCATTGTACATAAGGACCACAACTTCTTTATCCATTTTTCTCTTTCCTGGGATATTTAAGGTGGAATGAAGTGGAGGTCCTTGTCAACAGAGCAGCCCTCAACTTTGGGGTGCTTGTGTCTTGCTGATTTTTCATTTTCCCAATTTATACCCCCATGAGTGGAAGTGCCCTATGCTCTCTAAGATGTGTTTTTCAGATGTTTCAGGACACACCGTACACTTCTCCAGAGTGGCTGTTGGCAATTTACATCCCGCCCATCAGTGTAGCAAGGCTCCCATTTCTGCATGGCCTGTACTGCATTTCTGGTTTTGACACTTTTTTCATCATGGCCCTTTTGACCGATGGGAAGCGAGACTTCTCTGTAGCGCTGATTTGCCTTTCCAGGTTGCTTGGTTGGCCAAAAAGGGCGTATGCGTTTTTTCCTGAATATATTCAGGAAAAAACGCATACGCCCTTTTTGGCCAAGGGCATCATTGTCAACGTTTTGCCGCTTTTCATGTGCTTTAATGGCGATTCGTATCTACCTCCTGAAATCTGTTTCCTGCAATTCTGCCTTGATTTCAAATCCTCTTCTTTGCCTTCCCTCAATATATTTGTGGACGAGAGTTATCATTTATAACTCTGCAGGTTTGTGAATTGCAGTGCCCTGAACCTCCATTTTACAACTCGCTTTTTTGGGAGCTGGCCGCAAAAGCGCAGGATGGCTTCAGGCCCTGTTCTGGTTCCGGGAGGCAGGCTGAGCCTGTGGTTAATTCTTCTTCCTGATGGGAAAATAGAGTGACCTGTGCCTGTCCCAACACCAAGAGCTAGTCTCTCGTTGGTTCCCCATCTTCCCGTTCATCCTCAGGACAAATTGCAACCTGTACGGAACAGGAGGTTAAAGGTGCTGATGCTCCAAGTAGGGAGATTGCTAGTAAAGCGGCTGGAATGGCGAACCCGGGCACAAGGAGATGAGAAATGAGGTGCGTTTTAGAAACCTTTCCCCATCACATGGTGTACCATCTTCTGGGTTTCTCATGCATGTTTTCGATGTAGGAAGATGCCCTTGAAGCTGGAGATTTGGGACCCATTCGATGGGTACCACGAAGTATTACTTTAAAGGGTCTGCGTTTGCTCACCCAACCTCACCAAACCTCTCAGCCCCAAGAGTGTCCACCCTTATGTCTCATCCAGCTGTGGGTCTAGATATGGTCAATCCAGGTTGCATCACAGCCCCTGAACGCATTGTGTAAGAATTTCTCTCTCTTTCACTGTCGTTGTTTCATGGGTTTTTCAAAGTAATTTATTTTCATAATGGGGTTTAGCTGCTTTTCACTGCTGTGTTTATGCTGCTTTACACCCACTTGACACACTAACAGAGAGATATCAATACATAGGTTTTAAGATTATTACTAGTCAGATATATTCTTGTGCGGTGAATAGGGCGTGTTGAGTCCAGTTCTCTGAGCAAGGAGTAGGTCTTGTCTACTACATATTGGGTTTATGGAACGGTATCTGAGCTAATTTGATACCCTTGTTTTATGTATCACCCCACCTCACCTTTCCCGTTAAGCAGCCATAGTCTGTTTTCTGCATGTGTGACTCTGTTCTGTTTTGTAATTCAGTTCAAGTGTAACGGTTTTTACATTCCCTCTAAAAGTGATACCTTATGAGAAGTGTCCTTTTCTGTGTGACTTATTTCACTTAGAATCGTCGTACCTAAATCCACTCATCATGCTGCTACTAACCTTATGACATTGATTTCATGGCTGAGTGATATTCCATTGTACATAAGGACCACAACTTCTTTATCCATTTTTCTCTTTCCTTGGATATTTAAGGTGGAATGAAGTGGAGGTCCTTGTCAACAGAGCAGCCCTCAACTTTGGGGTGCTTGTGTCTTGCTGATTTTTCATTTTCCCAATTTATACCCCCATGAGTGGAAGTGCCCTATGCTCTCTAAGCTGTGTTTTTTAGATGTTTCAGGACTCACCGTACACTTCTCCAGAGTGGCTGTTGGCAATTTACATCCCGCCCATCAGTGTAGCAAGGCTCCCATTTCTCCATGGCCTGTCCTGCATTTCTGGTTTTGACACTTTTTTCAGCATGGCCCTTTTGACCGATGGGAAGCGAGACTTCTCTGTAGCGCTGATTTGCCTTTCCAGGTTGCTTGGTTGGCCAAAAAGGGCGTATGCGTTTTTTCCTGAATATATTCAGGAAAAAACGCATACGCCCTTTTTGGCCAAGGGCATCATTGTCAACATTTTGCCGCTTTTCATGTGCTTTAAAGGCGATTCGAATCTACCTCCTGAAATCTGTTTCCTGCAATTCTGCCTTGATTTCAAATCCTCTTCTTTGCCTTCCCTCAATATATTTGTGGACGAGAGTTATCATTTATAACTCTGCAGGTTTGTGAATTGCAGTGCCCTGAACCTCCATTTTACAACTCGCTTTTTTGGGAGCTGGCCGCAAAAGCGCAGGATGTCTTCAGGCCCTGTTCTGGTTCCGGGGGGCAGGCTGAGCCTGTGGTTAATTCTTCTTCCTGATGGGAAAATAGAGTGACCTGTGCCTGTCCCAACACCAAGAGCTAGTCTCTCGTTGGTTCCCCGTCTTCCCGTTCATCCTCAGGACAAATTGCAACCTGTACGGAACAGGAGGTTAAAGGTGCTGATGCTCCTAGTAAGGAGATTGCTAGTAAAGCGGCTGGAATGGCGAACCCGGGCACAAGGAGATGAGAAATGAGGTGCGTTTTAGAAACCTTTCCCCATCACACGGTATACTATCTTCTGGGTTTCTCATGCATGTTTTCGATGTAGGAAGATGCCCTGGAAGCTGGAGATTTGGGACCCATGCGATGGGTACCACGAAGTATTACTTTAAAGGGTCTGCGTTTGCTCACCCAACCTCACCAAACCTCTCAGCCCCAAGAGTGTCCACCCTTATGTCTCATCCAGCTGTGGGTCTAGATATGGTCAATCCAGGTTGCATCACAGCCCCTGAACGCATTGTGTAAGAATTTCTCTCTCTTTCACTGTCGTTGTTTCATGGGTTTTTCAAAGTAATTTATTTTCATAATGGGGTTTAGCTGCTTTTCACTGCTGTGTTTATGCTGCTTTACACCCACTTGACACACTAACAGAGAGATATCAATACATAGGTTTTAAGATTATTACTAGTCAGATATATTCTTGTGCGGTGAATAGGGCGTGTTGAGTCCAGTTCTCTGAGCAAGGAGTAGGTCTTGTCTACTACATATTGGGTTTATGGAACGGTATCTGAGCTAATTTGATACCCTTGTTTTATGTATCACCCCACCTCACCTTTCCCGTTAAGCAGCCATAGTCTGTTTTCTGCATGTGTGACTCTGTTCTGTTTTGTAATTCAGTTCAAGTGTAACGGTTTTTACATTCCCTCTAAAAGTGATACCTTATGAGAAGTGTCCTTTTCTGTGTGACTTATTTCACTTAGAATCGTCGTACCTAAATCCACTCATCATGCTGCTACTAACCTTATGACATTGATTTCATGGCTGAGTGATATTCCATTGTACATAAGGACCACAACTTCTTTATCCATTTTTCTCTTTCCTTGGATATTTAAGGTGGAATGAAGTGGAGGTCCTTGTCAACAGAGCAGCCCTCAACTTTGGGGTGCTTGTGTCTTGCTGATTTTTCATTTTCCCAATTTATACCCCCATGAGTGGAAGTGCCCTATGCTCTCTAAGCTGTGTTTTTTAGATGTTTCAGGACTCACCGTACACTTCTCCAGAGTGGCTGTTGGCAATTTACATCCCGCCCATCAGTGTAGCAAGGCTCCCATTTCTCCATGGCCTGTCCTGCATTTCTGGTTTTGACACTTTTTTCAGCATGGCCCTTTTGACCGATGGGAAGCGAGACTTCTCTGTAGCGCTGATTTGCCTTTCCAGGTTGCTTGGTTGGCCAAAAAGGGCGTATGCGTTTTTTCCTGAATATATTCAGGAAAAAACGCATACGCCCTTTTTGGCCAAGGGCATCATTGTCAACATTTTGCCGCTTTTCATGTGCTTTAAAGGCGATTCGAATCTACCTCCTGAAATCTGTTTCCTGCAATTCTGCCTTGATTTCAAATCCTCTTCTTTGCCTTCCCTCAATATATTTGTGGACGAGAGTTATCATTTATAACTCTGCAGGTTTGTGAATTGCAGTGCCCTGAACCTCCATTTTACAACTCGCTTTTTTGGGAGCTGGCCGCAAAAGCGCAGGATGTCTTCAGGCCCTGTTCTGGTTCCGGGGGGCAGGCTGAGCCTGTGGTTAATTCTTCTTCCTGATGGGAAAATAGAGTGACCTGTGCCTGTCCCAACACCAAGAGCTAGTCTCTCGTTGGTTCCCCGTCTTCCCGTTCATCCTCAGGACAAATTGCAACCTGTACGGAACAGGAGGTTAAAGGTGCTGATGCTCCTAGTAGGGAGATTGCTAGTAAAGCGGCTGGAATGGCGAACCCGGGCACAAGGAGATGAGAAATGAGGTGCGTTTTAGAAACCTTTCCCCATCACACGGTATACTATCTTCTGGGTTTCTCATGCATGTTTTCGATGTAGGAAGATGCCCTGGAAGCTGGAGATTTGGGACCCATGCGATGGGTACCACGAAGTATTACTTTAAAGGGTCTGCGTTTGCTCACCCAACCTCACCAAACCTCTCAGCCCCAAGAGTGTCCACCCTTATGTCTCATCCAGCTGTGGGTCTAGATATGGTCAATCCAGGTTGCATCACAGCCCCTGAACGCATTGTGTAAGAATTTCTCTCTATTTCACTGTCGTTGTTTCATGGGTTTTTCAAAGTAATTTATTTTCATAATGGGGTTTAGCTGCTTTTCACTGCTGTGTTTATGCCGCTTTACACCCACTTGATACACTAACAGAGAGATATCAATACATAGGTTTTAAGATTATTACTAGTCAGATATATTCTTGTGCGGTGAATAGGGCGTGTTGAGTCCAGTTCTCTGAGCAAGGAGTAGGTCTTGTCTATTACATATTGGGTTTATGGAACGGTATCTGAGCTAATTTGATACCCTTGTTTTATGTATCACCCCACCTCACCTTTCCCGTTAAGCAGCCATAGTGTGTTTTCTGCATGTGTGACTCTGTTCTGTTTTGTAATTCAGTTCAAGTGTAACGGTTTTTACATTCCCTCTATCAGTGATACCTTATGAGAAGTGTCCTTTTCTGTGTGACTTATTTCACTTAGAATCGTCGTACCTAAATCCACTCATCATGCTGCTACTAACCTTATGACATTGATTTCATGGCTGAGTGATATTCCATTGTACATAAGGACCACAACTTCTTTATCCATTTTTCTCTTTCCTGGGATATTTAAGGTGGAATGAAGTGGAGGTCCTTGTCAACAGAGCAGCCCTCAACTTTGGGGTGCTTGTGTCTTGCTGATTTTTCATTTTCCCAATTTATACCCCCATGAGTGGAAGTGCCCTATGCTCTCTAAGATGTGTTTTTCAGATGTTTCAGGACACACCGTACACTTCTCCAGAGTGGCTGTTGGCAATTTACATCCCGCCCATCAGTGTAGCAAGGCTCCCATTTCTGCATGGCCTGTACTGCATTTCTGGTTTTGACACTTTTTTCATCATGGCCCTTTTGACCGATGGGAAGCGAGACTTCTCTGTAGCGCTGATTTGCCTTTCCAGGTTGCTTGGTTGGCCAAAAAGGGCGTATGCGTTTTTTCCTGAATATATTCAGGAAAAAACGCATACGCCCTTTTTGGCCAAGGGCATCATTGTCAACGTTTTGCCGCTTTTCATGTGCTTTAAAGGCGATTCGTATCTACCTCCTGAAATCTGTTTCCTGCAATTCTGCCTTGATTTCAAATCCTCTTCTTTGCCTTCCCTCAATATATTTGTGGACGAGAGTTATCATTTATAACTCTGCAGGTTTGTGAATTGCAGTGCCCTGAACCTCCATTTTACAACTCGCTTTTTTGGGAGCTGGCCGCAAAAGCGCAGGATGGCTTCAGGCCCTGTTCTGGTTCCGGGAGGCAGGCTGAGCCTGTGGTTAATTCTTCTTCCTGATGGGAAAATAGAGTGACCTGTGCCTGTCCCAACACCAAGAGCTAGTCTCTCGTTGGTTCCCCATCTTCCCGTTCATCCTCAGGACAAATTGCAACCTGTACGGAACAGGAGGTTAAAGGTGCTGATGCTCCAAGTAGGGAGATTGCTAGTAAAGCGGCTGGAATGGCGAACCCGGGCACAAGGAGATGAGAAATGAGGTGCGTTTTAGAAACCTTTCCCCATCACATGATGTACCATCTTCTGGGTTTCTCATGCATGTTTTCGATGTAGGAAGATGCCCTTGAAGCTGGAGATTTGGGACCCATTCGATGGGTACCACGAAGTATTACTTTAAAGGGTCTGCGTTTGCTCACCCAACCTCACCAAACCTCTCAGCCCCAAGAGTGTCCACCCTTATGTCTCATCCAGCTGTGGGTCTAGATATGGTCAATCCAGGTTGCATCACAGCCCCTGAACGCATTGTGTAAGAATTTCTCTCTCTTTCACTGTCGTTGTTTCATGGGTTTTTCAAAGTAATTTATTTTCATAATGGGGTTTAGCTGCTTTTCACTGCTGTGTTTATGCTGCTTTACACCCACTTGACACACTAACAGAGAGATATCAATACATAGGTTTTAAGATTATTACTAGTCAGATATATTCTTGTGCGGTGAATAGGGCGTGTTGAGTCCAGTTCTCTGAGCAAGGAGTAGGTCTTGTCTACTACATATTGGGTTTATGGAACGGTATCTGAGCTAATTTGATACCCTTGTTTTATGTATCACCCCACCTCACGTTTCCCGTTAAGCAGCCATAGTCTGTTTTCTGCATGTGTGACTCTGTTCTGTTTTGTAATTCAGTTCAAGTGTAACGGTTTTTACATTCCCTCTAAAAGTGATACCTTATGAGAAGTGTCCTTTTCTGTGTGACTTATTTCACTTAGAATCGTCGTACCTAAATCCACTCATCATGCTGCTACTAACCTTATGACATTGATTTCATGGCTGAGTGATATTCCATTGTACATAAGGACCACAACTTCTTTATCCATTTTTCTCTTTCCTTGGATATTTAAGGTGGAATGAAGTGGAGGTCCTTGTCAACAGAGCAGCCCTCAACTTTGGGGTGCTTGTGTCTTGCTGATTTTTCATTTTCCCAATTTATACCCCCATGAGTGGAAGTGCCCTATGCTCTCTAAGCTGTGTTTTTTAGATGTTTCAGGACTCACCGTACACTTCTCCAGAGTGGCTGTTGGCAATTTACATCCCGCCCATCAGTGTAGCAAGGCTCCCATTTCTCCATGGCCTGTCCTGCATTTCTGGTTTTGACACTTTTTTCAGCATGGCCCTTTTGACCGATGGGAAGCGAGACTTCTCTGTAGCGCTGATTTGCCTTTCCAGGTTGCTTCGTTGGCCAAAAAGGGCGTATGCGTTTTTTCCTGAATATATTCAGGAAAAAACGCATACGCCCTTTTTGGCCAAGGGCATCATTGTCAACATTTTGCCGCTTTTCATGTGCTTTAAAGGCGATTCGAATCTACCTCCTGAAATCTGTTTCCTGCAATTCTGCCTTGATTTCAAATCCTCTTCTTTGCCTTCCCTCAATATATTTGTGGACGAGAGTTATCATTTATAACTCTGCAGGTTTGTGAATTGCAGTGCCCTGAACCTCCATTTTACAACTCGCTTTTTTGGGAGCTGGCCGCAAAAGCGCAGGATGTCTTCAGGCCCTGTTCTGGTTCCGGGGGGCAGGCTGAGCCTGTGGTTAATTCTTCTTCCTGATGGGAAAATAGAGTGACCTGTGCCTGTCCCAACACCAAGAGCTAGTCTCTCGTTGGTTCCCCGTCTTCCCGTTCATCCTCAGGACAAATTGCAACCTGTACGGAACAGGAGGTTAAAGGTGCTGATGCTCCTAGTAGGGAGATTGCTAGTAAAGCGGCTGGAATGGCGAACCCGGGCACAAGGAGATGAGAAATGAGGTGCGTTTTAGAAACCTTTCCCCATCACACGGTATACTATCTTCTGGGTTTCTCATGCATGTTTTCGATGTAGGAAGATGCCCTGGAAGCTGGAGATTTGGGACCCATGCGATGGGTACCACGAAGTATTACTTTAAAGGGTCTGCGTTTGCTCACCCAACCTCACCAAACCTCTCAGCCCCAAGAGTGTCCACCCTTATGTCTCATCCAGCTGTGGGTCTAGATATGGTCAATCCAGGTTGCATCACAGCCCCTGAACGCATTGTGTAAGAATTTCTCTCTCTTTCACTGTCGTTGTTTCATGGGTTTTTCAAAGTAATTTATTTTCATAATGGGGTTTAGCTGCTTTTCACTGCTGTGTTTATGCCGCTTTACACCCACTTGATACACTAACAGAGAGATATCAATACATAGGTTTTAAGATTATTACTAGTCAGATATATTCTTGTGCGGTGAATAGGGCGTGTTGAGTCCAGTTCTCTGAGCAAGGAGTAGGTCTTGTCTATTACATATTGGGTTTATGGAACGGTATCTGAGCTAATTTGATACCCTTGTTTTATGTATCACCCCACCTCACCTTTCCCGTTAAGCAGCCATAGTGTGTTTTCTGCATGTGTGACTCTGTTCTGTTTTGTAATTCAGTTCAAGTGTAACGGTTTTTACATTCCCTCTATCAGTGATACCTTATGAGAAGTGTCCTTTTCTGTGTGACTTATTTCACTTAGAATCGTCGTACCTAAATCCACTCATCATGCTGCTACTAACCTTATGACATTGATTTCATGGCTGAGTGATATTCCATTGTACATAAGGACCACAACTTCTTTATCCATTTTTCTCTTTCCTGGGATATTTAAGGTGGAATGAAGTGGAGGTCCTTGTCAACAGAGCAGCCCTCAACTTTGGGGTGCTTGTGTCTTGCTGATTTTTCATTTTCCCAATTTATACCCCCATGAGTGGAAGTGCCCTATGCTCTCTAAGATGTGTTTTTCAGATGTTTCAGGACACACCGTACACTTCTCCAGAGTGGCTGTTGGCAATTTACATCCCGCCCATCAGTGTAGCAAGGCTCCCATTTCTGCATGGCCTGTACTGCATTTCTGGTTTTGACACTTTTTTCATCATGGCCCTTTTGACCGATGGGAAGCGAGACTTCTCTGTAGCGCTGATTTGCCTTTCCAGGTTGCTTGGTTGGCCAAAAAGGGCGTATGCGTTTTTTCCTGAATATATTCAGGAAAAAACGCATACGCCCTTTTTGGCCAAGGGCATCATTGTCAACGTTTTGCCGCTTTTCATGTGCTTTAAAGGCGATTCGTATCTACCTCCTGAAATCTGTTTCCTGCAATTCTGCCTTGATTTCAAATCCTCTTCTTTGCCTTCCCTCAATATATTTGTGGACGAGAGTTATCATTTATAACTCTGCAGGTTTGTGAATTGCAGTGCCCTGAACCTCCATTTTACAACTCGCTTTTTTGGGAGCTGGCCGCAAAAGCGCAGGATGGCTTCAGGCCCTGTTCTGGTTCCGGGAGGCAGGCTGAGCCTGTGGTTAATTCTTCTTCCTGATGGGAAAATAGAGTGACCTGTGCCTGTCCCAACACCAAGAGCTAGTCTCTCGTTGGTTCCCCATCTTCCCGTTCATCCTCAGGACAAATTGCAACCTGTACGGAACAGGAGGTTAAAGGTGTTTATGCTCCAAGTAGGGAGATAGCTAGTAAAGCGGCTGGAATGGCGAACCCGGGCACAAGGAGATGAGAAATGAGGTGCGTTTTAGAAACCTTTCCCCATCACACGGTATACTATCTTCTGGGTTTCTCATGCATGTTTTCGATGTAGGAAGATGCCCTGGAAGCTGGAGATTTGGGACCCATGCGATGGGTACCACGAAGTATTACTTTAAAGGGTCTGCGTTTGCTCACCCAACCTCACCAAACCTCTCAGCCCCAAGAGTGTCCACCCTTATGTCTCATCCAGCTGTGGGTCTAGATATGGTCAATCCAGGTTGCATCACAGGCCCTGAACGCATTGTGTAAGAATTTCTCTCTCTTTCACTGTCGTTGTTTCATGGGTTTTTCAAAGTAATTTATTTTCATAATGGTGTTTAGCTGCTTTTCACGGCTGTGTTTATGCCGCTTTACACCCACTTGACACACTAACAGAGAGATATCAATACATAGGTTTTAAGATTATTACTAGTCAGATATATTCTTGTGCGGTGAATAGGGCGTGTTGAGTCCAGTTCTCTGAGCAAGGAGTAGGTCTTGTCTACTACATATTGGGTTTATGGAACGGTATCTGAGCTAATTTGATACCTTTGTTTTATGTATCACCCCACCTCACCTTTCCCGTTAAGCAGCCATAGTGTGTTTTCTGCATGTGTGACTCTGTTCTGTTTTGTAATTCAGTTCAAGTGTAACGGTTTTTACATTCCCTCTAAAAGTGATACCTTATGAGAAGTGTCCTTTTCTGTGTGACTTATTTCACTTAGAATCGTCGTACCTAAATCCACTCATCATGCTGCTACTAACCTTATGACATTGATTTCATGGCTGAGTGATATTCCATTGTACATAAGGACCACAACTTCTTTATCCATTTTTCTCTTTCCTGGGATATTGAAGGTGGAATGAAGTGGAGGTCCTTGTCAACAGAGCAGCCCTCAACTTTGGGGTGCTTGTGTCTTGCTGATTTTTCATTTTCCCAATTTATACCCCCATGAGTGGAAGTGCCCTATGCTCTCTAAGCTGTGTTTTTTAGATGTTTCAGGACTCACCGTACACTTCTCCAGAGTGGCTGTTGGCAATTTACATCCCGCCCATCAGTGTAGCAAGGCTCCCATTTCTCCATGGCCTGTCCTGCATTTCTGGTTTTGACACTTTTTTCAGCATGGCCCTTTTGACCGATGGGAAGCGAGACTTCTCTGTAGCGCTGATTTGCCTTTCCAGGTTGCTTCGTTGGCCAAAAAGGGCGTATGCGTTTTTTCCTGAATATATTCAGGAAAAAACGCATACGCCCTTTTTGGCCAAGGGCATCATTGTCAACGTTTTGCCGCTTTTCATGTGCTTTAAAGGCGATTCGTATCTACCTCCTGAAATCTGTTTCGTGCAATTCTGCCTTGACTTCAAATCCTTTTCTTTGCCTTCCCTCAATATATTTGTGGACGAGAGTTATCATTTATAACTCTGCAGGTTTGTGAATTGCAGTACCCTGAACCTCCATTTTACAACTCGCTTTTTTGGGAGCTGGCCGCAAAAGCGCAGGATGGCTTCAGGCCCTGTTCTGGTTCCGGGGGGCAGGCTGAGCCTGTGGTTAATTCTTCTTCCTGATGGGAAAATAGAGTGACCTGTGCCTGTCCCGACACCAAGAGCTAGTCTCTCGTTGGTTCCCCGTCTTCCCGTTCATCCTCAGGACAAATTGCAACCTGTACGGAACAGGAGGTTAAAGGTGCTGATGCTCCAAGTAGGGAGATTGCTAGTAAAGCGGCTGGAATGGCGAACCCGGGCACAAGGAGATGAGAAATGAGGTGCGTTTTAGAAACCTTTCCCCATCACACGGTGTACCATCTTCTGGGTTTCTCATGCATGTTTTCGATGTAGGAAGAAGCCCTTGAACCTGGAGATTTGGGACCCATGCGATGGGTACCACGCAGTATTAATTTAAAGGGTCTGCGTTTGCTCACCCAACCTCACCAATCCTCTCAGCCCCAAGAGTGTCCACCCTTATGTCTCATCTAGCTGTGGGTCTAGATATGGTCAATCCAGGTTGCATCACAGCCCCTGAACTCATTGTGTAAGAATTTCTATCTCTTTCACTGTCGTTGTTTCATGGGTTTTTCAAAGTAATTTATTTTCATAATGGGGTTTAGCTGCTTTTCACGGCTGTGTTTATGCCGCTTTACACCCACTTGACACACTAACAGAGAGATATCAATACATAGGTTTAAAGATTATTACTAGTCAGATATATTCTTGTGCGGTGAATAGGGCGTGTTGAGTCCAGTTCTCTGAGCAAGGAGTAGGTCTTGTCTACTACATATTGGGTTTATGGAATGGTATCTGAGCTAATTTGATACCCTTGTTTTATGTATCACCCCACCTCACCTTTCCCGTTAAGCAGCCATAGTCTGTTTTCTGCATGTGTGACTCTGTTCTGTTTTGTAATTCAGTTCAAGTGTAACGGTTTTTACATTCCCTCTAAAAGTGATACCTTATGAGAAGTGTCCTTTTCTGTGTGACTTATTTCACTTAGAATCGTCGTACTTAAATCCACTCATCATGCTGCTACTAACCTTATGACATTGATTTCATGGCTGAGTGATATTCCATTGTACATAAGGACCACAACTTCTTTATCCATTTTTCTCTTTCCTGGGATATTTAAGGTGGAATGAAGTGGAGGTCCTTGTCAACAGAACAGCCCTAAACTTTGGGGTGCTTGTGTCTTGCTGATTTTTCATTTTCCCAATTTATACCCCCATGAGTGGAAGTGCCCTATGCTCTCTAAGCTGTGTTTTTCAGATGTTTCAGGACACACCGTACACTTATCCAGAGTGGCTGTTGGCAATTTACATCCCGCCTATCAGTGTAGCAAGGCTCTCATTTCTCCATGGCCTGTCCTGCATTTCTGGTTTTGACACATTTTTCAGCATGGCCCTTTTTACCGATGGGAAGTGAGACTTCTTTGTAGCGCTGATTTGCCTTTCCAGGTTGCTTGGTTGGCCAAAAAGGGCGTATGCGTTTTTTCCTGAATATATTCAGGAAAAAACGCATACGCCCTTTTTGGCCAAGGGCATCATTGTCAACATTTTGCCGCTTTTCATGTGCTTTAAAGGCGATTCGAATCTACCTCCTGAAATCTGTTTCCTGCAATTCTGCCTTGATTTCAAATCCTCTTCTATGCCTTCCCTCAATATATTTGTGGACGAGAGTTATCATTTATAACTCTGCAGGTTTGTGAATTGCAGTGCCCTGAACCTCCATTTTACAACTCGCTTTTTTGGGAGCTGGCCGCAAAAGCGCAGGATGGCTTCAGGCCCTGTTCTGGTTCCGGGGGGCAGGCTGAGCCTGTGGTTAATTCTTCTTCCTGATGGGAAAATAGAGTGACCTGTGCCTGTCCCAACACCAAGAGCTAGTCTCTCGTTGGTTCCCCGTCTTCCCGTTCATCCTCAGGACAAATTGCAACCTGTACGGAACAGGAGGTTAAAGGTGCTGATGCTCCTAGTAGGGAGATTGCTAGTAAAGCGGCTGGAATGGCGAACCCGGGCACAAGGAGATGAGAAATGAGGTGCGTTTTAGAAACCTTTCCCCATCACACGGTATACTATCTTCTGGGTTTCTCATGCATGTTTTCGATGTAGGAAGATGCCCTGGAAGCTGGAGATTTGGGACCCATGCGATGGGTACCACGAAGTATTACTTTAAAGGGTCTGCGTTTGCTCACCCAACCTCACCAAACCTCTCAGCCCCAAGAGTGTCCACCCTTATGTCTCATCCAGCTGTGGGTCTAGATATCGTCAATCCAGGTTGCATCACAGCCCCTGAACGCATTGTGTAAGAATTTCTCTCTCTTTCACTGTCGTTGTTTCATGGGTTTTTCAAAGTAATTTATTTTCATAATGGGGTTTAGCTGCTTTTCACTGCTGTGTTTATGCCGCTTTACACCCACTTGATACACTAACAGAGAGATATCAATACATAGGTTTTAAGATTATTACTAGTCAGATATATTCTTGTGCGGTGAATAGGGCGTGTTGAGTCCAGTTCTCTGAGCAAGGAGTAGGTCTTGTCTATTACATATTGGGTTTATGGAACGGTATCTGAGCTAATTTGATACCCTTGTTTTATGTATCACCCCACCTCACCTTTCCTGTTAAGAAGCCATAGTGTGTTTTCTGCATGTGTGACTCTGTTCTGTTTTGTAATTCAGTTCAAGTGTAACGGTTTTTACATTCCCTCTATCAGTGATACCTTATGAGAAGTGTCCTTTTCTGTGTGACTTATTTCACTTAGAATCGTCGTACCTAAATCCACTCATCATGCTGCTACTAACCTTATGACATTGATTTCATGGCTGAGTGATATTCCATTGTACATAAGGACCACAACTTCTTTATCCATTTTTCTCTTTCCTTGGATATTTAAGGTGGAATGAAGTGGAGGTCCTTGTCAACAGAGCAGCCCTCAACTTTGGGGTGCTTGTGTCTTGCTGATTTTTCATTTTCCCAATTTATACCCCCATGAGTGGAAGTGCCCTATGCTCTCTAAGCTGTGTTTTTTAGATGTTTCAGGACACACCGTACACTTCTCCAGAGTGGCTGTTGGCAATTTACATCCCGCCCATCAGTGTAGCAAGGCTCCCATTTCTCCATGGCCTGTCCTGCATTTCTGGTTTTGACACTTTTTTCAGCATGGCCCTTTTGACCGATGGGAAGCGAGACTTCTCTGTAGCGCTGATTTGCCTTTCCAGGTTGCTTGGTTGGCCAAAAAGGGCGTATGCGTTTTTTCCTGAATATATTCAGGAAAAAACGCATACGCCCTTTTTGGCCAAGGGCATCATTGTCAACGTTTTGCCGCTTTTCATGTGCTTTAAAGGCGATTCGAATCTACCTCCTGAAATCTGTTTCCTGCAATTCTGCCTTGATTTCAAATCCTCTTCTTTGCCTTCCCTCAATACATTTGTGGACGAGAGTTATCATTTATAACTCTGCAGGTTTGTGAATTGCAGTGCCCTGAACCTCCATTTTACAACTCGCTTTTTTGGGAGCTGGCCGCAAAAGCGCAGGATGGCTTCAGGCCCTGTTCTGGTTCCGGGGGGCAGGCTGAGCCTGTGGTTAATTCTTCTTCCTGATGGGAAAATAGAGTGACCTGTGCCTGTCCCGACACCAAGAGCTAGTCTCTCGTTGGTTCCCCGTCTTCCCGTTCATCCTCAGGACAAATTGCAACCTGTACGGAACAGGAGGTTAAAGGTGCTGATGCTCCAAGTAGGGAGATTGCTAGTAAAGCGGCTGGAATGGCGAACCCGGGCACAAGGAGATGAGAAATGAGGTGCGTTTTAGAAACCTTTCCCCATCACACGGTGTACCATCTTCTGGGTTTCTCATGCATGTTTTCGATGTAGGAAGATGCCCTTGAAGCTGGAGATTTGGGACCCATGCGATGGGTACCACGCAGTATTACTTTAAAGGGTCTGCGTTTGCTCACCCAACCTCACCAAACCTCTCAGCCCCAAGAGTGTCCACCCTTATGTCTCATCCAGCTGTGGGTCTAGATATGGTCAATCCAGGTTGCATCACAGCCCCTGAACGCATTGTGTAAGAATTTCTATCTCTTTCACTGTCGTTGTTTCATGGGTTTTTCAAAGTAATTTATTTTCATAATGGGGTTTAGCTGCTTTTCACGGCTGTGTTTATGCCGCTTTACACCCACTTGACACACTAACAGAGAGATATCAATACATAGGTTTTAAGATTATTACTAGTCAGATATATTCTTGTGCGGTGAATAGGGCGTGTTGAGTCCAATTCTCTGAGCAAGGAGTAGGTCTTGTCTACTACATATTGGGTTTATGGAACGGTATCTGAGCTAATTTGATACCCTTGTTTTATGTATCACCCCACCTCACCTTTCCCATTAAGCAGCCATAGTGTGTTTTCTGCATGTGTGACTCTGTTCTGTTTTGTAATTCAGTTCAAGTGTAACGGTTTTTACATTCCCTCTAAAAGTGATACCTTATGAGAAGTGTCCTTTTCTGTGTGACTTATTTCACTTAGAATCGTCGTACCTAAATCCACTCATCATGCTGCTACTAACCTTATGACATTGATTTCATGGCTGAGTGATATTCCATTGTACATAAGGACCACAACTTCTTTATCCATTTTTCTCTTTCCTGGGATATTTAAGGTGGAATGAAGTGGAGGTCCTTGTCAACAGAGCAGCCCTCAACTTTGGGGTGCTTGTGTCTTGCTGATTTTTCATTTTCCCAATTTATACCCCCATGAGTGGAAGTGCCCTATGCTCTCTAAGCTGTGTTTTTTAGATGTTTCAGGACTCACCGTACACTTCTCCAGAGTGGCTGTTGGCAATTTACATCCCGCCCATCAGTGTAGCAAGGCTCCCATTTCTCCATGGCCTGTCCTGCATTTCTGGTTTTGACACTTTTTTCAGCATGGCCCTTTTGACCGATGGGAAGCAAGACTTCTCTGTAGCGCTGATTTGCCTTTCCAGGTTGCTTGGTTGGCCAAAAAGGGCGTATGCGTTTTTTCCTGAATATATTCAGGAAAAAACGCATACGCCCTTTTTGGCCAAGGGCATCATTGTCAACGTTTTGCCGCTTTTCATGTGCTTTAAAGGCGATTCGTATCTACCTCCTGAAATCTGTTTCGTGCAATTCTGCCTTGACTTCAAAACCTCTTCTTTGCCTTCCCTCAATATATTTGTGGACGAGAGTTATCATTTATAACTCTGCAGGTTTGTGAATTGCAGTACCCTGAACCTCCATTTTACAACTCGCTTTTTTGGGAGCTGGCCGCAAAAGCGCAGGATGGCTTCAGGCCCTGTTCTGGTTCCGGGGGGCAGGCTGAGCCTGTGGTTAATTCTTCTTCCTGATGGGAAAATAGAGTGACCTGTGCCTGTCCCGACACCAAGAGCTAGTCTCTCGTTGGTTCCCCGTCTTCCCGTTCATCCTCAGGACAAATTGCAACCTGTACGGAACAGGAGGTTAAAGGTGCTGATGCTCCAAGTAGGGAGATTGCTAGTAAAGCGGCTGGAATGGCGAACCCGGGCACAAGGAGATGAGAAATGAGGTGCGTTTTAGAAACCTTTCCCCATCACACGGTGTACCATCTTCTGGGTTTCTCTTGCATGTTTTCGATGTAGGAAGATGCCCTTGAACCTGGAGATTTGGGACCCATGCGATGGGTACCACGCAGTATTACTTTAAAGGGTCTGCGTTTGCTCACCCAACCTCACCAAACCTCTCAGCCCCAAGAGTGTCCACCCTTATGTCTCATCCAGCTGTGGGTCTAGATATGGTCAATCCAGGTTGCATCACAGCCCCTGAACGCATTGTGTAAGAATTTCTCTCTCTTTCACTGTCTTTGTTTCATGGGTTTTTCAAAGTAATTTATTTTCATAATGGGGTTTAGCTGCTTTTCACTGCTGTGTTTATGCCGCTTTACACCCACTTGATACACTAACAGAGAGATATCAATACATAGGTTTTAAGATTATTACTAGTCAGATATATTCTTGTGCGGTGAATAGGGCGTGTTGAGTCCAGTTCTCTGAGCAAGGAGTAGGTCTTGTCTATTACATATTGGGTTTATGGAACGGTATCTGAGCTAATTTGATACCCTTGTTTTATGTATCACCCCACCTCACCTTTCCCGTTAAGCAGCCATAGTGTGTTTTCTGCATGTGTGACTCTGTTCTGTTTTGTAATTCAGTTCAAGTGTAACGGTTTTTACATTCCCTCTATCAGTGATACCTTATGAGAAGTGTCCTTTTCTGTGTGACTTATTTCACTTAGAATCGTCGTACCTAAATCCACTCATCATGCTGCTACTAACCTTATGACATTGATTTCATGGCTGAGTGATATTCCATTGTACATAAGGACCACAACTTCTTTATCCATTTTTCTCTTTCCTGGGATATTTAAGGTGGAATGAAGTGGAGGTCCTTGTCAACAGAGCAGCCCTCAAATTTGGGGTGCTTGTGTCTTGCTGATTTTTCATTTTCCCAATTTATACCCCCATGAGTGGAAGTGCCCTATGCTCTCTAAGATGTGTTTTTCAGATGTTTCAGGACACACCGTACACTTCTCCAGAGTGGCTGTTGGCAATTTACATCCCGCCCATCAGTGTAGCAAGGCTCCCATTTCTGCATGGCCTGTACTGCATTTCTGGTTTTGACACTTTTTTCATCATGGCCCTTTTGACCGATGGGAAGCGAGACTTCTCTGTAGCGCTGATTTGCCTTTCCAGGTTGCTTGGTTGGCCAAAAAGGGCGTATGCGTTTTTTCCTGAATATATTCAGGAAAAAACGCATACGCCCTTTTTGGCCAAGTGCATCATTGTCAACGTTTTGCCGCTTTTCATGTGCTTTAATGGCGATTCGTATCTACCTCCTGAAATCTGTTTCCTGCAATTCTGCCTTGATTTCAAATCCTCTTCTTTGCCTTCCCTCAATATATTTGTGGACGAGAGTTATCATTTATAACTCTGCAGGTTTGTGAATTGCAGTGCCCTGAACCTCCATTTTACAACTCGCTTTTTTGGGAGCTGGCCGCAAAAGCGCAGGATGGCTTCAGGCCCTGTTCTGGTTCCGGGAGGCAGGCTGAGCCTGTGGTTAATTCTTCTTCCTGATGGGAAAATAGAGTGACCTGTGCCTGTCCCAACACCAAGAGCTAGTCTCTCGTTGGTTCCCCATCTTCCCGTTCATCCTCAGGACAAATTGCAACCTGTACGGAACAGGAGGTTAAAGGTGCTGATGCTCCAAGTAGGGAGATTGCTAGTAAAGCGGCTGGAATGGCGAACCCGGGCACAAGGAGATGAGAAATGAGGTGCGTTTTAGAAACCTTTCCCCATCACATGGTGTACCATCTTCTGGGTTTCTCATGCATGTTTTCGATGTAGGAAGATGCCCTTGAAGCTGGAGATTTGGGACCCATTCGATGGGTACCACGAAGTATTATTTTAAAGGGTCTGCGTTTGCTCACCCAACCTCACCAAACCTCTCAGCCCCAAGAGTGTCCACCCTTATGTCTCATCCAGCTGTGGGTCTAGATATGGTCAATCCAGGTTGCATCACAGCCCCTGAACGCATTGTGTAAGAATTTCTCTCTCTTTCACTGTCGTTGTTTCATGGGTTTTTCAAAGTAATTTATTTTCATAATGGGGTTTAGCTGCTTTTCACTGCTGTGTTTATGCTGCTTTACACCCACTTGACACACTAACAGAGAGATATCAATACATAGGTTTTAAGATTATTACTAGTCAGATATATTCTTGTGCGGTGAATAGGGCGTGTTGAGTCCAGTTCTCTGAGCAAGGAGTAGGTCTTGTCTACTACATATTGGGTTTATGGAACGGTATCTGAGCTAATTTGATACCCTTGTTTTATGTATCACCCCACCTCACCTTTCCCGTTAAGCAGCCATAGTCTGTTTTCTGCATGTGTGACTCTGTTCTGTTTTGTAATTCAGTTCAAGTGTAACGGTTTTTACATTCCCTCTAAAAGTGATACCTTATGAGAAGTGTCCTTTTCTGTGTGACTTATTTCACTTAGAATCGTCGTACCTAAATCCACTCATCATGCTGCTACTAACCTTATGACATTGATTTCATGGCTGAGTGATATTCCATTGTACATAAGGACCACAACTTCTTTATCCATTTTTCTCTTTCCTTGGATATTTAAGGTGGAATGAAGTGGAGGTCCTTGTCAACAGAGCAGCCCTCAACTTTGGGGTGCTTGTGTCTTGCTGATTTTTCATTTTCCCAATTTATACCCCCATGAGTGGAAGTGCCCTATGCTCTCTAAGCTGTGTTTTTTAGATGTTTCAGGACTCACCGTACACTTCTCCAGAGTGGCTGTTGGCAATTTACATCCCGCCCATCAGTGTAGCAAGGCTCCCATTTCTCCATGGCCTGTCCTGCATTTCTGGTTTTGACACTTTTTTCAGCATGGCCCTTTTGACCGATGGGAAGCGAGACTTCTCTGTAGCGCTGATTTGCCTTTCCAGGTTGCTTGGTTGGCCAAAAAGGGCGTATGCGTTTTTTCCTGAATATATTCAGGAAAAAACGCATACGCCCTTTTTGGCCAAGGGCATCATTGTCAACATTTTGCCGCTTTTCATGTGCTTTAAAGGCGATTCGAATCTACCTCCTGAAATCTGTTTCCTGCAATTCTGCCTTGATTTCAAATCCTCTTCTTTGCCTTCCCTCAATATATTTGTGGACGAGAGTTATCATTTATAACTCTGCAGGTTTGTGAATTGCAGTGCCCTGAACCTCCATTTTACAACTCGCTTTTTTGGGAGCTGGCCGCAAAAGCGCAGGATGTCTTCAGGCCCTGTTCTGGTTCCGGGAGGCAGGCTGAGCCTGTGGTTAATTCTTCTTCCTGATGGGAAAATAGAGTGACCTGTGCCTGTCCCAACACCAAGAGCTAGTCTCTCGTTGGTTCCCCGTCTTCCCGTTCATCCTCAGGACAAATTGCAACCTGTACGGAACAGGAGGTTAAAGGTGCTGATGCTCCTAGTAGGGAGATTGCTAGTAAAGCGGCTGGAATGGCGAACCCGGGCACAAGGAGATGAGAAATGAGGTGCGTTTTAGAAACCTTTCCCCATCACACGGTATACTATCTTCTGGGTTTCTCATGCATGTTTTCGATGTAGGAAGATGCCCTGGAAGCTGGAGATTTGGGACCCATGCGATGGGTACCACGAAGTATTACTTTAAAGGGTCTGCGTTTGCTCACCCAACCTCACCAAACCTCTCAGCCCCAAGAGTGTCCACCCTTATGTCTCATCCAGCTGTGGGTCTAGATATGGTCAATCCAGGTTGCATCACAGCCCCTGAACGCATTGTGTAAGAATTTCTCTCTCTTTCACTGTCGTTGTTTCATGGGTTTTTCAAAGTAATTTATTTTCATAATGGGGTTTAGCTGCTTTTCACTGCTGTGTTTATGCCGCTTTACACCCACTTGATACACTAACAGAGAGATATCAATACATCGGTTTTAAGATTATTACTAGTCAGATATATTCTTGTGCGGTGAATAGGGCGTGTTGAGTCCAGTTCTCTGAGCAAGGAGTAGGTCTTGTCTATTACATATTGGGTTTATGGAACGGTATCTGAGCTAATTTGATACCCTTGTTTTATGTATCACCCCACCTCACCTTTCCCGTTAAGCAGCCATAGTGTGTTTTCTGCATGTGTGACTCTGTTCTGTTTTGTAATTCAGTTCAAGTGTAACGGTTTTTACATTCCCTCTATCAGTGATACCTTATGAGAAGTGTCCTTTTCTGTGTGACTTATTTCACTTAGAATCGTCGTACCTAAATCCACTCATCATGCTGCTACTAACCTTATGACATTGATTTCATGGCTGAGTGATATTCCATTGTACATAAGGACCACAACTTCTTTATCCATTTTTCTCTTTCCTGGGATATTTAAGGTGGAATGAAGTGGAGGTCCTTGTCAACAGAGCAGCCCTCAACTTTGGGGTGCTTGTGTCTTGCTGATTTTTCATTTTCCCAATTTATACCCCCATGAGTGGAAGTGCCCTATGCTCTCTAAGATGTGTTTTTCAGATGTTTCAGGACACACCGTACACTTCTCCAGAGTGGCTGTTGGCAATTTACATCCCGCCCATCAGTGTAGCAAGGCTCCCATTTCTGCATGGCCTGTACTGCATTTCTGGTTTTGACACTTTTTTCATCATGGCCCTTTTGACCGATGGGAAGCGAGACTTCTCTGTAGCGCTGATTTGCCTTTCCAGGTTGCTTGGTTGGCCAAAAAGGGCGTATGCGTTTTTTCCTGAATATATTCAGGAAAAAACGCATACGCCCTTTTTGGCCAAGGGCATCATTGTCAACGTTTTGCCGCTTTTCATGTGCTTTAAAGGCGATTCGTATCTACCTCCTGAAATCTGTTTCCTGCAATTCTGCCTTGATTTCAAATCCTCTTCTTTGCCTTCCCTCAATATATTTGTGGACGAGAGTTATCATTTATAACTCTGCAGGTTTGTGAATTGCAGTGCCCTGAACCTCCATTTTACAACTCGCTTTTTTGGGAGCTGGCCGCAAAAGCGCAGGATGGCTTCAGGCCCTGTTCTGGTTCCGGGAGGCAGGCTGAGCCTGTGGTTAATTCTTCTTCCTGATGGGAAAATAGAGTGACCTGTGCCTGTCCCAACACCAAGAGCTAGTCTCTCGTTGGTTCCCCATCTTCCCGTTCATCCTCAGGACAAATTGCAACCTGTACGGAACAGGAGGTTAAAGGTGCTGATGCTCCAAGTAGGGAGATTGCTAGTAAAGCGGCTGGAATGGCGAACCCGGGCACAAGGAGATGAGAAATGAGGTGCGTTTTAGAAACCTTTCCCCATCACATGGTGTACCATCTTCTGGGTTTCTCATGCATGTTTTCGATGTAGGAAGATGCCCTTGAAGCTGGAGATTTGGGACCCATTCGATGGGTACCACGAAGTATTACTTTAAAGGGTCTGCGTTTGCTCACCCAACCTCACCAAACCTCTCAGCCCCAAGAGTGTCCACCCTTATGTCTCATCCAGCTGTGGGTCTAGATATGGTCAATCCAGGTTGCATCACAGCCCCTGAACGCATTGTGTAAGAATTTCTCTCTCTTTCACTGTCGTTGTTTCATGGGTTTTTCAAAGTAATTTATTTTCATAATGGGGTTTAGCTGCTTTTCACTGCTGTGTTTATGCTGCTTTACACCCACTTGACACACTAACAGAGAGATATCAATACATAGGTTTTAAGATTATTACTAGTCAGATATATTCTTGTGCGGTGAATAGGGCGTGTTGAGTCCAGTTCTCTGAGCAAGGAGTAGGTCTTGTGTACTACATATTGGGTTTATGGAACGGTATCTGAGCTAATTTGATACCCTTGTTTTATGTATCACCCCACCTCACCTTTCCCGTTAAGCAGCCATAGTCTGTTTTCTGCATGTGTGACTCTGTTCTGTTTTGTAATTCAGTTCAAGTGTAACGGTTTTTACATTCCCTCTAAAAGTGATACCTTATGAGAAGTGTCCTTTTCTGTGTGACTTATTTCACTTAGAATCGTCGTACCTAAATCCACTCATCATGCTGCTACTAACCTTATGACATTGATTTCATGGCTGAGTGATATTCCATTGTACATAAGGACCACAACTTCTTTATCCATTTTTCTCTTTCCTTGGATATTTAAGGTGGAATGAAGTGGAGGTCCTTGTCAACAGAGCAGCCCTCAACTTTGGGGTGCTTGTGTCTTGCTGATTTTTCATTTTCCCAATTTATACCCCCATGAGTGGAAGTGCCCTATGCTCTCTAAGCTGTGTTTTTTAGATGTTTCAGGACTCACCGTACACTTCTCCAGAGTGGCTGTTGGCAATTTACATCCCGCCCATCAGTGTAGCAAGGCTCCCATTTCTCCATGGCCTGTCCTGCATTTCTGGTTTTGACACTTTTTTCAGCATGGCCCTTTTGACCGATGGGAAGCGAGACTTCTCTGTAGCGCTGATTTGCCTTTCCAGGTTGCTTCGTTGGCCAAAAAGGGCGTATGCGTTTTTTCCTGAATATATTCAGGAAAAAACGCATACGCCCTTTTTGGCCAAGGGCATCATTGTCAACGTTTTGCCGCTTTTCATGTGCTTTAAAGGCGATTCGTATCTACCTCCTGAAATCTGTTTCGTGCAATTCTGCCTTGATTTCAAATCCTCTTCTTTGCCTTCCCTCAATATATTTGTGGACGAGAGTTATCATTTATAACTCTGCAGGTTTGTGAATTGCAGTGCCCTGAACCTCCATTTTACAACTCGCATTTTTGGGAGCTGGCCGCAAAAGCGCAGGATGGCTTCAGGCCCTGTTCTGGTTCCGGGAGGCAGGCTGAGCCTGTGGTTAATTCTTCTTCCTGATGGGAAAATAGAGTGACCTGTGCCTGTCCCAACACCAAGAGCTAGTCTCTCGTTGGTTCCCCATCTTCCCGTTCATCCTCAGGACAAATTGCAACCTGTACGGAACAGGAGGTTAAAGGTGTTTATGCTCCAAGTAGGGAGATTGCTAGTAAAGCGGCTGGAATGGCGAACCCGGGCACAAGGAGATGAGAAATGAGGTGCGTTTTAGAAACCTTTCCCCATCACACGGTATACTATCTTCTGGGTTTCTCATGCATGTTTTCGATGTAGGAAGATGCCCTGGAAGCTGGAGATTTGGGACCCATGCGATGGGTACCACGAAGTATTACTTTAAAGGGTCTGCGTTTGCTCACCCAACCTCACCAAACCTCTCAGCCCCAAGAGTGTCCACCCTTATGTCTCATCCAGCTGTGGGTCTAGATATGGTCAATCCAGGTTGCATCACAGCCCCTGAACGCATTGTGTAAGAATTTCTCTCTCTTTCACTGTCGTTGTTTCATGGGTTTTTCAAAGTAATTTATTTTCATAATGGGGTTTAGCTGCTTTTCACTGCTGTGTTTATGCCGCTTTACACCCACTTGATACACTAACAGAGAGATATCAATACATAGGTTTTAAGATTATTACTAGTCAGATATATTCTTGTGCGGTGAATAGGGCGTGTTGAGTCCAGTTCTCTGAGCAAGGAGTAGGTCTTGTCTATTACATATTGGGTTTATGGAACGGTATCTGAGCTAATTTGATACCCTTGTTTTATGTATCACCCCACCTCACCTTTCCCGTTAAGCAGCCATAGTGTGTTTTCTGCATGTGTGACTCTGTTCTGTTTTGTAATTCAGTTCAAGTGTAACGGTTTTTACATTCCCTCTATCAGTGATACCTTATGAGAAGTGTCCTTTTCTGTGTGACTTATTTCACTTAGAATCGTCGTACCTAAATCCACTCATCATGCTGCTACTAACCTTATGACATTGATTTCATGGCTGAGTGATATTCCATTGTACATAAGGACCACAACTTCTTTATCCATTTTTCTCTTTCCTGGGATATTTAAGGTGGAATGAAGTGGAGGTCCTTGTCAACAGAGCAGCCCTCAACTTTGGGGTGCTTGTGTCTTGCTGATTTTTCATTTTCCCAATTTATACCCCCATGAGTGGAAGTGCCCTATGCTCTCTAAGATGTGTTTTTCAGATGTTTCAGGACACACCGTACACTTCTCCAGAGTGGCTGTTGGCAATTTACATCCCGCCCATCAGTGTAGCAAGGCTCCCATTTCTGCATGGCCTGTACTGCATTTCTGGTTTTGACAGTTTTTTCATCATGGCCCTTTTGACCGATGGGAAGCGAGACTTCTCTGTAGCGCTGATTTGCCTTTCCAGGTTGCTTGGTTGGCCAAAAAGGGCGTATGCGTTTTTTCCTGAATATATTCAGGAAAAAACGCATACGCCCTTTTTGGCCAAGGGCATCATTGTCAACGTTTTGCCGCTTTTCATGTGCTTTAAAGGCGATTCGAATCTACCTCCTGAAATCTGTTTCCTGCAATTCTGCCTTGATTTCAAATCCTCTTCTTTGCCTTCCCTCAATATATTTGTGGACGAGAGTTATCATTTATAACTCTGCAGGTTTGTGAATTGCAGTGCCCTGAACCTCCATTTTACAACTCGCTTTTTTGGGAGCTGGCCGCAAAAGCGCAGGATGTCTTCAGGCCCTGTTCTGGTTCCGGGAGGCAGGCTGAGCCTGTGGTTAATTCTTCTTCCTGATGGGAAAATAGAGTGACCTGTGCCTGTCCCAACACCAAGAGCTAGTCTCTCGTTGGTTCCCCGTCTTCCCGTTCATCCTCAGGACAAATTGCAACCTGTACGGAACAGGAGGTTAAAGGTGCTGATGCTCCTAGTAGGGAGATTGCTAGTAAAGCGGCTGGAATGGCGAACCCGGGCACAAGGAGATGAGAAATGAGGTGCGTTTTAGAAACCTTTCCCCATCACACGGTATACTATCTTCTGGGTTTCTCATGCATGTTTTCGATGTAGGAAGATGCCCTGGAAGCTGGAGATTTGGGACCCATGCGATGGGTACCACGAAGTATTACTTTAAAGGGTCTGCGTTTGCTCACCCAACCTCACCAAACCTCTCAGCCCCAAGAGTGTCCACCCTTATGTCTCATCCAGCTGTGGGTCTAGATATGGTCAATCCAGGTTGCATCACAGCCCCTGAACGCATTGTGTAAGAATTTCTCTCTCTTTCACTGTCGTTGTTTCATGGGTTTTTCAAAGTAATTTATTTTCATAATGGGGTTTAGCTGCTTTTCACTGCTGTGTTTATGCCGCTTTACACCCACTTGATACACTAACAGAGAGATATCAATACATCGGTTTTAAGATTATTACTAGTCAGATATATTCTTGTGCGGTGAATAGGGCGTGTTGAGTCCAGTTCTCTGAGCAAGGAGTAGGTCTTGTCTATTACATATTGGGTTTATGGAACGGTATCTGAGCTAATTTGATACCCTTGTTTTATGTATCACCCCACCTCACCTTTCCCGTTAAGCAGCCATAGTGTGTTTTCTGCATGTGTGACTCTGTTCTGTTTTGTAATTCAGTTCAAGTGTAACGGTTTTTACATTCCCTCTATCAGTGATACCTTATGAGAAGTGTCCTTTTCTGTGTGACTTATTTCACTTAGAATCGTCGTACCTAAATCCACTCATCATGCTGCTACTAACCTTATGACATTGATTTCATGGCTGAGTGATATTCCATTGTACATAAGGACCACAACTTCTTTATCCATTTTTCTCTTTCCTGGGATATTTAAGGTGGAATGAAGTGGAGGTCCTTGTCAACAGAGCAGCCCTCAACTTTGGGGTGCTTGTGTCTTGCTGATTTTTCATTTTCCCAATTTATACCCCCATGAGTGGAAGTGCCCTATGCTCTCTAAGATGTGTTTTTCAGATGTTTCAGGACACACCGTACACTTCTCCAGAGTGGCTGTTGGCAATTTACATCCCGCCCATCAGTGTAGCAAGGCTCCCATTTCTGCATGGCCTGTACTGCATTTCTGGTTTTGACACTTTTTTCATCATGGCCCTTTTGACCGATGGGAAGCGAGACTTCTCTGTAGCGCTGATTTGCCTTTCCAGGTTGCTTGGTTGGCCAAAAAGGGCGTATGCGTTTTTTCCTGAATATATTCAGGAAAAAACGCATACGCCCTTTTTGGCCAAGGGCATCATTGTCAACGTTTTGCCGCTTTTCATGTGCTTTAAAGGCGATTCGTATCTACCTCCTGAAATCTGTTTCCTGCAATTCTGCCTTGATTTCAAATCCTCTTCTTTGCCTTCCCTCAATATATTTGTGGACGAGAGTTATCATTTATAACTCTGCAGGTTTGTGAATTGCAGTGCCCTGAACCTCCATTTTACAACTCGCTTTTTTGGGAGCTGGCCGCAAAAGCGCAGGATGGCTTCAGGCCCTGTTCTGGTTCCGGGAGGCAGGCTGAGCCTGTGGTTAATTCTTCTTCCTGATGGGAAAATAGAGTGACCTGTGCCTGTCCCAACACCAAGAGCTAGTCTCTCGTTGGTTCCCCATCTTCCCGTTCATCCTCAGGACAAATTGCAACCTGTACGGAACAGGAGGTTAAAGGTGCTGATGCTCCAAGTAGGGAGATTGCTAGTAAAGCGGCTGGAATGGCGAACCCGGGCACAAGGAGATGAGAAATGAGGTGCGTTTTAGAAACCTTTCCCCATCACATGGTGTACCATCTTCTGGGTTTCTCATGCATGTTTTCGATGTAGGAAGATGCCCTTGAAGCTGGAGATTTGGGACCCATTCGATGGGTACCACGAAGTATTACTTTAAAGGGTCTGCGTTTGCTCACCCAACCTCACCAAACCTCTCAGCCCCAAGAGTGTCCACCCTTATGTCTCATCCAGCTGTGGGTCTAGATATGGTCAATCCAGGTTGCATCACAGCCCCTGAACGCATTGTGTAAGAATTTCTCTCTCTTTCACTGTCGTTGTTTCATGGGTTTTTCAAAGTAATTTATTTTCATAATGGGGTTTAGCTGCTTTTCACTGCTGTGTTTATGCTGCTTTACACCCACTTGACACACTAACAGAGAGATATCAATACATAGGTTTTAAGATTATTACTAGTCAGATATATTCTTGTGCGGTGAATAGGGCGTGTTGAGTCCAGTTCTCTGAGCAAGGAGTAGGTCTTGTGTACTACATATTGGGTTTATGGAACGGTATCTGAGCTAATTTGATACCCTTGTTTTATGTATCACCCCACCTCACCTTTCCCGTTAAGCAGCCATAGTCTGTTTTCTGCATGTGTGACTCTGTTCTGTTTTGTAATTCAGTTCAAGTGTAACGGTTTTTACATTCCCTCTAAAAGTGATACCTTATGAGAAGTGTCCTTTTCTGTGTGACTTATTTCACTTAGAATCGTCGTACCTAAATCCACTCATCATGCTGCTACTAACCTTATGACATTGATTTCATGGCTGAGTGATATTCCATTGTACATAAGGACCACAACTTCTTTATCCATTTTTCTCTTTCCTTGGATATTTAAGGTGGAATGAAGTGGAGGTCCTTGTCAACAGAGCAGCCCTCAACTTTGGGGTGCTTGTGTCTTGCTGATTTTTCATTTTCCCAATTTATACCCCCATGAGTGGAAGTGCCCTATGCTCTCTAAGCTGTGTTTTTTAGATGTTTCAGGACTCACCGTACACTTCTCCAGAGTGGCTGTTGGCAATTTACATCCCGCCCATCAGTGTAGCAAGGCTCCCATTTCTCCATGGCCTGTCCTGCATTTCTGGTTTTGACACTTTTTTCAGCATGGCCCTTTTGACCGATGGGAAGCGAGACTTCTCTGTAGCGCTGATTTGCCTTTCCAGGTTGCTTCGTTGGCCAAAAAGGGCGTATGCGTTTTTTCCTGAATATATTCAGGAAAAAACGCATACGCCCTTTTTGGCCAAGGGCATCATTGTCAACGTTTTGCCGCTTTTCATGTGCTTTAAAGGCGATTCGTATCTACCTCCTGAAATCTGTTTCGTGCAATTCTGCCTTGATTTCAAATCCTCTTCTTTGCCTTCCCTCAATATATTTGTGGACGAGAGTTATCATTTATAACTCTGCAGGTTTGTGAATTGCAGTGCCCTGAACCTCCATTTTACAACTCGCATTTTTGGGAGCTGGCCGCAAAAGCGCAGGATGGCTTCAGGCCCTGTTCTGGTTCCGGGAGGCAGGCTGAGCCTGTGGTTAATTCTTCTTCCTGATGGGAAAATAGAGTGACCTGTGCCTGTCCCAACACCAAGAGCTAGTCTCTCGTTGGTTCCCCATCTTCCCGTTCATCCTCAGGACAAATTGCAACCTGTACGGAACAGGAGGTTAAAGGTGTTTATGCTCCAAGTAGGGAGATTGCTAGTAAAGCGGCTGGAATGGCGAACCCGGGCACAAGGAGATGAGAAATGAGGTGCGTTTTAGAAACCTTTCCCCATCACACGGTATACTATCTTCTGGGTTTCTCATGCATGTTTTCGATGTAGGAAGATGCCCTGGAAGCTGGAGATTTGGGACCCATGCGATGGGTACCACGAAGTATTACTTTAAAGGGTCTGCGTTTGCTCACCCAACCTCACCAAACCTCTCAGCCCCAAGAGTGTCCACCCTTATGTCTCATCCAGCTGTGGGTCTAGATATGGTCAATCCAGGTTGCATCACAGCCCCTGAACGCATTGTGTAAGAATTTCTCTCTCTTTCACTGTCGTTGTTTCATGGGTTTTTCAAAGTAATTTATTTTCATAATGGGGTTTAGCTGCTTTTCACTGCTGTGTTTATGCCGCTTTACACCCACTTGATACACTAACAGAGAGATATCAATACATAGGTTTTAAGATTATTACTAGTCAGATATATTCTTGTGCGGTGAATAGGGCGTGTTGAGTCCAGTTCTCTGAGCAAGGAGTAGGTCTTGTCTATTACATATTGGGTTTATGGAACGGTATCTGAGCTAATTTGATACCCTTGTTTTATGTATCACCCCACCTCACCTTTCCCGTTAAGCAGCCATAGTGTGTTTTCTGCATGTGTGACTCTGTTCTGTTTTGTAATTCAGTTCAAGTGTAACGGTTTTTACATTCCCTCTATCAGTGATACCTTATGAGAAGTGTCCTTTTCTGTGTGACTTATTTCACTTAGAATCGTCGTACCTAAATCCACTCATCATGCTGCTACTAACCTTATGACATTGATTTCATGGCTGAGTGATATTCCATTGTACATAAGGACCACAACTTCTTTATCCATTTTTCTCTTTCCTGGGATATTTAAGGTGGAATGAAGTGGAGGTCCTTGTCAACAGAGCAGCCCTCAACTTTGGGGTGCTTGTGTCTTGCTGATTTTTCATTTTCCCAATTTATACCCCCATGAGTGGAAGTGCCCTATGCTCTCTAAGATGTGTTTTTCAGATGTTTCAGGACACACCGTACACTTCTCCAGAGTGGCTGTTGGCAATTTACATCCCGCCCATCAGTGTAGCAAGGCTCCCATTTCTGCATGGCCTGTACTGCATTTCTGGTTTTGACAGTTTTTTCATCATGGCCCTTTTGACCGATGGGAAGCGAGACTTCTCTGTAGCGCTGATTTGCCTTTCCAGGTTGCTTGGTTGGCCAAAAAGGGCGTATGCGTTTTTTCCTGAATATATTCAGGAAAAAACGCATACGCCCTTTTTGGCCAAGGGCATCATTGTCAACGTTTTGCCGCTTTTCATGTGCTTTAAAGGCGATTCGTATCTACCTCCTGAAATCTGTTTCCTGCAATTCTGCCTTGATTTCAAATCCTCTTCTTTGCCTTCCCTCAATATATTTGTGGATGAGAGTTATCATTTATAACTCTGCAGGTTTGTGAATTGCACTGCCCTGAACCTCCATTTTACAACTCGCTTTTTTGGGAGCTGGCCGCAAAAGCGCAGGATGGCTTCAGGCCCTGTTCTGGTTCCGGGAGGCAGGCTGAGCCTGTGGTTAATTCTTCTTCCTGATGGGAAAATAGAGTGACCTGTGCCTGTCCCAACACCAAGAGCTAGTCTCTCGTTGGTTCCCCATCTTCCCGTTCATCCTCAGGACAAATTGCAACCTGTACGGAACAGGAGGTTAAAGGTGTTGATGCTCCAAGTAGGGAGATTGCTAGTAAAGCGGCTGGAATGGCGAACCCGGGCACAAGGAGATGAGAAATGAGGTGCGTTTTAGAAACCTTTCCCCATCACATGGTGTACCATCTTCTGGGTTTCTCATGCATGTTTTCGATGTAGGAAGATGCCCTTGAAGCTGGAGATTTGGGACCCATTCGATGGGTACCACGAAGTATTACTTTAAAGGGTCTGCGTTTGCTCACCCAACCTCACCAAACCTCTCAGCCCCAAGAGTGTCCACCCTTGTGTCTCATCCAGCTGTGGGTCTTGATATGGTCAATCCAGGTTGCATCACAGCCCCTGAACGCATTGTGTAAGAATTTCTCTCTCTTTCACTGTCGTTGTTTCATGGGTTTTTCAAAGTAATTTATTTTCATAATGGTGTTTAGCTGCTTTTCACGGCTGTGTTTATGCCGCTTTACACCCACTTGACACACTAACAGAGAGATATCAATACATAGGTTTTAAGATTATTACTAGTCAGATATATTCTTGTGCGGTGAATAGGGCGTGTTGAGTCCAGTTCTCTGAGCAAGGAGTAGGTCTTGTCTACTACATATTGGGTTTATGGAACGGTATCTGAGCTAATTTGATACCCTTGTTTTATGTATCACCCCACCTCACCTTTCCCGTTAAGCAGCCATAGTGTGTTTTCTGCATGTGTGACTCTGTTCTGTTTTGTAATTCAGTTCAAGTGTAACGGTTTTTACATTCCCTCTAAAAGTGATACCTTATGAGAAGTGTCCTTTTCTGTGTGACTTATTTCACTTAGAATCGTCGTACCTAAATCCACTCATCATGCTGCTACTAACCTTATGACATTGATTTCATGGCTGAGTGATATTCCATTGTACATAAGGACCACAACTTCTTTATCCATTTTTCTCTTTCCTGGGATATTGAAGGTGGAATGAAGTGGAGGTCCTTGTCAACAGAGCAGCCCTCAACTTTGGGGTGCTTGTGTCTTGCTGATTTTTCATTTTCCCAATTTATACCCCCATGAGTGGAAGTGCCCTATGCTCTCTAAGCTGTGTTTTTTAGATGTTTCAGGACTCACCGTACACTTCTCCAGAGTGGCTGTTGGCAATTTACATCCCGCCCATCAGTGTAGCAAGGCTCCCATTTCTCCATGGCCTGTCCTGCATTTCTGGTTTTGACACTTTTTTCAGCATGGCCCTTTTGACCGATGGGAAGCGAGACTTCTCTCTAGCGCTGATTTGCCTTTCCAGGTTGCTTCGTTGGCCAAAAAGGGCGTATGCGTTTTTTCCTGAATATATTCAGGAAAAAACGCATACGCCCTTTTTGGCCAAGGGCATCATTGTCAACGTTTTGCCGCTTTTCATGTGCTTTAAAGGCGATTCGTATCTACCTCCTGAAATCTGTTTCGTGCAATTCTGCCTTGACTTCAAATCCTCTTCTTTGCCTTCCCTCAATATATTTGTGGACGAGAGTTATCATTTATAACTCTGCAGGTTTGTGAATTGCAGTAACCTGAACCTCCATTTTACAACTCGCTTTTTTGGGAGCTGGCCGCAAAAGCGCAGGATGGCTTCAGGCCCTGTTCTGGTTCCGGGGGGCAGGCTGAGCCTGTGGTTAATTCTTCTTCCTGATGGGAAAATAGAGTGACCTGTGCCTGTCCCGACACCAAGAGCTAGTCTCTCGTTGGTTCCCCGTCTTCCCGTTCATCCTCAGGACAAATTGCAACCTGTACGGAACAGGAGGTTAAAGGTGCTGATGCTCCAAGTAGGGAGATTGCTAGTAAAGCGGCTGGAATGGCGAACCCGGGCACAAGGAGATGAGAAATGAGGTGCGTTTTAGAAACCTTTCCCCATCACACGGTGTACCATCTTCTGGGTTTCTCATGCATGTTTTCGATGTAGGAAGAAGCCCTTGAACCTGGAGATTTGGGACCCATGCGATGGGTACCACGCAGTATTAATTTAAAGGGTCTGCGTTTGCTCACCCAACCTCACCAATCCTCTCAGCCCCAAGAGTGTCCACCCTTATGTCTCATCTAGCTGTGGGTCTAGATATGGTCAATCCAGGTTGCATCACAGCCCCTGAACTCATTGTGTAAGAATTTCTATCTCTTTCACTGTCGTTGTTTCATGGGTTTTTCAAAGTAATTTATTTTCATAATGGGGTTTAGCTGCTTTTCACGGCTGTGTTTATGCCGCTTTACACCCACTTGACACACTAACAGAGAGATATCAATACATAGGTTTAAAGATTATTACTAGTCAGATATATTCTTGTGCGGTGAATAGGGCGTGTTGAGTCCAGTTCTCTGAGCAAGGAGTAGGTCTTGTCTACTACATATTGGGTTTATGGAATGGTATCTGAGCTAATTTGATACCCTTGTTTTATGTATCACCCCACCTCAACTTTCCCGTTAAGCAGCCATAGTCTGTTTTCTGCATGTGTGACTCTGTTCTGTTTTGTAATTCAGTTCAAGTGTAACGGTTTTTACATTCCCTCTAAAAGTGATACCTTATGAGAAGTGTCCTTTTCTGTGTGACTTATTTCACTTAGAATCGTCGTACTTAAATCCACTCATCATGCTGCTACTAACCTTATGACATTAATTTCATGGCTGAGTGATATTCCATTGTACATAAGGACCACAACTTCTTTATCCATTTTTCTCTTTCCTGGGATATTTAAGGTGGAATGAAGTGGAGGTCCTTGTCAACAGAACAGCCCTAAACTTTGGGGTGCTTGTGTCTTGCTGATTTTTCATTTTCCCAATTTATACCCCCATGAGTGGAAGTGCCCTATGCTCTCTAAGCTTTGCTTTTTAGACGTTTCAGGACTCACCGTACACTTCTCCAGAGTGGCTGTTGGCAATTTACATCCCGCCCATCAGTGTAGCATGGCTCCCATTTCTCCATGGCCTTTCCTGCATTTCTGGTTTTGACACTTTTTTCAGCATGGCCCTTTTGACCGATGGGAAGCGAGACTTCTCTGTAGCGCTGATTTGCCTTTCCAGGTTGCTTGGTTGGCCAAAAAGGGCGTATGCGTTTTTTCCTGAATATATTCAGGAAAAAACGCATACGCCCTTTTTGGCCAAGGGCATCATTGTCAACATTTTGCCGCTTTTCATGTGCTTTAAAGGCGATTCGAATCTACCTCCTGAAATCTGTTTCCTGCAATTCTGCCTTGATTTCAAATCCTCTTCTTTGCCTTCCCTCAATATATTTGTGGACGAGAGTTATCATTTATAACTCTGCAGGTTTGTGAATTGCAGTGCCCTGAACCTCCATTTTACAACTCGCTTTTTTGGGAGCTGGCCGCAAAAGCGCAGGATGTCTTCAGGCCCTGTTCTGGTTCCGGGGGGCAGGCTGAGCCTGTGGTTAATTCTTCTTCCTGATGGGAAAATAGAGTGACCTGTGCCTGTCCCAACACCAAGAGCTAGTCTCTCGTTGGTTCCCCGTCTTCCCGTTCATCCTCAGGACAAATTGCAACCTGTACGGAACAGGAGGTTAAAGGTGCTGATGCTCCTAGTAGGGAGATTGCTAGTAAAGCGGCTGGAATGGCGAACCCGGGCACAAGGAGATGAGAAATGAGGTGCGTTTTAGAAACCTTTCCCCATCACACGGTATACTATCTTCTGGGTTTCTCATGCATGTTTTCGATGTAGGAAGATGCCCTGGAAGCTGGAGATTTGGGACCCATGCGATGGGTACCACGAAGTATTACTTTAAAGGGTCTGCGTTTGCTCACCCAACCTCACCAAACCTCTCAGCCCCAAGAGTGTCCACCCTTATGTCTCATCCAGCTGTGGGTCTAGATATGGTCAATCCAGGTTGCATCACAGCCCCTGAACTCATTGTGTAAGAATTTCTATCTCTTTCACTGTCGTTGTTTCATGGGTTTTTCAAAGTAATTTATTTTCATAATGGGGTTTAGCTGCTTTTCACGGCTGTGTTTATGTCGCTTTACACCCACTTGACACACTAACAGAGAGATATCAATACATAGGTTTTAAGATTATTACTAGTCAGATATATTCTTGTGCGGTGAATAGGGCCTGTTGAGTCCACTTCTCTGAGCAAGGAGTAGGTCTTGTCTACTACATATTGGGTTTATGGAACGGTATCTGAGCTAATTTGATACCCTTGTTTTATGTATCACGCCACCTCACCTTTCCCGTTAAGCAGCCATAGTGTGTTTTCTGCATGTGTGACTCTGTTCTGTTTTGTAATTCAGTTCAAGTGTAACGGCTTTTACATTCCCTCCTTAAGTGATACCTTATGAGAAGTGTCCTTTTCTGTGTGACTTATTTCACTTAGAATCGTCGTACCTAAATCCACTCATCATGCTGCTACTAGCCTTATGACATTGATTTCATGGCTGAGTGATATTCCATTGTACATAAGGACCACAACTTCTTTATCCATTTTTCTCTTTCCTGGGATATTGAAGGTGGAATGAAGTGTAGGTCCTTGTCAACAGAGCAGCCCTCAACTTTGGGGTGCTTGTGTCTTGCTGATTTTTCATTTTCCCAATTTATACCCCCATGAGTGGAAGTGCCCTGTGCTCTCTAAGCTGTGTTTTTTAGATGTTTCAGGACACACCGTACACTTCTCCAGAGTGGCTGTTGGCAATTTACATCCCGCCCATCAGTGTAGCAAGGCTCCCATTTCTCCATGGCCTGTCCTGCATTTCTGGTTTTGAGACTTTTTTCAGCATGGCCCTTTTGACCGATGGGTAACAAGTCTTCTTTGTAGCGCTGATTTGCCTTTCCAGGTTGCTTGGTTGGCCAAAAAGGGCGTATGCGTTTTTTCCTGAATATATTCAGGAAAAAACGCATACGCCCTTTTTGGCCAAGGGCATCATTGTCAACGTTTTGCCGCTTTTCATGTGCTTTAAAGGCGATTCGAATCTACCTCCTGAAATCTGTTTCCTGCAATTCTGCCTTGATTTCAAATCCTCTTCTTTGCCTTCCCTCAATATATTTGTGGACGAGTGTTATCATTTATAACTCTGCAGGTTTGTGAATTGCAGTGCCCTGAAACTCCATTTTACAACTCGCTTTTTTGGGAGCTGGCCGCAAAAGCGCAGGATGGCTTCAGGCCCTGTTCTGGTTCCGGGGGGGAGGATGAGCCTCTGGTTAATTCTTCTTCCTGATGGGAAAATAGAGTGACCTGTGCCTGTCCCAACACCAAGAGCTAGTCTCTCACTGGTTCCCCGTCTACCCGTTCATCCTCAGGACAAATTGCAACCTGTACGGAACAGGAGGTTAAAGGTGCTGATGCTACAAGTAGGGAGATTGTTAGTAAAGCAGCTGGAATGGCGAACCCGGGCACAAGGAGAAGAGAAATGAGGTGCGTTTTAGAAACCTTTCCCCATCACATGGTGTACCATCTTTTTGTTTTCTCATGCATGTTTTCGATGTAGGAAGATGCCCTTGAACCTGGAGATTTGGGACCCATGCGATGGGTACCACGCAGTATTACTTTAAAGGGTCTGCGTTTGCTCACCCAACCTCACCAAACCTCTCAGCCCCAAGAGTGTCCACCCTTATGTCTCATCCAGCTGTGGGTCTAGATATGGTCAATCCAGGTTGCATCACAGCCCCTGAACGCATTGTGTAAGAATTTCTCTCTCTTTCACTGTCTTTGTTTCATGGGTGTTTCAAAGTAATTTATTTTGATAATGGGGTTTAGCTGCTTTTCACTGCTGTGTTTATGCCGCTTTACACCCACTTGACACACTAACAGAGAGATATCAATACATAGGTTTTAAGATTATTACTAGTCAGATATATTCTTGTGCGGTGAATAGGGTGTGTTGAGTCCAGTTCTCTGAGCAAAGAGTAGGTCTTGTCTATTACATATTGGGTTTATGGAACGGTATCTGAGCTAATTTGAAACCCTTGTTTTATGTATCACGCCACCTCACCTTTCCCGTTAAGCAGCCATAGTGTGTTTTCTGCATGTGTGACTCTGTTCTGTTTTGTAATTCAGTTCAAGTGTAACGGCTTTTACATTCCCTCTATAAGTGATACCTTATGAGAAGTGTCCTTTTCTGTGTGACTTATTTCACTTAGAATCGTCGTACCTAAATCCACTCATCATGCTGCTACTAGCCTTATGACATTGATTTCATGGCTGAGTGATATTCCATTGTACATAAGGACCACAACTTCTTTATCCATTTTTCTCTTTCCTGGGATATTGAAGGTGGAATGAAGTGGAGGTCCTTGTCAACAGAGCAGCCCTAAACTTTGGGGTGCTTGTGTCTTGGTGATTTTTCATTTTCCCAATTTATACCCCCATGAGTGGAAGTGCCCTATGCTCTCTAAGCTGTGTTTTTTAGATGTTTCTGGACACACCGTACACTTCTCCAGAGTGGCTGTTGGCAATTTACATCCTGCCCATCAGTGTAGCAAGGCTCCCATTTCTCCATGGCCTGTCCTGCATTTCTGGTTTTGAGACTTTTTTCAGCATGGCCCTTTTGACCGACGGGTAGCGAGTCTTCTTTGTAGCGCTGATTTGCCTTTCCAGGTTGCTTGGTTGGCCAAAAAGGGCGTATGCGTTTTTTCCTGAATATATTCAGGAAAAAACGCATACGCCCTTTTTGGCCAAGGGCATCATTGTCAACGTTTTGCCGCTTTTCATGTGCTTTAAAGGCGATTCGAATCTACCTCCTGAAATCTGTTTCCTGCAATTCTGCCTTGATTTCAAATCCTCTTCTTTGCCTTCCCTCAATATATTTGTGGACGAGAGTTATCATTTATAACTCTGCAGGTTTGTGAATTGCAGTGCCCTGAAGCTCCATTTTACAACTCGCTTTTTTGGGAGCTGGCCGCAAAAGCGCAGGATGGCTTCAGGCCCTGTTCTGGTTCCGGGGGGGAGGATGAGCCTCTGGTTAATTCTTCTTCCTGATGGGAAAATAGAGTGACCTGTGCCTGTCCCAACACCAAGAGCTAGTCTCTCATTGGTTCCCCGTCTTCCCGTTCATCCTCCGGACAAATTGCATCCTGTACGGCAGAAGAGTTTAAAGGTGCTGATGCTCCAAGTAGGGAGATTGCTAGTAAAGTGGCTGCAATCGCAAACCCGAGCACAAGGAGATGAGAAATGAGGTGCGTTTTAGAAACCTTTCCCCATCACACGGTGTACCATCTTCTGGGTTTCTCATGCATGTTTTCGATGTAGGAAGATGCCCTTGAATCTGGAGATTTGTGACCCATGCGATGGGTACCACGCAGTATTACTTTAAAGGGTCTGCATTTGCTCACCCAACCTCACCAAATCTCTCAGCCCCAAGAGTGTCCACCGTTATGTCTCATCCAACTGTGGGTCTAGATATGGTCAATCCAGTTTGCATCACAGCCCCTGAACGAATTGTATAAGAATTTCTCTCTCTTTCACTGTCTTTGTTTCATGGGTTTTTAAAAGTAATTTATTTTTATAATGTGGTTTAGCTGCTTTTCACTGCTGTGTTTATGCCGCTTTACAGCGACTTGACACACTAACAGAGTGATATCAATACATAGGTTTTAAGATTATTACTAGTCAGATATATTCTTGTGCGGTGAATAGGGCATGTTGAGTCCAGTTCTCTGAGCAAGGAGTAGGTCTTGTCTATTACATATTGGGTTTATGGAACGGTATCTGAGCTAGTTTGAAACCCTTGTTTTATGTATCACCCCACCTCACCTTTCCCGTTAAGCAGCCATAGTGTGTTTTCGGCATGTGTGACTTTGTTCTGTTTTGTAATTCAGTTCAAGTGTAACGGTTTTTACATTCCCTCTATAAGTGATACCTTATGAGAAGTGTCTTTTTCTGTGTGACTTATTTCACTTAGAATCGTTGTACTTAAATCCACTCATCATGCTGCTACTACCCTTATGACATTGATTTCATTGCTGAGTGATATTCCATTGTACATAAGGACCACAACTTCTTTATCCATTTTTCTCTTTCCTTGGATATTTAAGGTGGAATTAAGTGGAGGTTCTTGTCAACAGAGCAGCCCTAAAGTTTTGGGTGCCTGTGTTTTGCTGATTTTTAGTTTTCCCTATTTATACGCCCATGAGTCGATGTGCCCCTTTCTCTCTAGCTGTGTTTTTTAGATGTTTTAGGAAACACCATACCCTTCTCCAGAGTCATCATTGGCAATTTACACCCCACCCATCAGTGTAACAAGGCTCCCTTTACTCCCTGGCCTCTCCTGCTTTTCTTGTTTTTACACTTTTGTAGGAAGGCCATTTTGACCGATGGGAAGTCAGACTTCTTTGTAGAGCTGAATTGCATTTCCGGCTTGCTTGGTTGGCCACAAAGGGCCTATGGGTTTTTTCCTGAATTCATTCAGAAAAAAACGCATATGCTCTTTTTGGCCAAGTGCATCATTGTCGACGTTTTGATGTTTTTCATGTGCTTTAGGGGTGATTCAAATCTAACTCCTGAAATCTGTTTCCTGCAATTCTGCCTTGATTTCAAATCCTCTTCGTTGCCTTCCCTCAATATATTTGTGGACGAGAGTTATCATTTATAACTCTGCATATTTGTGAATTGCAGTGCCCCTGAGCTCCATTTTTCAACTAGCTTTTTTGGGAGCTTTCCGCAGAACTGCTCGTTTGCTTCTGGCCCTACTCTGGTTCCCGGTGGCAGGCTAAGCCTTTGCTTAATTCTTCTTCCTGACTGGAAAGTAGAGTGACATGTGCCTCTCCGAACATCTAGGGCTTGGCTCTCCTTGTTTCTCCTCCTTCCCCTTCTTCCTTTGGACAAATTCCGATTTCTGTGGAACTGGATGTTGAAGGTGCTGACATCCTCTAGTGGGGAGATTTTAAGGAAAAAGGCTGGAGGGGTGAACCCAACAACCAGGAAATTAGGCGTTTTGGTGCCTTTTCCAAAATCTTCCTGATCCAACCGTGTTCCATCTTCTGGGTGTCACAGGCATGTTTTAGCTGTAGGAAAGGTCCCGTGTATGTAAGGAGAACACAAGGGATTTTTCCAAATCAGTGTCTCCCCGAACTCCAATCTGGGGAATTTTTAAGCTACTGGTACATGTGTGTTCATTAAGGGACTTGGGCCGTAGGCAGAGTCCGAACTTTAGATGATTGAAGTCTTTAGGTTCAGAAACGCTCACCATCGGCCTCCTTTAGTTTCCATTTTATCTGTAGTTGATAGATGATGTCGATATAGATATCTATTGTTTTTCAGGTTATTTCCCCTCAGGGGTCATTACAAAATATTGAGTATAGTTCCCTGTGCTATACAGTAGTTCCTTGTTGATGATATATTTTATACATAGCAGTGTGTATATGTTAATCTGAAACTGTTAATTTATCCCTCCTCCCACCTTTCCCCTTTGGTAATAAAAAATATAAGATTTTATACTTCTCAGAAATCTAGGAGCTGAAAGAGAGGTATCATTTTCAATGGAAAATCATTCCAAACAAGGTTGAAACTTCAACCAAGATTATTAGATGTACATCCTTGGAAAGAAATCACTGCATTTCTCTACTCTTGACCTGACAAATAAGACAATCCCCTCCACTGAACTTGCTTATAATAAAGTGATGGAAATATCAAATGGAAGTGTTAGAAACATCTTATTTTACACGAGCCTTATACACTGCTCTATGTTAATTACAGTTTGGCTCACACATCTGTTCATTGAAGTTACAATGTTCTCAAATTCTGTTACTGATCCTGCAGAGTGGGCCCCAACAAGGGTCTCCCTGCCCAGTGTCATTGGAGCCAACAGATCGAGACTGACTTTGGTTCAGAAGCAAAGGAAAACTTTATATTTTGATCAGAGAATGGAGAGGTGAGAGTGTGTGCTCCCCTGCGGGTTGTGGGCCGGGCTGCTGTGTAGGGATCCTGTCAGCATCAGCGGGAGGGAGGGGGCGGAGCTCTCGAGGGCCAGGTTGGCTGGAGCTCAGGCTCTATGTCGCAGAGTCTGCACGGGGCCCCACGAGCTGAGGTGTCGGCCCAGCCATTTTGCACGAGGAAATCGGGTCTGAAGTGTCGGGTGTGGGACCTCTGCATGTGGAAACCTAGGAGCAAGTGAAATTAGACAAAGCACAAAGGAAAAAATGGTTAGACTTTATTTTATTGCCCAGATTCTATTTTTATCTCCCAGGAATTTTTAATGGGCTTTGCCAGTGACAAAGCCCTCCTCTGCCTTTTGTCCCATTCCTCATTCTTGGGGCGCTGAGGGTGCAGACACGTCTTCTGTAAATGCTTCATGCTGAGTTGGGTGTCCTCATACCCGGGGGGAGGGGCAGGACTTCTCCCCAGCAGCCTCCAGGTGAGGTTGATTGTCCGCAGGCCTCCTCCCTCACTGCTCGTCTGCCTGAGCACCAGCATTGGAAGTTTTATAGATTCTAATGACCTTTAAGGGTCCAGGAAAGAGATGTGCAGAGACGCTGGGGGGGTGGGCGGTTTTACCCTGCTCCACATTGGTTCGGCCCCCTTAGGCTGATGGTTTCTGCCAGCCTAGATGCTCTGACCAGTAGTCTGTGCTTTCTTCAGTTAGGCCACTGAATTAACGTACAAACAGCACCAGGTGTCAGAGCCCTGCTTGCTCAACTCCCAGACAGTCCAGGGCCGGTGGTGATCCAGGACCATGACGGCCACTCAGTCAACGGCCTTTTGAAGTAGCCAGGAGTACAGCCGGTCTCATTGGCCGCCATCACTGCGGTGTCTGTAGGCTTTTCTATGGTGGCAGCGTTATTTACGGTTCCCCTGCCAAGTTTATTAGCTCCGCTCTGGGTGCAGTAAGTCCTGTAAGCAATAGTCTGCTCTTTTGGGGCACACTCTTGTTGTTTTCTGAGAGAAGCTCCAGGTCAAGTGATGGTCACACGAGTCGTCATGGGGGCCCATTGCCCCAGGTTGTCTCTCTGGAGGTTGGTGTTGGAGGGCCTCCTCACTCGAGGTCATTGTGCCCACGGAGCAATCCCTGCAACTTCAGGGCATGGTGGGTGGTTAGGATCACCAAGTGGCGTCCTTTTCCCTTAGGAGGGAGCTGGCCTTGCGGGCTGCTGATTTCCAGGTTTTTAGATACCCCCAGTATCCTGGTCGGATGGGGTGGCTGGCCAATGCCTGGAGGGCATTCTTGCATTGTTCCATTTCAAGTGGTCCCAGTTTTTGCACTAATACTCCAAGGGCGATTCGCCTTGGACCAGGAATGTAAAGGTCAAAGGGTTTAGCTAACTTAGGGAGGTCCAGGGCCAGGGTCTGAATTGACTGCTCTTTCCATTCTTGAAAGGCCGCTTCTGGATTCTATTCAAAAGGATCATCATCTTTTCCTTTCAGTGTTTCATATAGAGGCCCAGCTATTAGACTGTAGTTAGGGATCCAGATGCAGCAAACCCCGGTCTCCCCAGGAACCCCTAAGCTGTCTTCTAGTTTCAGGAAAGGTGAGGCTGCAAATGGCTTCTTCCCTTTCCTGGGGTGGGCTTCTCCGACCTTCTGTGCGAATGAAGCCCAGGAAGGCCACCTTAGTTTGTGATATTTGAGCCTTTTCCTTGGACACCTTCTATCTTTTATTGGCTAGGTAGTTCAGAGGCCTCCTTAGTCGGGCTGGTGATCAGAATGTCATCTGCATATTGAAGGAGGGTTCCCTTCTCCAGAGGTAGATCTTTTAGGTCTTTAGCTAACGTTTCCCCAAAGATGGTGTGGGAATTTTTGAACCCCTGGGGCAGGACGGCCCAGCAGTATTGTTTTTGTTGTAGGTTGAGTCCTGCCACTCACAGCCAAAATTTCTTGTGACTCTGGGACTAATGGAATACAGAAGAAGGCATCATTGAAGTCTAATACAGAATGCCATGTCCTGGTGGATGGTAGAATGACCAGCAGGGTGTAGGAATTAGGAACTACTAGATGTATATCCTCTGTGGCTTCACTGACTGTCCTGGCGTCCTCTAGCAGGTCCCCAGCAGCCCACGGGGCTCTTGTGGTCAGGCCCCTCCCAGGATATGGAGCTCACCTGGGCAGGTACGCAGCAGCCCACGGGGCTCTCGTGGGCAGGCCCCTCCCTGGATATGGAGCTCCCGTGGACAGGTACCCCGGCAGGGCTGGGCACACAGGAACCGTGCACATAGCCCTCATTGCAGAGCACCCCCAGCACCCCTGTCACTCAGAGCTGACACAGAGCACCTCAGAGCAGAGCTTGAACTAACAAACAGCAGCTCCAACAGGTCTGTGACCCTAGGCTTCACTCTGTGCGGCCTCCCTCTGCCTGGTCTTCCAGGGGCTTCCACTGCAGCCGGGGCACCAGGCCTCTGTCTCCACCCACCACCCCTCCTCTCCCTGACTCCTGGGTTCCTCTCATTAGCAGAGGGTCTTCTTGAAGTTGTCTCCCACTCATGGACCAGATAAAATGATTCGAAAACAAGCCAGGGCTGCCGCCCCTTATCTATCCTGACTCTCGGGACCCTACGCCTGTTCCTTGGATCTGGCCGGTGCAGCAAGGCCCATTTTCTGCAACTCTGAGCCCCTGAGGGGCGAGGATTGGCTGACCTGGGCAGCCTGACCCGGCCGGCCAGCCCTTCCCAGGTGTGCCTGGGTTGAGGTCAATATAAACACCCCTCCAGGCAGCAAAAGCCTCTGCAGCTGTGCCTGACGCCATATTCTCTGCCCCGTCAGCAGTCTCGGGGTTGGGCTGGTGGGAGGGAGTAGGGCCCACGGCTCTATGAGTGGCCCAGTGTGACTGGGGCTCTGCTGGACTTTCTGCAGGAGTTGCCGGGCTGCCACCTGCTAAAGAAGAGGATGTGTCACCCATACTTGCTGCTGGAATTTCTCCCCGGGCAGAGGTGAGGAAGGAAAAAAGCAGTGGGGGCCGGGACAGGAGGGGTACCTCAGGCAGGGAAATGGAAAGCTTCCAGACGAGCGCCCGGGGCCAGGACCATCCTGGCTGGCCTGCAGGCACCAAGTCGGCCTGCGTGCTGTCGCTGGTGTGACTCCAAGCCCCTTCCTCTAGTTTTTAAAGTCTTTGCACACATTCAGGTGTTTTACCTGGGAAGGGTGGGAAAAGTTCAGCAGCAGCTGGCCTGGGGCTCAGCTCACGTTTACTCAGAGACGCCTCCTCACGGTCCCCCAGCTTTGCAATGAGGACGCTCCTCGTGTGGGGGCTGCTGGCTGCATGGGAGATGATTCCCCACCTGTGACCAACTTCAGAATTGTTTACCCCTGGAGCAAGTGCCCTGATAGGGTTTTCCTCTGTATGACCAGTGGGTTCTGTTTTTTTTTTTTTTCTTTTTTGGTTCAAGGTAAGTTTTATTCCTCTTTTTGTATTTATGGATATAAGCATGGAAATAATTCATTCATATAAATACGTCTATGGGAAGGGCAGAACTTTTTTTTCTGTTTTATTTTTTTAAGTATTACTTATTTTTTAATTTTTGAATTTATTTTATTCATTTTTTTATACAGCAGGCTCTTATTGGTAACCTATTTTATACATATAAGTGTATATATGTCAATCCCAGGCTCGCAATTCATCCCACCACCACCACCCTGCCACTTTCCCCCCTTGGTGTCCATACATTTGTTCTCTACATCTGTGTCTCTATTTCTGCCTTGCAAACCGGTTCATCTTTACCATTTTTCTAGGTTCCACATGTATGCGTTAATATACGATATTTGTTTTTCTCTTTCTGACTTACTTCACTCTGTATGACAGTCTCTAGATCTATCCACGTCTCTACAAATGACCCAATTTCATTCCTTTTTATGGCTGAGTAATATTCCATTTTATATATGTAGCACATCTTTTCTGTTCGTCTGTCTATGGGCATTTAGGTTGCTTCCATGACCTGGCTATTGTAAACAGTGCTGCAATGAATATTGTGGTGAATATGTCTTTTTGAATTATGGTTTTCTCTGGGTATATGGCCAGTAGTGGGATTGCTGGGTCATATGGTAATTCTATTTTTAGTTTTTTAAGGAACCTCCATACTGTTCTCCATCGTGACTGTATCAATTTACATTCCCACAAATAGTGTAAGAGGGTTCCCTTTTCTCCACACCCTCTCCAGCATTTGTTGCTTGTAGATTTTCTGATGATGCCCATTCTAACTCGTGTGAGGCGATACCTCATTGTAGTTTTGGTTTATATTTCTCTAATAATTAGTGATGTTGAGCAGCTTTTCATGTGCTTCTTGGTCATCTGTATGTCTTCTTGGGACAAATGTCTATTTACGTCATCTGCCCATTTTTGGATTGGGTTGTTTGTTTTTTTACTGTTGAGCTGCATGAGCTGTTTATATACATTGGAGATTAATCCTTTGTCCATTGATTCGTTTGCAAATATTTTCTCCCATTGTGAGGGTTGTCTTTTCGTCTTGTTTGTAGTTTCCTTTGCTTTGCAAAAGCTTTTAGGTTTCATTTGCTCCCATATGTTTATTTTTTTTTATTCCATTACTCTAGGAGGTGGATCAAAAAAGATCTTGCTGTGATTTATGTCAAAGAGTATTCTTCCTATGTTTTCCTCTAAGAGTTTTATAGTGTCCGGTCTTACATTTTGGTCTCTAATCCATTTTGAGTTTATTTTTTGTGTATGGTGTTAGGGAGTGTTCTAATTTCATTCTTTTACATGTAGCTGTCCATTTTTCCCAGCACCACTTATTGAAGAGACTGTCTTTTCTCCTTTGTATACCCTTGCCTCCTTTGTCATAGATTAGTGGGCCATAGGTGTGTAGGTTTATTTCTGGGCTTTTTTTTTTCTTTTACATCTTTATTGGAGTATAATTGCTTTACAATTGTGTGTTAGTTTCTGCTGTATAAAAAAGTGAATCAGCTGTGCGTATACATATAACACCATATCCCCTCCCTCTTGCAACTCCCTCTCACTCCCTTATCCCACCCTTTTAGGTGGTCACAAAGCACAGAGCTGATCTCCCTGTGCTATGTGGCTGCTTCCCAGTAGCTATCAATTTTACATTTGGTAGTGTATATATGTCCATACCACTCTCTCACTTTGTCCCAGCTTACCCTTCCCTCTCCCCATGTCCTCAAGTCCTTTCTCTACGTCTGTGTCCTTAATCCTTTCCTGCCCCTAGGTTCTTCATAAACTTTTTTTTGAAGATTCCATATATATGTGTTAGCATACGGTATTTGTTTTTCTCTTTCTGACTTACTTCACTCTGTAGGACAGACTCTAGATCCATCCACCTCACTAAAAGTAACTCAATTTCGTTTCTTTTTATGGCTGAATAATGTTCCATTGTATATTTGTGCCACATCTTCCTTATCCATTTATCTGTTGATGGACACTTAGGTTGCTTCCATGTCCTGGCTATTGTAAATAGAGCTACAGTGAACATTGTGGTACATGACTCTTTTTGAATTATGGTTTTCTCAGGGTAAATGTCCAGGAGTGGGTTTGCTGGGTTGTATGGTAGTTCTATTTTTAGTTTTTAAGGAACCCCCATACCGTTCTCCCTAGTGGCTATATCAATTTACATTCCCACCAACAGTGCAAGAGGGTTCCCTTTGCTCCAATAAATGCCTCTCCAGCATTTATTGTTGGTAGATTTTTTGATGATGGCCATTCTGACTGGTGTGAGGTGATACCTCACTGTAGTTTTGATTTGCATTTCTCTAATGATTAGTGATGTTCAGCATCCTTTCATGTGTTTGTTGGCAACCTGTATATCTTCTTTGGAGAAATGTCTATTTAGGTCTTCTGCCCATTTTTGGATTGGGTTGTTTGGTTTTGTGATATTGAGCTACATGAGCTGCTTTTTGGAGATTAATCCTTTGCCATTTGCTTCATTTGAAAATATTTTCTCCCATTCTGATGGTTGTCTTTTCATCTTGCTTATGTTTTCCTTTGCTGTGCAAAAGAATTTATGTTTCATTCGGTCCCATTTTTTAATTTTTGTTTTTATTTCCATTTCTCTAGGAGGTGGGTCAAAAAGGATCTTGCTGTGATTTATGTCATAGACTGTTCTGCTTATGTTTTCCTCTAAGAGTTTTATAGTGGCTGGTCTTATATTTAGGTCTCTAATCCATTTTGAGTTTATTTTTGTGTATGGTGTTAGGGTGTGTACTAATTTCATTCTTTTACATGTAACTGTCCAGTTTTCCCAGCACCACTTGCTGAAGACACTGTCTTTTCTCCATTGTATACCCTTGCCTCCTTTGTCATAGATTAGTGAACCATAGGTACGTGGGTTTATCTCTGTGCTTTCTATCCTGCTCTATTGACCTATATTTCTGTTCTTGTGTCAGTACCATATTATCTTGATTACTGTAGCTTTGCAATATAGTCTGAAGTCTGGAAGTCTGATTCCTCCAGCTCTTTTTTTCCCCCCCCTCAAGACTGCTTTGGCTATCCAGGGTCTTTTGTGTCTCCCTACAAATTTTAAGATTTTTTTTTCTTGTTCTGTAGAAAATGCCAAAGGTATTTTGATCGGGATTGCATTGAATCTGTAGATTGCTTTGGGTAGTATAGTCATTTTCACAATATTGATTCTTCTAATCCGAGAACATGGTATATGTCTCCATCTGTTTATATCATCTTTGATTTCTTTCATCAGTGTCTTATAGTTTTCTGAGTACAGGTCTTTTACTTCCTTAGGTAGGTTTATTCCTAGGTATTTTATTCTTTTTGTTGCAGTGGTAATGGGATTGTTTCCTTAATTTCTCTTTCTGATCTTTCATTGTTAGTGTATAGGAATGCAAGCAATTTCTGTGCATTAATTTTGTATCCTGCAACTTTACCAAATTCATTGATTAGCTCCAGTGGTTTTCTGGTGGCATCTTTAGGATTCTCTATCTATGATATCATGTCATCTGCAAACAGTGACAATTTTACTTCTTCTTTTCCTTTTTGTATTCCTTTTATTTCTTTTTCTTCTCTGATTGCCATGGCTAGGACTTCCAAAACTATGTTGAATAGCAGTGGTGAGAGTGGACATCCTCGTCTTGTTCCTGATCTTAGAGGAAACGCTTTCAGTTTTTCACCATTGAGAATGTTGTTTGCTGTGGGTTTGTCATATATGGCCTTTATTATGTTGAGGTAGTTTCCCTCTATGCCCACACTCTGCAGAGTTTTTATCGTAAATGAGTGTTGAATTTTCTCAAAATCTTTTCCTTCATCTATTGAGATGATCATATGCTTTTATTCTACAATTTGTTAATATGGTGTATCACATTGATTTGTGTATATTGAAGAATCCTCGCATCCCTGGGATAAACCCCACTTGATCATGGTGTATGATCCTTTTCATGTGTTGTTCGATTCTGTTTGCTAGTATTTTGTTGAGGATTTTTACATCTATATTCATCAGTGATATTGGTCTATAATTTTCTTTCCTTGTAGTATCTCTGTCTGATTTTGGTATCAGGGTGATGGTGGTCTCATAGAATGAGTTTGGGAGTGTTCCTTCCGCTGCAATTGTTTTGAAGAATTTGAGAAGGTTGGGTGTTAGGTCTTCTCTAAATGTTTGATAGAATTCACCTGTGATGCCATCTGGTTCTGGACTTTTGTTTGTTGGAAGATTTTTAATCACAGTTTCAATTTCATTGCTTGTGATAGGTTTGTTCATATTTTCTATTTCTTCCTGGTTCAGTCTTAGAAGGTTATCCCTTTCTAAGAATTTGTCCATTTCTTCCAGATTGTCCATTTTATTGGCCTAGAGTTGCTTGTAGTAGTCTCTTAGGATGCTTTGTATTCCTGTGGTGTCTGTTGTAACTTCTGCTTTTTCACTTCTAATTTTGTTGATTTGCGTCCTCTCCCTCTTTTTCTGGAGTCTGGCTAAAGGTTGATCATTTTTGCTTATCTTCTCAAAGAACCAGCTTTTAGTTTTATTGATCTTTGCTTTCGTTTTCTTTGTTTCTATTTCATTTATTTCTGCTCTGATCTTTATGATTTCTTTCCTTCTACTAACTTTGGGTTTTGTTCTTCTTTCTCTAGTTCCTCTAGGTGTAAGGTTAGATTGTTTATTTGAGATTTTTCTTGTTTCTTGAGGTAGGCTTGTATTGCTATAAACTTCCCTCTTAGAACTCCTTTTGCTGCATCCCATAGGTTTTGGATCATCGTGTTTTTGTTGTCATTTGTCTCTAGGTAGATTTTGATTTCCTCTTTGATTTCTTCAGTGATCTCTTGGTTATTTAGTAACGTATTGTTTAGCCTCCATGTGTTTGTGTTTTTTACGGTTTTTTCCGTGTAATTGATTTCTAATCTCATAGCATTGTGGTCGGAACAGCTGCTTGATATGATTTCAGTTTTCTTAAATTTACTGAGGCTTTATCTGTGACCCAAGATGTGATCTATCCTGGAGAATGTTCCGTGTGCAGTTGAGAAGAACGTGTAATCTGCTGTTTTTGGATGGAATGTCCTATAAATATCAATTAACTCTATCTGGTCTATTGTGTCATTTAAAGCTTGTGTTTCCTTATTAATTGTCTGTCTGGCTGATCTCCACTGGTGTAAGTGAGCTGTTAAAGTCCCCCGCTATTATTGTGTTACTGTCGATTTCCTCTTTTATAGCTGTTAGCAGTTGCCTTATACATTGAGCTGCTCCTATTTTGGGTACATATATATTTATAGTTGTTATATCTTCTTCTTGGATTGATCCCCTGACCATTATGTAGTGCCTTTCCTCGTCTCTTGTAACATTCTTTATTTTAAAGTCTATTTTATCTGATATGAGTATTGCTACTCCAGCTTTCTTTTGATTTTCATTTGCATAGAATATATTTTTCCATCGCCTCACTTTGAGTCTGTATGTGTCCCTAGGTCTGAAATGGATCTCTTGTAGACAGCATATATATGGGTCTTGTTTTTGTATCCATTCAGCGAGCCTGTGTCTTTTGGTTGGAACATGTAGTGCATTCACGTTTAAGGTAATTATCGATATGTATGTTCCTACTACTATTTTCTTAATTGTTATGGGTTTGTCTTGGTGGGTCCTTTTCTTCTCTTGTGTTTCCCACTTAGAGAAGTTCCTTTAGCATTTGGTGTAGAGCTGGTTTCATGGTGCTGAATTCTCTTAGCTTTTGCTTGTCTGTAAGGCTTTTGATTTCTCCATCAAATCTGAATGAGCTCTTTGCAGGGTGGAGTACTCTTGGTTGTAGGTTCTTCCCTTTCATCACTTTCAATTTATCATGCCACTTCCTTCTGGCTTGTAGATTTTCTGCTGAGAAATCAGTTGTTATCCTTATGGGAGTTCCCTTGTATGTTATTTGTCATTTTTCCCTTGCTGCTTTCAATCATTTTTCTTTGTCGTTAATTTTTGTCAATTTGATTACTATGTGTCTTGTCATTTTTCTCCTTTGGTTTATCCTGCCTGGGACACTCTGTGCTTCTGGACTTGGGTGGCTATTTCTTTTCCCATGCTAGGGAAGTTTTTGACCATTATCTCTTTAAATATATTCTCGGGTCCTTTCTCTCTCTCTTCTCCTTCTGGGACCCCTATAATGCGAATGTTGTTGCGTTTAATGTTGTCCCAGAGGACTCTTGGGGTGTCTTCGTTTATTTTCATTCTTTTTCTTTATTCTGTTCCATGGCAGTGATTTCCACCTTTCTGTCTTCCAGGTCACTTATCCGTTCTTCTGCCACAGTTATTCTGCTACTGATTCCTTCTAGTGTATTTTTCATTTCAGTTATTCCATTGTTCACCTCTGTTTGTTTGTTCTTTAATTCTTCTAGGTGTTTGTTCCTTAATTCTTCTAGGTCTTTGTTAAACATTTCTTGCATCTTCTCGATCTTTGCCTCCTTTCTTTTTCCAAGGTCTTGGCTCAACTTCACTATCATTATTCTGAATTTTTTTTCTGGAAGGTTCCCTATCTCCACCTCATTTCGTTTTTTTTTCTGGGGTTTTATCTTGTTCCTTGATCTGGTATAAAGTCCTCTGCCTTTTCATTTTGTCTATCTTTCTGTGAATGTGGTTTTCCTTCCACAGGCTGCAGAATTGTAGTTCTTCTTGCTTCTGCTGTCTGCTCTCCGGTGGATGAGTCTATCTTAGAGGCTTGTGCAAGCTTCCTGATGGGAAGGACTGGTGGTGGGTAGAGCTGGGTGTTGCTTTGGTGGGCAGAGCTTTAATCCGCTTGTCTACGGATTAAATAAAACTTTAATAAAAAGTTTAATCCGCTTGTCTGCTGATGCATGGGGCTGGGTTCCCTCCCTGTTGGTTGTTTGGCCTGAGGCGACCCAGCCCTGGAGCCTACCTTGCTCTTGGTGGGGCTAATGGCGGACTCTGGGAGGGCTCACACCAAGGAGTATTTCCCAGAACTTCTGCTGCCAGTGTCGTTGTCCTCACGGTGAGCCACAGCCACAGCCACCACCTGCCTCTGCAAGAGACCCTCTAAAAGTAGCAGGTAGTTCTGGTCATTCTCCTACAGGGTCACTGCTCCTTCCCCTGGGTCCTGATGTGCACACTACTTTGTGTGTGCCCTCCAAGAGTGGAGTATCTGAGTGGAGTTGAGACTCTGAGACTCTGTGTGGAGTTGCACAGACTCTGGGTCCTGTGAAGCTTCGATGTTTTGTGATTCTAGAAATCCTATAGGAGACGGTCCACAGCAGGTGACGCTAATGTTGTCAGTAGAGGTGTTGAAGCCAAAGATCTGCAGTTCCAACTAGAGGTGCCGATGTACATACAGGACAAAATCATCTCGTGTGAATGTAGTTCAGGCATGTTTAAGATGAATGCAGTCATGTTAATGCCTACCATATTCTATCTTGAGCCTCTCCTCAGGGACCCCCTCCTCAGTTCCTGAGGCTCCTGTAAGTCATGTACAGGGGACTGGAGAGTGGGCTCTGTCCAGTCTGAGCCCTGAGTTACCCTGTGTGTATCTTAGGATACTTTGTATTTCTGTGGTGTCCGTTGTAACATCATCTCTTTCATTTCAGATTTATTTGGGCCCTCTCTTTTTAAAAAAACATACTACTGTTGTCTTTTATTCTTTACAGAAGTTTAATAAGTGTTTGATCTACTATCCTTACCCTATGTATACTTTTTGCAGTGAGATTTTTACTTTTCTTTGTTTCCTTGTTACTATCAATAATTAGTGAGACTTCTTTTAAGCTACCTTCAACATTGCTTATAAAGCTGCTTTATTAGTGATGACAGAGCCTTAATGGAAGTCATGTTCTGGTTGTAAATTAGAATGCAATGTGCCAGCAAATAGCCCCTTAAGTTTATGTCTCATTACTTCTTGTTCTTTTTTTAATTTAATTTTTATTTTTTGTCAGAGCAAATTTAATTAAAATGTTTTGTTTCTTCTAGGTGTGAAAGATGTGGTTCTTTTAAACATATACATATATCTATTCTTCTTTGGATCATTTTCCCATGTAGGTTATGACACGATGTTGAGTAGTCTTGTCTTGGTATTACGTAGGTCTTTGGTGATTACATATTTCACATGTGTTTCTATATCTATCTTAACCCCAATATCCTAATGTATCCAATCCTCACACCTTTCCATTTGGTGAACCATAAGTTTGTTTAATGAATCTGTGATTGCATTTCTCTGTGGAAATATTTTCATTGGTATCAATTTTTAGCTAAGACCTATAAGTGATATTATAGGATATGTGTCTTTTGCTTTCTGACTTAGTACAATTTGCCTGATTACCTCAAGAATCATACATGGTGCTGCAAATGGCATTGTTTCATTTTTTTCCCTGGCTAATATTCCATCTGTACGTGTACCAGTTCTTCTTTGGCCACGCACCTCTTGATGGACTTTCTGGTTGCCTCCATGTCTTGGCTATTGTAATACTGCTGCAATGCACATTTGCTTGCCTGTGTCTTTCCAGTTATATCTTCTTATGTTATAGGCCAAGGAGTGGGCTTGCTGTATCATATGGTAGCTCAGTGTGTATGTTTTAAAGGCACCACCATTCAGTTCTCATTAGTGGCTCTTTCCAGGTTACGTCCCACTTAAAATTGAGGGTATGCATTTCTCCAAAACACCTTCAATATTTATTGTTTGTAGTTTTCTTGCTGATGGTTATTCTAATGGGTGCGAGCTGATGCCTATCTGTGGTTGAATTTGCATGTGTCCCATAATCTGTTGAAATTGAGCTTTAAAGCATGCCCTTTTTATTTATCAAACTGTGATTACAGCTCAGTTCTTCAAAGTGTTTTCTTAAAGTAAGTGTCACATTTTGAAAATTTTTGGCCATTACCTCCCTCAAGACATTTTGAGGGCACGTTTCATTTACAGCCCTGAAGTACTTGTTCATATGAAGTGACCATTAGCACAGGTTTTAAAGCTGCTTTTGCAGGTAACGGCCAGAGGGTGGCAGCCTTTCTACGTTCCTAATCTGGTAAATAGGGAAAGAGACCTTCAGCCCCAAGAGTGTCCAGCTTTATTTCTCATCCAGCTGTGGGTCTAGATATGGTCACACCAGGTTGCATCACAGCCCCGGAACGAATTACGTAAAAATTTTCCCTCTATCACTGTCTTTGTTTTTTGGAATTTTTAAGTAATTTATTTTTATAATGGGGTTTACCTGATTTTCACTGCTGTGTTTATGCCCCTTTACACCCACTTGATTCACTTACAGAGGGACATCAATACATAGGTTTTAAGATTATTACTAGTCAGATATATTCTTGTGCAGCGAATAGGGCGTGTTGAGTCCAGTTCTCTGAGCAAGGAGTAGGTCTTGTCTATTACATATTGGGTTTATGGAACGGTATCTGAGCTAATTTGAAACCCTTGTTTTATGTATCACCCCACCTCACCTTTCCCGTTAAGCAGCCATACTGTGTTTTCTGCATGTGTGACTCTGTTCTGTTTTGTAATTCAGTTCAAGTGTAACGGTTTTTACATTCCCTCTATAAGTGATACCTTATGAGAAGTGTCCTTTTCTGTGTGACTTATTTCACTTAGAATCGTCGTACCTAAATCCACTCATCATGCTGCTACTAGCCTTATGACATTGATTTCATGGCTGAGTGATATTCCATTGTACATAAGGACCACAACTTCTTTATCCATTTTTCTCTTTCCTGGGATATTGAAGGTGGAATGAAGTGGAGGTCCTTGTCAACAGAGCAGCCCTCAACTTGGGGGTGCTTGTGTCTTGCTGATTTTTCATTTTCCCAATTTATACCCCCATGAGTGGAAGTGCCCTATGCTCTCTAAGCTGTGTTTTTTAGATGTTTCAGGACTCACCGTACACTTCTCCAGAGTGGCTGTTGGCAATTTACATCCCGCCCATCAGTGTAGCAAGGCTCCCATTTCTCCATGGCCTGTCCTGCATTTCTGGTTTTGACACTTTTTTCAGCATGGCCCTTTTGACCGATGGGTAGCGAGTCTTCTTTGTAGTGCTGATTTGCCTTTCCAGGTTGCTTGGTTGGCCAAAAAGGGCGTATGCGTTTTTTCCTGAATATATTCAGGAAAAAACGCATACGCCCTTTTTGGCCAAGGGCATCATTGTCAACGTTTTGCCGCTTTTCATGTGCTTTAAAGGCGATTCGAATCTACCTCCTGAAATCTGTTTCCTGCAATTCTGCCTTGATTTCAAATCGTCTTCTTTGCCTTCCCTCAATATATTTGTGGACGAGAGTTATCATTTATAACTCTGCAGGTTTGTGAATTGCAGTGCCCTCAAGCTCCATTTTACAACTCGCTTTTTTGGGAGCTGGCCGCAAAAGCGCAGGATGGCTTCAGGCCCTCTTCTGGTTCCAGGGGGCAGGCTGAGCCTGTAGTTAATTCTTCTTCCTGATGGGAAAATAGAGTGACCTGTGCCTGTCCCAACACCAAGAGCTAGTCTCTCGTTGGTTCCCCGTCTTCCCGTTCATCCTCAGGACAAATTGCAACCTGTACGGAACAGGAGGTTAAAGGTGCTGATGCTCCAAGTAGGGAGATTGCTAGTAAAGCGGCTGGAATGGCGAACCCGGGCACAAGGAGATGAGAAATGAGGTGCGTTTTAGAAACCTTTCCCCATCACACGGTGTACCATCTTCTGGGTTTCTCATGCATGTTTTCGATGTAGCAAGATGCCCTTGAACCTGGAGATTGGGACCCATGCGATGGGTACCACGCAGTATTACTTTAAAAGGTCTGCGTTTGCTCACCCAACCTCACCAAACCTCTCAGCCCCAAGAGTGTCCACCCTTATGTCTCATCCAGCTGTGGGTCTAGATATGGTCAATCCAGGTTGCATCACAGCCCCTGAACTCATTGTGTAGGAATTTCTCTCTCTTTCACTGTCTTTGTTTCATGGGTTTTTCAAAGTAATTTATTTTTATAATGGGGTTTAGCTGCTTTTCACTGCTGTGTTTATGCCGCCTTACACCCACTTGACACACTAACAGAGAGATATCAATACCTAGGTTTTAAGATTATTACTAGTCAGATATATTCTTGTGCGGTGAATAGGGCGTGTTGAGTCCAGTTCTCTGAGCAAGGAGTAGGTCTTGTCTATTACATATTGGTTTTATGGAACGGTATCTGAGCTAATTTGAAACCCTTGTTTTATGTATCACCCCACCTCACCTTTCCCGTTAAGCAGCCATAGTGTGTTTTTTGCATGTGTGACTCTGTTCTGTTTTGTAATTCAGTTCAAGTGTAACGGTTTTTACATTCCCTCTATAAGTGATACCTTATGAGAAGTGTCCTTTTCTGTGTGACTTATTTCACTTAGAATCGTCGTACCTAAATCCACTCATCATGCTGCTACTAGCCTTATGACATTGATTTCATGGCTGAGTGATATTCCATTGTACATAAGGACCACAACTTCTTTATCCATTTTTCTCTTTCCTGGGATATTGAAGGTGGCATGAAGTGGAGGTCCTTGTCAACAGAGCAGCCCTAAACTTTGGGGTGCTTGTGTCTTGCTGATTTTTCATTTTCCCAATTTATACCCCCATGAGTGGAAGTGCCCTATTCTCTCTAAGCTGTGTTTTTTAGATGTTTCAGGACACACCGTACACTTCTCCAGAGTGGCTGTTGGCAATTTACATCCCGCCCATCAGTGTAGCAAGGCTCCCTTGCCTCCCTGGCCTCTCCTGCTTTTCTTGTTTTACACTTTTTTAGGAAGGCCATTTTGACCGATGGGAAGTCAGACTTCTTTGTAGCGCTGAATTGCATTTCCGGCTTGCTTGGTTGGCCAAAAAGGGCCTAGGGGTTTTTTCCTGAATTCATTCAGAAAAAAACGCATATGCTCTTTTTGGCCAAGTGCATCATTGTCGACGTTTTGCCGCTTTTCATGTGCTTTAGGGGTGATTCGAATCTATCTCTTGAAATCTGTTTCCTGCAATTCTGCCTTGATTTCAAATCCTCTTCGTTGCCTTCCCTCAATATATTTGTGGACGAGAGTTATCATTTATAATTCTGCAGGTTTGTGAATTGCAGTGCCCCTGAGCTCCATTTGTCAACTCGCTTTTTTGGGAGCTTTCCGCAGAACCGCTCATTTGCTTCTGGACCTACTCTGGTTCCCGGTGGCAAGCTAAGCCTTTGCTTAATTCTTCTTCCTGACTGGAAAGTAGAGTGACATGTGGCTCTCCGAACATCTAGGGCTTGGCTCTCCTTGTTTCTCCTCCTTCCCCTTCTTCCTTTGGACAAATTCCGATTTCTGTGCAACTGGATGTTGAAGGTGCTGACATCCTCTAGTGGGGAGATTTTAAGGAAAAAGGCTGGAGGGGTGAACCCAACAACCAGGAAATTAGGCGTTTTGGTGCCTTTTCCAAAATCTTCCTGATCCAACCGTGTTCCATCTTCTGGGTGTCACAGGCATGTTTTAGCTGTAGGAAAGGTCCCGTGTATGTAAGGAGAACACAAGGGATTTTTCCAAATCAGTGTCTCCCCGAACTCCAATCTGGGGAATTTTTAAGCTACTGGTACATGTGTGTTCATTAAGGGACTTGGGCCGTAGGCAGAGTCCGAACTTTAGATGATTGAAGTCTTTAGGTTCAGAAACGCTCACCATCGGCCTCCTTTAGTTTCCATTTTATCTGTAGTTGATAGATGATGTCGATATAGATATCTATTGTTTTTCAGGTTATTTCCCCTCAGGGGTCATTACAAAATATTGAGTATAGTTCCCTGTGCTATACAGTAGTTCCTTGTTGATGATATATTTTATACATAGCAGTGTGTATATGTTAATCTGAAACTGTTAATTTATCCCTCCTCCCACCTTTCCCCTTTGGTAATAAAAAATATAAGATTTTATACTTCTCAGAAATCTAGGAGCTGAAAGAGAGGTATCATTTTCAATGGAAAATCATTCCAAACAAGGTTGAAACTTCAACCAAGATTATTAGATGTACATCCTTGGAAAGAAATCACTGCATTTCTCTACTCTTGACCTGACAAATAAGACAATCCCCTCCACTGAACTTGCTTATAATAAAGTGATGGAAATATCAAATGGAAGTGTTAGAAACATCTTATTTTACACGAGCCTTATACACTGCTCTATGTTAATTACAGTTTGGCTCACACATCTGTTCATTGAAGTTACAATGTTCTCAAATTCTGTTACTGATCCTGCAGAGTGGGCCCCAACAAGGGTCTCCCTGCCCAGTGTCATTGGAGCCAACAGATCGAGACTGACTTTGGTTCAGAAGCAAAGGAAAACTTTATATTTTGATCAGAGAATGGAGAGGTGAGAGTGTGTGCTCCCCTGCGGGTTGTGGGCCGGGCTGCTGTGTAGGGATCCTGTCAGCATCAGCGGGAGGGAGGGGGCGGAGCTCTCGAGGGCCAGGTTGGCTGGAGCTCAGGCTCTATGTCGCAGAGTCTGCACGGGGCCCCACGAGCTGAGGTGTCGGCCCAGCCATTTTGCACGAGGAAATCGGGTCTGAAGTGTCGGGTGTGGGACCTCTGCATGTGGAAACCTAGGAGCAAGTGAAATTAGACAAAGCACAAAGGAAAAAATGGTTAGACTTTATTTTATTGCCCAGATTCTATTTTTATCTCCCAGGAATTTTTAATGGGCTTTGCCAGTGACAAAGCCCTCCTCTGCCTTTTGTCCCATTCCTCATTCTTGGGGCGCTGAGGGTGCAGACACGTCTTCTGTAAATGCTTCATGCTGAGTTGGGTGTCCTCATACCCGGGGGGAGGGGCAGGACTTCTCCCCAGCAGCCTCCAGGTGAGGTTGATTGTCCGCAGGCCTCCTCCCTCACTGCTCGTCTGCCTGAGCACCAGCATTGGAAGTTTTATAGATTCTAATGACCTTTAAGGGTCCAGGAAAGAGATGTGCAGAGACGCTGGGGGGGTGGGCGGTTTTACCCTGCTCCACATTGGTTCGGCCCCCTTAGGCTGACGGTTTCTGCCAGCCTAGATGCTCTGACCAGTAGTCTGTGCTTTCTTCAGTTAGGCCACTGAATTAACGTACAAACAGCACCAGGTGTCAGAGCCCTGCTTGCTCAACTCCCAGACAGTCCAGGGCCGGTGGTGATCCAGGACCATGACGGCCACTCAGTCAACGGCCTTTTGAAGTAGCCAGGAGTACAGCCGGTCTCATTGGCCGCCATCACTGCGGTGTCTGTAGGCTTTTCTATGGTGGCAGCGTTATTTACGGTTCCCCTGCCAAGTTTATTAGCTCCGCTCTGGGTGCAGTAAGTCCTGTAAGCAATAGTCTGCTCTTTTGGGGCACACTCTTGTTGTTTTCTGAGAGAAGCTCCAGGTCAAGTGATGGTCACACGAGTCGTCATGGGGGCCCATTGCCCCAGGTTGTCTCTCTGGAGGTTGGTGTTGGAGGGCCTCCTCACTCGAGGTCATTGTGCCCACGGAGCAATCCCTGCAACTTCAGGGCATGGTGGGTGGTTAGGATCACCAAGTGGCGTCCTTTTCCCTTAGGAGGGAGCTGGCCTTGTGGGCTGCTGATTTCCAGGTTTTTAGATACCCCCAGTATCCTGGTCGGATGGGGTGGCTGGCCAATGCCTGGAGGGCATTCTTGCATTGTTCCATTTCAAGTGGTCCCAGTTTTTGCACTAATACTCCAAGGGCGATTCGCCTTGGACCAGGAATGTAAAGGTCAAAGGGTTTAGCTAACTTAGGGAGGTCCAGGGCCAGGGTCTGAATTGACTGCTCTTTCCATTCTTGAAAGGCCCCTTCTGGATTCTATTCAAAAGGATCATCATCTTTTCCTTTCAGTGTTTCATATAGAGGCCCAGTCTAACTATTAGACTGTAGTTAGGGATCCAGATGCAGCAAACCCCGGTCTCCCCAGGAACCCCTAAGCTGTCTTCTAGTTTCAGGAAAGGTGAGGCTGCAAATGGCTTCTTCCCTTTCCTGGGGTGGGCTTCTCCGACCTTCTGTGCGAATGAAGCCCAGGAAGGCCACCTTAGTTTGTGATATTTGAGCCTTTTCCTTGGACACCTTCTATCTTTTATTGGCTAGGTAGTTCAGAGGCCTCCTTAGTCGGGCTGGTGATCAGAATGTCATCTGCATATTGAAGGAGGGTTCCCTTCTCCAGAGGTAGATCTTTTAGGTCTTTAGCTAACGTTTCCCCAAAGATGGTGTGGGAATTTTTGAACCCCTGGGGCAGGACGGCCCAGCAGTATTGTTTTTGTTGTAGGTTGAGTCCTGCCACTCACAGCCAAAATTTCTTGTGACTCTGGGACTAATGGAATACAGAAGAAGGCATCATTGAAGTCTAATACAGAATGCCATGTCCTGGTGGATGGTAGAATGACCAGCAGGGTGTAGGAATTAGGAACTACTAGATGTATATCCTCTGTGGCTTCACTGACTGTCCTGGCGTCCTCTAGCAGGTCCCCAGCAGCCCACGGGGCTCTTGTGGTCAGGCCCCTCCCAGGATATGGAGCTCACCTGGGCAGGTACGCAGCAGCCCACGGGGCTCTCGTGGGCAGGCCCCTCCCTGGATATGGAGCTCCCGTGGACAGGTACCCTGGCAGGGCTGGGCACACAGGAACCGTGCACATAGCCCTCATTGCAGAGCACCCCCAGCACCCCTGTCACTCAGAGCTGACACAGAGCACCTCAGAGCAGAGCTTGAACTAACAAACAGCAGCTCCAACAGGTCTGTGACCCTAGGCTTCACTCTGTGCGGCCTCCCTCTGCCTGGTCTTCCAGGGGCTTCCACTGCAGCCGGGGCACCAGGCCTCTGTCTCCACCCACCACCCCTCCTCTCCCTGACTCCTGGGTTCCTCTCATTAGCAGAGGGTCTTCTTGAAGTTGTCTCCCACTCATGGACCAGATAAAATGATTCGAAAACAAGCCAGGGCTGCCGCCCCTTATCTATCCTGACTCTCGGGACCCTACACCTGTTCCTTGGATCTGGCCGGTGCAGCAAGGCCCATTTTCTGCAACTCTGAGCCCCTGAGGGGCGAGGATTGGCTGACCTGGGCAGCCTGACCCGGCCGGCCAGCCCTTCCCAGGTGTGCCTGGGTTGAGGTCAATATAAACACCCCTCCAGGCAGCAAAAGCCTCTGCAGCTGTGCCTGACGCCATATTCTCTGCCCCGTCAGCAGTCTCGGGGTTGGGCTGGTGGGAGGGAGTAGGGCCCACGGCTCTATGAGTGGCCCAGTGTGACTGGGGCTCTGCTGGACTTTCTGCAGGAGTTGCCGGGCTGCCACCTGCTAAAGAAGAGGATGTGTCACCCATACTTGCTGCTGGAATTTCTCCCCGGGCAGAGGTGAGGAAGGAAAAAAGCAGTGGGGGCCGGGACAGGAGGGGTACCTCAGGCAGGGAAATGGAAAGCTTCCAGACGAGCGCCCGGGGCCAGGACCATCCTGGCTGGCCTGCAGGCACCAAGTCGGCCTGCGTGCTGTCACTGGTGTGACTCCAAGCCCCTTCCTCTAGTTTTTAAAGTCTTTGCACACATTCAGGTGTTTTACCTGGGAAGGGTGGGAAAAGTTCAGCAGCAGCTGGCCTGGGGCTCAGCTCACGTTTACTCAGAGACGCCTCCTCACGGTCCCCCAGCTTTGCAATGAGGACGCTCCTCGTGTGGGGGCTGCTGGCTGCATGGGAGATGATTCCCCACCTGTGACCAACTTCAGAATTGTTTACCCCTGGAGCAAGTGCCCTGATAGGGTTTTCCTCTGTATGACCAGTGGGTTCTGTTTTTTTTTTTTTTTTCTTTTTTGGTTCAAAGTAAGTTTTATTCCTCTTTTTGTATTTATGGATATAAGCATGGAAATAATTCATTCATATAAATACGTCTATGGGAAGGACAGAACTTTTTTTTCTGTTTTATTTTTTTAAGTATGATTTATTTTTTAATTTTTGAATTTATTTTATTCATTTTTTTATACAGCAGGCTCTTATTGGTAACCTATTTTATACATATAAGTGTATATATGTCAATCCCAGGCTCGCAATTCATCCCACCACCACCACCCTGCCACTTTCCCCCCTTGGTGTCCATACATTTGTTCTCTACATCTGTGTCTCTATTTCTGCCTTGCAAACCGGTTCATCTTTACCATTTTTCTAGGTTCCACATGTATGCGTTAATATACGATATTTGTTTTTCTCTTTCTGACTTACTTCACTCTGTATGACAGTCTCTAGATCTATCCACGTCTCTACAAATGACCCAATTTCATTCCTTTTTATGGCTGAGTAATATTCCATTTTATATATGTAGCACATCTTTTCTGTTCGTCTGTCTATGGGCATTTAGGTTGCTTCCATGACCTGGCTATTGTAAACAGTGCTGCAATGAATATTGTGGTGAATATGTCTTTTTGAATTATGGTTTTCTCTGGGTATATGGCCAGTAGTGGGATTGCTGGGTCATATGGTAATTCTATTTTTAGTCTTTTAAGGAACCTCCATACTGTTCTCCATCGTGACTGTATCAATTTACATTCCCACAAATAGTGTAAGAGGGTTCCCTTTTCTCCACACCCTCTCCAGCATTTGTTGCTTGTAGATTTTCTGATGATGCCCATTCTAACTCGTGTGAGGCGATACCTCATTGTAGTTTTGGTTTATATTTCTCTAATAATTAGTGATGTTGAGCAGCTTTTCATGTGCTTCTTGGTCATCTGTATGTCTTCTTGGGACAAATGTCTATTTACGTCATCTGCCCATTTTTGGATTGGGTTGTTTGTTTTTTTACTGTTGAGCTGCATGAGCTGTTTATATACATTGGAGATTAATCCTTTGTCCATTGATTCGTTTGCAAATATTTTCTCCCATTGTGAGGGTTGTCTTTTCGTCTTGTTTGTAGTTTCCTTTGCTTTGCAAAAGCTTTTAGGTTTCATTTGCTCCCATATGTTTATTTTTTTTTTATTCCATTACTCTAGGAGGTGGATCAAAAAAGATCTTGCTGTGATTTATGTCAAAGAGTATTCTTCCTGTGTTTTCCTCTAAGAGTTTTATAGTGTCCGGTCTTACATTTCGGTCTCTAAACCATTTTGAGTTTATTTTTTGTGTATGGTGTTAGGGAGTGTTCTAATTTCATTCTTTTACATGTAGCTGTCCATTTTTCCCAGCACCACTTATTGAAGAGACTGTCTTTTCTCCTTTGTATACCCTTGCCTCCTTTGTCATAGATTAGTGGGCCATAGGTGTGTAGGTTTATCTCTGGGCTTTTTTTTTTTCTTTTACATCTTTATTGGAGTATAATTGCTTTACAATTGTGTGTTAGTTTCTGCTGTATAAAAAAGTGAATCAGCTGTGCGTATACATATAACACCATATCCCCTCCCTCTTGCACCTCCCTCTCACTCCCTTATCCCACCCTTTTAGGTGGTCACAAAGCACAGAGCTGATCTCCCTGTGCTATGTGGCTGCTTCCCAGTAGCTATCAATTTTACATTTGGTAGTGTATATATGTCCATACCACTCTCTCACTTTGTCCCAGCTTACCCTTCCCTCTCCCCATGTCCTCAAGTCCTTTCTCTACGTCTGTGTCCTTAATCCTTTCCTGCCCCTAGGTTCTTCATAAACTTTTTTTTTTAAGATTCCATATATATGTGTTAGCATACGGTATTTGTTTTTCTCTTTCTGACTTACTTCACTCTGTAGGACAGACTCTAGATCCATCCACCTCACTAAAAATAACTCAATTTCGTTTCTTTTTATGGCTGAATAATGTTCCATTGTATATATGTGCCACATCTTCTTTATCCATTTATCTGTTGATGGACACTTAGGTTGCTTCCATGTCCTGGCTATTGTAAATAGAGCTACAGTGAACATTGTGGTACATGACTCTTTTTGAATTATGGTTTTCTCAGGGTAAATGTCCAGGAGTGGGTTTGCTGGGTTGTATGGTAGTTCTATTTTTAGTGTTTAAGGAACCCCCATACCTTTCTCCCTAGTGGCTATATCAATTTACATTCCCACCAACAGTGCAAGAGGGTTCCCTTTGCTCCAATAAATGCCTCTCCAGCATTTATTGTTGGTAGATTTTTTGATGATGGCCATTCTGACTGGTGTGAGGTGATACCTCACTGTAGTTTTGATTTGCATTTCTCTAATGATTAGTGATGTTCAGCATCCTTTCATGTGTTTGTTGGCAACCTGTATATCTTCTTTGGAGAAATGTCTATTTAGGTCTTCTGCCCATTTTTGGATTGGGTTGTTTGGTTTTGTGATATTGAGCTACATGAGCTGCTTTTTGGAGATTAATCCTTTGCCATTTGCTTCATTTGAAAATATTTTCTCCCATTCTGATGGTTGTCTTTTCATCTTGCTTATGTTTTCCTTTGCTGTGCAAAAGAATTTATGTTTCATTCGGTCCCATTTTTTTATTTTTGTTTTTATTTCCATTTCTCTAGGAGGTGGGTCAAAAAGGATCTTGCTGTGATTTATGTCATAGACTGTTCTGCTTATGTTTTCCTCTAAGAGTTTTATAGTGGCTGGTCTTATATTTAGGTCTCTAATCCATTTTGAGTTTATTTTTGTGTATGGTGTTAGGGAGTGTACTAATTTCATTCTTTTACATGTAACTGTCCAGTTTTCCCAGCACCACTTGCTGAAGACACTGTCTTTTCTCCATTGTATACCCTTGCCTCCTTTGTCATAGATTAGTGAACCATAGGTACGTGGGTTTATCTCTGTGCTTTCTATCCTGTTCTATTGACCTATATTTCTGTTTTTGTGTCAGTACCATATTATCTTGATTACTGTAGCTTTGCAATATAGTCTGAAGTCTGGAAGTCTGATTCCTCCAGCTCTTTTTTTTCCCCCCTCAAGACTGCTTTGGCTATCCAGGGTCTTTTGTGTCTCCCTACAAATTTTAAGATTTTTTTTTCTTGTTTTGTAGAAAATGCCAAATGTATTTTGATCGGGATTGCATTGAATCTGTAGATTGCTTTGGGTAGTATAGTCATTTTCACAATATTGATTCTTCTAATCCGAGAACATGGTATATGTCTCCATCTGTTTATATCATCTTTGATTTCTTTCATCAGTGTCTTATAGTTTTCTGAGTACAGGTCTTTTACTTCCTTAGGTAGGTTTATTCCTAGGTATTTTATTCTTTTTGTAGCAGTGGTAATGGGATTGTTTCCTTAATTTCTCTTTCTGATCTTTCATTGTTAGTGTATAGGAATGCAAGCAATTTCTGTGCATTAATTTTGTATCCTGCAACTTTACCAAATTCATTGATTAGCTCCAGTGGTTTTCTGGTGGCATCTTCAGGATTCTCTTTCTATGATATCATGTCATCTGCAAACAGTGACAATTTTACTTCTTCTTTTCCTTTTTGTATTCCTTTTATTTCTTTTTCTTCTCTGATTGCCATGGCTAGGACTTCCAAAACTATGTTGAATAGCAGTGGTGAGAGTGGACATCCTCGTCTTGTTCCTGATCTTAGAGGAAACGCTTTCAGTTTTTCACCATTGAGAATGCTGTTTGCTGTGGGTTTGTCATATATGGCCTTTATTATGTTGAGGTAGTTTCCCTCTATGCCCACACTCTGCAGAGTTTTTATCGTAAATGAGTGTTGAATTTTCTCAAAATCTTTTCCTTCCTCTATTGAGATGATCATATGCTTTTATTCTACAATTTGTTAATATGGTGTATCACATTGATTTGTGTATATTGAAGAATCCTTGCATCCCTGGGATAAACCCCACTTGATCATGGTGTATGATCCTTTTAATGTGTTGTTCGATTCTGTTTGCTAGTATTTTGTTGAGGATTTTTACATCTATATTCATCAGTGATATTGGTCTATAATTTTCTTTCCTTGTAGTATCTCTGTCTGATTTTGGTATCAGGGTGATGGTGGTCTCATAGAATGAGTTTGGGAGTGTTCCTTCCGCTGCAATTGTTTTGAAGAATTTGAGAAGGTTGGGTGTTAGCTCTTCTCTAAATGTTTGATAGAATTCACCTGTGATGCCATCTGGTTCTGGACTTTTGTTTGTTGGAAGATTTTTAATCACAGTTTCAATTTCATTGCTTGTGATAGGTTTGTTCATATTTTCTATTTCTTCCTGGTTCAGTCTTAGAAGGTTATCCCTTTCTAAGAATTTGTCCATTTCTTCCAGATTGTCCATTTTATTGGCCTAGAGTTGCTTGTAGTAGTCTCTTAGGATGCTTTGTATTCCTGTGGTGTCTGTTGTAACTTCTGCTTTTTCACTTCTAATTTTGTTGATTTGCGTCCTCTCCCTCTTTTTCTGGAGTCTGGCTAAAGGTTGATCATTTTTGCTTATCTTCTCAAAGAACCAGCTTTTAGTTTTATTGATCTTTGCTTTCGTTTTCTTTGTTTCTATTTCATTTATTTCTGCTCTGATCTTTATGATTTCTTTCCTTCTACTAACTTTGGGTTTTGTTCTTCTTTCTCTAGTTCCTCTAGGTGTAAGGTTAGATTGTTTATTTGAGATTTTTCTTGTTTCTTGAGGTAGGCTTGTATTGCTATAAACTTCCCTCTTAGAACTCCTTTTGCTGCATCCCATAGGTTTTGGATCATCGTGTTTTTGTTGTCATTTGTCTCTAGGTAGTTTTTGATTTCCTCTTTGGTTTCTTCAGTGATCTCTTGGTTATTTAGTAACGTATTGTTTAGCCTCCATGTGTTTGTGTTTTTTACGGTTTTTTCCGTGTAATTGATTTCTAATCTCATAGCATTGTGGTCGGAACAGCTGCTTGATATGATTTCAGTTTTTTTAAATTTACTGAGGCTTTATCTGTGACCCAAGATGTGATCTATCCTGGAGAATGTTCCGTGTGCAGTTGAGAAGAACGTGTAATCTCCTGTTTTTGGATGGAATGTCCTATAAATATCAATTAACTCTATCTGGTCTATTGTGTCATTTAAAGCTTGTGTTTCCTTATTAATTGTCTGTCTGGCTGATCTCCACTGGTGTAAGTGAGCTGTTAAAGTCCCCCGCTATTATTGTGTTACTGTCGATTTCCTCTTTTATAGCTGTTAGCAGTTGCCTTATACATTGAGCTGCTCCTATTTTGGGTACATATATATTTATAGTTGTTATATCTTCTTCTTGGATTGATCCCCTGACCATTATGTAGTGCCTTTCCTCGTCTCTTGTAACATTCTTTATTTTAAAGTCTATTTTATCTGATATGAGTATTGCTACTCCAGCTTTCTTTTGATTTTCATTTGCATAGAATATATTTTTCCATCGCCTCACTTTGAGTCTGTATGTGTCCCTAGGTCTGAAATGGATCTCTTGTAGACAGCATATATATGGGTCTTGTTTTTGTATCCATTCAGCGAGCCTGTGTCTTTTGGTTGGAACATGTAGTGCATTCACGTTTAAGGTAATTATCGATATGTATGTTCCTACTACTATTTTCTTAATTGTTATGGGTTTGTCTTGGTGGGTCCTTTTCTTCTCTTGTGTTTCCCACTTAGAGAAGTTCCTTTAGCATTTGGTGTAGAGCTGGTTTCATGGTGCTGAATTCTCTTAGCTTTTGCTTGTCTGTAAGGCTTTTGATTTCTCCATCAAATCTGAATGAGCTCTTTGCAGGGTGGAGTACTCTTGGTTGTAGGTTCTTCCCTTTCATCACTTTAAATTTATCATGCCACTTCCTTCTGGCTTGTAGATTTTCTGCTGAGAAATCAGTTGTTATCCTTATGGGAGTTCCCTTGTATGTTATTTGTCATTTTTCCCTTGCTGCTTTCAATCATTTTTCTTTGTCGTTAATTTTTGTCAATTTGATTACTATGTGTCTTGTCATTTTTCTCCTTTGGTTTATCCTGCCTGGGACACTCTGTGCTTCTGGACTTGGGTGGCTATTTCTTTTCCCATGCTAGGGAAGTTTTTGACCATAATCTCTTCAAATATATTCTCGGGTCCTTTCTCTCTCTCTTCTCCTTCTGGGACCCCTATAATGCGAATGTTGTTGCGTTTAAAGTTGTCCCAGAGGACTCTTGGGGTATCTTCGTTTATTTTCATTCTTTTTCTTTATTCTGTTCCATGGCAGTGATTTCCACCTTTCTGTCTTCCAGGTCACTTATCCGTTCTTCTGCCACAGTTATTCTGCTACTGATTCCTTCTAGTGTATTTTTCATTTCAGTTATTCCATTGTTCACCTCTGTTTGTTTGTTCTTTAATTCTTCTAGGTGTTTGTTCCTTAATTCTTCTAGGTCTTTGTTAAACATTTCTTGCATCTTCTCGATCTTTGCCTCCTTTCTTTTTCCAAGGTCTTGGCTCAACTTCACTATCATTATTCTGAATTCTTTTTCTGGAAGGTTCCCTATCTCCACCTCATTTCATTTTTTTTCTGGGGTTTTATCTTGTTCCTTGATCTGGTATAAAGTCCTCTGCCTTTTCATTTTGTCTATCTTTCTGTGAATGTGGTTTTCCTTCCACAGGCTGCAGAATTGTAGTTCTTCTTGCTTCTGCTGTCTGCTCTCCGGTGGATGAGTCTATCTTAGAGGCTTGTGCAAGCTTCCTGATGGGAGGGACTGGTGGTGGGTAGAGCTGGGTGTTGCTTTGGTGGGCAGAGCTTTAATCCGCTTGTCTACGGATTAAATAAAACTTTAATAAAAAGTTTAATCCGCTTGTCTGCTGATGCATGGGGCTGGGTTCCCTCCCTGTTGGTTGTTTGGCCTGAGGCGACCCAGCCCTGGAGCCTACCTTGCTCTTGGTGGGGCTAATGGCGGACTCTGGGAGGGCTCACACCAAGGAGTATTTCCCAGAACTTCTGCTGCCAGTGTCGTTGTCCTCACGGTGAGCCACAGCCACAGCCACCACCTGCCTCTGCAGGAGACCCTCTAAAAGTAGCAGGTAGTTCTGGTCATTCTCCTACAGGGTCACTGCTCCTTCCCCTGGGTCCTGATGTGCACACTACTTTGTGTGTGCCCTCCAAGAGTGGAGTATCTGAGTGGAGTTGAGACTCTGAGACTCTGTGTGGAGTTGCACAGACTCTGGGTCCTGTGAAGCTTCGATGTTTTGTGATTCTAGAAATCCTATAGGAGACGGTCCACAGCAGGTGACGCTAATGTTGTCAGTAGAGGTGTTGAAGCCAAAGATCTGCAGTTCCAACTAGAGGTGCCGATGTACATACAGGACAAAATCATCTCGTGTGAATGTAGTTCAGGCATGTTTAAGATGAATGCAGTCATGTTAATGCCTACCATATTCTATCTTGAGCCTCTCCTCAGGGACCCCCTCCTCAGTTCCTGAGGCTCCTGTAAGTCATGTACAGGGGACTGGAGAGTGGGCTCTGTCCAGTCTGAGCCCTGAGTTACCCTGTGTGTATCTTAGGATACTTTGTATTTCTGTGGTGTCTGTTGTAACATCATCTCTTTCATTTCAGATTTATTTGGGCCCTCTCTTTTTAAAAAAAACATACTACTGTTGTCTTTTATTCTCTACAGAAGTTTAATAAGTGTTTGATCTACTATCCTTACCCTATGTATACTTTTTGCAGTGAGATTTTTACTTTTCTTTGTTTCCTTGTTACTATCAATAATTAGTGAGACTTCTTTTAAGCTACCTTCAACATTGCTTATAAAGCTGCTTTATTAGTGATGACAGAGCCTTAATGGAAGTCATGTTCTGGTTGTAAATTAGAATGCAATGTGCCAGCAAATAGCCCCTTAAGTTTATGTCTCATTACTTCTTGTTCTTTTTTTAATTTAATTTTTATTTTTTGTCAGAGCAAATTTAATTAAAATGTTTTGTTTCTTCTAGGTGTGAAAGATGTGGTTCTTTTAAACATATACATATATCTATTCTTCTTTGGATCATTTTCCCATGTAGGTTATGACACGATGTTGAGTAGTCTTGTCTTGGTATTACGTAGGTCTTTGGTGATTACATATTTCACATGTGTTTCTATATCTATCTTAACCCCAATATCCTAATGTATCCAATCCTCACACCTTTCCATTTGGTGAACCATAAGTTTGTTTAATGAATCTGTGATTGCATTTCTCTGTGGAAATATTTTCATTGGTATCAATTTTTAGCTAAGACCTATAAGTGATATTATAGGATATGTGTCTTTTGCTTTCTGACTTAGTACAATTTGCCTGATTACCTCAAGAATCATACATGGTGCTGCAAATGGCATTGTTTCATTTTTTTCCCTGGCTAATATTCCATCTGTACGTGTACCAGTTCTTCTTTGGCCACGCACCTCTTGATGGACTTTCTGGTTGCCTCCATGTCTTGGCTATTGTAATACTGCTGCAATGCACATTTGCTTGCCTGTGTCTTTCCAGTTATATCTTCTTATGTTATAGGCCAAGCAGTGGGCTTGCTGTATCATATGGTAGCTCAGTGTGTATGTTTTAAAGGCACCACCGTTCAGTTCTCATTAGTGGCTCTTTCCAGGTTACGTCCCACTTAAAATTGAGGGTATGCATTTCTCCAAAACACCTTCAATATTTATTGTTTGTAGTTTTCTTGCTGATGGTTATTCTAATGGGTGCGAGCTGATGCCTATCTGTGGTTGAATTTGCATGTGTCCCATAATCTGTTGAAATTGAGCTTTAAAGCATGCCCTTTTTATTTATCAAACTGTGATTACAGCTCAGTTCTTCAAAGTGTTTTCTTAAAGTAAGTGTCACATTTTGAAAATTTTTGGCCATTACCTCCCTCAAGACATTTTGAGGGCACGTTTCATTTACAACCCTGAAGTACTTGTTCATATGAAGTGACCATTAGCACAGGTTTTAAAGCTGCTTTTGCAGGTAACGGCCAGAGGGTGGCAGCCTTTCTACGTTCCTAATCTGGTAAATAGGGAAAGAGACCTTCAGCCCCAAGAGTGTCCAGCTTTATTTCTCATCCAGCTGTGGGTCTAGATATGGTCACACCAGGTTGCATCACAGCCCCGGAACGAATTAAGTAAAAATTTTCCCTCTATCACTGTCTTTGTTTTTTGGAATTTTTAAGTAATTTATTTTTATAATGGGGTTTACCTGATTTTCACTGCTGTGTTTATGCACCTTTACACCCACTTGATTCACTTACAGAGGGACATCAATACATAGGTTTTAAGATTATTACTAGTCAGATATATTCTTGTGCGGCGAATAGGGCGTGTTGAGTCCAGTTCTCTGAGCAAGGAGTAGGTCTTGTCTATTACATATTGGGTTTATGGAACGGTATCTGAGCTAATTTGAAACCCTTGTTTGATGTATCACCCCACCTCACCTTTCCCGTTAAGCAGCCATACTGTGTTTTCTGCATGTGTGACTCTGTTCTGTTTTGTAATTCAGTTCAAGTGTAACGGGTTTTACATTCCCTCTATAAGTGATACCTTATGAGAAATGTCCTTTTCTGTGTGACTTATTTCACTTAGAATCGTCGTACCTAAATCCACTCATCATGCTGCTACTAGCCTTATGACATTGATTTCATGGCTGAGTGATATTCCATTGTACATAAGGACCACAACTTCTTTATCCATTTTTCTCTTTCCTGGGATATTGAAGGTGGAATGAAGTGGAGGTCCTTGTCAACAGAGCAGCCCTAAACTTTGGGGTGCTTGTGTCTTGCTGATTTTTCATTTTCCCAATTTATACCCCCATGAGTGGAAGTGCCCTATGCTCTCTAAGCTGTGTTTTTTAGATGTTTCAGGACACACCGTACACTTCTCCAGAGTGGCTGTTGGCAATTTACAACCCGCCCATCAGTGTGGCAAGGCTCCCATTTCTCCATGGCCTGTCCTGCATTTCTGGTTTTGAGACATTTTTCAGCATGGCCCTTTTGACCGATGGGTAGCGAGTCTTCTTTGTAGCGCTGATTTGCCTTTCCAGGTTGCTTGGTTGGCCAAAAAGGGCGTATGCGTTTTTTCCTGAATATATTCAGGAAAAAACGCATACGCCCTTTTTGGCCAAGGGCATCATTGTCAACGTTTTGCCGCTTTTCATGTGCTTTAAAGGCGATTCGAATCTACCTCCTGAAATCTGTTTCCTGCAATTCTGCCTTGATTTCAAATCCTCTTCTTTGCCTTCCCTCAATATATTTGTGGACGAGAGTTATCATTTATAACTCTGCAGGTTTGTGAATTGCAGTGCCCTGAAGCTCCATTTTACAACTCGCTTTTTTGGGAGCAGGCCGCAAAAGAGCAGGATGGCTTCAGGCCCTCTTCTGGTTCCGGGGGGCAGGCTGAGCCTGTAGTTAATTCTTCTTCCTGATGGGAAAATAGAGTGACCTGTGCCTGTCCCAACACCAAGAGCTAGTCTCTCATTGGTTCCACGTCTTCCCGTTCATCCTCAGGACAAATTGCAACCTGTACGGAACAGGAGGTTAAAGGTGCTGATGCTCCAAGTAGGGAGATTGCTAGTAAAGCGGCTGGAATGGCGAACCCGGGCACAAGGAGATGAGAAATGACGTGCGTTTTAGAAACCTTTCCCCATCACACGGTGTACCATCTTCTGGGTTTCTCATGCATGTTTTCGATGTAGCAAGATGCCCTTGAACCTGGAGATTTGGGACCCATGCGATGGGTACCACGCAGTATTAGTTTAAAGGGTCTGCGTTTGCTCACCCAACCTCACCAAACCTCTCAGCCCCAAGAGTGTCCACCCTTATGTCTCATCCAGCTGTGGGTCTAGATATGGTCAATCCAGGTTGCATCACAGCCCCTGAACGAATTGTATAGGAATTTCTCTCTCTTTCACTGTCTTTGTTTCATGGGTTTTTCAAAGTAATTTATTTTTATAATGGGGTTTAGCTGCTTTTCACTGCTGTGTTTATGCCGCCTTACACCCACTTGACACACTAACAGAGAGATATCAATACATAGGTTTTAAGATTATTACTAGTCAGATATATTCTTGTGCGGTGAATAGGGCGTGTTGAGTCCAGTTCTCTGAGCAAGGAGTAGGTCTTGTCTATTACATATTGGGTTTATGGAACGGTATCTGAGCTAATTTGAAACCCTTGTTTTATGTATCACCCAACCTCACCTTTCCTGATAAGCAGCCATAGTGTGTTTTCTGCATGTGTGACTCTGTTCTGTTTTGCAATTCAGTTCAAGTGTAATGGTTTTTACATTCCCTCTATAAGTGATACCTTATGAGAAATGTCCTTTTCTGTGTGACTCATTTCACTTAGAATCGTCGTACCTAAATCCACTCATCATGCTGCTACCAGCCTTATGACATTGATTTCATGGCTGAGTGATATTCCATTGTACATAAGGACCACAACTTCTTTATACATTTTTCTCTTTCCTGGGATATTGAAGGTGGAATGAAGTGGAGGTCCTTGTCAACAGAGCAGCCCTAAACTTTGGGGTGCTTGTGTCTTGCTGATTTTTCATTTTCCCAATTTATACCCCCATGAGTGGAAGTGCCCTATGCTCTCTAAGCTGTGTTTTTTAGATGTTTCAGGACACACCGTACACTTCTCCAGAGTGGCTGTTGGCAATTTACAACCCGCCCATCAGTGTGGCAAGGCTCCCATTTCTCCATGGCCTGTCCTGCATTTCTGGTTTTGAGACATTTTTCAGCATGGCCCTTTTGACCGATGGGTAGCGAGTCTTCTTTGTAGCGCTGATTTGCCTTTCCAGGTTGCTTGGTTGGCCAAAAAGGGCGTATGCGTTTTTTCCTGAATATATTCAGGAAAAAACGCATACGCCCTTTTTGGCCAAGGGCATCATTGTCAACGTTTTGCCGCTTTTCATGTGCTTTAAAGGCGATTCGAATCTACCTCGTGAAATCTGTTTCCTGCAATTCTGCCTTGATTTCAAATCGTCTTCTTTGCCTTCCCTCAATATATTTGTGGACGAGAGTTATCATTTATAACTCTGCAGGTTTGTGAATTGCAGTGCCCTGAAGCTCCATTTTACAACTCGCTTTTTTGGGAGCAGGCCGCAAAAGAGCAGGATGGCTTCAGGCCCTCTTCTGGTTCCGGTGGGCAGGCTGAGCCTGTAGTTAATTCTTCTTCCTGATGGGAAAATAGAGTGACCTGTGCCTGTCCCAACACCAAGAGCTAGTCTCTCATTGGTTCCACGTCTTCCCGTTCATCCTCAGGACAAATTGCAACCTGTACGGAACAGGAGGTTAAAGGTGCTGATGCTCCAAGTAGGGAGATTGCTAGTAAAGCGGCTGGAATGGCGAACCCGGGCACAAGGAGATGAGAAATGACGTGCGTTTTAGAAACCTTTCCCCATCACACGGTGTACCATCTTCTGGGTTTCTCATGCATGTTTTCAATGTAGCAAGATGCCCTTGAACCTGGAGATTTGGGACCCATGCGATGGGTACCACGCAGTATTACTTTAAAGGTTCTGCGTTTGCTCACCCAACCTCACCAAACCTCTCAGCCCCAAGAGTGTCCACCCTTATGTCTCATCCAGCTGTGGGTCTAGATATGGTCAATCCAGGTTGCATCACAGCCCCTGAACGAATTGTATAGGAATTTCTCTCTCTTTCACTGTCTTTGTTTCATGGGTTTTTCAAAGTAATTTATTTTTATAATGGGGTTTAGCTGCTTTTCACTGCTGTGTTTATGCCGCCTTACACCCACTTGACACACTAACAGAGAGATATCAATACATAGGTTTTAAGATTATTACTAGTCAGATATATTCTTGTGCGGTGAATAGGGCGTGTTGAGTCCAGTTCTCTGAGCAAGGAGTAGGTCTTGTCTATTACATATTGGGTTTATGGAATGGTATCTGAGCTAATTTGAAACCCTTGTTTTATGTATCACCCAACCTCACCTTTCCTGTTAAGCAGCCATAGTGTGTTTTCTGCATGTGTGACTCTGTTCTGTTTTGCAATTCAGTTCAAGTGTAATGGTTTTTACATTCCCTCTATCAGTGATACCTTATGAGAAATGTCCTTTTCTGTGTGACTCATTTCACTTAGAATCGTCGTACCTAAATCCACTCATCATGCTGCTACTAGCCTTATAACAGTGATTTCATGGCTGAGTGATATTCCATTGTACATAAGGACCACAACTTCTTTATCCATTTTTCTCTTTCCTGGGATATTGAAGGTGGAATGAAGTGGAGGTCCTTGTCAACAGAGCAGCCCTAAACTTTGAGGTGCTTGTGTCTTGCTGATTTTTATTTTCCCAGTGTATACCCCCATGAGTGGAAGTGCCCTATGCTCTCTAAGCTGTGTTTTTTATATGTTTCAGGACACACCGTACACTTCTCCTGAGTGGCTGTTGGGAATGTACATCCGCCCATCAGTGTAGCAAGGCTCCCATTTCTCCATGGCCTGTCCTCCATTTCTGGTTTTGAAACTTTTTGCAGCATGGCCCTTTTGACCGATGGGAAGCGAGTCTGCTTTGTAGCGCTGATTTGCCTTTCCAGGTTGCTTGGTTGGCCAAAAAGGGCGTATGCGTTTTTTCCTGAATATATTCAGGATAAAACGCATACGCCCTTTTTGGCCAAGGGCATCATTGTCAACGTTTTGCCGCTTTTCATGTGCTTTAAAGGCGATTCGAATCTACCTCCTGAAATCTGTTTCCTGCAATTCTGCCTTGATTTCAAATCCTCTTCTTTGCCTTCCCTCAATATATTTGTGGACGAGACTTATCATTTATTACTCTGCAGGTTTGTGAATTGCAGTGCCCTGAAGCTCCATTTTACAACTCGCGTTCTTGGGAGCTGGCCGCAAAAGCGCAGGATGGCTTCAGGCCCTGTTCTGGTTCCAGGGGGCAGGCTGAGCCTGTGGTTAATTCTTCTTCCTGATGGGAAAATAGAGTGACCTGTGCCTGTCCCTACACCAAGAGCTAGTCTCTCATTGGTTCCAAGTCTTCCCGTTCATCCTAAGGACAAATTGCAACCTGTACGGAACAGGAGGTTAAAGGTGCTGATGCTCCAAGTAGGGAGATTGCTAGTAAAGTGTCTGGAATGGCGAACCCGAGCACAAGGAGATGAGAAATGAGGTGCGTTTTAGAAACCTTTCCCCATCACACGGTGTACCATCTTCTGGGTTTCTCATGCATGTTTTCGATGTAGGAAGATGCCCTTGAACCTGGTGATTTGGGACACATGCGATGGGTACCACGCAGTATTACTTTAAAGGGTCTGTGTTTGCTCACCCAACCTCACCAAACCTCTCAGCCCCAAGAGTGTCCACCCTTATGTCTCATCCAGCTGTTGGTCTAGATATGGTCAATCCAGGTTGCATCACAGCCCCTGAACGCATTGTGTAAGAATTTCGCTATCTTTCACTGTCCTTGTTTCATGGGTTTTTCAAAGTAATTTATTTTTATAATGGGGTTTAGCTGCTTTTCACTGCTGTGTTTATGCCGCTTTACACCCACTTGACACACTAACAGAGAGATATCAATACATAGGTTTTAAGATTATTACTAGTCAGATATATTCTTGTGCGGTGAATAGGGCGTGTTGAGTCCAGTTCTCTGAGCAAGGAGTAGGTCTTGTCTATTACATATTGGTTTTATGGAACGGTATCTGAGCTAATTTGAAACCCTTGTTTTATGTATCACCCCACCTCACCTTTCCCGTTAAGCAGCCATAGTGTGTTTTCTGCATGTGTGACTCTGTTCAGTTTTGTAATTCAGTTCAAGTGTAACGGTTTTTACTTTCCCTCTATAAGTGATACATTATGAGAAGTGTCCTTTTCTGTGTGACTTATTTCACTTAGAATCGTCGTACCTAAATCCACTCATCATGCTGCTACTAGCCTTATGACATTGATTTCATGGCTGAGTGATATTCCATTGTATATAAGGACCACAACTTCTTTATCCATTTTTCTCTTTCCTGGTATATTGAAGGTGGAATGAAGTGGAGGTCCTTGTCAACAGAGCAGCCCTAAACTTTGGGGTGCTTCTGTCTTGCTGATTTTTAATTTTCCCAATGTATACCCCCATGAGTGGAAGTGCCCTATGCTCTCTAAGCTTTGCTTTTTAGACGTTTCAGGACTCACCGTACACTTCTCCAGAGTGGCTGTTGGCAATTTACATCCCACCCATCAGTGTAGCACGGCTCCCATTTCTCCATGGCCTTTCCTGCATTTCTGGTTTTGACACTTTTTTCAGCATGGCCATTTTGACCAATGGGTAGTGAGAGTTCTTTTTAACGCTGATTTGCCTTTCCAGGTTGCTTGGTTGGCCAAAAAGGGCGTATGCGTTTTTTCCTGAATATATTCAGGAAAAAACGCATACGCCCTTTTTGGCCAAGGGCATCATTGTCAACGTTTTGCCGCTTTTCATGTGCTTTAAAGGCGATTCGAATCTACCTCCTGAAATCTGTTTCCTTAAATTCTGCCTTGATTTCAAATCCTCTTCTTTGCCTTCCCTCAATATATTTGTGGACGAGACTTATCATTTATTACTCTGCAGGTTTGTGAATTGCAGTGCCCTGAAGCTCCATTTTACAACTCGCGTTCTTGGGAGCTGGCCGCAAAAGCGCAGGATGGCTTCAGGCCCTGTTCTGGTTCCGGGGGGCAGGCTGAGCCTGTGGTTAATTCTTCTTCCTGATGGGAAAATAGAGAGACCTGTGCCTGTCCCTACACCAAGAGCTAGTCTCTCATTGGTTCCAAGTCTTCCCGTTCATCCTCAGGACAAATTGCAACCTGTACGGAACAGGAGGTTAAAGGTGCTGATGCTCCAAGGAGGGAGATTGCTAGTAAAGTGGCTGGAATGGCGAACCCGAGCACAAGGAGATGAGAAATGAGGTGCGTTTTAGAAACCTTTCCCCATCACACGGTGTACCATCTTCTGGGTTTCTCATGCATGATTTCGATGTAGGAAGATGCCCTTGAACCTGGAGATTTGGGACCCATGCGATGGGTACCACGCAGTATTACTTTAAAGGGTCTGCGTTTGCTCACCCAACCTCACCAAACCTCTCAGCCCCAAGAGTGTCCACCCTTATGTCTCATCCAGCTGTGGGTCTAGATATGGTCAATCCAGGTTGCATCACAGCCCCTGAACGCATTGTGTAAGAGTTTTGCTCTCTTTCACTGTCTTTGTTTCATGGGTTTTTCAAAGTAATTTATTTTTATAATGGGGTTTAGCTGCTTTTCACTGCTGTGTTTATGCCGCTTTACACCCACTTGACACACTAACGGAGAGATATCAATACATAGGTTTTAAGATTATTACTAGTCAGATATATTCTTGTGCGGTGAATAGGGCGTGTTGAGTCCAGTTCTCTGAGCAAGGAGTAGGTCTTGTCTATTACATATTGGTTTTATGGAACGGTATCTGAGCTAATTTGAAACCCTTGTTTTATGTATCACCCCACCTCACCTTTCCCGTTAAGCAGCCATAGTGTGTTTTCTGCATGTGTGACTCTGTTCTGTTTTGTAATTCAGTTCAAGTGTAACGGTTTTTACATTCCCTCTATAAGTGATACATTATGAGAAGTGTCCTTTTCTGTGTGAATTATTTCACTTAAAATCGTCGTACCTAAATCCACTCATCATGCTGCTACTAGCCTTATGACATTGATTTCATGGCTGAGTGATATTCCATTGTATATAAGGACCACAACTTCTTTATCCATTTTTCTCTTTCCTGGGATATTGAAGGTGGAATGAAGTGGAGGTCCTTGTCAACAGAGCAGCCCTAAACTTTGGGGTGCTTGTGTCTTGCTGATTTTTCATTTTCCCAATGTATACCCCCATGAGTGGAAGTGCCCTATGCTCTCTAAGCTTTGCTTTTTAGACGTTTCAGGACTCACCGTACACTTCTCCAGAGTGGCTGTTGGCAATTTACATCCCGCCCATCAGTGTAGCATGGCTCCCATTTCTCCATGGCCTTTCCTGCATTTCTGGTTTTGACACTTTTTTCAGCATGGCCATTTTGACCAATGGGTAGCGAGACTTCTTTGTAGCGCTGATTTGCCTTTCCAGGTTGCTTGGTTGGCCAAAAAGGGCGTATGCGTTTTTTCCTGAATATATTCAGGAAAAAACGCTTACGCCCTTTTTGGCCAAGGGCATCATTGTCAACGTTTTGCCGCTTTTCATGTGCTTTAAAGGCGATTCGAATCTACCTCCTGAAATTTGTTTCCTGCAATCTGCCTTGATTTCAAATCCTCTTCTTTGCCTTCCCTCAATATATTTGTGGACGAGAGTTATCATTTATAACTCTGCAGGTTTGTGAATTGCAGTGCCCTGAAGCTCCATTTTACAACTCGCCTTTTTGGGAGATGGCCGCAAAATCGCAGGATGGCTTCAGGCTCTGTTCTGGTTCCGGGGGGCAGGCTGAGCCTGTTGTTAATTCTTCTTCCTGATGGGAAAATAGAGTGACCTCTGCATGTCCCAAGACCAAGAGCTAGTCTCTCTTTGGTTCCACGTCTTCCCGTTCATCCTCAGGACAAATTGCAACCTGTACGGAACAGGAGGTTAAAGGTGCTGATGCTCCAAGTAGGGAGATTGCTAGTAAAGTGGCTGGAATGGCGAACCCGAGCACAAGGAGATGAGAAATGAGGTGCGTTTTAGAAACCTTTCCCCATTACACGGTGTACCATCTTCTGGGTTTCTCATGCATGTTTTCGATGTAGGAAGATGCCCCTGAACCTGGAGATTTGGGACCCATGCGATGGGTACCACGCAGTATTACTTTAAAGGGTCTGCATTTGCTCACCCAACCTCACCAAACCTCTCAGCCCCAAGAGTGTCCACCCTTATGTCTCATCCAGCTGTGGGTCTAGATATGGTCAATCCAGGTTGCATCACAGCCCCTGAACGCATTGTGTAAGAATTTCGCTCTCTTTCACTGTCTTTGTTTCATGGGTTTTTCAAAGTAATTTATTTTTATAATGGGGTTTAGCTGCTTTTCACTGCTGTGTTTATGCCGCTTTACACCCACTTGACACACTAACAGAGAGATATCAATACCTAGGTTTTAAGATTATTACTAGTCAGATATATTCTTGTGCGGTGAATAGGGCGTGTTGAGTCCAGTTCTCTGAGCAAGGAGTAGGTCTTATCTATTACATATTGGTTTTATGGAACGGTATCTGAGCTAATTTGAAACCCTTGTTTTATGTATCACCCCACCTCACCTTTCCCGTTAAGCAGCCATAGTGTGTTTTCTGCATGTGTGACTCTGTTCTGTTTTGTAATTCAGTTCACGTGTAACGGTTTTTACATTCCCTCTATAAGTGATACATTATGAGAAGTGTCCTTTTCTGTGTGACTTATTTCACTTAGAATCGTCGTACCAAAATCCACTCATCATGCTGCTACTAGCCTTATGACATTGATTTCATGGCTGAGTGATATTCCATTGTATATAAGGACCACAACTTCTTTATCCATTTTTCTCTTTCCTGGGATATTGAAGGTGGAATGAAGTGGAGGTCCTTGTCAAGAGAGCAGCCCTAAACTTTGGGGTTCTTGTCTCTTGCTGATTTTTAATTTTCCCAATGTATACCCCCATGAGTGGAAGTGCCCTATGCTCTGTAGCTTTGCTTTTTAGACGTTTCAGGACTCACCGTACACTTCTCCAGAGTGGCTGTTGGCAATTTACATCCCGCCCATCAGTGTAGCATGGCTCCCATTTCTCCATGGCCTTTCCTGCATTTCTGGCTTTGACACTTTTTTCAGCATGGCTATTTTGACCAATGGGTAGCGAGACTTCTTTGTAGCGCTGATTTGCCTTTCCAGGTTGCTTGGTTGGCCAAAAAGGGCGTATGCGTTTTTTCCTGAATATATTCAGGAAAAAACGCATACGCCCTTTTTGGCCAAGGGCATCATTGTCAACGTTTTGCCGCTTTTCATGTGCTTTAAAGGCGATTCGAATCTACCTCCTGAAATCTGTTTCGTGCAATTCTGCCTTGATTTCAAATCCTCTTCTTTGCCTTCCCTCAATATATTTGTGGACGAGAGTTATCATTTATAACTCTGCAGGTTTGTGAATTGCAGTGCCCTGAACCTCCATTTTACAACTCGCCTTTTTGGGAGATGGCCGCAAAAGCGCAGGATGGCTTCAGGCTCTGTTCTGGTTCCGGGGGGCAGGATGAACCTGTGGTTAATTCTTCTTCCTGATGGGAAAATAGAGTGACCTCTGCATGTTCCAACACCAAGAGCTAGTCTCTCATTGGTTCCATGTCTTCTCGTTCATCCTCAGGACAAATTGCAACCTGTACGGAACAGGAGGTTAAAGATGCTGATGCTCCAAGTAGGGAGATTGCTAGTAAAGCGGCTGTTATGGCGAACCCGGGCACAAGGAGATGAGAAATGAGGTACGTTTTAGAAACCTTTCCCCATCACACGGTGTACCATCTTCTGGGTTTCTCATGCATGTTTTCGATGTAGGAAGATGCCCTGGAAGCTGGAGATTTGGGACCCATGCGATGGGTACCACGCAGTATTACTGTAAAGGGTCTGCGTTTGCTCACCCAACCTCACCAAACCTCTCAGCCCCAAGAGTGTCCACCCTTTTGTCTCATCCAGCTGTGGGTCTAGATATGGTCAATCCAGGTTGCATCACAGCCCCTGAACGCATTGTGTAAGAATTTCTCTCTCTTTCACTGTCTTTGTTTCATGGGTTTTTCAAAGTAATTTATTTTTATAATGGGGTTTAGCTGCTTTTCACTGCTGTGTTTATGCCGCTTTACACCCACTTGACACACTAACAGAGAGATATCAATACCTAGATTTTAAGATTATTACTAGTCAGATATATTCTTGTGCGGTGAATAGGGCGTGTTGAGTCCAGTTCTCTGAGCAAGGAGTACGTCTTGTCTATTACATATTGGGTTTATGGAACGGTATCTGAGCTAATTTGAAACTCTTGTTTTATGTATCACCCCACCTCACCTTTCCCGTTAAGCAGCCATAGTGTGTTTTCTGCATGTGTGACTCTGTTCTGTTTTGTAATTCAGTTCAAGTGTAACGGTTTTTACATTCCCTCTATAAGTGATACATTATGAGAAGTGTCCTTTTCTGTGTGACTTATTTCACTTAGAATCGTCGTACCTAAATCCACTCATCATGCTGCTACTAGCCTTATGACATTGATTTCATGGCTGAGTGATATTCCATTGTATATAAGGACCACAACTTCTTTATCCATTTTTCTCTTTCCTGGGATATTGAAGGTGGAATGAAGTGGAGGTCCTTGTCAAGAGAGCAGCCCTAAACTTTGGGGTTCTTGTCTCTTGCTGATTTTTAATTTTCCCCATGTATACCCCCATGAGTGGAAGTGCCCTATGCTCTGTAGCTTTGCTTTTTAGACGTTTCAGGACTCACCGTACACTTCTCCAGAGTGGCTGTTGGCAATTTACATCCCGCCCATCAGTGTAGCATGGCTCCCATTTCTCCATGGCCTTTCCTGCATTTCTGGTTTTGACACTTTTTTCAGCATGGCCATTTTGACCAATGGGTAGCGAGACTTCTTTGTAGCGCTGATTTGCCTTTCCAGGTTGCTTGGTTGGCCAAAAAGGGCGTATGCGTTTTTTCCTGAATATATTCAGGAAAAAACGCATACGCCCTTTTTGGCCAAGGGCATCATTGTCAACGTTTTGCCGCTTTTCATGTGCTTTAAAGGCGATTCGAATCTACCTCCTGAAATTTGTTTCCTGCAATTCTGCCTTGATTTCAAATCCTCTTCTTGGCCTTCCCTCAATATATTTGTGGACGAGAGTTATCATTTATAACTCTGCAGGTTTGTGAATTGCAGTGCCCTGAACCTCCATTTTACAACTCGCCTTTTTGGGAGATGGCCGCAAAAGCGCAGGATGGCTTCAGGCCCTGTTCTTGTTCCGGGGGGCAGGATGAATCTGTGGTTAATTCTTCTTCCTGATGGGAAAATAGAGTGACCTCTGCATGTCCCAACACCAAGAGCTAGTCTCTCATTGGTTCCATGTCTTCTCGTTCATCCTCAGGACAAATTGCAACCTGTACGGAACAGGAGGTTAAAGATGCTGATGCTCCAAGTAGGGAGATTGCTAGTAAAGCGGCTGTTATGGCGAACCCGGGCACAAGGAGATGAGAAATGAGGTACGTTTTAGAAACCTTTCCCCATCACACGGTGTACCATCTTCTGGGTTTCTCATGCATGTTTTCAATGTAGGAAGATGCCCCTGAACCTGGAGATTTGGGACCCATGCGATGGGTACCACGCAGTATTACTTTAAAGGGTCTGCGTTTGCTCACCCAACCTCACCAAACCTCTCAGCCCCAAGAGTGTCCACCCTTATGTCTCATCCAGCTGTGGGTCTAGATATGGTCAATCCAGGTTGCATCACAGCCCCTGAACGCATTGTGTAAGAATTTCTCTCTCTTTCACTGTCTTTGTTTCATGGGTTTTTCAAAGTAATTTATTTTTATAATGGGGTTTAGCTGCTTTTCACTGCTGTGTTTATGCCGCTTTACACCCACTTGACACCCTAACAGAGAGATATCAATACCTAGGTTTTAAGATTATTACTAGTCAGATATATTCTTGTGCGGTGAATAGGGCGTGTTGAGTCCAGTTCTCTGAGCAAGGAGTAGGTCTTATCTATTACATATTGGTTTTATGGAACGGTATCTGAGCTAATTTGAAACCCTTGTTTTATGTATCACCCCACCTCACCTTTCCCGTTAAGCAGCCATAGTGTGTTTTCTGCATGTGTGACTCTGTTCTGTTTTGTAATTCAGTTCACGTGTAACGGTTTTTACATTCCCTCTATAAGTGATACATTATGAGAAGTGTCCTTTTCTGTGTGACTTATTTCACTTAGAATCGTCGTACCAAAATCCACTCATCATGCTGCTACTAGCCTTATGACATTGATTTCATGGCTGAGTGATATTCCATTGTATATAAGGACCACAACTTCTTTATCCATTTTTCTCTTTCCTGGGATATTGAAGGTGGAATGAAGTGGAGGTCCTTGTCAAGAGAGCAGCCCTAAACTTTGGGGTTCTTGTCTCTTGCTGATTTTTAATTTTCCCAATGTATACCCCCATGAGTGGAAGTGCCCTATGCTCTGTAGCTTTGCTTTTTAGACGTTTCAGGACTCACCGTACACTTCTCCAGAGTGGCTGTTGGCAATTTACATCCCGCCCATCAGTGTAGCATGGCTCCCATTTCTCCATGGCCTTTCCTGCATTTCTGGCTTTGACACTTTTTTCAGCATGGCTATTTTGACCAATGGGTAGCGAGACTTCTTTGTAGCGCTGATTTGCCTTTCCAGGTTGCTTGGTTGGCCAAAAAGGGCGTATGCGTTTTTTCCTGAATATATTCAGGAAAAAACGCATACGCCCTTTTTGGCCAAGGGCATCATTGTCAACGTTTTGCCGCTTTTCATGTGCTTTAAAGGCGATTCGAATCTACCTCCTGAAATCTGTTTCGTGCAATTCTGCCTTGATTTCAAATCCTCTTCTTTGCCTTCCCTCAATATATTTGTGGACGAGAGTTATCATTTATAACTCTGCAGGTTTGTGAATTGCAGTGCCCTGAACCTCCATTTTACAACTCGCCTTTTTGGGAGATGGCCGCAAAAGCGCAGGATGGCTTCAGGCTCTGTTCTGGTTCCGGGGGGCAGGATGAACCTGTGGTTAATTCTTCTTCCTGATGGGAAAATAGAGTGACCTCTGCATGTTCCAACACCAAGAGCTAGTCTCTCATTGGTTCCATGTCTTCTCGTTCATCCTCAGGACAAATTGCAACCTGTACGGAACAGGAGGTTAAAGATGCTGATGCTCCAAGTAGGGAGATTGCTAGTAAAGCGGCTGTTATGGCGAACCCGGGCACAAGGAGATGAGAAATGAGGTACGTTTTAGAAACCTTTCCCCATCACACGGTGTACCATCTTCTGGGTTTCTCATGCATGTTTTCGATGTAGGAAGATGCCCTGGAAGCTGGAGATTTGGGACCCATGCGATGGGTACCACGCAGTATTACTGTAAAGGGTCTGCGTTTGCTCACCCAACCTCACCAAACCTCTCAGCCCCAAGAGTGTCCACCCTTTTGTCTCATCCAGCTGTGGGTCTAGATATGGTCAATCCAGGTTGCATCACAGCCCCTGAACGCATTGTGTAAGAATTTCTCTCTCTTTCACTGTCTTTGTTTCATGGGTTTTTCAAAGTAATTTATTTTTATAATGGGGTTTAGCTGCTTTTCACTGCTGTGTTTATGCCGCTTTACACCCACTTGACACACTAACAGAGAGATATCAATACATAGGTTTTAAGATTATTACTAGTCAGATATATTCTTGTGCGGTGAATAGGGCGTGTTGAGTCCAGTTCTCTGAGCAAGGAGTACGTCTTGTCTATTACATATTGGGTTTATGGAACGGTATCTGAGCTAATTTGAAACTCTTGTTTTATGTATCACCCCACCTCACCTTTCCCGTTAAGCAGCCATAGTGTGTTTTCTGCATGTGTGACTCTGTTCTGTTTTGTAATTCAGTTCAAGTGTAACGGTTTTTACATTCCCTCTATAAGTGATACATTATGAGAAGTGTCCTTTTCTGTGTGACTTATTTCACTTAGAATCGTCGTACCTAAATCCACTCATCATGCTGCTACTAGCCTTATGACATTGATTTCATGGCTGAGTGATATTCCATTGTATATAAGGACCACAACTTCTTTATCCATTTTTCTCTTTCCTGGGATATTGAAGGTGGAATGAAGTGGAGGTCCTTGTCAAGAGAGCAGCCCTAAACTTTGGGGTTCTTGTCTCTTGCTGATTTTTAATTTTCCCCATGTATACCCCCATGAGTGGAAGTGCCCTATGCTCTGTAGCTTTGCTTTTTAGACGTTTCAGGACTCACCGTACACTTCTCCAGAGTGGCTGTTGGCAATTTACATCCCGCCCATCAGTGTAGCATGGCTCCCATTTCTCCATGGCCTTTCCTGCATTTCTGGTTTTGACACTTTTTTCAGCATGGCCATTTTGACCAATGGGTAGCGAGACTTCTTTGTAGCGCTGATTTGCCTTTCCAGGTTGCTTGGTTGGCCAAAAAGGGCGTATGCGTTTTTTCCTGAATATATTCAGGAAAAAACGCATACGCCCTTTTTGGCCAAGGGCATCATTGTCAACGTTTTGCCGCTTTTCATGTGCTTTAAAGGCGATTCGAATCTACCTCCTGAAATTTGTTTCCTGCAATTCTGCCTTGATTTCAAATCCTCTTCTTGGCCTTCCCTCAATATATTTGTGGACGAGAGTTATCATTTATAACTCTGCAGGTTTGTGAATTGCAGTGCCCTGAACCTCCATTTTACAACTCGCCTTTTTGGGAGATGGCCGCAAAAGCGCAGGATGGCTTCAGGCCCTGTTCTTGTTCCGGGGGGCAGGATGAACCTGTGGTTAATTCTTCTTCCTGATGGGAAAATAGAGTGACCTCTGCATGTCCCAACACCAAGAGCTAGTCTCTCATTGGTTCCATGTCTTCTCGTTCATCCTCAGGACAAATTGCAACCTGTACGGAACAGGAGGTTAAAGATGCTGATGCTCCAAGTAGGGAGATTGCTAGTAAAGCGGCTGTTATGGCGAACCCGGGCACAAGGAGATGAGAAATGAGGTACGTTTTAGAAACCTTTCCCCATCACACGGTGTACCATCTTCTGGGTTTCTCATGCATGTTTTCAATGTAGGAAGATGCCCTTGAACCTGGAGATTTGGGACCCATGCGATGGGTACCACGCAGTATTACTTTAAAGGGTCTGCGTTTGCTCACCCAACCTCACCAAACCTCTCAGCCCCAAGAGTGTCCACCCTTATGTCTCATCCAGCTGTGGGTCTAGATATGGTCAATCCAGGTTGCATCACAGCCCCTGAACGCATTGTGTAAGAATTTCTCTCTCTTTCACTGTCTTTGTTTCATGGGTTTTTCAAAGTAATTTATTTTTATAATGGGGTTTAGCTGCTTTTCACTGCTGTGTTTATGCCGCTTTACACCCACTTGACACCCTAACAGAGAGATATCAATACCTAGGTTTTAAGATTATTACTAGTCAGATATATTCTTGTGCGGTGAATAGGGCGTGTTGAGTCCAGTTCTCTGAGCAAGGAGTAGGTCTTATCTATTACATATTGGTTTTATGGAACGGTATCTGAGCTAATTTGAAACCCTTGTTTTATGTATCACCCCACCTCACCTTTCCCGTTAAGCAGCCATAGTGTGTTTTCTGCATGTGTGACTCTGTTCTGTTTTGTAATTCAGTTCACGTGTAACGGTTTTTACATTCCCTCTATAAGTGATACATTATGAGAAGTGTCCTTTTCTGTGTGACTTATTTCACTTAGAATCGTCGTACCAAAATCCACTCATCATGCTGCTACTAGCCTTATGACATTGATTTCATGGCTGAGTGATATTCCATTGTATATAAGGACCACAACTTCTTTATCCATTTTTCTCTTTCCTGGGATATTGAAGGTGGAATGAAGTGGAGGTCCTTGTCAAGAGAGCAGCCCTAAACTTTGGGGTTCTTGTCTCTTGCTGATTTTTAATTTTCCCAATGTATACCCCCATGAGTGGAAGTGCCCTATGCTCTGTAGCTTTGCTTTTTAGACGTTTCAGGACTCACCGTACACTTCTCCAGAGTGGCTGTTGGCAATTTACATCCCGCCCATCAGTGTAGCATGGCTCCCATTTCTCCATGGCCTTTCCTGCATTTCTGGCTTTGACACTTTTTTCAGCATGGCTATTTTGACCAATGGGTAGCGAGACTTCTTTGTAGCGCTGATTTGCCTTTCCAGGTTGCTTGGTTGGCCAAAAAGGGCGTATGCGTTTTTTCCTGAATATATTCAGGAAAAAACGCATACGCCCTTTTTGGCCAAGGGCATCATTGTCAACGTTTTGCCACTTTTCATGTGCTTTAAAGGCGATTCGAATCTACCTCCTGAAATCTGTTTCGTGCAATTCTGCCTTGATTTCAAATCCTCTTCTTTGCCTTCCCTCAATATATTTGTGGACGAGAGTTATCATTTATAACTCTGCAGGTTTGTGAATTGCAGTGCCCTGAACCTCCATTTTACAACTCGCTTTTTTGGGAGCTGGCCGCAAAAGCGCAGGATGGCTTCAGGCCCTGTTCTGGTTCCGGGGGGCAGGCTGAGCCTGTGGTTAATTCTTCTTCCTGATGGGAAAATCGAGTGACCTGTGCCTGTCCCGACACCAAGAGCTTGTCTCTCGTTGGTTCCCCGTCTTCCCGTTCATCCTCAGGACAAATTGCAACCTGTACGGAACAGGAGGTTAAAGGTGCTGATGCTCCAAGTAGGGAGATTGCTAGTAAAGCGGCTGGAATGGCGAACCCGGGCACAAGGAGATGAGAAATGAGGTGCGTTTTAGAAACCTTTCCCTATCACACGGTGTACCATCTTCTGGGTTTCTCATGCATGTTTTCGATGTAGGAAGATGCCCTTGAACCTGGAGATTTGGGACCCATGCGATGGGTACCACGCAGTATTTCTTTAAAGGGTCTGTGTTTGCTCACCCAACCTCACCAAACCTCTCAGCCCCAAGAGTGTCCACCCTTATGTCTCATCCAGCTGTGGGTCTAGATATGGTCAATCCAGGTTGCATCACAGCCCCTGAACGAATTGTATAGGAATTTCTCTCTCTTTCACTGTCTTTGTTTCATGGGTTTTTCAAAGTAATTTATTTTTATAATGGGGTTTAGCTGCTTTTCACTGCTGTGTTTATGCCGCCTTACACCCACTTGACACACTAACAGAGAGATATCAATACATAGGTTTTAAGATTATTACTAGTCAGATATATTCTTGTGCGGTGAATAGGGCGTGTTGAGTCCAGTTCTCTGAGCAAGGAGTAGGTCTTGTCTATTACATATTGGGTTTATGGAACGGTATCTGAGCTAATTTGAAACCCTTGTTTTATGTATCACCCAACCTCACCTTTCCTGTTAAGCAGCCATAGTGTGTTTTCTGCATGTGTGACTCTGTTCTGTTTTGCAATTCAGTTCAAGTGTAATGGTTTTTACATTCCCTCTATCAGTGATACCTTATGAGAAATGTCCTTTTCTGTGTGACTCATTTCACTTAGAATCGTCGTACCTAAATCCACTCATCATGCTGCTACTAGCCTTATAACAGTGATTTCATGGCTGAGTGATATTCCATTGTACATAAGGACCACAACTTCTTTATCCATTTTTCTCTTTCCTGGGATATTGAAGGTGGAATGAAGTGGAGGTCCTTGTCAACAGAGCAGCCCTAAACTTTGAGGTGCTTGTGTCTTGCTGATTTTTATTTTCCCAGTGTATACCCCCATGAGTGGAAGTGCCCTATGCTCTCTAAGCTGTGTTTTTTATATGTTTCAGGACACACCGTACACTTCTCCTGAGTGGCTGTTGGGAATGTACATCCGCCCATCAGTGTAGCAAGGCTCCCATTTCTCCATGGCCTGTCCTCCATTTCTGGTTTTGAAACTTTTTGCAGCATGGCCCTTTTGACCGATGGGAAGCGAGTCTGCTTTGTAGCGCTGATTTGCCTTTCCAGGTTGCTTGGTTGGCCAAAAAGGGCGTATGCGTTTTTTCCTGAATATATTCAGGATAAAACGCATACGCCCTTTTTGGCCAAGGGCATCATTGTCAACGTTTTGCCGCTTTTCATGTGCTTTAAAGGCGATTCGAATCTACCTCCTGAAATCTGTTTCCTGCAATTCTGCCTTGATTTCAAATCCTCTTCTTTGCCTTCCCTCAATATATTTGTGGACGAGACTTATCATTTATTACTCTGCAGGTTTGTGAATTGCAGTGCCCTGAAGCTCCATTTTACAACTCGCGTTCTTGGGAGCTGGCCGCAAAAGCGCAGGATGGCTTCAGGCCCTGTTCTGGTTCCAGGGGGCAGGCTGAGCCTGTGGTTAATTCTTCTTCCTGATGGGAAAATAGAGTGACCTGTGCCTGTCCCTACACCAAGAGCTAGTCTCTCATTGGTTCCAAGTCTTCCCGTTCATCCTAAGGACAAATTGCAACCTGTACGGAACAGGAGGTTAAAGGTGCTGATGCTCCAAGTAGGGAGATTGCTAGTAAAGTGTCTGGAATGGCGAACCCGAGCACAAGGAGATGAGAAATGAGGTGCGTTTTAGAAACCTTTCCCCATCACACGGTGTACCATCTTCTGGGTTTCTCATGCATGTTTTTGATGTAGGAAGATGCCCTTGAACCTGGAGATTTGGGACCCATGCGATGGGTACCACACAGTATTACTTTAAAGGGTCTGCGTTTGCTCACCCAACCTCACCAAACCTCTCAGCCCCAAGAGTGTCCACCCTTATGTCTCATCCAGCTGTGGGTCTAGATATGGTCAATCCAGGTTGCATCACAGCCCCTGAACGCATTGTGTAAGAATTTCGCTCTCTTTCACTGTCTTTGTTTCATGGGTTTTTCAAAGTAATTTATTTTTATAATGGGGTTTAGCTGCTTTTCACTGCTGTGTTTATGCCGCTTTACACCCACTTGACACACTAACAGAGAGATATCAATACATAGGTTTTAAGATTATTACTAGTCAGATATATTCTTGTGCGGTGAATAGGGCGTGTTGAGTCCAGTTCTCTGAGCAAGGAGTAGGTCTTGTCTATTACATATTGGTTTTATGGAACGGTATCTGAGCTAATTTGAAACCCTTGTTTTATGTATCACCCCACCTCACCTTTCCCGTTAAGCAGCCATAGTGTGTTTTCTGCATGTGTGACTCCGTTCTGTTTTGTAATTCAGTTCAAGTGTAACGGTTTTTACAGTCCCTCTATCAGTGATACCTTATGAGAAGTGTGCTTTTCTGTGTGACTTATTTCACTTAGAATCGTCGTACCTAAATCCACTCATCATGCTGCTACTAGCCTTATGACATTGATTTCATGGCTGAGTGATATTCCATTGTACATAAGGACCACAACTCCTTTATCCATTTTTCTCTTTCCTGGGATATTTAAGGTGGAATGAAGTGGAGGTCCTTGTCAACAGAGCAGCCCTAAACTTTGGGGTGCTTGTGTCTTGCTGATTTTTCATTTTCCCAATTTATACCCCCATGAGTGGAAGTGCCCTATGCTCTCTAAGCTGTGTTTTTTAGATGTTTCAGGACACACCGTACTCTTCTCCAGAGTGGCTGTTGGCAATTTACATCCCGCCCATCAGTGTAGCAAGGCTCCCATTTCTCCATGGCCTGTCCTGCATTTCTGGTTTTGACATTTTTTTCAGCATGGCCCTTTTAACCGATGGGAAGCGAGACTTCTTTGTAGCGCTGATTTGCCTTTCCAGTTTGCTTGGTTGGCCAAAAAGGGCGTATGCGTTTTTTCCTGAATATATTCAGGATAAAACGCATACGCCCTTTTTGGTCAAGGGCATCATTGTCAACGTTTTGCCGCTTTTCATGTGCTTTAAAGGCGATTCGAATCTACCTCCTGAAATCTGTTTCCTGCAATTCTGCCTTGATTTCATATCCTCTTCTTTGCCTTCCCTCAATATATTTGTGGACGAGACTTATCATTTATTACTCTGCAGGTTTGTGAATTGCAGTGCCCTGAAGCTCCATTTTACAACTCGCGTTCTTGGGAGCTGGCCGCAAAAGCGCAGGATGGCTTCAGGCCCTGTTCTGGTTCCGGGGGGCAGGCTGAGCCTGTGGTTAATTCTTCTTCCTGATGGGAAAATAGAGAGACCTGTGCCTGTCCCTACACCAAGAGCTAGTCTCTCATTGGTTCCAAGTCTTCCCGTTCATCCTCAGGACAAATTGCAACCTGTACGGAACAGGAGGTTAAAGGTGCTGATGCTCCAAGGAGGGAGATTGCTAGTAAAGTGGCTGGAATGGCGAACCCGAGCACAAGGAGATGAGAAATGAGGTGCGTTTTAGAAACCTTTCCCCATCACACGGTGTACCATCTTCTGGGTTTCTCATGCATGATTTCGATGTAGGAAGATGCCCTTGAACCTGGAGATTTGGGACCCATGCGATGGGTACCACGCAGTATTACTTTAAAGGGTCTGCGTTTGCTCACCCAACCTCACCAAACCTCTCAGCCCCAAGAGTGTCCACCCTTATGTCTCATCCAGCTGTGGGTCTAGATATGGTCAATCCAGGTTGCATCACAGCCCCTGAACGCATTGTGTAAGAGTTTTGCTCTCTTTCACTGTCTTTGTTTCATGGGTTTTTCAAAGTAATTTATTTTTATAATGGGGTTTAGCTGCTTTTCACTGCTGTGTTTATGCCGCTTTACACCCACTTGACACACTAACGGAGAGATATCAATACATAGGTTTTAAGATTATTACTAGTCAGATATATTCTTGTGCGGTGAATAGGGCGTGTTGAGTCCAGTTCTCTGAGCAAGGAGTAGGTCTTGTCTATTACATATTGGTTTTATGGAACGGTATCTGAGCTAATTTGAAACCCTTGTTTTATGTATCACCCCACCTCACCTTTCCCGTTAAGCAGCCATAGTGTGTTTTCTGCATGTGTGACTCTGTTCTGTTTTGTAATTCAGTTCAAGTGTAACGGTTTTTACATTCCCTCTATAAGTGATACATTATGAGAAGTGTCCTTTTCTGTGTGAATTATTTCACTTAAAATCGTCGTACCTAAATCCACTCATCATGCTGCTACTAGCCTTATGACATTGATTTCATGGCTGAGTGATATTCCATTGTATATAAGGACCACAACTTCTTTATCCATTTTTCTCTTTCCTGGGATATTGAAGGTGGAATGAAGTGGAGGTCCTTGTCAACAGAGCAGCCCTAAACTTTGGGGTGCTTGTGTCTTGCTGATTTTTCATTTTCCCAATGTATACCCCCATGAGTGGAAGTGCCCTATGCTCTCTAAGCTTTGCTTTTTAGACGTTTCAGGACTCACCGTACACTTCTCCAGAGTGGCTGTTGGCAATTTACATCCCGCCCATCAGTGTAGCATGGCTCCCATTTCTCCATGGCCTTTCCTGCATTTCTGGTTTTGACACTTTTTTCAGCATGGCCATTTTGACCAATGGGTAGCGAGACTTCTTTGTAGCGCTGATTTGCCTTTCCAGGTTGCTTGGTTGGCCAAAAAGGGCGTATGCGTTTTTTCCTGAATATATTCAGGAAAAAACGCTTACGCCCTTTTTGGCCAAGGGCATCATTGTCAACGTTTTGCCGCTTTTCATGTGCTTTAAAGGCGATTCGAATCTACCTCCTGAAATTTGTTTCCTGCAATCTGCCTTGATTTCAAATCCTCTTCTTTGCCTTCCCTCAATATATTTGTGGACGAGAGTTATCATTTATAACTCTGCAGGTTTGTGAATTGCAGTGCCCTGAAGCTCCATTTTACAACTCGCCTTTTTGGGAGATGGCCGCAAAATCGCAGGATGGCTTCAGGCTCTGTTCTGGTTCCGGGGGGCAGGCTGAGCCTGTTGTTAATTCTTCTTCCTGATGGGAAAATAGAGTGACCTCTGCATGTCCCAAGACCAAGAGCTAGTCTCTCTTTGGTTCCACGTCTTCCCGTTCATCCTCAGGACAAATTGCAACCTGTACGGAACCGGAGGTTAAAGGTGCTGATGCTCCAAGTAGGGAGATTGCTAGTAAAGTGGCTGGAATGGCGAACCCGAGCACAAGGAGATGAGAAATGAGGTGCGTTTTAGAAACCTTTCCCCATTACACGGTGTACCATCTTCTGGGTTTCTCATGCATGTTTTCGATGTAGGAAGATGCCCCTGAACCTGGAGATTTGGGACCCATGCGATGGGTACCACGCAGTATTACTTTAAAGGGTCTGCATTTGCTCACCCAACCTCACCAAACCTCTCAGCCCCAAGAGTGTCCACCCTTATGTCTCATCCAGCTGTGGGTCTAGATATGGTCAATCCAGGTTGCATCACAGCCCCTGAACGCATTGTGTAAGAATTTCGCTCTCTTTCACTGTCTTTGTTTCATGGGTTTTTCAAAGTAATTTATTTTTATAATGGGGTTTAGCTGCTTTTCACTGCTGTGTTTATGCCGCTTTACACCCACTTGACACACTAACAGAGAGATATCAATACCTAGGTTTTAAGATTATTACTAGTCAGATATATTCTTGTGCGGTGAATAGGGCGTGTTGAGTCCAGTTCTCTGAGCAAGGAGTAGGTCTTATCTATTACATATTGGTTTTATGGAACGGTATCTGAGCTAATTTGAAACCCTTGTTTTATGTATCACCCCACCTCACCTTTCCCGTTAAGCAGCCATAGTGTGTTTTCTGCATGTGTGACTCTGTTCTGTTTTGTAATTCAGTTCACGTGTAACGGTTTTTACATTCCCTCTATAAGTGATACATTATGAGAAGTGTCCTTTTCTGTGTGACTTATTTCACTTAGAATCGTCGTACCAAAATCCACTCATCATGCTGCTACTAGCCTTATGACATTGATTTCATGGCTGAGTGATATTCCATTGTATATAAGGACCACAACTTCTTTATCCATTTTTCTCTTTCCTGGGATATTGAAGGTGGAATGAAGTGGAGGTCCTTGTCAAGAGAGCAGCCCTAAACTTTGGGGTTCTTGTCTCTTGCTGATTTTTAATTTTCCCAATGTATACCCCCATGAGTGGAAGTGCCCTATGCTCTGTAGCTTTGCTTTTTAGACGTTTCAGGACTCACCGTACACTTCTCCAGAGTGGCTGTTGGCAATTTACATCCCGCCCATCAGTGTAGCATGGCTCCCATTTCTCCATGGCCTTTCCTGCATTTCTGGCTTTGACACTTTTTTCAGCATGGCTATTTTGACCAATGGGTAGCGAGACTTCTTTGTAGCGCTGATTTGCCTTTCCAGGTTGCTTGGTTGGCCAAAAAGGGCGTATGCGTTTTTTCCTGAATATATTCAGGAAAAAACGCATACGCCCTTTTTGGCCAAGGGCATCATTGTCAACGTTTTGCCGCTTTTCATGTGCTTTAAAGGCGATTCGAATCTACCTCCTGAAATCTGTTTCGTGCAATTCTGCCTTGATTTCAAATCCTCTTCTTTGCCTTCCCTCAATATATTTGTGGACGAGAGTTATCATTTATAACTCTGCAGGTTTGTGAATTGCAGTGCCCTGAACCTCCATTTTACAACTCGCCTTTTTGGGAGATGGCCGCAAAAGCGCAGGATGGCTTCAGGCTCTGTTCTGGTTCCGGGGGGCAGGATGAACCTGTGGTTAATTCTTCTTCCTGATGGGAAAATAGAGTGACCTCTGCATGTTCCAACACCAAGAGCTAGTCTCTCATTGGTTCCATGTCTTCTCGTTCATCCTCAGGACAAATTGCAACCTGTACGGAACAGGAGGTTAAAGATGCTGATGCTCCAAGTAGGGAGATTGCTAGTAAAGCGGCTGTTATGGCGAACCCGGGCACAAGGAGATGAGAAATGAGGTACGTTTTAGAAACCTTTCCCCATCACACGGTGTACCATCTTCTGGGTTTCTCATGCATGTTTTCGATGTAGGAAGATGCCCTGGAAGCTGGAGATTTGGGACCCATGCGATGGGTACCACGCAGTATTACTTTAAAGGGTCTGCATTTGCTCACCCAACCTCACCAAACCTCTCAGCCCCAAGAGTGTCCACCCTTATGTCTCATCCAGCTGTGGGTCTAGATATGGTCAATCCAGGTTGCATCACAGCCCCTGAACGCATTGTGTAAGAATTTCGCTCTCTTTCACTGTCTTTGTTTCATGGGTTTTTCAAAGTAATTTATTTTTATAATGGGGTTTAGCTGCTTTTCACTGCTGTGTTTATGCCGCTTTACACCCACTTGACACCCTAACAGAGAGATATCAATACCTAGGTTTTAAGATTATTACTAGTCAGATATATTCTTGTGCGGTGAATAGGGCGTGTTGAGTCCAGTTCTCTGAGCAAGGAGTAGGTCTTATCTATTACATATTGGTTTTATGGAACGGTATCTGAGCTAATTTGAAACCCTTGTTTTATGTATCACCCCACCTCACCTTTCCCGTTAAGCAGCCATAGTGTGTTTTCTGCATGTGTGACTCTGTTCTGTTTTGTAATTCAGTTCACGTGTAACGGTTTTTACATTCCCTCTATAAGTGATACATTATGAGAAGTGTCCTTTTCTGTGTGACTTATTTCACTTAGAATCGTCGTACCAAAATCCACTCATCATGCTGCTACTAGCCTTATGACATTGATTTCATGGCTGAGTGATATTCCATTGTATATAAGGACCACAACTTCTTTATCCATTTTTCTCTTTCCTGGGATATTGAAGGTGGAATGAAGTGGAGGTCCTTGTCAAGAGAGCAGCCCTAAACTTTGGGGTTCTTGTCTCTTGCTGATTTTTAATTTTCCCAATGTATACCCCCATGAGTGGAAGTGCCCTATGCTCTGTAGCTTTGCTTTTTAGACGTTTCAGGACTCACCGTACACTTCTCCAGAGTGGCTGTTGGCAATTTACATCCCGCCCATCAGTGTAGCATGACTCCCATTTCTCCATGGCCTTTCCTGCATTTCTGGCTTTGACACTTTTTTCAGCATGGCTATTTTGACCAATGGGTAGCGAGACTTCTTTGTAGCGCTGATTTGCCTTTCCAGGTTGCTTGGTTGGCCAAAAAGGGCGTATGCGTTTTTTCCTGAATATATTCAGGAAAAAACGCATACGCCCTTTTTGGCCAAGGGCATCATTGTCAACGTTTTGCCGCTTTTCATGTGCTTTAAAGGCGATTCGAATCTACCTCCTGAAATCTGTTTCGTGCAATTCTGCCTTGATTTCAAATCCTCTTCTTTGCCTTCCCTCAATATATTTGTGGACGAGAGTTATCATTTATAACTCTGCAGGTTTGTGAATTGCAGTGCCCTGAACCTCCATTTTACAACTCGCCTTTTTGGGAGATGGCCGCAAAAGCGCAGGATGGCTTCAGGCTCTGTTCTGGTTCCGGGGGGCAGGATGAACCTGTGGTTAATTCTTCTTCCTGATGGGAAAATAGAGTGACCTCTGCATGTTCCAACACCAAGAGCTAGTCTCTCATTGGTTCCATGTCTTCTCGTTCATCCTCAGGACAAATTGCAACCTGTACGGAACAGGAGGTTAAAGATGCTGATGCTCCAAGTAGGGAGATTGCTAGTAAAGCGGCTGTTATGGCGAACCCGGGCACAAGGAGATGAGAAATGAGGTACGTTTTAGAAACCTTTCCCCATCACACGGTGTACCATCTTCTGGGTTTCTCATGCATGTTTTCGATGTAGGAAGATGCCCTGGAAGCTGGAGATTTGGGACCCATGCGATGGGTACCACGCAGTATTACTGTAAAGGGTCTGCGTTTGCTCACCCAACCTCACCAAACCTCTCAGCCCCAAGAGTGTCCACCCTTTTGTCTCATCCAGCTGTGGGTCTAGATATGGTCAATCCAGGTTGCATCACAGCCCCTGAACGCATTGTGTAAGAATTTCTCTCTCTTTCACTGTCTTTGTTTCATGGGTTTTTCAAAGTAATTTATTTTTATAATGGGGTTTAGCTGCTTTTCACTGCTGTGTTTATGCCGCTTTACACCCACTTGACACACTAACAGAGAGATATCAATACCTAGGTTTTAAGATTATTACTAGTCAGATATATTCTTGTGCGGTGAATAGGGCGTGTTGAGTCCAGTTCTCTGAGCAAGGAGTAGGTCTTATCTATTACATATTGGTTTTATGGAACGGTATCTGAGCTAATTTGAAACCCTTGTTTTATGTATCACCCCACCTCACCTTTCCCGTTAAGCAGCCATAGTGTGTTTTCTGCATGTGTGACTCTGTTCTGTTTTGTAATTCAGTTCACGTGTAACGGTTTTTACATTCCCTCTATAAGTGATACATTATGAGAAGTGTCCTTTTCTGTGTGACTTATTTCACTTAGAATCGTCGTACCAAAATCCACTCATCATGCTGCTACTAGCCTTATGACATTGATTTCATGGCTGAGTGATATTCCATTGTATATAAGGACCACAACTTCTTTATCCATTTTTCTCTTTCCTGGGATATTGAAGGTGGAATGAAGTGGAGGTCCTTGTCAAGAGAGCAGCCCTAAACTTTGGGGTTCTTGTCTCTTGCTGATTTTTAATTTTCCCAATGTATACCCCCATGAGTGGAAGTGCCCTATGCTCTGTAGCTTTGCTTTTTAGACGTTTCAGGACTCACCGTACACTTCTCCAGAGTGGCTGTTGGCAATTTACATCCCGCCCATCAGTGTAGCATGGCTCCCATTTCTCCATGGCCTTTCCTGCATTTCTGGCTTTGACACTTTTTTCAGCATGGCTATTTTGACCAATGGGTAGCGAGACTTCTTTGTAGCGCTGATTTGCCTTTCCAGGTTGCTTGGTTGGCCAAAAAGGGCGTATGCGTTTTTTCCTGAATATATTCAGGAAAAAACGCATACGCCCTTTTTGGCCAAGGGCATCATTGTCAACGTTTTGCCGCTTTTCATGTGCTTTAAAGGCGATTCGAATCTACCTCCTGAAATCTGTTTCGTGCAATTCTGCCTTGATTTCAAATCCTCTTCTTTGCCTTCCCTCAATATATTTGTGGACGAGAGTTATCATTTATAACTCTGCAGGTTTGTGAATTGCAGTGCCCTGAACCTCCATTTTACAACTCGCCTTTTTGGGAGATGGCCGCAAAAGCGCAGGATGGCTTCAGGCTCTGTTCTGGTTCCGGGGGGCAGGATGAACCTGTGGTTAATTCTTCTTCCTGATGGGAAAATAGAGTGACCTCTGCATGTTCCAACACCAAGAGCTAGTCTCTCATTGGTTCCATGTCTTCTCGTTCATCCTCAGGACAAATTGCAACCTGTACGGAACAGGAGGTTAAAGATGCTGATGCTCCAAGTAGGGAGATTGCTAGTAAAGCGGCTGTTATGGCGAACCCGGGCACAAGGAGATGAGAAATGAGGTACGTTTTAGAAACCTTTCCCCATCACACGGTGTACCATCTTCTGGGTTTCTCATGCATGTTTTCGATGTAGGAAGATGCCCTGGAAGCTGGAGATTTGGGACCCATGCGATGGGTACCACGCAGTATTACTTTAAAGGGTCTGCATTTGCTCACCCAACCTCACCAAACCTCTCAGCCCCAAGAGTGTCCACCCTTATGTCTCATCCAGCTGTGGGTCTAGATATGGTCAATCCAGGTTGCATCACAGCCCCTGAACGCATTGTGTAAGAATTTCGCTCTCTTTCACTGTCTTTGTTTCATGGGTTTTTCAAAGTAATTTATTTTTATAATGGGGTTTAGCTGCTTTTCACTGCTGTGTTTATGCCGCTTTACACCCACTTGACACCCTAACAGAGAGATATCAATACCTAGGTTTTAAGATTATTACTAGTCAGATATATTCTTGTGCGGTGAATAGGGCGTGTTGAGTCCAGTTCTCTGAGCAAGGAGTAGGTCTTATCTATTACATATTGGTTTTATGGAACGGTATCTGAGCTAATTTGAAACCCTTGTTTTATGTATCACCCCACCTCACCTTTCCCGTTAAGCAGCCATAGTGTGTTTTCTGCATGTGTGACTCTGTTCTGTTTTGTAATTCAGTTCACGTGTAACGGTTTTTACATTCCCTCTATAAGTGATACATTATGAGAAGTGTCCTTTTCTGTGTGACTTATTTCACTTAGAATCGTCGTACCAAAATCCACTCATCATGCTGCTACTAGCCTTATGACATTGATTTCATGGCTGAGTGATATTCCATTGTATATAAGGACCACAACTTCTTTATCCATTTTTCTCTTTCCTGGGATATTGAAGGTGGAATGAAGTGGAGGTCCTTGTCAAGAGAGCAGCCCTAAACTTTGGGGTTCTTGTCTCTTGCTGATTTTTAATTTTCCCAATGTATACCCCCATGAGTGGAAGTGCCCTATGCTCTGTAGCTTTGCTTTTTAGACGTTTCAGGACTCACCGTACACTTCTCCAGAGTGGCTGTTGGCAATTTACATCCCGCCCATCAGTGTAGCATGACTCCCATTTCTCCATGGCCTTTCCTGCATTTCTGGCTTTGACACTTTTTTCAGCATGGCTATTTTGACCAATGGGTAGCGAGACTTCTTTGTAGCGCTGATTTGCCTTTCCAGGTTGCTTGGTTGGCCAAAAAGGGCGTATGCGTTTTTTCCTGAATATATTCAGGAAAAAACGCATACGCCCTTTTTGGCCAAGGGCATCATTGTCAACGTTTTGCCGCTTTTCATGTGCTTTAAAGGCGATTCGAATCTACCTCCTGAAATCTGTTTCGTGCAATTCTGCCTTGATTTCAAATCCTCTTCTTTGCCTTCCCTCAATATATTTGTGGACGAGAGTTATCATTTATAACTCTGCAGGTTTGTGAATTGCAGTGCCCTGAACCTCCATTTTACAACTCGCCTTTTTGGGAGATGGCCGCAAAAGCGCAGGATGGCTTCAGGCTCTGTTCTGGTTCCGGGGGGCAGGATGAACCTGTGGTTAATTCTTCTTCCTGATGGGAAAATAGAGTGACCTCTGCATGTTCCAACACCAAGAGCTAGTCTCTCATTGGTTCCATGTCTTCTCGTTCATCCTCAGGACAAATTGCAACCTGTACGGAACAGGAGGTTAAAGATGCTGATGCTCCAAGTAGGGAGATTGCTAGTAAAGCGGCTGTTATGGCGAACCCGGGCACAAGGAGATGAGAAATGAGGTACGTTTTAGAAACCTTTCCCCATCACACGGTGTACCATCTTCTGGGTTTCTCATGCATGTTTTCGATGTAGGAAGATGCCCTGGAAGCTGGAGATTTGGGACCCATGCGATGGGTACCACGCAGTATTACTGTAAAGGGTCTGCGTTTGCTCACCCAACCTCACCAAACCTCTCAGCCCCAAGAGTGTCCACCCTTTTGTCTCATCCAGCTGTGGGTCTAGATATGGTCAATCCAGGTTGCATCACAGCCCCTGAACGCATTGTGTAAGAATTTCTCTCTCTTTCACTGTCTTTGTTTCATGGGTTTTTCAAAGTAATTTATTTTTATAATGGGGTTTAGCTGCTTTTCACTGCTGTGTTTATGCCGCTTTACACCCACTTGACACACTAACAGAGAGATATCAATACATAGGTTTTAAGATTATTACTAGTCAGATATATTCTTGTGCGGTGAATAGGGCGTGTTGAGTCCAGTTCTCTGAGCAAGGAGTACGTCTTGTCTATTACATATTGGGTTTATGGAACGGTATCTGAGCTAATTTGAAACTCTTGTTTTATGTATCACCCCACCTCACCTTTCCCGTTAAGCAGCCATAGTGTGTTTTCTGCATGTGTGACTCTGTTCAGTTTTGTAATTCAGTTCAAGTGTAACGGTTTTTACTTTCCCTCTATAAGTGATACATTATGAGAAGTGTCCTTTTCTGTGTGACTTATTTCACTTAGAATCGTCGTACCTAAATCCACTCATCATGCTGCTACTAGCCTTATGACATTGATTTCATGGCTGAGTGATATTCCATTGTATATAAGGACCACAACTTCTTTATCCATTTTTCTCTTTCCTGGTATATTGAAGGTGGAATGAAGTGGAGGTCCTTGTCAACAGAGCAGCCCTAAACTTTGGGGTGCTTGTGTCTTGCTGATTTTTAATTTTCCCAATGTATACCCCCATGAGTGGAAGTGCCCTATGCTCTCTAAGCTTTGCTTTTTAGACGTTTCAGGACTCACCGTACACTTCTCCAGAGTGGCTGTTGGCAATTTACATCCCACCCATCAGTGTAGCACGGCTCCCATTTCTCCATGGCCTTTCCTGCATTTCTGGTTTTGACACTTTTTTCAGCATGGCCATTTTGACCAATGGGTAGTGAGAGTTCTTTTTAACGCTGATTTGCCTTTCCAGGTTGCTTGGTTGGCCAAAAAGGGCGTATGCGTTTTTTCCTGAATATATTCAGGAAAAAACGCATACGCCCTTTTTGGCCAAGGGCATCATTGTCAACGTTTTGCCGCTTTTCATGTGCTTTAAAGGCGATTCGAATCTACCTCCTGAAATCTGTTTCCTTAAATTCTGCCTTGATTTCAAATCCTCTTCTTTGCCTTCCCTCAATATATTTGTGGACGAGACTTATCATTTATTACTCTGCAGGTTTGTGAATTGCAGTGCCCTGAAGCTCCATTTTACAACTCGCGTTCTTGGGAGCTGGCCGCAAAAGCGCAGGATGGCTTCAGGCCCTGTTCTGGTTCCGGGGGGCAGGCTGAGCCTGTGGTTAATTCTTCTTCCTGATGGGAAAATAGAGAGACCTGTGCCTGTCCCTACACCAAGAGCTAGTCTCTCATTGGTTCCAAGTCTTCCCGTTCATCCTCAGGACAAATTGCAACCTGTACGGAACAGGAGGTTAAAGGTGCTGATGCTCCAAGGAGGGAGATTGCTAGTAAAGTGGCTGGAATGGCGAACCCGAGCACAAGGAGATGAGAAATGAGGTGCGTTTTAGAAACCTTTCCCCATCACACGGTGTACCATCTTCTGGGTTTCTCATGCATGATTTCGATGTAGGAAGATGCCCTTGAACCTGGAGATTTGGGACCCATGCGATGGGTACCACGCAGTATTACTTTAAAGGGTCTGCGTTTGCTCACCCAACCTCACCAAACCTCTCAGCCCCAAGAGTGTCCACCCTTATGTCTCATCCAGCTGTGGGTCTAGATATGGTCAATCCAGGTTGCATCACAGCCCCTGAACGCATTGTGTAAGAGTTTTGCTCTCTTTCACTGTCTTTGTTTCATGGGTTTTTCAAAGTAATTTATTTTTATAATGGGGTTTAGCTGCTTTTCACTGCTGTGTTTATGCCGCTTTACACCCACTTGACACACTAACGGAGAGATATCAATACATAGGTTTTAAGATTATTACTAGTCAGATATATTCTTGTGCGGTGAATAGGGCGTGTTGAGTCCAGTTCTCTGAGCAAGGAGTAGGTCTTGTCTATTACATATTGGTTTTATGGAACGGTATCTGAGCTAATTTGAAACCCTTGTTTTATGTATCACCCCACCTCACCTTTCCCGTTAAGCAGCCATAGTGTGTTTTCTGCATGTGTGACTCTGTTCTGTTTTGTAATTCAGTTCAAGTGTAACGGTTTTTACATTCCCTCTATAAGTGATACATTATGAGAAGTGTCCTTTTCTGTGTGAATTATTTCACTTAAAATCGTCGTACCTAAATCCACTCATCATGCTGCTACTAGCCTTATGACATTGATTTCATGGCTGAGTGATATTCCATTGTATATAAGGACCACAACTTCTTTATCCATTTTTCTCTTTCCTGGGATATTGAAGGTGGAATGAAGTGGAGGTCCTTGTCAACAGAGCAGCCCTAAACTTTGGGGTGCTTGTGTCTTGCTGATTTTTCATTTTCCCAATGTATACCCCCATGAGTGGAAGTGCCCTATGCTCTCTAAGCTTTGCTTTTTAGACGTTTCAGGACTCACCGTACACTTCTCCAGAGTGGCTGTTGGCAATTTACATCCCGCCCATCAGTGTAGCATGGCTCCCATTTCTCCATGGCCTTTCCTGCATTTCTGGTTTTGACACTTTTTTCAGCATGGCCATTTTGACCAATGGGTAGCGAGACTTCTTTGTAGCGCTGATTTGCCTTTCCAGGTTGCTTGGTTGGCCAAAAAGGGCGTATGCGTTTTTTCCTGAATATATTCAGGAAAAAACGCTTACGCCCTTTTTGGCCAAGGGCATCATTGTCAACGTTTTGCCGCTTTTCATGTGCTTTAAAGGCGATTCGAATCTACCTCCTGAAATTTGTTTCCTGCAATCTGCCTTGATTTCAAATCCTCTTCTTTGCCTTCCCTCAATATATTTGTGGACGAGAGTTATCATTTATAACTCTGCAGGTTTGTGAATTGCAGTGCCCTGAAGCTCCATTTTACAACTCGCCTTTTTGGGAGATGGCCGCAAAATCGCAGGATGGCTTCAGGCTCTGTTCTGGTTCCGGGGGGCAGGCTGAGCCTGTTGTTAATTCTTCTTCCTGATGGGAAAATAGAGTGACCTCTGCATGTCCCAAGACCAAGAGCTAGTCTCTCTTTGGTTCCACGTCTTCCCGTTCATCCTCAGGACAAATTGCAACCTGTACGGAACAGGAGGTTAAAGGTGCTGATGCTCCAAGTAGGGAGATTGCTAGTAAAGTGGCTGGAATGGCGAACCCGAGCACAAGGAGATGAGAAATGAGGTGCGTTTTAGAAACCTTTCCCCATTACACGGTGTACCATCTTCTGGGTTTCTCATGCATGTTTTCGATGTAGGAAGATGCCCCTGAACCTGGAGATTTGGGACCCATGCGATGGGTACCACGCAGTATTACTTTAAAGGGTCTGCATTTGCTCACCCAACCTCACCAAACCTCTCAGCCCCAAGAGTGTCCACCCTTATGTCTCATCCAGCTGTGGGTCTAGATATGGTCAATCCAGGTTGCATCACAGCCCCTGAACGCATTGTGTAAGAATTTCGCTCTCTTTCACTGTCTTTGTTTCATGGGTTTTTCAAAGTAATTTATTTTTATAATGGGGTTTAGCTGCTTTTCACTGCTGTGTTTATGCCGCTTTACACCCACTTGACACACTAACAGAGAGATATCAATACCTAGGTTTTAAGATTATTACTAGTCAGATATATTCTTGTGCGGTGAATAGGGCGTGTTGAGTCCAGTTCTCTGAGCAAGGAGTAGGTCTTATCTATTACATATTGGTTTTATGGAACGGTATCTGAGCTAATTTGAAACCCTTGTTTTATGTATCACCCCACCTCACCTTTCCCGTTAAGCAGCCATAGTGTGTTTTCTGCATGTGTGACTCTGTTCTGTTTTGTAATTCAGTTCACGTGTAACGGTTTTTACATTCCCTCTATAAGTGATACATTATGAGAAGTGTCCTTTTCTGTGTGACTTATTTCACTTAGAATCGTCGTACCAAAATCCACTCATCATGCTGCTACTAGCCTTATGACATTGATTTCATGGCTGAGTGATATTCCATTGTATATAAGGACCACAACTTCTTTATCCATTTTTCTCTTTCCTGGGATATTGAAGGTGGAATGAAGTGGAGGTCCTTGTCAAGAGAGCAGCCCTAAACTTTGGGGTTCTTGTCTCTTGCTGATTTTTAATTTTCCCAATGTATACCCCCATGAGTGGAAGTGCCCTATGCTCTGTAGCTTTGCTTTTTAGACGTTTCAGGACTCACCGTACACTTCTCCAGAGTGGCTGTTGGCAATTTACATCCCGCCCATCAGTGTAGCATGGCTCCCATTTCTCCATGGCCTTTCCTGCATTTCTGGCTTTGACACTTTTTTCAGCATGGCTATTTTGACCAATGGGTAGCGAGACTTCTTTGTAGCGCTGATTTGCCTTTCCAGGTTGCTTGGTTGGCCAAAAAGGGCGTATGCGTTTTTTCCTGAATATATTCAGGAAAAAACGCATACGCCCTTTTTGGCCAAGGGCATCATTGTCAACGTTTTGCCGCTTTTCATGTGCTTTAAAGGCGATTCGAATCTACCTCCTGAAATCTGTTTCGTGCAATTCTGCCTTGATTTCAAATCCTCTTCTTTGCCTTCCCTCAATATATTTGTGGACGAGAGTTATCATTTATAACTCTGCAGGTTTGTGAATTGCAGTGCCCTGAACCTCCATTTTACAACTCGCCTTTTTGGGAGATGGCCGCAAAAGCGCAGGATGGCTTCAGGCTCTGTTCTGGTTCCGGGGGGCAGGATGAACCTGTGGTTAATTCTTCTTCCTGATGGGAAAATAGAGTGACCTCTGCATGTTCCAACACCAAGAGCTAGTCTCTCATTGGTTCCATGTCTTCTCGTTCATCCTCAGGACAAATTGCAACCTGTACGGAACAGGAGGTTAAAGATGCTGATGCTCCAAGTAGGGAGATTGCTAGTAAAGCGGCTGTTATGGCGAACCCGGGCACAAGGAGATGAGAAATGAGGTACGTTTTAGAAACCTTTCCCCATCACACGGTGTACCATCTTCTGGGTTTCTCATGCATGTTTTCGATGTAGGAAGATGCCCTGGAAGCTGGAGATTTGGGACCCATGCGATGGGTACCACGCAGTATTACTGTAAAGGGTCTGCGTTTGCTCACCCAACCTCACCAAACCTCTCAGCCCCAAGAGTGTCCACCCTTTTGTCTCATCCAGCTGTGGGTCTAGATATGGTCAATCCAGGTTGCATCACAGCCCCTGAACGCATTGTGTAAGAATTTCTCTCTCTTTCACTGTCTTTGTTTCATGGGTTTTTCAAAGTAATTTATTTTTATAATGGGGTTTAGCTGCTTTTCACTGCTGTGTTTATGCCGCTTTACACCCACTTGACACACTAACAGAGAGATATCAATACCTAGATTTTAAGATTATTACTAGTCAGATATATTCTTGTGCGGTGAATAGGGCGTGTTGAGTCCAGTTCTCTGAGCAAGGAGTACGTCTTGTCTATTACATATTGGGTTTATGGAACGGTATCTGAGCTAATTTGAAACTCTTGTTTTATGTATCACCCCACCTCACCTTTCCCGTTAAGCAGCCATAGTGTGTTTTCTGCATGTGTGACTCTGTTCTGTTTTGTAATTCAGTTCAAGTGTAACGGTTTTTACATTCCCTCTATAAGTGATACATTATGAGAAGTGTCCTTTTCTGTGTGACTTATTTCACTTAGAATCGTCGTACCTAAATCCACTCATCATGCTGCTACTAGCCTTATGACATTGATTTCATGGCTGAGTGATATTCCATTGTATATAAGGACCACAACTTCTTTATCCATTTTTCTCTTTCCTGGGATATTGAAGGTGGAATGAAGTGGAGGTCCTTGTCAAGAGAGCAGCCCTAAACTTTGGGGTTCTTGTCTCTTGCTGATTTTTAATTTTCCCCATGTATACCCCCATGAGTGGAAGTGCCCTATGCTCTGTAGCTTTGCTTTTTAGACGTTTCAGGACTCACCGTACACTTCTCCAGAGTGGCTGTTGGCAATTTACATCCCGCCCATCAGTGTAGCATGGCTCCCATTTCTCCATGGCCTTTCCTGCATTTCTGGTTTTGACACTTTTTTCAGCATGGCCATTTTGACCAATGGGTAGCGAGACTTCTTTGTAGCGCTGATTTGCCTTTCCAGGTTGCTTGGTTGGCCAAAAAGGGCGTATGCGTTTTTTCCTGAATATATTCAGGAAAAAACGCATACGCCCTTTTTGGCCAAGGGCATCATTGTCAACGTTTTGCCGCTTTTCATGTGCTTTAAAGGCGATTCGAATCTACCTCCTGAAATTTGTTTCCTGCAATTCTGCCTTGATTTCAAATCCTCTTCTTGGCCTTCCCTCAATATATTTGTGGACGAGAGTTATCATTTATAACTCTGCAGGTTTGTGAATTGCAGTGCCCTGAACCTCCATTTTACAACTCGCCTTTTTGGGAGATGGCCGCAAAAGCGCAGGATGGCTTCAGGCCCTGTTCTTGTTCCGGGGGGCAGGATGAACCTGTGGTTAATTCTTCTTCCTGATGGGAAAATAGAGTGACCTCTGCATGTCCCAACACCAAGAGCTAGTCTCTCATTGGTTCCATGTCTTCTCGTTCATCCTCAGGACAAATTGCAACCTGTACGGAACAGGAGGTTAAAGATGCTGATGCTCCAAGTAGGGAGATTGCTAGTAAAGCGGCTGTTATGGCGAACCCGGGCACAAGGAGATGAGAAATGAGGTACGTTTTAGAAACCTTTCCCCATCACACGGTGTACCATCTTCTGGGTTTCTCATGCATGTTTTCAATGTAGGAAGATGCCCCTGAACCTGGAGATTTGGGACCCATGCGATGGGTACCACGCAGTATTACTTTAAAGGGTCTGCGTTTGCTCACCCAACCTCACCAAACCTCTCAGCCCCAAGAGTGTCCACCCTTATGTCTCATCCAGCTGTGGGTCTAGATATGGTCAATCCAGGTTGCATCACAGCCCCTGAACGCATTGTGTAAGAATTTCTCTCTCTTTCACTGTCTTTGTTTCATGGGTTTTTCAAAGTAATTTATTTTTATAATGGGGTTTAGCTGCTTTTCACTGCTGTGTTTATGCCGCTTTACACCCACTTGACACCCTAACAGAGAGATATCAATACCTAGGTTTTAAGATTATTACTAGTCAGATATATTCTTGTGCGGTGAATAGGGCGTGTTGAGTCCAGTTCTCTGAGCAAGGAGTAGGTCTTATCTATTACATATTGGTTTTATGGAACGGTATCTGAGCTAATTTGAAACCCTTGTTTTATGTATCACCCCACCTCACCTTTCCCGTTAAGCAGCCATAGTGTGTTTTCTGCATGTGTGACTCTGTTCTGTTTTGTAATTCAGTTCACGTGTAACGGTTTTTACATTCCCTCTATAAGTGATACATTATGAGAAGTGTCCTTTTCTGTGTGACTTATTTCACTTAGAATCGTCGTACCAAAATCCACTCATCATGCTGCTACTAGCCTTATGACATTGATTTCATGGCTGAGTGATATTCCATTGTATATAAGGACCACAACTTCTTTATCCATTTTTCTCTTTCCTGGGATATTGAAGGTGGAATGAAGTGGAGGTCCTTGTCAAGAGAGCAGCCCTAAACTTTGGGGTTCTTGTCTCTTGCTGATTTTTAATTTTCCCAATGTATACCCCCATGAGTGGAAGTGCCCTATGCTCTGTAGCTTTGCTTTTTAGACGTTTCAGGACTCACCGTACACTTCTCCAGAGTGGCTGTTGGCAATTTACATCCCGCCCATCAGTGTAGCATGGCTCCCATTTCTCCATGGCCTTTCCTGCATTTCTGGCTTTGACACTTTTTTCAGCATGGCTATTTTGACCAATGGGTAGCGAGACTTCTTTGTAGCGCTGATTTGCCTTTCCAGGTTGCTTGGTTGGCCAAAAAGGGCGTATGCGTTTTTTCCTGAATATATTCAGGAAAAAACGCATACGCCCTTTTTGGCCAAGGGCATCATTGTCAACGTTTTGCCGCTTTTCATGTGCTTTAAAGGCGATTCGAATCTACCTCCTGAAATCTGTTTCGTGCAATTCTGCCTTGATTTCAAATCCTCTTCTTTGCCTTCCCTCAATATATTTGTGGACGAGAGTTATCATTTATAACTCTGCAGGTTTGTGAATTGCAGTGCCCTGAACCTCCATTTTACAACTCGCCTTTTTGGGAGATGGCCGCAAAAGCGCAGGATGGCTTCAGGCTCTGTTCTGGTTCCGGGGGGCAGGATGAACCTGTGGTTAATTCTTCTTCCTGATGGGAAAATAGAGTGACCTCTGCATGTTCCAACACCAAGAGCTAGTCTCTCATTGGTTCCATGTCTTCTCGTTCATCCTCAGGACAAATTGCAACCTGTACGGAACAGGAGGTTAAAGATGCTGATGCTCCAAGTAGGGAGATTGCTAGTAAAGCGGCTGTTATGGCGAACCCGGGCACAAGGAGATGAGAAATGAGGTACGTTTTAGAAACCTTTCCCCATCACACGGTGTACCATCTTCTGGGTTTCTCATGCATGTTTTCGATGTAGGAAGATGCCCTGGAAGCTGGAGATTTGGGACCCATGCGATGGGTACCACGCAGTATTACTGTAAAGGGTCTGCGTTTGCTCACCCAACCTCACCAAACCTCTCAGCCCCAAGAGTGTCCACCCTTTTGTCTCATCCAGCTGTGGGTCTAGATATGGTCAATCCAGGTTGCATCACAGCCCCTGAACGCATTGTGTAAGAATTTCTCTCTCTTTCACTGTCTTTGTTTCATGGGTTTTTCAAAGTAATTTATTTTTATAATGGGGTTTAGCTGCTTTTCACTGCTGTGTTTATGCCGCTTTACACCCACTTGACACACTAACAGAGAGATATCAATACATAGGTTTTAAGATTATTACTAGTCAGATATATTCTTGTGCGGTGAATAGGGCGTGTTGAGTCCAGTTCTCTGAGCAAGGAGTACGTCTTGTCTATTACATATTGGGTTTATGGAACGGTATCTGAACTAATTTGAAACTCTTGTTTTATGTATCACCCCACCTCACCTTTCCCGTTAAGCAGCCATAGTGTGTTTTCTGCATGTGTGACTCTGTTCTGTTTTGTAATTCAGTTCAAGTGTAACGGTTTTTACATTCCCTCTATAAGTGATACATTATGAGAAGTGTCCTTTTCTGTGTGACTTATTTCACTTAGAATCGTCGTACCTAAATCCACTCATCATGCTGCTACTAGCCTTATGACATTGATTTCATGGCTGAGTGATATTCCATTGTATATAAGGACCACAACTTCTTTATCCATTTTTCTCTTTCCTGGGATATTGAAGGTGGAATGAAGTGGAGGTCCTTGTCAAGAGAGCAGCCCTAAACTTTGGGGTTCTTGTCTCTTGCTGATTTTTAATTTTCCCCATGTATACCCCCATGAGTGGAAGTGCCCTATGCTCTGTAGCTTTGCTTTTTAGACGTTTCAGGACTCACCGTACACTTCTCCAGAGTGGCTGTTGGCAATTTACATCCCGCCCATCAGTGTAGCATGGCTCCCATTTCTCCATGGCCTTTCCTGCATTTCTGGTTTTGACACTTTTTTCAGCATGGCCATTTTGACCAATGGGTAGCGAGACTTCTTTGTAGCGCTGATTTGCCTTTCCAGGTTGCTTGGTTGGCCAAAAAGGGCGTATGCGTTTTTTCCTGAATATATTCAGGAAAAAACGCATACGCCCTTTTTGGCCAAGGGCATCATTGTCAACGTTTTGCCGCTTTTCATGTGCTTTAAAGGCGATTCGAATCTACCTCCTGAAATTTGTTTCCTGCAATTCTGCCTTGATTTCAAATCCTCTTCTTGGCCTTCCCTCAATATATTTGTGGACGAGAGTTATCATTTATAACTCTGCAGGTTTGTGAATTGCAGTGCCCTGAACCTCCATTTTACAACTCGCCTTTTTGGGAGATGGCCGCAAAAGCGCAGGATGGCTTCAGGCCCTGTTCTTGTTCCGGGGGGCAGGATGAACCTGTGGTTAATTCTTCTTCCTGATGGGAAAATAGAGTGACCTCTGCATGTCCCAACACCAAGAGCTAGTCTCTCATTGGTTCCATGTCTTCTCGTTCATCCTCAGGACAAATTGCAACCTGTACGGAACAGGAGGTTAAAGATGCTGATGCTCCAAGTAGGGAGATTGCTAGTAAAGCGGCTGTTATGGCGAACCCGGGCACAAGGAGATGAGAAATGAGGTACGTTTTAGAAACCTTTCCCCATCACACGGTGTACCATCTTCTGGGTTTCTCATGCATGTTTTCAATGTAGGAAGATGCCCTTGAACCTGGAGATTTGGGACCCATGCGATGGGTACCACGCAGTATTACTTTAAAGGGTCTGCGTTTGCTCACCCAACCTCACCAAACCTCTCAGCCCCAAGAGTGTCCACCCTTATGTCTCATCCAGCTGTGGGTCTAGATATGGTCAATCCAGGTTGCATCACAGCCCCTGAACGCATTGTGTAAGAATTTCTCTCTCTTTCACTGTCTTTGTTTCATGGGTTTTTCAAAGTAATTTATTTTTATAATGGGGTTTAGCTGCTTTTCACTGCTGTGTTTATGCCGCTTTACACCCACTTGACACCCTAACAGAGAGATATCAATACCTAGGTTTTAAGATTATTACTAGTCAGATATATTCTTGTGCGGTGAATAGGGCGTGTTGAGTCCAGTTCTCTGAGCAAGGAGTAGGTCTTATCTATTACATATTGGTTTTATGGAACGGTATCTGAGCTAATTTGAAACCCTTGTTTTATGTATCACCCCACCTCACCTTTCCCGTTAAGCAGCCATAGTGTGTTTTCTGCATGTGTGACTCTGTTCTGTTTTGTAATTCAGTTCACGTGTAACGGTTTTTACATTCCCTCTATAAGTGATACATTATGAGAAGTGTCCTTTTCTGTGTGACTTATTTCACTTAGAATCGTCGTACCAAAATCCACTCATCATGCTGCTACTAGCCTTATGACATTGATTTCATGGCTGAGTGATATTCCATTGTATATAAGGACCACAACTTCTTTATCCATTTTTCTCTTTCCTGGGATATTGAAGGTGGAATGAAGTGGAGGTCCTTGTCAAGAGAGCAGCCCTAAACTTTGGGGTTCTTGTCTCTTGCTGATTTTTAATTTTCCCAATGTATACCCCCATGAGTGGAAGTGCCCTATGCTCTGTAGCTTTGCTTTTTAGACGTTTCAGGACTCACCGTACACTTCTCCAGAGTGGCTGTTGGCAATTTACATCCCGCCCATCAGTGTAGCATGGCTCCCATTTCTCCATGGCCTTTCCTGCATTTCTGGCTTTGACACTTTTTTCAGCATGGCTATTTTGACCAATGGGTAGCGAGACTTCTTTGTAGCGCTGATTTGCCTTTCCAGGTTGCTTGGTTGGCCAAAAAGGGCGTATGCGTTTTTTCCTGAATATATTCAGGAAAAAACGCATACGCCCTTTTTGGCCAAGGGCATCATTGTCAACGTTTTGCCGCTTTTCATGTGCTTTAAAGGCGATTCGAATCTACCTCCTGAAATCTGTTTCGTGCAATTCTGCCTTGATTTCAAATCCTCTTCTTTGCCTTCCCTCAATATATTTGTGGACGAGAGTTATCATTTATAACTCTGCAGGTTTGTGAATTGCAGTGCCCTGAACCTCCATTTTACAACTCGCTTTTTTGGGAGCTGGCCGCAAAAGCGCAGGATGGCTTCAGGCCCTGTTCTGGTTCCGGGGGGCAGGCTGAGCCTGTGGTTAATTCTTCTTCCTGATGGGAAAATCGAGTGACCTGTGCCTGTCCCGACACCAAGAGCTTGTCTCTCGTTGGTTCCCCGTCTTCCCGTTCATCCTCAGGACAAATTGCAACCTGTACGGAACAGGAGGTTAAAGGTGCTGATGCTCCAAGTAGGGAGATTGCTAGTAAAGCGGCTGGAATGGCGAACCCGGGCACAAGGAGATGAGAAATGAGGTGCGTTTTAGAAACCTTTCCCTATCACACGGTGTACCATCTTCTGGGTTTCTCATGCATGTTTTCGATGTAGGAAGATGCCCTTGAACCTGGAGATTTGGGACCCATGCGATGGGTACCACGCAGTATTACTTTAAAGGGTCTGTGTTTGCTCACCCAACCTCACCAAACCTCTCAGCCCCAAGAGTGTCCACCCTTATGTCTCATCCAGCTGTGGGTCTAGATATGGTCAATCCAGGTTGCATCACAGCCCCTGAACGAATTGTATAGGAATTTCTCTCTCTTTCACTGTCTTTGTTTCATGGGTTTTTCAAAGTAATTTATTTTTATAATGGGGTTTAGCTGCTTTTCACTGCTGTGTTTATGCCGCCTTACACCCACTTGACACACTAACAGAGAGATATCAATACATAGGTTTTAAGATTATTACTAGTCAGATATATTCTTGTGCGGTGAATAGGGCGTGTTGAGTCCAGTTCTCTGAGCAAGGAGTAGGTCTTGTCTATTACATATTGGGTTTATGGAACGGTATCTGAGCTAATTTGAAACCCTTGTTTTATGTATCACCCAACCTCACCTTTCCTGTTAAGCAGCCATAGTGTGTTTTCTGCATGTGTGACTCTGTTCTGTTTTGCAATTCAGTTCAAGTGTAATGGTTTTTACATTCCCTCTATCAGTGATACCTTATGAGAAATGTCCTTTTCTGTGTGACTCATTTCACTTAGAATCGTCGTACCTAAATCCACTCATCATGCTGCTACTAGCCTTATAACAGTGATTTCATGGCTGAGTGATATTCCATTGTACATAAGGACCACAACTTCTTTATCCATTTTTCTCTTTCCTGGGATATTGAAGGTGGAATGAAGTGGAGGTCCTTGTCAACAGAGCAGCCCTAAACTTTGAGGTGCTTGTGTCTTGCTGATTTTTATTTTCCCAGTGTATACCCCCATGAGTGGAAGTGCCCTATGCTCTCTAAGCTGTGTTTTTTATATGTTTCAGGACACACCGTACACTTCTCCTGAGTGGCTGTTGGGAATGTACATCCGCCCATCAGTGTAGCAAGGCTCCCATTTCTCCATGGCCTGTCCTCCATTTCTGGTTTTGAAACTTTTTGCAGCATGGCCCTTTTGACCGATGGGAAGCGAGTCTGCTTTGTAGCGCTGATTTGCCTTTCCAGGTTGCTTGGTTGGCCAAAAAGGGCGTATGCGTTTTTTCCTGAATATATTCAGGATAAAACGCATACGCCCTTTTTGGCCAAGGGCATCATTGTCAACGTTTTGCCGCTTTTCATGTGCTTTAAAGGCGATTCGAATCTACCTCCTGAAATCTGTTTCCTGCAATTCTGCCTTGATTTCAAATCCTCTTCTTTGCCTTCCCTCAATATATTTGTGGACGAGACTTATCATTTATTACTCTGCAGGTTTGTGAATTGCAGTGCCCTGAAGCTCCATTTTACAACTCGCGTTCTTGGGAGCTGGCCGCAAAAGCGCAGGATGGCTTCAGGCCCTGTTCTGGTTCCAGGGGGCAGGCTGAGCCTGTGGTTAATTCTTCTTCCTGATGGGAAAATAGAGTGACCTGTGCCTGTCCCTACACCAAGAGCTAGTCTCTCATTGGTTCCAAGTCTTCCCGTTCATCCTAAGGACAAATTGCAACCTGTACGGAACAGGAGGTTAAAGGTGCTGATGCTCCAAGTAGGGAGATTGCTAGTAAAGTGTCTGGAATGGCGAACCCGAGCACAAGGAGATGAGAAATGAGGTGCGTTTTAGAAACCTTTCCCCATCACACGGTGTACCATCTTCTGGGTTTCTCATGCATGTTTTTGATGTAGGAAGATGCCCTTGAACCTGGAGATTTGGGACCCATGCGATGGGTACCACACAGTATTACTTTAAAGGGTCTGCGTTTGCTCACCCAACCTCACCAAACCTCTCAGCCCCAAGAGTGTCCACCCTTATGTCTCATCCAGCTGTGGGTCTAGATATGGTCAATCCAGGTTGCATCACAGCCCCTGAACGCATTGTGTAAGAATTTCGCTCTCTTTCACTGTCTTTGTTTCATGGGTTTTTCAAAGTAATTTATTTTTATAATGGGGTTTAGCTGCTTTTCACTGCTGTGTTTATGCCCCTTTACACCCACTTGACACACTAACAGAGAGATATCAATACATAGGTTTTAAGATTATTACTAGTCAGATATATTCTTGTGCGGTGAATAGGGCGTGTTGAGTCCAGTTCTCTGAGCAAGGAGTAGGTCTTGTCTATTACATATTGGTTTTATGGAACGGTATCTGAGCTAATTTGAAACCCTTGTTTTATGTATCACCCCACCTCACCTTTCCCGTTAAGCAGCCATAGTGTGTTTTCTGCATGTGTGACTCCGTTCTGTTTTGTAATTCAGTTCAAGTGTAACGGTTTTTACAGTCCCTCTATCAGTGATACCTTATGAGAAGTGTGCTTTTCTGTGTGACTTATTTCACTTAGAATCGTCGTACCTAAATCCACTCATCATGCTGCTACTAGCCTTATGACATTGATTTCATGGCTGAGTGATATTCCATTGTACATAAGGACCACAACTCCTTTATCCATTTTTCTCTTTCCTGGGATATTTAAGGTGGAATGAAGTGGAGGTCCTTGTCAACAGAGCAGCCCTAAACTTTGGGGTGCTTGTGTCTTGCTGATTTTTCATTTTCCCAATTTATACCCCCATGAGTGGAAGTGCCCTATGCTCTCTAAGCTGTGTTTTTTAGATGTTTCAGGACACACCGTACTCTTCTCCAGAGTGGCTGTTGGCAATTTACATCCCGCCCATCAGTGTAGCAAGGCTCCCATTTCTCCATGGCCTGTCCTGCATTTCTGGTTTTGACATTTTTTTCAGCATGGCCCTTTTAACCGATGGGAAGCGAGACTTCTTTGTAGCGCTGATTTGCCTTTCCAGTTTGCTTGGTTGGCCAAAAAGGGCGTATGCGTTTTTTCCTGAATATATTCAGGATAAAACGCATACGCCCTTTTTGGTCAAGGGCATCATTGTCAACGTTTTGCCGCTTTTCATGTGCTTTAAAGGCGATTCGAATCTACCTCCTGAAATCTGTTTCCTGCAATTCTGCCTTGATTTCATATCCTCTTCTTTGCCTTCCCTCAATATATTTGTGGACGAGACTTATCATTTATTACTCTGCAGGTTTGTGAATTGCAGTGCCCTGAAGCTCCATTTTACAACTCGCGTTCTTGGGAGCTGGCCGCAAAAGCGCAGGATGGCTTCAGGCCCTGTTCTGGTTCCGGGGGGCAGGCTGAGCCTGTGGTTAATTCTTCTTCCTGATGGGAAAATAGAGAGACCTGTGCCTGTCCCTACACCAAGAGCTAGTCTCTCATTGGTTCCAAGTCTTCCCGTTCATCCTCAGGACAAATTGCAACCTGTACGGAACAGGAGGTTAAAGGTGCTGATGCTCCAAGGAGGGAGATTGCTAGTAAAGTGGCTGGAATGGCGAACCCGAGCACAAGGAGATGAGAAATGAGGTGCGTTTTAGAAACCTTTCCCCATCACACGGTGTACCATCTTCTGGGTTTCTCATGCATGATTTCGATGTAGGAAGATGCCCTTGAACCTGGAGATTTGGGACCCATGCGATGGGTACCACGCAGTATTACTTTAAAGGGTCTGCGTTTGCTCACCCAACCTCACCAAACCTCTCAGCCCCAAGAGTGTCCACCCTTATGTCTCATCCAGCTGTGGGTCTAGATATGGTCAATCCAGGTTGCATCACAGCCCCTGAACGCATTGTGTAAGAGTTTTGCTCTCTTTCACTGTCTTTGTTTCATGGGTTTTTCAAAGTAATTTATTTTTATAATGGGGTTTAGCTGCTTTTCACTGCTGTGTTTATGCCGCTTTACACCCACTTGACACACTAACGGAGAGATATCAATACATAGGTTTTAAGATTATTACTAGTCAGATATATTCTTGTGCGGTGAATAGGGCGTGTTGAGTCCAGTTCTCTGAGCAAGGAGTAGGTCTTGTCTATTACATATTGGTTTTATGGAACGGTATCTGAGCTAATTTGAAACCCTTGTTTTATGTATCACCCCACCTCACCTTTCCCGTTAAGCAGCCATAGTGTGTTTTCTGCATGTGTGACTCTGTTCTGTTTTATAATTCAGTTCAAGTGTAACGGTTTTTACATTCCCTCTATAAGTGATACATTATGAGAAGTGTCCTTTTCTGTGTGAATTATTTCACTTAAAATCGTCGTACCTAAATCCACTCATCATGCTGCTACTAGCCTTATGACATTGATTTCATGGCTGAGTGATATTCCATTGTATATAAGGACCACAACTTCTTTATCCATTTTTCTCTTTCCTGGGATATTGAAGGTGGAATGAAGTGGAGGTCCTTGTCAACAGAGCAGCCCTAAACTTTGGGGTGCTTGTGTCTTGCTGATTTTTCATTTTCCCAATGTATACCCCCATGAGTGGAAGTGCCCTATGCTCTCTAAGCTTTGCTTTTTAGACGTTTCAGGACTCACCGTACACTTCTCCAGAGTGGCTGTTGGCAATTTACATCCCGCCCATCAGTGTAGCATGGCTCCCATTTCTCCATGGCCTTTCCTGCATTTCTGGTTTTGACACTTTTTTCAGCATGGCCATTTTGACCAATGGGTAGCGAGACTTCTTTGTAGCGCTGATTTGCCTTTCCAGGTTGCTTGGTTGGCCAAAAAGGGCGTATGCGTTTTTTCCTGAATATATTCAGGAAAAAACGCTTACGCCCTTTTTGGCCAAGGGCATCATTGTCAACGTTTTGCCGCTTTTCATGTGCTTTAAAGGCGATTCGAATCTACCTCCTGAAATTTGTTTCCTGCAATCTGCCTTGATTTCAAATCCTCTTCTTTGCCTTCCCTCAATATATTTGTGGACGAGAGTTATCATTTATAACTCTGCAGGTTTGTGAATTGCAGTGCCCTGAAGCTCCATTTTACAACTCGCCTTTTTGGGAGATGGCCGCAAAATCGCAGGATGGCTTCAGGCTCTGTTCTGGTTCCGGGGGGCAGGCTGAGCCTGTTGTTAATTCTTCTTCCTGATGGGAAAATAGAGTGACCTCTGCATGTCCCAAGACCAAGAGCTAGTCTCTCTTTGGTTCCACGTCTTCCCGTTCATCCTCAGGACAAATTGCAACCTGTACGGAACCGGAGGTTAAAGGTGCTGATGCTCCAAGTAGGGAGATTGCTAGTAAAGTGGCTGGAATGGCGAACCCGAGCACAAGGAGATGAGAAATGAGGTGCGTTTTAGAAACCTTTCCCCATTACACGGTGTACCATCTTCTGGGTTTCTCATGCATGTTTTCGATGTAGGAAGATGCCCCTGAACCTGGAGATTTGGGACCCATGCGATGGGTACCACGCAGTATTACTTTAAAGGGTCTGCATTTGCTCACCCAACCTCACCAAACCTCTCAGCCCCAAGAGTGTCCACCCTTATGTCTCATCCAGCTGTGGGTCTAGATATGGTCAATCCAGGTTGCATCACAGCCCCTGAACGCATTGTGTAAGAATTTCGCTCTCTTTCACTGTCTTTGTTTCATGGGTTTTTCAAAGTAATTTATTTTTATAATGGGGTTTAGCTGCTTTTCACTGCTGTGTTTATGCCGCTTTACACCCACTTGACACACTAACAGAGAGATATCAATACCTAGGTTTTAAGATTATTACTAGTCAGATATATTCTTGTGCGGTGAATAGGGCGTGTTGAGTCCAGTTCTCTGAGCAAGGAGTAGGTCTTATCTATTACATATTGGTTTTATGGAACGGTATCTGAGCTAATTTGAAACCCTTGTTTTATGTATCACCCCACCTCACCTTTCCCGTTAAGCAGCCATAGTGTGTTTTCTGCATGTGTGACTCTGTTCTGTTTTGTAATTCAGTTCACGTGTAACGGTTTTTACATTCCCTCTATAAGTGATACATTATGAGAAGTGTCCTTTTCTGTGTGACTTATTTCACTTAGAATCGTCGTACCAAAATCCACTCATCATGCTGCTACTAGCCTTATGACATTGATTTCATGGCTGAGTGATATTCCATTGTATATAAGGACCACAACTTCTTTATCCATTTTTCTCTTTCCTGGGATATTGAAGGTGGAATGAAGTGGAGGTCCTTGTCAAGAGAGCAGCCCTAAACTTTGGGGTTCTTGTCTCTTGCTGATTTTTAATTTTCCCAATGTATACCCCCATGAGTGGAAGTGCCCTATGCTCTGTAGCTTTGCTTTTTAGACGTTTCAGGACTCACCGTACACTTCTCCAGAGTGGCTGTTGGCAATTTACATCCCGCCCATCAGTGTAGCATGGCTCCCATTTCTCCATGGCCTTTCCTGCATTTCTGGCTTTGACACTTTTTTCAGCATGGCTATTTTGACCAATGGGTAGCGAGACTTCTTTGTAGCGCTGATTTGCCTTTCCAGGTTGCTTGGTTGGCCAAAAAGGGCGTATGCGTTTTTTCCTGAATATATTCAGGAAAAAACGCATACGCCCTTTTTGGCCAAGGGCATCATTGTCAACGTTTTGCCGCTTTTCATGTGCTTTAAAGGCGATTCGAATCTACCTCCTGAAATCTGTTTCGTGCAATTCTGCCTTGATTTCAAATCCTCTTCTTTGCCTTCCCTCAATATATTTGTGGACGAGAGTTATCATTTATAACTCTGCAGGTTTGTGAATTGCAGTGCCCTGAACCTCCATTTTACAACTCGCCTTTTTGGGAGATGGCCGCAAAAGCGCAGGATGGCTTCAGGCTCTGTTCTGGTTCCGGGGGGCAGGATGAACCTGTGGTTAATTCTTCTTCCTGATGGGAAAATAGAGTGACCTCTGCATGTTCCAACACCAAGAGCTAGTCTCTCATTGGTTCCATGTCTTCTCGTTCATCCTCAGGACAAATTGCAACCTGTACGGAACAGGAGGTTAAAGATGCTGATGCTCCAAGTAGGGAGATTGCTAGTAAAGCGGCTGTTATGGCGAACCCGGGCACAAGGAGATGAGAAATGAGGTACGTTTTAGAAACCTTTCCCCATCACACGGTGTACCATCTTCTGGGTTTCTCATGCATGTTTTCGATGTAGGAAGATGCCCTGGAAGCTGGAGATTTGGGACCCATGCGATGGGTACCACGCAGTATTACTTTAAAGGGTCTGCATTTGCTCACCCAACCTCACCAAACCTCTCAGCCCCAAGAGTGTCCACCCTTATGTCTCATCCAGCTGTGGGTCTAGATATGGTCAATCCAGGTTGCATCACAGCCCCTGAACGCATTGTGTAAGAATTTCGCTCTCTTTCACTGTCTTTGTTTCATGGGTTTTTCAAAGTAATTTATTTTTATAATGGGGTTTAGCTGCTTTTCACTGCTGTGTTTATGCCGCTTTACACCCACTTGACACCCTAACAGAGAGATATCAATACCTAGGTTTTAAGATTATTACTAGTCAGATATATTCTTGTGCGGTGAATAGGGCGTGTTGAGTCCAGTTCTCTGAGCAAGGAGTAGGTCTTATCTATTACATATTGGTTTTATGGAACGGTATCTGAGCTAATTTGAAACCCTTGTTTTATGTATCACCCCACCTCACCTTTCCCGTTAAGCAGCCATAGTGTGTTTTCTGCATGTGTGACTCTGTTCTGTTTTGTAATTCAGTTCACGTGTAACGGTTTTTACATTCCCTCTATAAGTGATACATTATGAGAAGTGTCCTTTTCTGTGTGACTTATTTCACTTAGAATCGTCGTACCAAAATCCACTCATCATGCTGCTACTAGCCTTATGACATTGATTTCATGGCTGAGTGATATTCCATTGTATATAAGGACCACAACTTCTTTATCCATTTTTCTCTTTCCTGGGATATTGAAGGTGGAATGAAGTGGAGGTCCTTGTCAAGAGAGCAGCCCTAAACTTTGGGGTTCTTGTCTCTTGCTGATTTTTAATTTTCCCAATGTATACCCCCATGAGTGGAAGTGCCCTATGCTCTGTAGCTTTGCTTTTTAGACGTTTCAGGACTCACCGTACACTTCTCCAGAGTGGCTGTTGGCAATTTACATCCCGCCCATCAGTGTAGCATGACTCCCATTTCTCCATGGCCTTTCCTGCATTTCTGGCTTTGACACTTTTTTCAGCATGGCTATTTTGACCAATGGGTAGCGAGACTTCTTTGTAGCGCTGATTTGCCTTTCCAGGTTGCTTGGTTGGCCAAAAAGGGCGTATGCGTTTTTTCCTGAATATATTCAGGAAAAAACGCATACGCCCTTTTTGGCCAAGGGCATCATTGTCAACGTTTTGCCGCTTTTCATGTGCTTTAAAGGCGATTCGAATCTACCTCCTGAAATCTGTTTCGTGCAATTCTGCCTTGATTTCAAATCCTCTTCTTTGCCTTCCCTCAATATATTTGTGGACGAGAGTTATCATTTATAACTCTGCAGGTTTGTGAATTGCAGTGCCCTGAACCTCCATTTTACAACTCGCCTTTTTGGGAGATGGCCGCAAAAGCGCAGGATGGCTTCAGGCTCTGTTCTGGTTCCGGGGGGCAGGATGAACCTGTGGTTAATTCTTCTTCCTGATGGGAAAATAGAGTGACCTCTGCATGTTCCAACACCAAGAGCTAGTCTCTCATTGGTTCCATGTCTTCTCGTTCATCCTCAGGACAAATTGCAACCTGTACGGAACAGGAGGTTAAAGATGCTGATGCTCCAAGTAGGGAGATTGCTAGTAAAGCGGCTGTTATGGCGAACCCGGGCACAAGGAGATGAGAAATGAGGTACGTTTTAGAAACCTTTCCCCATCACACGGTGTACCATCTTCTGGGTTTCTCATGCATGTTTTCGATGTAGGAAGATGCCCTGGAAGCTGGAGATTTGGGACCCATGCGATGGGTACCACGCAGTATTACTGTAAAGGGTCTGCGTTTGCTCACCCAACCTCACCAAACCTCTCAGCCCCAAGAGTGTCCACCCTTTTGTCTCATCCAGCTGTGGGTCTAGATATGGTCAATCCAGGTTGCATCACAGCCCCTGAACGCATTGTGTAAGAATTTCTCTCTCTTTCACTGTCTTTGTTTCATGGGTTTTTCAAAGTAATTTATTTTTATAATGGGGTTTAGCTGCTTTTCACTGCTGTGTTTATGCCGCTTTACACCCACTTGACACACTAACAGAGAGATATCAATACATAGGTTTTAAGATTATTACTAGTCAGATATATTCTTGTGCGGTGAATAGGGCGTGTTGAGTCCAGTTCTCTGAGCAAGGAGTACGTCTTGTCTATTACATATTGGGTTTATGGAACGGTATCTGAGCTAATTTGAAACTCTTGTTTTATGTATCACCCCACCTCACCTTTCCCGTTAAGCAGCCATAGTGTGTTTTCTGCATGTGTGACTCTGTTCAGTTTTGTAATTCAGTTCAAGTGTAACGGTTTTTACTTTCCCTCTATAAGTGATACATTATGAGAAGTGTCCTTTTCTGTGTGACTTATTTCACTTAGAATCGTCGTACCTAAATCCACTCATCATGCTGCTACTAGCCTTATGACATTGATTTCATGGCTGAGTGATATTCCATTGTATATAAGGACCACAACTTCTTTATCCATTTTTCTCTTTCCTGGTATATTGAAGGTGGAATGAAGTGGAGGTCCTTGTCAACAGAGCAGCCCTAAACTTTGGGGTGCTTGTGTCTTGCTGATTTTTAATTTTCCCAATGTATACCCCCATGAGTGGAAGTGCCCTATGCTCTCTAAGCTTTGCTTTTTAGACGTTTCAGGACTCACCGTACACTTCTCCAGAGTGGCTGTTGGCAATTTACATCCCACCCATCAGTGTAGCACGGCTCCCATTTCTCCATGGCCTTTCCTGCATTTCTGGTTTTGACACTTTTTTCAGCATGGCCATTTTGACCAATGGGTAGTGAGAGTTCTTTTTAACGCTGATTTGCCTTTCCAGGTTGCTTGGTTGGCCAAAAAGGGCGTATGCGTTTTTTCCTGAATATATTCAGGAAAAAACGCATACGCCCTTTTTGGCCAAGGGCATCATTGTCAACGTTTTGCCGCTTTTCATGTGCTTTAAAGGCGATTCGAATCTACCTCCTGAAATCTGTTTCCTTAAATTCTGCCTTGATTTCAAATCCTCTTCTTTGCCTTCCCTCAATATATTTGTGGACGAGACTTATCATTTATTACTCTGCAGGTTTGTGAATTGCAGTGCCCTGAAGCTCCATTTTACAACTCGCGTTCTTGGGAGCTGGCCGCAAAAGCGCAGGATGGCTTCAGGCACTGTTCTGGTTCCGGGGGGCAGGCTGAGCCTGTGGTTAATTCTTCTTCCTGATGGGAAAATAGAGAGACCTGTGCCTGTCCCTACACCAAGAGCTAGTCTCTCATTGGTTCCAAGTCTTCCCGTTCATCCTCAGGACAAATTGCAACCTGTACGGAACAGGAGGTTAAAGGTGCTGATGCTCCAAGGAGGGAGATTGCTAGTAAAGTGGCTGGAATGGCGAACCCGAGCACAAGGAGATGAGAAATGAGGTGCGTTTTAGAAACCTTTCCCCATCACACGGTGTACCATCTTCTGGGTTTCTCATGCATGATTTCGATGTAGGAAGATGCCCTTGAACCTGGAGATTTGGGACCCATGCGATGGGTACCACGCAGTATTACTTTAAAGGGTCTGCGTTTGCTCACCCAACCTCACCAAACCTCTCAGCCCCAAGAGTGTCCACCCTTATGTCTCATCCAGCTGTGGGTCTAGATATGGTCAATCCAGGTTGCATCACAGCCCCTGAACGCATTGTGTAAGAGTTTTGCTCTCTTTCACTGTCTTTGTTTCATGGGTTTTTCAAAGTAATTTATTTTTATAATGGGGTTTAGCTGCTTTTCACTGCTGTGTTTATGCCGCTTTACACCCACTTGACACACTAACGGAGAGATATCAATACATAGGTTTTAAGATTATTACTAGTCAGATATATTCTTGTGCGGTGAATAGGGCGTGTTGAGTCCAGTTCTCTGAGCAAGGAGTAGGTCTTGTCTATTACATATTGGTTTTATGGAACGGTATCTGAGCTAATTTGAAACCCTTGTTTTATGTATCACCCCACCTCACCTTTCCCGTTAAGCAGCCATAGTGTGTTTTCTGCATGTGTGACTCTGTTCTGTTTTGTAATTCAGTTCAAGTGTAACGGTTTTTACATTCCCTCTATAAGTGATACATTATGAGAAGTGTCCTTTTCTGTGTGAATTATTTCACTTAAAATCGTCGTACCTAAATCCACTCATCATGCTGCTACTAGCCTTATGACATTGATTTCATGGCTGAGTGATATTCCATTGTATATAAGGACCACAACTTCTTTATCCATTTTTCTCTTTCCTGGGATATTGAAGGTGGAATGAAGTGGAGGTCCTTGTCAACAGAGCAGCCCTAAACTTTGGGGTGCTTGTGTCTTGCTGATTTTTCATTTTCCCAATGTATACCCCCATGAGTGGAAGTGCCCTATGCTCTGTAGCTTTGCTTTTTAGACGTTTCAGGACTCACCGTACACTTCTCCAGAGTGGCTGTTGGCAATTTACATCCCGCCCATCAGTGTAGCATGGCTCCCATTTCTCCATGGCCTTTCCTGCATTTCTGGCTTTGACACTTTTTTCAGCATGGCTATTTTGACCAATGGGTAGCGAGACTTCTTTGTAGCGCTGATTTGCCTTTCCAGGTTGCTTGGTTGGCCAAAAAGGGCGTATGCGTTTTTTCCTGAATATATTCAGGAAAAAACGCATACGCCCTTTTTGGCCAAGGGCATCATTGTCAACGTTTTGCCGCTTTTCATGTGCTTTAAAGGCGATTCGAATCTACCTCCTGAAATCTGTTTCGTGCAATTCTGCCTTGATTTCAAATCCTCTTCTTTGCCTTCCCTCAATATATTTGTGGACGAGAGTTATCATTTATAACTCTGCAGGTTTGTGAATTGCAGTGCCCTGAACCTCCATTTTACAACTCGCCTTTTTGGGAGATGGCCGCAAAAGCGCAGGATGGCTTCAGGCTCTGTTCTGGTTCCGGGGGGCAGGATGAACCTGTGGTTAATTCTTCTTCCTGATGGGAAAATAGAGTGACCTCTGCATGTTCCAACACCAAGAGCTAGTCTCTCATTGGTTCCATGTCTTCTCGTTCATCCTCAGGACAAATTGCAACCTGTACGGAACAGGAGGTTAAAGATGCTGATGCTCCAAGTAGGGAGATTGCTAGTAAAGCGGCTGTTATGGCGAACCCGGGCACAAGGAGATGAGAAATGAGGTACGTTTTAGAAACCTTTCCCCATCACACGGTGTACCATCTTCTGGGTTTCTCATGCATGTTTTCGATGTAGGAAGATGCCCTGGAAGCTGGAGATTTGGGACCCATGCGATGGGTACCACGCAGTATTACTGTAAAGGGTCTGCGTTTGCTCACCCAACCTCACCAAACCTCTCAGCCCCAAGAGTGTCCACCCTTTTGTCTCATCCAGCTGTGGGTCTAGATATGGTCAATCCAGGTTGCATCACAGCCCCTGAACGCATTGTGTAAGAATTTCTCTCTCTTTCACTGTCTTTGTTTCATGGGTTTTTCAAAGTAATTTATTTTTATAATGGGGTTTAGCTGCTTTTCACTGCTGTGTTTATGCCGCTTTACACCCACTTGACACACTAACAGAGAGATATCAATACCTAGATTTTAAGATTATTACTAGTCAGATATATTCTTGTGCGGTGAATAGGGCGTGTTGAGTCCAGTTCTCTGAGCAAGGAGTACGTCTTGTCTATTACATATTGGGTTTATGGAACGGTATCTGAGCTAATTTGAAACTCTTGTTTTATGTATCACCCCACCTCACCTTTCCCGTTAAGCAGCCATAGTGTGTTTTCTGCATGTGTGACTCTGTTCTGTTTTGTAATTCAGTTCAAGTGTAACGGTTTTTACATTCCCTCTATAAGTGATACATTATGAGAAGTGTCCTTTTCTGTGTGACTTATTTCACTTAGAATCGTCGTACCTAAATCCACTCATCATGCTGCTACTAGCCTTATGACATTGATTTCATGGCTGAGTGATATTCCATTGTATATAAGGACCACAACTTCTTTATCCATTTTTCTCTTTCCTGGGATATTGAAGGTGGAATGAAGTGGAGGTCCTTGTCAAGAGAGCAGCCCTAAACTTTGGGGTTCTTGTCTCTTGCTGATTTTTAATTTTCCCCATGTATACCCCCATGAGTGGAAGTGCCCTATGCTCTGTAGCTTTGCTTTTTAGACGTTTCAGGACTCACCGTACACTTCTCCAGAGTGGCTGTTGGCAATTTACATCCCGCCCATCAGTGTAGCATGGCTCCCATTTCTCCATGGCCTTTCCTGCATTTCTGGTTTTGACACTTTTTTCAGCATGGCCATTTTGACCAATGGGTAGCGAGACTTCTTTGTAGCGCTGATTTGCCTTTCCAGGTTGCTTGGTTGGCCAAAAAGGGCGTATGCGTTTTTTCCTGAATATATTCAGGAAAAAACGCATACGCCCTTTTTGGCCAAGGGCATCATTGTCAACGTTTTGCCGCTTTTCATGTGCTTTAAAGGCGATTCGAATCTACCTCCTGAAATTTGTTTCCTGCAATTCTGCCTTGATTTCAAATCCTCTTCTTGGCCTTCCCTCAATATATTTGTGGACGAGAGTTATCATTTATAACTCTGCAGGTTTGTGAATTGCAGTGCCCTGAACCTCCATTTTACAACTCGCCTTTTTGGGAGATGGCCGCAAAAGCGCAGGATGGCTTCAGGCCCTGTTCTTGTTCCGGGGGGCAGGATGAACCTGTGGTTAATTCTTCTTCCTGATGGGAAAATAGAGTGACCTCTGCATGTCCCAACACCAAGAGCTAGTCTCTCATTGGTTCCATGTCTTCTCGTTCATCCTCAGGACAAATTGCAACCTGTACGGAACAGGAGGTTAAAGATGCTGATGCTCCAAGTAGGGAGATTGCTAGTAAAGCGGCTGTTATGGCGAACCCGGGCACAAGGAGATGAGAAATGAGGTACGTTTTAGAAACCTTTCCCCATCACACGGTGTACCATCTTCTGGGTTTCTCATGCATGTTTTCAATGTAGGAAGATGCCCCTGAACCTGGAGATTTGGGACCCATGCCATGGGTACCACGCAGTATTACTTTAAAGGGTCTGCGTTTGCTCACCCAACCTCACCAAACCTCTCAGCCCCAAGAGTGTCCACCCTTATGTCTCATCCAGCTGTGGGTCTAGATATGGTCAATCCAGGTTGCATCACAGCCCCTGAACGCATTGTGTAAGAATTTCTCTCTCTTTCACTGTCTTTGTTTCATGGGTTTTTCAAAGTAATTTATTTTTATAATGGGGTTTAGCTGCTTTTCACTGCTGTGTTTATGCCGCTTTACACCCACTTGACACCCTAACAGAGAGATATCAATACCTAGGTTTTAAGATTATTACTAGTCAGATATATTCTTGTGCGGTGAATAGGGCGTGTTGAGTCCAGTTCTCTGAGCAAGGAGTAGGTCTTATCTATTACATATTGGTTTTATGGAACGGTATCTGAGCTAATTTGAAACCCTTGTTTTATGTATCACCCCACCTCACCTTTCCCGTTAAGCAGCCATAGTGTGTTTTCTGCATGTGTGACTCTGTTCTGTTTTGTAATTCAGTTCACGTGTAACGGTTTTTACATTCCCTCTATAAGTGATACATTATGAGAAGTGTCCTTTTCTGTGTGACTTATTTCACTTAGAATCGTCGTACCAAAATCCACTCATCATGCTGCTACTAGCCTTATGACATTGATTTCATGGCTGAGTGATATTCCATTGTATATAAGGACCACAACTTCTTTATCCATTTTTCTCTTTCCTGGGATATTGAAGGTGGAATGAAGTGGAGGTCCTTGTCAAGAGAGCAGCCCTAAACTTTGGGGTTCTTGTCTCTTGCTGATTTTTAATTTTCCCAATGTATACCCCCATGAGTGGAAGTGCCCTATGCTCTGTAGCTTTGCTTTTTAGACGTTTCAGGACTCACCGTACACTTCTCCAGAGTGGCTGTTGGCAATTTACATCCCGCCCATCAGTGTAGCATGGCTCCCATTTCTCCATGGCCTTTCCTGCATTTCTGGCTTTGACACTTTTTTCAGCATGGCTATTTTGACCAATGGGTAGCGAGACTTCTTTGTAGCGCTGATTTGCCTTTCCAGGTTGCTTGGTTGGCCAAAAAGGGCGTATGCGTTTTTTCCTGAATATATTCAGGAAAAAACGCATACGCCCTTTTTGGCCAAGGGCATCATTGTCAACGTTTTGCCGCTTTTCATGTGCTTTAAAGGCGATTCGAATCTACCTCCTGAAATCTGTTTCGTGCAATTCTGCCTTGATTTCAAATCCTCTTCTTTGCCTTCCCTCAATATATTTGTGGACGAGAGTTATCATTTATAACTCTGCAGGTTTGTGAATTGCAGTGCCCTGAACCTCCATTTTACAACTCGCCTTTTTGGGAGATGGCCGCAAAAGCGCAGGATGGCTTCAGGCTCTGTTCTGGTTCCGGGGGGCAGGATGAACCTGTGGTTAATTCTTCTTCCTGATGGGAAAATAGAGTGACCTCTGCATGTTCCAACACCAAGAGCTAGTCTCTCATTGGTTCCATGTCTTCTCGTTCATCCTCAGGACAAATTGCAACCTGTACGGAACAGGAGGTTAAAGATGCTGATGCTCCAAGTAGGGAGATTGCTAGTAAAGCGGCTGTTATGGCGAACCCGGGCACAAGGAGATGAGAAATGAGGTACGTTTTAGAAACCTTTCCCCATCACACGGTGTACCATCTTCTGGGTTTCTCATGCATGTTTTCGATGTAGGAAGATGCCCTGGAAGCTGGAGATTTGGGACCCATGCGATGGGTACCACGCAGTATTACTGTAAAGGGTCTGCGTTTGCTCACCCAACCTCACCAAACCTCTCAGCCCCAAGAGTGTCCACCCTTTTGTCTCATCCAGCTGTGGGTCTAGATATGGTCAATCCAGGTTGCATCACAGCCCCTGAACGCATTGTGTAAGAATTTCTCTCTCTTTCACTGTCTTTGTTTCATGGGTTTTTCAAAGTAATTTATTTTTATAATGGGGTTTAGCTGCTTTTCACTGCTGTGTTTATGCCGCTTTACACCCACTTGACACACTAACAGAGAGATATCAATACATAGGTTTTAAGATTATTACTAGTCAGATATATTCTTGTGCGGTGAATAGGGCGTGTTGAGTCCAGTTCTCTGAGCAAGGAGTACGTCTTGTCTATTACATATTGGGTTTATGGAACGGTATCTGAGCTAATTTGAAACTCTTGTTTTATGTATCACCCCACCTCACCTTTCCCGTTAAGCAGCCATAGTGTGTTTTCTGCATGTGTGACTCTGTTCTGTTTTGTAATTCAGTTCAAGTGTAACGGTTTTTACATTCCCTCTATAAGTGATACATTATGAGAAGTGTCCTTTTCTGTGTGACTTATTTCACTTAGAATCGTCGTACCTAAATCCACTCATCATGCTGCTACTAGCCTTATGACATTGATTTCATGGCTGAGTGATATTCCATTGTATATAAGGACCACAACTTCTTTATCCATTTTTCTCTTTCCTGGGATATTGAAGGTGGAATGAAGTGGAGGTCCTTGTCAAGAGAGCAGCCCTAAACTTTGGGGTTCTTGTCTCTTGCTGATTTTTAATTTTCCCCATGTATACCCCCATGAGTGGAAGTGCCCTATGCTCTGTAGCTTTGCTTTTTAGACGTTTCAGGACTCACCGTACACTTCTCCAGAGTGGCTGTTGGCAATTTACATCCCGCCCATCAGTGTAGCATGGCTCCCATTTCTCCATGGCCTTTCCTGCATTTCTGGTTTTGACACTTTTTTCAGCATGGCCATTTTGACCAATGGGTAGCGAGACTTCTTTGTAGCGCTGATTTGCCTTTCCAGGTTGCTTGGTTGGCCAAAAAGGGCGTATGCGTTTTTTCCTGAATATATTCAGGAAAAAACGCATACGCCCTTTTTGGCCAAGGGCATCATTGTCAACGTTTTGCCGCTTTTCATGTGCTTTAAAGGCGATTCGAATCTACCTCCTGAAATTTGTTTCCTGCAATTCTGCCTTGATTTCAAATCCTCTTCTTGGCCTTCCCTCAATATATTTGTGGACGAGAGTTATCATTTATAACTCTGCAGGTTTGTGAATTGCAGTGCCCTGAACCTCCATTTTACAACTCGCCTTTTTGGGAGATGGCCGCAAAAGCGCAGGATGGCTTCAGGCCCTGTTCTTGTTCCGGGGGGCAGGATGAACCTGTGGTTAATTCTTCTTCCTGATGGGAAAATAGAGTGACCTCTGCATGTCCCAACACCAAGAGCTAGTCTCTCATTGGTTCCATGTCTTCTCGTTCATCCTCAGGACAAATTGCAACCTGTACGGAACAGGAGGTTAAAGATGCTGATGCTCCAAGTAGGGAGATTGCTAGTAAAGCGGCTGTTATGGCGAACCCGGGCACAAGGAGATGAGAAATGAGGTACGTTTTAGAAACCTTTCCCCATCACACGGTGTACCATCTTCTGGGTTTCTCATGCATGTTTTCAATGTAGGAAGATGCCCTTGAACCTGGAGATTTGGGACCCATGCGATGGGTACCACGCAGTATTACTTTAAAGGGTCTGCGTTTGCTCACCCAACCTCACCAAACCTCTCAGCCCCAAGAGTGTCCACCCTTATGTCTCATCCAGCTGTGGGTCTAGATATGGTCAATCCAGGTTGCATCACAGCCCCTGAACGCATTGTGTAAGAATTTCTCTCTCTTTCACTGTCTTTGTTTCATGGGTTTTTCAAAGTAATTTATTTTTATAATGGGGTTTAGCTGCTTTTCACTGCTGTGTTTATGCCGCTTTACACCCACTTGACACCCTAACAGAGAGATATCAATACCTAGGTTTTAAGATTATTACTAGTCAGATATATTCTTGTGCGGTGAATAGGGCGTGTTGAGTCCAGTTCTCTGAGCAAGGAGTAGGTCTTATCTATTACATATTGGTTTTATGGAACGGTATCTGAGCTAATTTGAAACCCTTGTTTTATGTATCACCCCACCTCACCTTTCCCGTTAAGCAGCCATAGTGTGTTTTCTGCATGTGTGACTCTGTTCTGTTTTGTAATTCAGTTCACGTGTAACGGTTTTTACATTCCCTCTATAAGTGATACATTATGAGAAGTGTCCTTTTCTGTGTGACTTATTTCACTTAGAATCGTCGTACCAAAATCCACTCATCATGCTGCTACTAGCCTTATGACATTGATTTCATGGCTGAGTGATATTCCATTGTATATAAGGACCACAACTTCTTTATCCATTTTTCTCTTTCCTGGGATATTGAAGGTGGAATGAAGTGGAGGTCCTTGTCAAGAGAGCAGCCCTAAACTTTGGGGTTCTTGTCTCTTGCTGATTTTTAATTTCCCCAATGTATACCCCCATGAGTGGAAGTGCCCTATGCTCTGTAGCTTTGCTTTTTAGACGTTTCAGGACTCACCGTACACTTCTCCAGAGTGGCTGTTGGCAATTTACATCCCGCCCATCAGTGTAGCATGGCTCCCATTTCTCCATGGCCTTTCCTGCATTTCTGGCTTTGACACTTTTTTCAGCATGGCTATTTTGACCAATGGGTAGCGAGACTTCTTTGTAGCGCTGATTTGCCTTTCCAGGTTGCTTGGTTGGCCAAAAAGGGCGTATGCGTTTTTTCCTGAATATATTCAGGAAAAAACGCATACGCCCTTTTTGGCCAAGGGCATCATTGTCAACGTTTTGCCGCTTTTCATGTGCTTTAAAGGCGATTCGAATCTACCTCCTGAAATCTGTTTCGTGCAATTCTGCCTTGATTTCAAATCCTCTTCTTTGCCTTCCCTCAATATATTTGTGGACGAGAGTTATCATTTATAACTCTGCAGGTTTGTGAATTGCAGTGCCCTGAACCTCCATTTTACAACTCGCTTTTTTGGGAGCTGGCCGCAAAAGCGCAGGATGGTTTCAGGCCCTGTTCTGGTTCCGGGGGGCAGGCTGAGCCTGTGGTTAATTCTTCTTCCTGATGGGAAAATCGAGTGACCTGTGCCTGTCCCGACACCAAGAGCTTGTCTCTCGTTGGTTCCCCGTCTTCCCGTTCATCCTCAGGACAAATTGCAACCTGTACGGAACAGGAGGTTAAAGGTGCTGATGCTCCAAGTAGGGAGATTGCTAGTAAAGCGGCTGGAATGGCGAACCCGGGCACAAGGAGATGAGAAATGAGGTGCGTTTTAGAAACCTTTCCCTATCACACGGTGTACCATCTTCTGGGTTTCTCATGCATGTTTTCGATGTAGGAAGATGCCCTTGAACCTGGAGATTTGGGACCCATGCGATGGGTACCACGCAGTATTACTTTAAAGGGTCTGTGTTTGCTCACCCAACCTCACCAAACCTCTCAGCCCCAAGAGTGTCCACCCTTATGTCTCATCCAGCTGTGGGTCTAGATATGGTCAATCCAGGTTGCATCACAGCCCCTGAACGAATTGTATAGGAATTTCTCTCTCTTTCACTGTCTTTGTTTCATGGGTTTTTCAAAGTAATTTATTTTTATAATGGGGTTTAGCTGCTTTTCACTGCTGTGTTTATGCCGCCTTACACCCACTTGACACACTAACAGAGAGATATCAATACATAGGTTTTAAGATTATTACTAGTCAGATATATTCTTGTGCGGTGAATAGGGCGTGTTGAGTCCAGTTCTCTGAGCAAGGAGTAGGTCTTGTCTATTACATATTGGGTTTATGGAACGGTATCTGAGCTAATTTGAAACCCTTGTTTTATGTATCACCCAACCTCACCTTTCCTGTTAAGCAGCCATAGTGTGTTTTCTGCATGTGTGACTCTGTTCTGTTTTGCAATTCAGTTCAAGTGTAATGGTTTTTACATTCCCTCTATCAGTGATACCTTATGAGAAATGTCCTTTTCTGTGTGACTCATTTCACTTAGAATCGTCGTACCTAAATCCACTCATCATGCTGCTACTAGCCTTATAACAGTGATTTCATGGCTGAGTGATATTCCATTGTACATAAGGACCACAACTTCTTTATCCATTTTTCTCTTTCCTGGGATATTGAAGGTGGAATGAAGTGGAGGTCCTTGTCAACAGAGCAGCCCTAAACTTTGAGGTGCTTGTGTCTTGCTGATTTTTATTTTCCCAGTGTATACCCCCATGAGTGGAAGTGCCCTATGCTCTCTAAGCTGTGTTTTTTATATGTTTCAGGACACACCGTACACTTCTCCTGAGTGGCTGTTGGGAATGTACATCCGCCCATCAGTGTAGCAAGGCTCCCATTTCTCCATGGCCTGTCCTCCATTTCTGGTTTTGAAACTTTTTGCAGCATGGCCCTTTTGACCGATGGGAAGCGAGTCTGCTTTGTAGCGCTGATTTGCCTTTCCAGGTTGCTTGGTTGGCCAAAAAGGGCGTATGCGTTTTTTCCTGAATATATTCAGGATAAAACGCATACGCCCTTTTTGGCCAAGGGCATCATTGTCAACGTTTTGCCGCTTTTCATGTGCTTTAAAGGCGATTCGAATCTACCTCCTGAAATCTGTTTCCTGCAATTCTGCCTTGATTTCAAATCCTCTTCTTTGCCTTCCCTCAATATATTTGTGGACGAGACTTATCATTTATTACTCTGCAGGTTTGTGAATTGCAGTGCCCTGAAGCTCCATTTTACAACTCGCGTTCTTGGGAGCTGGCCGCAAAAGCGCAGGATGGCTTCAGGCCCTGTTCTGGTTCCAGGGGGCAGGCTGAGCCTGTGGTTAATTCTTCTTCCTGATGGGAAAATAGAGTGACCTGTGCCTGTCCCTACACCAAGAGCTAGTCTCTCATTGGTTCCAAGTCTTCCCGTTCATCCTAAGGACAAATTGCAACCTGTACGGAACAGGAGGTTAAAGGTGCTGATGCTCCAAGTAGGGAGATTGCTAGTAAAGTGTCTGGAATGGCGAACCCGAGCACAAGGAGATGAGAAATGAGGTGCGTTTTAGAAACCTTTCCCCATCACACGGTGTACCATCTTCTGGGTTTCTCATGCATGTTTTCGATGTAGGAAGATGCCCTTGAACCTGGTGATTTGGGACACATGCGATGGGTACCACGCAGTATTACTTTAAAGGGTCTGTGTTTGCTCACCCAACCTCACCAAACCTCTCAGCCCCAAGAGTGTCCACCCTTATGTCTCATCCAGCTGTTGGTCTAGATATGGTCAATCCAGGTTGCATCACAGCCCCTGAACGCATTGTGTAAGAATTTCGCTATCTTTCACTGTCCTTGTTTCATGGGTTTTTCAAAGTAATTTATTTTTATAATGGGGTTTAGCTGCTTTTCACTGCTGTGTTTATGCCGCTTTACACCCACTTGACACACTAACAGAGAGATATCAATACATAGGTTTTAAGATTATTACTAGTCAGATATATTCTTGTGCGGTGAATAGGGCGTGTTGAGTCCAGTTCTCTGAGCAAGGAGTAGGTCTTGTCTATTACATATTGGTTTTATGGAACGGTATCTGAGCTAATTTGAAACCCTTGTTTTATGTATCACCCCACCTCACCTTTCCCGTTAAGCAGCCATAGTGTGTTTTCTGCATGTGTGACTCTGTTCAGTTTTGTAATTCAGTTCAAGTGTAACGGTTTTTACTTTCCCTCTATAAGTGATACATTATGAGAAGTGTCCTTTTCTGTGTGACTTATTTCACTTAGAATCGTCGTACCTAAATCCACTCATCATGCTGCTACTAGCCTTATGACATTGATTTCATGGCTGAGTGATATTCCATTGTATATAAGGACCACAACTTCTTTATCCATTTTTCTCTTTCCTGGTATATTGAAGGTGGAATGAAGTGGAGGTCCTTGTCAACAGAGCAGCCCTAAACTTTGGGGTGCTTGTGTCTTGCTGATTTTTAATTTTCCCAATGTATACCCCCATGAGTGGAAGTGCCCTATGCTCTCTAAGCTTTGCTTTTTAGACGTTTCAGGACTCACCGTACACTTCTCCAGAGTGGCTGTTGGCAATTTACATCCCACCCATCAGTGTAGCACGGCTCCCATTTCTCCATGGCCTTTCCTGCATTTCTGGTTTTGACACTTTTTTCAGCATGGCCATTTTGACCAATGGGTAGTGAGAGTTCTTTTTAACGCTGATTTGCCTTTCCAGGTTGCTTGGTTGGCCAAAAAGGGCGTATGCGTTTTTTCCTGAATATATTCAGGAAAAAACGCATACGCCCTTTTTGGCCAAGGGCATCATTGTCAACGTTTTGCCGCTTTTCATGTGCTTTAAAGGCGATTCGAATCTACCTCCTGAAATCTGTTTCCTTAAATTCTGCCTTGATTTCAAATCCTCTTCTTTGCCTTCCCTCAATATATTTGTGGACGAGAGTTATCATTTATAACTCTGCAGGTTTGTGAATTGCAGTGCCCTGAAGCTCCATTTTGCAACTCGCTTTTTAGGGAGCTGGCCGCAAAAGCGAAGGATGGCTTCAGGCCCTGTTCTGGTTCCGGGGGGCAGGCTGAGCCTGTGGTTAATTCTTCTTCCTGATGGGAAAATAGAGTGACCTGTGCCTGTCCCTACACCAAGAGCTAGTCTCTCATTGGTTCCAAGTCTTCCCGTTCATCCTCAGGACAAATTGCAACCTGTACGGAACAGGAGGTTAAAGGTGCTGATGCTCCAAGTAGGGAGATTGCTAGTAAAGCGGCTGGAATGGCGAACCCGAGCACAAGGAGATGAGAAATGACGTGCGTTTTAGAAACCTTTCCCCATCACACGGTGTACCATCTTCTGGGTTTCTCATGCATGTTTTTGATGTAGGAAGATGCCCTTGAACCTGGAGATTTGGGACCCATGCGATGGGTACCACACAGTATTACTTTAAAGGGTCTGCGTTTGCTCACCCAACCTCACCAAACCTCTCAGCCCCAAGAGTGTCCACCCTTATGTCTCATCCAGCTGTGGGTCTAGATATGGTCAATCCAGGTTGCATCACAGCCCCTGAACGCATTGTGTAAGAATTTCGCTCTCTTTCACTGTCTTTGTTTCATGGGTTTTTCAAAGTAATTTATTTTTATAATGGGGTTTAGCTGCTTTTCACTGCTGTGTTTATGCCGCTTTACACCCACTTGACACACTAACAGAGAGATATCAATACATAGGTTTTAAGATTATTACTAGTCAGATATATTCTTGTGCGGTGAATAGGGCGTGTTGAGTCCAGTTCTCTGAGCAAGGAGTAGGTCTTGTCTATTACATATTGGTTTTATGGAACGGTATCTGAGCTAATTTGAAACCCTTGTTTTATGTATCACCCCACCTCACCTTTCCCGTTAAGCAGCCATAGTGTGTTTTCTGCATGTGTGACTCCGTTCTGTTTTGTAATTCAGTTCAAGTGTAACGGTTTTTACAGTCCCTCTATCAGTGATACCTTATGAGAAGTGTGCTTTTCTGTGTGACTTATTTCACTTAGAATCGTCGTACCTAAATCCACTCATCATGCTGCTACTAGCCTTATGACATTGATTTCATGGCTGAGTGATATTCCATTGTACATAAGGACCACAACTCCTTTATCCATTTTTCTCTTTCCTGGGATATTTAAGGTGGAATGAAGTGGAGGTCCTTGTCAACAGAGCAGCCCTAAACTTTGGGGTGCTTGTGTCTTGCTGATTTTTCATTTTCCCAATTTATACCCCCATGAGTGGAAGTGCCCTATGCTCTCTAAGCTGTGTTTTTTAGATGTTTCAGGACACACCGTACTCTTCTCCAGAGTGGCTGTTGGCAATTTACATCCCGCCCATCAGTGTAGCAAGGCTCCCATTTCTCCATGGCCTGTCCTGCATTTCTGGTTTTGACATTTTTTTCAGCATGGCCCTTTTAACCGATGGGAAGCGAGACTTCTTTGTAGCGCTGATTTGCCTTTCCAGTTTGCTTGGTTGGCCAAAAAGGGCGTATGCGTTTTTTCCTGAATATATTCAGGATAAAACGCATACGCCCTTTTTGGTCAAGGGCATCATTGTCAACGTTTTGCCGCTTTTCATGTGCTTTAAAGGCGATTCGAATCTACCTCCTGAAATCTGTTTCCTGCAATTCTGCCTTGATTTCATATCCTCTTCTTTGCCTTCCCTCAATATATTTGTGGACGAGACTTATCATTTATTACTCTGCAGGTTTGTGAATTGCAGTGCCCTGAAGCTCCATTTTACAACTCGCGTTCTTGGGAGCTGGCCGCAAAAGCGCAGGATGGCTTCAGGCCCTGTTCTGGTTCCGGGGGGCAGGCTGAGCCTGTGGTTAATTCTTCTTCCTGATGGGAAAATAGAGAGACCTGTGCCTGTCCCTACACCAAGAGCTAGTCTCTCATTGGTTCCAAGTCTTCCCGTTCATCCTCAGGACAAATTGCAACCTGTACGGAACAGGAGGTTAAAGGTGCTGATGCTCCAAGGAGGGAGATTGCTAGTAAAGTGGCTGGAATGGCGAACCCGAGCACAAGGAGATGAGAAATGAGGTGCGTTTTAGAAACCTTTCCCCATCACACGGTGTACCATCTTCTGGGTTTCTCATGCATGATTTCGATGTAGGAAGATGCCCTTGAACCTGGAGATTTGGGACCCATGCGATGGGTACCACGCAGTATTACTTTAAAGGGTCTGCGTTTGCTCACCCAACCTCACCAAACCTCTCAGCCCCAAGAGTGTCCACCCTTATGTCTCATCCAGCTGTGGGTCTAGATATGGTCAATCCAGGTTGCATCACAGCCCCTGAACGCATTGTGTAAGAGTTTTGCTCTCTTTCACTGTCTTTGTTTCATGGGTTTTTCAAAGTAATTTATTTTTATAATGGGGTTTAGCTGCTTTTCACTGCTGTGTTTATGCCGCTTTACACCCACTTGACACACTAACGGAGAGATATCAATACATAGGTTTTAAGATTATTACTAGTCAGATATATTCTTGTGCGGTGAATAGGGCGTGTTGAGTCCAGTTCTCTGAGCAAGGAGTAGGTCTTGTCTATTACATATTGGTTTTATGGAACGGTATCTGAGCTAATTTGAAACCCTTGTTTTATGTATCACCCCACCTCACCTTTCCCGTTAAGCAGCCATAGTGTGTTTTCTGCATGTGTGACTCTGTTCTGTTTTGTAATTCAGTTCAAGTGTAACGGTTTTTACATTCCCTCTATAAGTGATACATTATGAGAAGTGTCCTTTTCTGTGTGAATTATTTCACTTAAAATCGTCGTACCTAAATCCACTCATCATGCTGCTACTAGCCTTATGACATTGATTTCATGGCTGAGTGATATTCCATTGTATATAAGGACCACAACTTCTTTATCCATTTTTCTCTTTCCTGGGATATTGAAGGTGGAATGAAGTGGAGGTCCTTGTCAACAGAGCAGCCCTAAACTTTGGGGTGCTTGTGTCTTGCTGATTTTTCATTTTCCCAATGTATACCCCCATGAGTGGAAGTGCCCTATGCTCTCTAAGCTTTGCTTTTTAGACGTTTCAGGACTCACCGTACACTTCTCCAGAGTGGCTGTTGGCAATTTACATCCCGCCCATCAGTGTAGCATGGCTCCCATTTCTCCATGGCCTTTCCTGCATTTCTGGTTTTGACACTTTTTTCAGCATGGCCATTTTGACCAATGGGTAGCGAGACTTCTTTGTAGCGCTGATTTGCCTTTCCAGGTTGCTTGGTTGGCCAAAAAGGGCGTATGCGTTTTTTCCTGAATATATTCAGGAAAAAACGCTTACGCCCTTTTTGGCCAAGGGCATCATTGTCAACGTTTTGCCGCTTTTCATGTGCTTTAAAGGCGATTCGAATCTACCTCCTGAAATTTGTTTCCTGCAATCTGCCTTGATTTCAAATCCTCTTCTTTGCCTTCCCTCAATATATTTGTGGACGAGAGTTATCATTTATAACTCTGCAGGTTTGTGAATTGCAGTGCCCTGAAGCTCCATTTTACAACTCGCCTTTTTGGGAGATGGCCGCAAAATCGCAGGATGGCTTCAGGCTCTGTTCTGGTTCCGGGGGGCAGGCTGAGCCTGTTGTTAATTCTTCTTCCTGATGGGAAAATAGAGTGACCTCTGCATGTCCCAAGAACAAGAGCTAGTCTCTCTTTGGTTCCACGTCTTCCCGTTCATCCTCAGGACAAATTGCAACCTGTACGGAACAGGAGGTTAAAGGTGCTGATGCTCCAAGTAGGGAGATTGCTAGTAAAGTGGCTGGAATGGCGAACCCGAGCACAAGGAGATGAGAAATGAGGTGCGTTTTAGAAACCTTTCCCCATTACACGGTGTACCATCTTCTGGGTTTCTCATGCATGTTTTCGATGTAGGAAGATGCCCCTGAACCTGGAGATTTGGGACCCATGCGATGGGTACCACGCAGTATTACTTTAAAGGGTCTGCATTTGCTCACCCAACCTCACCAAACCTCTCAGCCCCAAGAGTGTCCACCCTTTTGTCTCATCCAGCTGTGGGTCTAGATATGGTCAATCCAGGTTGCATCACAGCCCCTGAACGCATTGTGTAAGAATTTCTCTCTCTTTCACTGTCGTTGTTTCATGGGTTTTTCAAAGTAATTTATTTTTATAATGGGGTTTAGCTGCTTTTCACTGCTGTGTTTATGCCGCTTTACACCCACTTGACACACTAACAGAGAGATATCAATACCTAGGTTTTAAGATTATTACTAGTCAGATATATTCTTGTGCGGTGAATAGGGCGTGTTGAGTCCAGTTCTCTGAGCAAGGAGTAGGTCTTATCTATTACATATTGGTTTTATGGAACGGTATCTGAGCTAATTTGAAACCCTTGTTTTATGTATCACCCCACCTCACCTTTCCCGTTAAGCAGCCATAGTGTGTTTTCTGCATGTGTGACTCTGTTCTGTTTTGTAATTCAGTTCACGTGTAACGGTTTTTACATTCCCTCTATAAGTGATACATTATGAGAAGTGTCCTTTTCTGTGTGACTTATTTCACTTAGAATCGTCGTACCAAAATCCACTCATCATGCTGCTACTAGCCTTATGACATTGATTTCATGGCTGAGTGATATTCCATTGTATATAAGGACCACAACTTCTTTATCCATTTTTCTCTTTCCTGGGATATTGAAGGTGGAATGAAGTGGAGGTCCTTGTCAAGAGAGCAGCCCTAAACTTTGGGGTTCTTGTCTCTTGCTGATTTTTAATTTTCCCAATGTATACCCCCATGAGTGGAAGTGCCCTATGCTCTGTAGCTTTGCTTTTTAGACGTTTCAGGACTCACCGTACACTTCTCCAGAGTGGCTGTTGGCAATTTACATCCCGCCCATCAGTGTAGCATGGCTCCCATTTCTCCATGGCCTTTCCTGCATTTCTGGCTTTGACACTTTTTTCAGCATGGCTATTTTGACCAATGGGTAGCGAGACTTCTTTGTAGCGCTGATTTGCCTTTCCAGGTTGCTTGGTTGGCCAAAAAGGGCGTATGCGTTTTTTCCTGAATATATTCAGGAAAAAACGCATACGCCCTTTTTGGCCAAGGGCATCATTGTCAACGTTTTGCCGCTTTTCATGTGCTTTAAAGGCGATTCGAATCTACCTCCTGAAATCTGTTTCGTGCAATTCTGCCTTGATTTCAAATCCTCTTCTTTGCCTTCCCTCAATATATTTGTGGACGAGAGTTATCATTTATAACTCTGCAGGTTTGTGAATTGCAGTGCCCTGAACCTCCATTTTACAACTCGCCTTTTTGGGAGATGGCCGCAAAAGCGCAGGATGGCTTCAGGCTCTGTTCTGGTTCCGGGGGGCAGGATGAACCTGTGGTTAATTCTTCTTCCTGATGGGAAAATAGAGTGACCTCTGCATGTTCCAACACCAAGAGCTAGTCTCTCATTGGTTCCATGTCTTCTCGTTCATCCTCAGGACAAATTGCAACCTGTACGGAACAGGAGGTTAAAGATGCTGATGCTCCAAGTAGGGAGATTGCTAGTAAAGCGGCTGTTATGGCGAACCCGGGCACAAGGAGATGAGAAATGAGGTACGTTTTAGAAACCTTTCCCCATCACACGGTGTACCATCTTCTGGGTTTCTCATGCATGTTTTCGATGTAGGAAGATGCCCTGGAAGCTGGAGATTTGGGACCCATGCGATGGGTACCACGCAGTATTACTGTAAAGGGTCTGCGTTTGCTCACCCAACCTCACCAAACCTCTCAGCCCCAAGAGTGTCCACCCTTTTGTCTCATCCAGCTGTGGGTCTAGATATGGTCAATCCAGGTTGCATCACAGCCCCTGAACGCATTGTGTAAGAATTTCTCTCTCTTTCACTGTCTTTGTTTCATGGGTTTTTCAAAGTAATTTATTTTTATAATGGGGTTTAGCTGCTTTTCACTGCTGTGTTTATGCCGCTTTACACCCACTTGACACACTAACAGAGAGATATCAATACCTAGATTTTAAGATTATTACTAGTCAGATATATTCTTGTGCGGTGAATAGGGCGTGTTGAGTCCAGTTCTCTGAGCAAGGAGTACGTCTTGTCTATTACATATTGGGTTTATGGAACGGTATCTGAGCTAATTTGAAACTCTTGTTTTATGTATCACCCCACCTCACCTTTCCCGTTAAGCAGCCATAGTGTGTTTTCTGCATGTGTGACTCTGTTCTGTTTTGTAATTCAGTTCAAGTGTAACGGTTTTTACATTCCCTCTATAAGTGATACATTATGAGAAGTGTCCTTTTCTGTGTGACTTATTTCACTTAGAATCGTCGTACCTAAATCCACTCATCATGCTGCTACTAGCCTTATGACATTGATTTCATGGCTGAGTGATATTCCATTGTATATAAGGACCACAACTTCTTTATCCATTTTTCTCTTTCCTGGGATATTGAAGGTGGAATGAAGTGGAGGTCCTTGTCAAGAGAGCAGCCCTAAACTTTGGGGTTCTTGTCTCTTGCTGATTTTTAATTTTCCCCATGTATACCCCCATGAGTGGAAGTGCCCTATGCTCTGTAGCTTTGCTTTTTAGACGTTTCAGGACTCACCGTACACTTCTCCAGAGTGGCTGTTGGCAATTTACATCCCGCCCATCAGTGTAGCATGGCTCCCATTTCTCCATGGCCTTTCCTGCATTTCTGGTTTTGACACTTTTTTCAGCATGGCCATTTTGACCAATGGGTAGCGAGACTTCTTTGTAGCGCTGATTTGCCTTTCCAGGTTGCTTGGTTGGCCAAAAAGGGCGTATGCGTTTTTTCCTGAATATATTCAGGAAAAAACGCATACGCCCTTTTTGGCCAAGGGCATCATTGTCAACGTTTTGCCGCTTTTCATGTGCTTTAAAGGCGATTCGAATCTACCTCCTGAAATTTGTTTCCTGCAATTCTGCCTTGATTTCAAATCCTCTTCTTGGCCTTCCCTCAATATATTTGTGGACGAGAGTTATCATTTATAACTCTGCAGGTTTGTGAATTGCAGTGCCCTGAACCTCCATTTTACAACTCGCCTTTTTGGGAGATGGCCGCAAAAGCGCAGGATGGCTTCAGGCCCTGTTCTTGTTCCGGGGGGCAGGATGAACCTGTGGTTAATTCTTCTTCCTGATGGGAAAATAGAGTGACCTCTGCATGTCCCAACACCAAGAGCTAGTCTCTCATTGGTTCCATGTCTTCTCGTTCATCCTCAGGACAAATTGCAACCTGTACGGAACAGGAGGTTAAAGATGCTGATGCTCCAAGTAGGGAGATTGCTAGTAAAGCGGCTGTTATGGCGAACCCGGGCACAAGGAGATGAGAAATGAGGTACGTTTTAGAAACCTTTCCCCATCACACGGTGTACCATCTTCTGGGTTTCTCATGCATGTTTTCAATGTAGGAAGATGCCCTTGAACCTGGAGATTTGGGACCCATGCGATGGGTACCACGCAGTATTACTTTAAAGGGTCTGCGTTTGCTCACCCAACCTCACCAAACCTCTCAGCCCCAAGAGTGTCCACCCTTATGTCTCATCCAGCTGTGGGTCTAGATATGGTCAATCCAGGTTGCATCACAGCCCCTGAACGCATTGTGTAAGAATTTCTCTCTCTTTCACTGTCTTTGTTTCATGGGTTTTTCAAAGTAATTTATTTTTATAATGGGGTTTAGCTGCTTTTCACTGCTGTGTTTATGCCGCTTTACACCCACTTGACACCCTAACAGAGAGATATCAATACCTAGGTTTTAAGATTATTACTAGTCAGATATATTCTTGTGCGGTGAATAGGGCGTGTTGAGTCCAGTTCTCTGAGCAAGGAGTAGGTCTTATCTATTACATATTGGTTTTATGGAACGGTATCTGAGCTAATTTGAAACCCTTGTTTTATGTATCACCCCACCTCACCTTTCCCGTTAAGCAGCCATAGTGTGTTTTCTGCATGTGTGACTCTGTTCTGTTTTGTAATTCAGTTCACGTGTAACGGTTTTTACATTCCCTCTATAAGTGATACATTATGAGAAGTGTCCTTTTCTGTGTGACTTATTTCACTTAGAATCGTCGTACCAAAATCCACTCATCATGCTGCTACTAGCCTTATGACATTGATTTCATGGCTGAGTGATATTCCATTGTATATAAGGACCACAACTTCTTTATCCATTTTTCTCTTTCCTGGGATATTGAAGGTGGAATGAAGTGGAGGTCCTTGTCAAGAGAGCAGCCCTAAACTTTGGGGTTCTTGTCTCTTGCTGATTTTTAATTTTCCCAATGTATACCCCCATGAGTGGAAGTGCCCTATGCTCTGTAGCTTTGCTTTTTAGACGTTTCAGGACTCACCGTACACTTCTCCAGAGTGGCTGTTGGCAATTTACATCCCGCCCATCACTGTAGCATGGCTCCCATTTCTCCATGGCCTTTCCTGCATTTCTGGCTTTGACACTTTTTTCAGCATGGCTATTTAGACCAATGGGTAGCGAGACTTCTTTGTAGCGCTGATTTGCCTTTCCAGGTTGCTTGGTTGGCCAAAAAGGGCGTATGCGTTTTTTCCTGAATATATTCAGGAAAAAACGCATACGCCCTTTTTGGCCAAGGGCATCATTGTCAACGTTTTGCCGCTTTTCATGTGCTTTAAAGGCGATTCGAATCTACCTCCTGAAATCTGTTTCGTGCAATTCTGCCTTGATTTCAAATCCTCTTCTTTGCCTTCCCTCAATATATTTGTGGACGAGAGTTATCATTTATAACTCTGCAGGTTTGTGAATTGCAGTGCCCTGAACCTCCATTTTACAACTCGCCTTTTTGGGAGATGGCCGCAAAAGCGCAGGATGGCTTCAGGCTCTGTTCTGGTTCCGGGGGGCAGGATGAACCTGTGGTTAATTCTTCTTCCTGATGGGAAAATAGAGTGACCTCTGCATGTTCCAACACCAAGAGCTAGTCTCTCATTGGTTCCATGTCTTCTCGTTCATCCTCAGGACAAATTGCAACCTGTACGGAACAGGAGGTTAAAGATGCTGATGCTCCAAGTAGGGAGATTGCTAGTAAAGCGGCTGTTATGGCGAACCCGGGCACAAGGAGATGAGAAATGAGGTACGTTTTAGAAACCTTTCCCCATCACACGGTGTACCATCTTCTGGGTTTCTCATGCATGTTTTCGATGTAGGAAGATGCCCTGGAAGCTGGAGATTTGGGACCCATGCGATGGGTACCACGCAGTATTACTGTAAAGGGTCTGCGTTTGCTCACCCAACCTCACCAAACCTCTCAGCCCCAAGAGTGTCCACCCTTTTGTCTCATCCAGCTGTGGGTCTAGATATGGTCAATCCAGGTTGCATCACAGCCCCTGAACGCATTGTGTAAGAATTTCTCTCTCTTTCACTGTCTTTGTTTCATGGGTTTTTCAAAGTAATTTATTTTTATAATGGGGTTTAGCTGCTTTTCACTGCTGTGTTTATGCCGCTTTACACCCACTTGACACACTAACAGAGAGATATCAATACCTAGATTTTAAGATTATTACTAGTCAGATATATTCTTGTGCGGTGAATAGGGCGTGTTGAGTCCAGTTCTCTGAGCAAGGAGTACGTCTTGTCTATTACATATTGGGTTTATGGAACGGTATCTGAGCTAATTTGAAACTCTTGTTTTATGTATCACCCCACCTCACCTTTCCCGTTAAGCAGCCATAGTGTGTTTTCTGCATGTGTGACTCTGTTCTGTTTTGTAATTCAGTTCAAGTGTAACGGTTTTTACATTCCCTCTATAAGTGATACATTATGAGAAGTGTCCTTTTCTGTGTGACTTATTTCACTTAGAATCGTCGTACCTAAATCCACTCATCATGCTGCTACTAGCCTTATGACATTGATTTCATGGCTGAGTGATATTCCATTGTATATAAGGACCACAACTTCTTTATCCATTTTTCTCTTTCCTGGGATATTGAAGGTGGAATGAAGTGGAGGTCCTTGTCAAGAGAGCAGCCCTAAACTTTGGGGTTCTTGTCTCTTGCTGATTTTTAATTTTCCCCATGTATACCCCCATGAGTGGAAGTGCCCTATGCTCTGTAGCTTTGCTTTTTAGACGTTTCAGGACTCACCGTACACTTCTCCAGAGTGGCTGTTGGCAATTTACATCCCGCCCATCAGTGTAGCATGGCTCCCATTTCTCCATGGCCTTTCCTGCATTTCTGGTTTTGACACTTTTTTCAGCATGGCCATTTTGACCAATGGGTAGCGAGACTTCTTTGTAGCGCTGATTTGCCTTTCCAGGTTGCTTGGTTGGCCAAAAAGGGCGTATGCGTTTTTTCCTGAATATATTCAGGAAAAAACGCATACGCCCTTTTTGGCCAAGGGCATCATTGTCAACGTTTTGCCGCTTTTCATGTGCTTTAAAGGCGATTCGAATCTACCTCCTGAAATTTGTTTCCTGCAATTCTGCCTTGATTTCAAATCCTCTTCTTGGCCTTCCCTCAATATATTTGTGGACGAGAGTTATCATTTATAACTCTGCAGGTTTGTGAATTGCAGTGCCCTGAACCTCCATTTTACAACTCGCCTTTTTGGGAGATGGCCGCAAAAGCGCAGGATGGCTTCAGGCCCTGTTCTTGTTCCGGGGGGCAGGATGAACCTGTGGTTAATTCTTCTTCCTGATGGGAAAATAGAGTGACCTCTGCATGTCCCAACACCAAGAGCTAGTCTCTCATTGGTTCCATGTCTTCTCGTTCATCCTCAGGACAAATTGCAACCTGTACGGAACAGGAGGTTAAAGATGCTGATGCTCCAAGTAGGGAGATTGCTAGTAAAGCGGCTGTTATGGCGAACCCGGGCACAAGGAGATGAGAAATGAGGTACGTTTTAGAAACCTTTCCCCATCACACGGTGTACCATCTTCTGGGTTTCTCATGCATGTTTTCAATGTAGGAAGATGCCCTTGAACCTGGAGATTTGGGACCCATGCGATGGGTACCACGCAGTATTACTTTAAAGGGTCTGCGTTTGCTCACCCAACCTCACCAAACCTCTCAGCCCCAAGAGTGTCCACCCTTATGTCTCATCCAGCTGTGGGTCTAGATATGGTCAATCCAGGTTGCATCACAGCCCCTGAACGCATTGTGTAAGAATTTCTCTCTCTTTCACTGTCTTTGTTTCATGGGTTTTTCAAAGTAATTTATTTTTATAATGGGGTTTAGCTGCTTTTCACTGCTGTGTTTATGCCGCTTTACACCCACTTGACACCCTAACAGAGAGATATCAATACCTAGGTTTTAAGATTATTACTAGTCAGATATATTCTTGTGCGGTGAATAGGGCGTGTTGAGTCCAGTTCTCTGAGCAAGGAGTAGGTCTTATCTATTACATATTGGTTTTATGGAACGGTATCTGAGCTAATTTGAAACCCTTGTTTTATGTATCACCCCACCTCACCTTTCCCGTTAAGCAGCCATAGTGTGTTTTCTGCATGTGTGACTCTGTTCTGTTTTGTAATTCAGTTCAAGTGTAACGGTTTTTACATTCCCTCTATAAGTGATACATTATGAGAAGTGTCCTTTTCTGTGTGACTTATTTCACTTAGAATCGTCGTACCTAAATCCACTCATCATGCTGCTACTAGCCTTATGACATTGATTTCATGGCTGAGTGATATTCCATTGTATATAAGGACCACAACTTCTTTATCCATTTTTCTCTTTCCTGGGATATTGAAGGTGGAATGAAGTGGAGGTCCTTGTCAAGAGAGCAGCCCTAAACTTTGGGGTGCTTGTCTCTTGCTGATTTTTAGTTTTCCCAATGTATACCCCCATGAGTGGAAGTGCCCTATGCTCTGTAGCTTTGCTTTTTAGACGTTTCAGGACTCACCGTACACTTCTCCAGAGTGGCTGTTGGCAATTTACATCCCGCCCATCAGTGTAGCATGGCTCCCATTTCTCCATGGCCTTTCCTGCATTTCTGGTTTTGACACTTTTTTCAGCATGGCCATTTTGACCAATGGGTAGCGAGACTTCTTTGTAGCGCTGATTTGCCTTTCCAGGTTGCTTGGTTGGCCAAAAAGGGCGTATGCGTTTTTTCCTGAATATATTCAGGAAAAAACGCATACGCCCTTTTTGGCCAAGGGCATCATTGTCAACGTTTTGCCGCTTTTCATGTGCTTTAAAGGCGATTCGAATCTACCTCCTGAAATCTGTTTCCTGCAATTCTGCCTTGATTTCAAATCCTCTTCTTGGCCTTCCCTCAATATATTTGTGGACGAGAGTTATCATTTATAACTCTGCAGGTTTGTGAATTGCAGTGCCCTGAACCTCCATTTTACAACTCGCCTTTTTGGGAGATGGCCGCAAAAGCGCAGGATGGCTTCAGGCCCTGTTCTTGTTCCGGGGGGCAGGATGAACCTGTGGTTAATTCTTCTTCCTGATGGGAAAATAGAGTGACCTCTGCATGTCCCAACACCAAGAGCTAGTCTCTCATTGGTTCCATGTCTTCTCGTTCATCCTCAGGACAAATTGCAACCTGTACGGAACAGGAGGTTAAAGATGCTGATGCTCCAAGTAGGGAGATTGCTAGTAAAGCGGCTGTTATGGCGAACCCGGGCACAAGGAGATGAGAAATGAGGTACGTTTTAGAAACCTTTCCCCATCACACGGTGTACCATCTTCTGGGTTTCTCATGCATGTTTTCAATGTAGGAAGATGCCCTTGAACCTGGAGATTTGGGACCCATGCGATGGGTACCACGCAGTATTACTTTAAAGGGTCTGCGTTTGCTCACCCAACCTCACCAAACCTCTCAGCCCCAAGAGTGTCCACCCTTATGTCTCATCCAGCTGTGGGTCTAGATATGGTCAATCCAGGTTGCATCACAGCCCCTGAACGCATTGTGTAAGAATTTCGCTCTCTTTCACTGTCTTTGTTTCATGGGTTTTTCAAAGTAATTTATTTTTATAATGGGGTTTAGCTGCTTTTCACTGCTGTGTTTATGCCGCTTTACACCCACTTGACACCCTAACAGAGAGATATCAATACCTAGGTTTTAAGATTATTACTAGTCAGATATATTCTTGTGCGGTGAATAGGGCGTGTTGAGTCCAGTTCTCTGAGCAAGGAGTAGGTCTTATCTATTACATATTGGTTTTATGGAACGGTATCTGAGCTAATTTGAAACCCTTGTTTTATGTATCACCCCACCTCACCTTTCCCGTTAAGCAGCCATAGTGTGTTTTCTGCATGTGTGACTCTGTTCTGTTTTGTAATTCAGTTCAAGTGTAACGGTTTTTACATTCCCTCTATAAGTGATACATTATGAGAAGTGTCCTTTTCTGTGTGACTTATTTCACTTAGAATCGTCGTACCTAAATCCACTCATCATGCTGCTACTAGCCTTATGACATTGATTTCATGGCTGAGTGATATTCCATTGTATATAAGGACCACAACTTCTTTATCCATTTTTCTCTTTCCTGGGATATTGAAGGTGGAATGAAGTGGAGTTCCTTGTCAAGAGAGCAGCCCTAAACTTTGGGGTGCTTGTCTCTTGCTGATTTTTAGTTTTCCCAATGTATACCCCCATGAGTGGAAGTGCCCTATGCTCTGTAGCTTTGCTTTTTAGACGTTTCAGGACTCACCGTACACTTCTCCAGAGTGGCTGTTGGCAATTTACATCCCGCCCATCAGTGTAGCATGGCTCCCATTTCTCCATGGCCTTTCCTGCATTTCTGGTTTTGACACTTTTTTCAGCATGGCCATTTTGACCAATGGGTAGCGAGACTTCTTTGTAGCGCTGATTTGCCTTTCCAGGTTGCTTGGTTGGCCAAAAAGGGCGTATGCGTTTTTTCCTGAATATATTCAGGAAAAAACGCATACGCCCTTTTTGGCCAAGGGCATCATTGTCAACGTTTTGCCGCTTTTCATGTGCTTTAAAGGCGATTCGAATCTACCTCCTGAAATTTGTTTCCTGCAATTCTGCCTTGATTTCAAATCCTCTTCTTTGCCTTCCCTCAATATATTTGTGGACGAGAGTTATCATTTATAACTCTGCAGGTTTGTGAATTGCAGTGCCCTGAACCTCCATTTTACAACTCGCGTTTTTGGGAGATGGCCGCAAAAGCGCAGGATGGCTTCAGGCCCTGTTCTGGTTCCGGGGGGCAGGCTGAGCCTGTGGTTAATTCTTCTTCCTGATGGGAAAATAGAGTGACCTGTGCCTGTCCCAACACCAAGAGCTAGTCTCTCACTGGTTCCCCGTCTACCCGTTCATCCTCAGGACAAATTGCAACCTGTACGGAACAGGAGGTTAAAGGTGCTGATGCTCCAAGTAGGGAGATTGTTAGTAAAGCGGCTGGAATGGCGAACCCGGGCACAAGGAGAAGAGAAATTAGGTGCGTTTTAGAAACCTTTCCCCATCACATGGTGTACCATCTTTTTGTTTTCTCATGCATGTTTTCGATGTAGGAAGATGCCCTTGAACCTGGAGATTTGGGACCCATGCGATGGGTACCACGCAGTATTACTTTAAAGGGTCTGCGTTTGCTCACCCAACCTCACCAAACCTCTCAGCCCCAAGAGTGTCCACCCTTATGTCTCATCCAGCTGTGGGTCTAGAAATGGTCAATCCAGGTTGCATCACAGCCCCTGAACGCATTGTGTAAAAATTTCTCTCTCTTTCTCTGTCTTTGTTTCATGGGTTTTTCAAAGTAATTTATTTTTATAATGGGGTTTAGCTGCTTTTCACTGCTGTGTTTATGCCACTTTACATCCACTTGACACACTAACAGAGAGATATCAATACATAGGTTTTAAGATTATTACTAGTCAGATATATTCTTGTGCGGTGAATAGGGCGTGTTGAGTCCAGTTCTCTGAGCAAGGAGTAGGTCTTGTCTATTACATATTGGTTTTATGGAACGGTATCTGAGCTAATTTGAAACCCTTGTTTTATGTATCACCCCACCTCACCTTTCCCGTTAAGCAGCCATAGTGTGTTTTCTGCATGTGTGACTCTGTTCTGTTTTGTAATTCAGTTCAAGTGTAACGGTTTTTACATTCCCTCTATAAGTGATACCTTATGAGAAGTTTCCTTTTCTGTGTGACTTATTTCACTTAGAATCGTCGTACCTAAATCCACTCATCATGCTGCTATTAGCCTTATGACATTGATTTCATGGCTGAGTGATATTCCATTGTACATAAGGACCACAACTTCTTTATCCATTTTTCTCCCTCCTGGGATATTGAAGGTGGAATGAAGTGGAGGTCCTTGTCAACAGAGCAGCCCTAAACTTTGGGGTGCTTGTGTCTTGCTGATTTTTCATTTTCCCAATTTATACCCCCATGAGTGGAAGTGCCCTATGCTCTCTAAGCTGTGTTTCTTAGATGTTTCAGGACACACCGTACACTTCTCCAGAGTGGCTGTTGGCAATTTACATCCCGCCCATCAGTGTAGCAAGGCTCCCATTTCTCCATGGCCTGTCCTGCATTTCTGGTTTTGAGACTTTTTTCAGCATGGCCCTTTTGACCGATGGGTAGCGAGTCTTCTTTGTAGCCCTGATTTGCCTTTCCAGGTTGCTTGGTTGGCCAAAAAGGGCGTATGCATTTTTTCCTGAATATATTCAGGAAAAAACGCATACGCCCTTTTTGGCCAAGGGCATCATTGTCAACGTTTTGCCGCTTTTCATGTGCTTTAAAGGCGATTCGAATCTACCTCCTGAAATCTGTTTCCTGCAATTCTGCCTTGATTTCAAGTCCTCTTCTTTGCCTTCCCTTAATATATTTGTGGACGAAAGTTATCATTTATAACTCTGCAGGTTTGTGAATTGCAGTGCCCTGAAGCTCCATTTTACAACTCGCTTTTTTGGGAGCTGGCCACAAAAGCGCAGGATGGCTTCAGTCCCTGTTCTGGTTCCGGGGGGGAGGATGAGCCTGTGGTTAATTCTTCTTCCTGATGGGAAAATAGAGTGACCTGTGCCTGTCCCAACACCAAGAGCTAGTCTCTCACTGGTTCCCCGTCTACCCGTTCATCCTCAGGACAAATTGCAACCTGTACGGAACAGGAGGTTAAAGGTGCTGATGCTCCAAGTAGGGAGATTGTTAGTAAAGCGGCTGGAATGGCGATCCCGGGCACAAGGAGAAGAGAAATGAGGTGCGTTTTAGAAACCTTTCCTCATCACATGGTGTACCATCTTTTTGTTTTCTCATGCATGTTTTCGATGTAGGAAGATGCCCTTGAACCTGGAGATTTGGGACCCATGCGATGGGTACCACGCAGTATTACTTTAAAGGGTCTGCGTTTGCTCACCCAACCTCACCAAACCTCTCAGCCCCAAGAGTGTCCACCCTTATGTCTCATCCAGCTGTGGGTCTAGATATGGTCAATCCAGGTTGCATCACAGCCCCTGAACGCATTGTGTAAGAATTTCGCTCTCTTTCACTGTCTTTGTTTCATGGGTTTTTCAAAGTAATTTATTTTTATAATGGGGTTTAGCTGCTTTTCACTGCTGTGTTTATGCCGCTTTACACCCACTTGACACACTAACAGAGAGATATCAATACATAGGTTTTAAGATTATTACTAGTCAGATATATTCTTGTGCGGTGAATAGGGCGTGTTGAGTCCAGTTCTCTGAGCAAGGAGTAGTTCTTGTCTATTACATATTGGTTTTATGGAACGGTATCTGAGCTAATTTGAAACCCTTGTTTTATGTATCACCCCACCTCACCTTTCCCGTTAAGCAGCCATAGTGTGTTTTCTGCATGTGTGACTCCGTTCTGTTTTGTAATTCAGTTCAAGTGTAACGGTTTTTACATTCCCTCTATAAGTGATACATTATGAGAAGTGTCCTTTTCTGTGTGACTTATTTCACTTAGAATCGTCGTACCTAAATCCACTCATCATGCTGCTACTAGCCTTATGACATTGATTTCATGGCTGAGTGATATTCCATTGTATATAAGGACCACAACTTCTTTATCCATTTTTCTCTTTCCTGGGATATTGAAGGTGGAATGAAGTGGAGGTCCTTGTTAAGAGAGCAGCCCTAAACTTTGGGGTGCTTGTCTCTTGCTGATTTTTAATTTTCCCAATGTATACCCCCATGAGTGGAAGTGCCCTATGCTCTCTAAGCTTTGCTTTTTAGACGTTTCAGGACTCACCGTACACTTCTCCAGAGTGGCTGTTGGCAATTTACATCCCGCCCATCAGTGTAGCATGGCTCCCATTTCTCCATGGCCTTTCCTGCATTTCTGGTTTTGACACTTTTTTCAGCATGGCCATTTTGACCAATGGGTAGCGAGACTTCTTTGTAGCGCTGATTTGCCTTTCCAGGTTGCTTGGTTGGCCAAAAAGGGCGTATGCGTTTTTTCCTGAATATATTCAGGAAAAAACGCTTACGCTCTTTTTGGCCAAGGGCATCATTGTCAACGTTTTGCCGCTTTTCATGTGCTTTAAAGGCGATTCGAATCTACCTCCTGAAATTTGTTTCCTGCAATTCTGCCTTGATTTCAAATCCTCTTCTTTGCCTTCCCTCAATATATTTGTGGACGAGAGTTATCATTTATAACTCTGCAGGTTTGTGAATTGCAGTGCCCTGAAGCTCCATTTTACAACTCGCGTTTTTGGGAGATGGCCGCAAAACCGCAGGATGGCTTCAGGCTCTGTTCTGGTTCCGGGGGGCAGGCTGAGCCTGTTGTTAATTCTTCTTCCTGATGGGAAAATAGAGTGACCTGTGCCTGTCCCTACACCAAGAGTTAGTCTCTCTTTGGTTCCACGTCTTCCCGTTCATCCTCAGGACAAATTGCAACCTGTACGGAACAGGAGGTTAAAGGTGCTGATGCTCCAAGTAGGGAGATTGCTAGTAAAGTGGCTGGAATGGCGAACCCGAGCACAAGGAGATGAGAAATGAGGTGCGTTTTAGAAACCTTTCCCCATTACACGGTGTACCATCTTCTGGGTTTCTCATGCATGTTTTCGATGTAGGAAGATGCCCTTGAACCTGGAGATTTGGGACCCATGCGATGGGTACCACGCAGTATTACTTTAAAGGGTCTGCATTTGCTCACCCAACCTCACCAAACCTCTCAGCCCCAAGAGTGTCCACCCTTATGTCTCATCCAGCTGTGGGTCTAGATATGGTCAATCCAGGTTGCATCACAGCCCCTGAACGCATTGTGTAAGAATTTCGCTCTCTTTCACTGTCTTTGTTTCATGGGTTTTTCAAAGTAATTTATTTTTATAATGGGGTTTAGCTGCTTTTCACTGCTGTGTTTATGCCGCTTTACACCCACTTGACACACTAACAGAGAGATATCAATACCTAGGTTTTAAGATTATTACTAGTCAGATATATTCTTGTGCGGTGAATAGGGCGTGTTGAGTCCAGTTCTCTGAGCAAGGAGTAGGTCTTATCTATTACATATTGGTTTTATGGAACGGTATCTGAGCTAATTTGAAACCCTTGTTTTATGTATCACCCCACCTCACCTTTCCCGTTAAGCAGCCATAGTGTGTTTTCTGCATGTGTGACTCTGTTCTGTTTTGTAATTCAGTTCACGTGTAACGGTTTTTACATTCCCTCTATAAGTGATACATTATGAGAAGTGTCCTTTTCTGTGTGACTTATTTCACTTAGAATCGTCGTACCTAAATCCACTCATCATGCTGCTACTAGCCTTATGACATTGATTTCATGGCTGAGTGATATTCCATTGTATATAAGGACCACAACTTCTTTATCCATTTTTCTCTTTCCTGGGATATTGAAGGTGGAATGAAGTGGAGGTCCTTGTCAAGAGAGCAGCCCTAAACTTTGGGGTTCTTGTCTCTTGCTGATTTTTAATTTTCCCAATGTATACCCCCATGAGTGGAAGTGCCCTATGCTCTGTAGCTTTGCTTTTTAGACGTTTCAGGACTCACCGTACACTTCTCCAGAGTGGCTGTTGGCAATTTACATCCCGCCCATCAGTGTAGCATGGCTCCCATTTCTCCATGGCCTTTCCTGCATTTCTGGCTTTGACACTTTTTTCAGCATGGCTATTTTGACCAATGGGTAGCGAGACTTCTTTGTAGCGCTGATTTGCCTTTCCAGGTTGCTTGGTTGGCCAAAAAGGGCGTATGCGTTTTTTCCTGAATATATTCAGGAAAAAACGCATACGCCCTTTTTGGCCAAGGGCATCATTGTCAACGTTTTGCCGCTTTTCATGTGCTTTAAAGGCGATTCGAATCTACCTCCTGAAATCTGTTTCCTGCAATTCTGCCTTGATTTCAAATCCTCTTCTTTGCCTTCCCTCAATATATTTGTGGACGAGAGTTATCATTTATAACTCTGCAGGTTTGTGAATTGCAGTGCCCTGAACCTCCATTTTACAACTCGCCTTTTTGGGAGATGGCCGCAAAAGCGCAGGATGGCTTCAGGCCCTGTTCTGGTTCCGGGGGGCAGGATGAACCTGTGGTTAATTCTTCTTCCTGATGGGAAAATAGAGTGACCTGTGCCTGTCCCAACACCAAGAGCTAGTCTCTCACTGGTTCCCGGTCTACTCTTTCATCCTCAGGACAAATTGCAACCTGTACGGAACAGGAGGTTAAAGATGCTGATGCTCCAAGTAGGGAGATTGCTAGTAAAGCGGCTGTTATGGCGAACCCGGGCACAAGGAGATGAGAAATGAGGTACGTTTTAGAAACCTTTCCCCATCACACGGTGTACCATCTTCTGGGTTTCTCATGCATGTTTTCAATGTAGGAAGATGCCCTTGAACCTGGAGATTTGGGACCCATGCGATGGGTACCACACAGTATTACTTTAAAGGGTCTGCGTTTGCTCACCCAGCCTCACCAAACCTCTCAGCCCCAAGAGTGTCCACCCTTATGTCTCATCCAGCTGTGGGTCTAGATATGGTCAATCCAGGTTGCATCACAGCCCCTGAACGCATTGTGTAAGAATTTCTCTCTCTTTCACTGTCTTTGTTTCATGGGTTTTTCAAAGTAATTTATTTTTATAATGGGGTTTAGCTGCTTTTCACTGCTGTGTTTATGCCGCTTTACACCCACTTGACACACTAACAGAGAGATATCAATACCTAGGTTTTAAGATTATTACTAGTCAGATATATTCTTGTGCGGTGAATAGGGCGTGTTGAGTCCAGTTCTCTGAGCAAGGAGTAGGTCTTATCTATTACATATTGGTTTTATGGAACGGTATCTGAGCTAATTTGAAACCCTTGTTTTATGTATCACCCCACCTCACCTTTCCCGTTAAGCAGCCATAGTGTGTTTTCTGCATGTGTGACTCTGTTCTGTTTTGTAATTCAGTTCAAGTGTAACGGTTTTTACATTCCCTCTATAAGTGATACATTATGAGAAGTGTCCTTTTCTGTGTGACTTATTTCACTTAGAATCGTCGTACCTAAATCCACTCATCATGCTGCTACTAGCCTTATGACATTGATTTCATGGTTGAGTGATATTCCATTGTATATAAGGACCACAACTTCTTTATCCATTTTTCTCTTTCCTGGGATATTGAAGGTGGAATGAAGTGGAGGTCCTTGTCAAGAGAGCAGCCCTAAACTTTGGGGTGCTTGTCTCTTGCTGATTTTTAGTTTTCCCAATGTATACCCCCATGAGTGGAAGTGCCCTATGCTCTGTAGCTTTGCTTTTTAGACGTTTCAGGACTCACCGTACACTTCTCCAGAGTGGCTGTTGGCAATTTACATCCCGCCCATCAGTGTAGCATGGCTCCCATTTCTCCATGGCCTTTCCTGCATTTCTGGTTTTGACACTTTTTTCAGCATGGCCATTTTGACCAATGGGTAGCGAGACTTCTTTGTAGCGCTGATTTGCCTTTCCAGGTTGCTTGGTTGGCCAAAAAGGGCGTATGCGTTTTTTCCTGAATATATTCAGGAAAAAACGCATACGCCCTTTTTGGCCAAGGGCATCATTGTCAACGTTTTGCCGCTTTTCATGTGCTTTAAAGGCGATTCGAATCTACCTCCTGAAATCTGTTTCCTGCAATTCTGCCTTGATTTCAAATCCTCTTCTTTGCCTTCCCTCAATATATTTGTGGACGAGAGTTATCATTTATAACTCTGCAGGTTTGTGAATTGCAGTGCCGTGAACCTCCATTTTACAACTCACCTTTTTGGGAGATGGCCGCAAAAGCGCAGGATGGCTTCAGGCCCTGTTCTGGTTCCGGGGGGCAGGATGAGCCTGTGGTTAATTCTTCTTCCTGATGGGAAAATAGAGTGACCTCTGCATGTCCCAACACCAAGAGCTAGTCTCTCATTGGTTCCATGTCTTCTCGTTCATCCTCAGGACAAATTGCAACCTGTACGGAACAGGAGGTTAAAGATGCTGATGCTCCAAGTAGGGAGATTGCTAGTAAAGCGGCTGTTATGGCGAACCCGGGCACAAGGAGATGAGAAATGAGGTACGTTTTAGAAACCTTTCCCCATCACACGGTGTACCATCTTCTGGGTTTCTCATGCATGTTTTCAATGTAGGAAGATGCCCTTGAACCTGGAGATTTGGGACCCATGCGATGGGTACCACGCAGTATTACTTTAAAGGGTCTGCGTTTGCTCACCCAACCTCACCAAACCTCTCACCCCCAAGAGTGTCCACCTTTATGTCTCATCCAGCTGTGGGTCTAGATATGGTCAATCCAGGTTGCATCACAGCCCCTGAACGCATTGTGTAAGAATTTCTCTCTCTTTCACTGTCTTTGTTTCATGGGTTTTTCAAAGTAATTTATTTTTATAATGGGGTTTAGCTGCTTTTCACTGCTGTGTTTATGCTGCTTTACACCCACTTGACACACTAACAGAGAGATACCAATACATAGGTTTTAAGATTATTACTAGTTAGATATATTCTTGTGTGGTGAATAGGGCGTGTTGAGTCCAGTTCTCTGAGCAAGGAGTAGGTCTTGTCTATTACATATTGGTTTTATGGAACGGTATCTGAGCTAATTTGATACCCTTGTTTTATGTATCACCCCACCTCACCTTTCCCGTTAAGCAGCCATAGTGTGTTTTCTGCATGTGTGACTCTGTTCTGTTTTGTAATTCAGTTCAAGTGTAACGGTTTTTACATTCCCTCTATAAGTGATACATTATGAGAAGTGTCCTTTTCTGTGTGACTTATTTCACTTAGAATCGTCGTACCTAAATCCACTCATCATGCTGCTACTAGCCTTATGACATTGATTTCATGGCTGAGTGATATTCCATTGTATATAAGGACCACAACTTCTTTATCCATTTTTCTCTTTCCTGGGATATTGAAGGTGGAATGAAGTGGAGGTCCTTGTCAAGAGAGCAGCCCTAAACTTTGGGGTGCTTGTGTCTTGAGGATTTTAATTTTCCCAATGTATACCCCCATGAGTGGAAGTGCCCTATGCTCTCTAAGCTTTGCTTTTTAGAAGTTTCAGGACTCACCGTACACTTCTCCAGAGTGGCTGTTGGCAATTTACATCCCGCCCATCAGTGTAGCATGGCTCCCATTTCTCCATGGCCTTTCCTGCATTTCTGGTTTTGACACTTTTTTCAGCATGGCCATTTTGACCAATGGGTAGCGAAACTTCTTTGTAGCGCTGATTTGCCTTTCCAGGTTGCTTGGTTGGCCAAAAAGGGCGTATGCGTTTTTTCCTGAATATATTCAGGAAAAAACGCATACGCCCTTTTTGGCCAAGGGCATCATTGTCAACGTTTTGCCGCTTTTCATGTGCTTTAAAGGCGATTCCAATCTACCTCCTGAAATTTGTTTCCTGCAATTCTGCCTTGATTTCAAATCCTCTTCTTTGCCTTCCCTCAATATATTTGTGGACGAGAGTTATCATTTATAACTCTGCAGGTTTGTGAATTGCAGTGCCCTGAACCTCCATTTTACAACTCGCGTTTTTGGGAGATGGCCGCAAAAGCGCAGGATGGCTTCAGGCCCTGTTCTGGTTCCGGGGGGCAGGCTGAGCCTGTGGTTAATTCTTCTTCCTGATGGGAAAATAGAGTGACCTGTGCCTGTCCCAACACCAAGAGCTAGTCTCTCACTGGTTCCCCGTCTACCCGTTCATCCTCAGGACAAATTGCAACCTGTACGGAACAGGAGGTTAAAGGTGCTGATGCTCCAAGTAGGGAGATTGCTAGTAAAGCGGCTGGAATGGCGAACCCGGGCACAAGGAGATGAGAAATGAGGTGCGTTTTAGAAACCTTTTCCCATCATACGGTGTACCATCTTCTGGGTTTCTCATGCATGTTTTCGATGTAGGAAGATGCCCTTGAACCTGGAGATTTGGGACCCATGCGATGGGTACCACGCAGTATTACTTTAAAGGGTCTGCGTTTGCTCACCCAACCTCACCAAACCTCTCAGCCCCAAGAGTGTCCACCCTTATGTCTCATCCAGCTGTGGGTCTAGATATGGTCAATCCAGGTTGCATCACAGCCCCTGAACGCATTGTGTAAGAATTTCGCTCTCTTTCACTGTCTTTGTTTCATGGGTTTGTCAAACTAATTTATTTTTTTAATGGGGTTTAGCTGCTTTTCACGGCTGTGTTTATGCCGCTTTACACCCACTTGACACACTAACAGAGAGATATCAATACATAGGTTTTAAGATTATTACTAGTCAGATATATTCTTGTGCGGTGAATAGGGCGTGTTGAGTCCAGTTCTCTGAGCAAGGAGTACGTCTTGTCTATTACATATTGGGTTTATGGAACGGTATCTGATCTAATTTGAAACCCTTGTTTTATGTATCACCCCACCTCACCTTTCCCGTTAAGCAGCCATAGTGTGTTTTCTGCATGTGTGACTCTGTTCTGTTTTGTAATTCAGTTCAAGTGTAACGGTTTTTACATTCCCTCTATAAGTGATACTTTATGAGAAGTGTCCTTTTCTGTGTGACTTATTTCACTTAGAATCGTCGTACCTAAATCCACTCATCATGCTGCTATTAGCCTTATGACATTGATTTCATGGCTGAGTGATATTCCATTGTACATAAGGACCACAACTTCTTTATCCATTTTTCTCCCTCCTGGGATATTGAAGGTGGAATGAAGTGGAGGTCCTTGTCAACAGAGCAGCCCTAAACTTTGGGGTGCTTGTGTCTTGCTGATTTTTCATTTTCCCAATTTATACCCCCATGAGTGGAAGTGCCCTATGCTCTCTAAGCTGTGTTTCTTAGATGTTTCAGGACACACCGTACACTTCTCCAGAGTGGCTGTTGGCAATTTACATCCCGCCCATCAGTGTAGCAAGGCTCCCATTTCTCCATGGCCTGTCCTGCATTTCTGGTTTTGAGACTTTTTTCAGCATGGCCCTTTTGACCGATGGGTAGCGAGTCTTCTTTGTAGCCCTGATTTGCCTTTCCAGGTTGCTTGGTTGGCCAAAAAGGGCGTATGCATTTTTTCCTGAATATATTCAGGAAAAAACGCATACGCCCTTTTTGGCCAAGGGCGTCATTGTCAACGTTTTGCCACTTTTCATGTGCTTTAAAGGCGATTCGAATCTACCTCCTGAAATCTGTTTCCTGCAATTCTGCCTTGATTTCAAGTCCTGTTCTTTGCCTTCCCTTAATATATTTGTGGACGAAAGTTATCATTTATAACTCTGCAGGTTTGTGAATTGCAGTGCCCTGAAGCTCCATTTTACAACTCGCTTTTTTGGGAGCTGGCCACAAAAGCGCAGGATGGCTTCAGTCCCTGTTCTGGTTCCGGGGGGGAGGATGAGCCTGTGGTTAATTCTTCTTCCTGATGGGAAAATAGAGTGACCTGTGCCTGTCCCAACACCAAGAGCTAGTCTCTCACTGGTTCCCCGTCTACCCGTTCATCCTCAGGACAAATTGCAACCTGTACGGAACAGGAGGTTAAAGGCGCTGATGCTCCAAGTAGGGAGATTGTTAGTAAAGCGGCTGGAATGGCGATCCCGGGCACAAGGAGAAGAGAAATGAGGTGCGTTTTAGAAACCTTTCCCCATCACATGGTGTACCATCTTTTTGTTTTCTCATGCATGTTTTCGATGTAGGAAGATGCCCTTGAACCTGGAGATTTGGGACCCATGCGATGGGTACCACGCAGTATTACTTTAAAGGGTCTGCGTTTGCTCACCCAACCTCACCAAACCTCTCAGCCCCAAGAGTGTCCACCCTTATGTCTCATCCAGCTGTGGGTCTAGATATGGTCAATCCAGGTTGCATCACAGCCCCTGAACGCATTGTGTAAGAATTTCGCTCTCTTTCACTGTCTTTGTTTCATGGGTTTGTAAAACTAATTTATTTTTTTAATGGGGTTTAGCTGCTTTTCACTGCTGTGTTTATGCCGCTTTACACCCACTTGACACACTAACAGAGAGATATCAATACATAGGTTTTAAGATTATTACTAGTCAGATATATTCTTGTGCGGTGAATAGGGCGTGTTGAGTCCAGTTCTCTGAGCAAGGAGTACGTCTTGTCTATTACATATTGGGTTTATGGAACGGTATCTGATCTAATTTGAAACCCTTGTTTTATGTATCACCCCACCTCACCTTTCCCGTTAAGCAGCCATAGTGTGTTTTCTGCATGTGTGACTCTGTTCTGTTTTGTAATTCAGTTCAAGTGTAACGGTTTTTACATTCCCTCTATAAGTGATACCTTATGAGAAGTGTCCTTTTCTGTGTGACTTATTTCACTTAGAATCGTCGTACCTAAATCCACTCATCATGCTGCTACTAGCCTTATGACATTGATTTCATGGCTGAGTGATATTGCATTGTACATAAGGACCACAACTTCTTTATCCATTTTTCTCTTTCCTGGGATATTGAAGGTGGAATGAAGTGGAGGTCCTTGTCAACAGAGCAGCCCTAAACTTTGGGGTGCTTGTGTCTTGCTGATTTTTCATTTTCCCAATTTATACCCCCATGAGTGGAAGTGCCCTATGCTCTCTAAGCTGTGTTTTTTAGATGTTTCAGGACACACCGTACACTTCTCCAGAGTGGCTGTTGGCAATTTACATCCCGCCCATCAGTGTAGCAAGGCTCCCATTTCTCCATGGCCTGTCCTGCATTTCTGGTTTTGAGACTTTTTTCAGTATGGCCCTTTTGACCGATGGGTAGCGAGTCTTCTTTGTACCGCTGATTTGCCTTTCCAGGTTGCTTGGTTGGCCAAAAAGGGCGTATGCGTTTTTTCCTGAATATATTCAGGAAAAAACGCATACGCCCTTTTTGGCCAAGGGCATCATTGTCAACGTTTTGCCGCTTTTCATGTGCTTTAAAGGCGATTCCAATCTACCTCCTGAAATCTGTTTCCTGCAATTCTGCCTTGATTTCAAATCCTCTTCTTTGCCTTCCCTCAATATATTTGTGGACGAGAGTTATCATTTATAACTCTGCAGTTTTGTGAATTGCAGTGCCCTGAACCTCCATTTTACAACTCGCTTTTTTGGGAGCTGGCCGCAAAAGCGCAGGATGGCTTCAGGCCCTGTTCTGGTTCCGGGGGGCAGGCTGAGCCTGTGGTTAATTCTTCTTCCTGATGGGAAAATAGAGTGACCTGTGCCTGTCCCGACACCAAGAGCTAGTCTCTCGTTGGTTCCCCGTCTTCCCGTTCATCCTCAGGACAAATTGCAACCTGTACGGAACAGGAGGTTAAAGGTGCTGATGCTCCAAGTAGGGAGATTGCTAGTAAAGCGGCTGGAATGGCGAACCCGGGCACAAGGAGATGAGAAATGAGGTGCGTTTTAGAAACCTTTTCCCATCATACGGTGTACCATCTTCTGGGTTTCTCATGCATGTTTTCGATGTAGGAAGATGCCCTTGAACCTGGAGATTTGGGACCCATGCGATGGGTACCACGCAGTATTACTTTAAAGGGTCTGCGTTTGCTCACCCAACCTCACCAAACCTCTCAGCCCCAAGAGTGTCCACCCTTATGTCTCATCCAGCTGTGGGTCTAGATATGGTCAATCCAGGTTGCATCACAGCCCCTGAACGCATTGTGTAAGAATTTCGCTCTCTTTCACTGTCTTTGTTTCATGGGTTTGTCAAACTAATTTATTTTTTTAATGGGGTTTAGCTGCTTTTCACGGCTGTGTTTATGCCGCTTTACACCCACTTGACACACTAACAGAGAGATATCAATACATAGGTTTTAAGATTATTACTAGTCAGATATATTCTTGTGCGGTGAATAGGGCGTGTTGAGTCCAGTTCTCTGAGCAAGGAGTACGTCTTGTCTATTACATATTGGTTTTATGGAACGGTATCTGATCTAATTTGAAACCCTTGTTTTATGTATCACCCCACCTCACCTTTCCCGTTAAGCAGCCATAGTGTGTTTTCTGCATGTGTGACTCTGTTCTGTTTTGTAATTCAGTTCAAGTGTAACGTTTTTACATTCCCTCTATAAGTGATACCTTATGAGAAGTGTCCTTTTCTGTGTGACTTATTTCACTTAGAATCGTCGTACCTAAATCCACTCATCATGCTGCTACTAGCCTTATGACATTGATTTCATGGCAGAGTGATATTGCATTGTACATAAGGACCACAACTTCTTTATCCATTTTTCTCTTTCCTGGGATATTGAAGGTGGAATGAAGTGGAGGTCCTTGTCAACAGAGCAGCCCTAAACTTTGGGGTGCTTGTGTCTTGCTGATTTTTCATTTTCCCAATTTATACCCCCATGAGTGGAAGTGCCCTATGCTCTCTAAGCTGTGTTTTTTAGATGTTTCAGGACACACCGTACACTTCTCCAGAGTGGCTGTTGGCAATTTACATCCCGCCCATCAGTGTAGCAAGGCTCCCATTTCTCCATGGCCTGTCCTGCATTTCTGGTTTTGAGACTTTTTTCAGTATGGCCCTTTTGACCGATGGGTAGCGAGTCTTCTTTGTACCGCTGATTTGCCTTTCCAGGTTGCTTGGTTGGCCAAAAAGGGCGTATGCGTTTTTTCCTGAATATATTCAGGAAAAAACGCATACGCCCTTTTTGGCCAAGGGCATCATTGTCAACGTTTTGCCGCTTTTCATGTGCTTTAAAGGCGATTTGAATCTACCTCCTGAAATCTGTTTCCTGCAATTCTGCCTTGATTTCAAATCCTCTTCTTTGCCTTCCCTCAATATATTTGTGGACGAGAGTTATCATTTATAACTCTGCAGGTTTGTGAATTGCAGTGCCCTGAACCTCCATTTTACAACTCGCTTTTTTGGGAGCTGGCCGCAAAAGCGCAGGATGGCTTCAGGCCCTGTTCTGGTTCCGGGGGGCAGGCTGAGCCTGTGGTTAATTCTTCTTCCTCATGGGAAAATAGAGTGACCTGTGCCTGTCCCGACACCAAGAGCTAGTCTCTCGTTGGTTACCCGTCTTCCCGTTCATCCTCAGGACAAATTGCAACCTGTACGGAACAGGAGGTTAAAGGTGCTGATGCTCCAAGTAGGGAGATTGCTAGTAAAGCGGCTGGAATGGCGAACCCGGGCACAAGGAGATGAGAAATGAGGTGCGTTTTAGAAACCTTTTCCCATCATACGGTGTACCATCTTCTGGGTTTCTCATGCATGTTTTCGATGTAGGAAGATGCCCTTGAACCTGGAGATTTGGGACCCATGCGATGGGTACCACGCAGTATTACTTTAAAGGGTCTGCGTTTGCTCACCCAACCTCACCAAACCTCTCAGCCCCAAGAGTGTCCACCCTTATGTCTCATCCAGCTGTGGGTCTAGATATGGTCAATCCAGGTTGCATCACAGCCCCTGAACTCATTGTGTAAGAATTTCTATCTCTTTCACTGTCGTTGTTTCATGGGTTTTTCAAAGTAATTTATTTTCATAATGGGGTTTAGCTGCTTTTCACGGCTGTGTTTATGCCGCTTTACACCCACTTGACACACTAACAGAGAGATATCAATACATAGGTTTTAAGATTATTACTAGTCAGATATATTCTTGTGCGGTGAATAGGGCGTGTTGAGTCCAGTTCTCTGAGCAAGGAGTAGGTCTTGTCTACTACATATTGGGTTTATGGAATGGTATCTGAGCTAATTTGATACCCTTGTTTTATGTATCACCCCACCTCACCTTTCCCGTTAAGCAGCCATAGTGTGTTTTCTGCATGTGTGACTCTGTTCTGTTTTGTAATTCAGTTCAAGTGTAACGGTTTTTACATTCCCTCTAAAAGTGATACCTTATGAGAAGTGTCCTTTTCTGTGTGACTTATTTCACTTAGAATCGTCGTACCTAAATCCACTCATCATGCTGCTACTAACCTTATGACATTGATTTCATGGTTGAGTGATATTCCATTGTACATAAGGACCTCAACTTCTTTATCCATTTTTCTCTTTCGTTGGACATTTAAGGTGGAATGAAGTGGAGGTCCTTGTCAACAGAGCAGCCCTAAACTTCGGGGTGCTTGTGTCTTGCTGATTTTTACTTTTCCAAATTTATACCCCCATGAGTGGAAGTGCCCTATGCTCTCTAAGCTGTGTTTTTCAGATGTTTCAGGATGCACCGTACACTTCTCCAGAGTGGCTGTTGGCAATTTACATCCCGCCCATCAGTGTAGCAAGCTCCCATTTCTCCATGGCCTGTCCTGCATTTCTGGTTTTGACACTTTTTTCAGCATGGCCCTTTTGACCGATGGGAAGCGAGACTTCTCTGTAGCGCTGATTTGCCTTTCCAGGTTGCTTGGTTGGCCAAAAAGGGCGTATGCGTTTTTTCCTGAATATATTCAGGAAAAAACGCATACGCCCTTTTTGGCCAAGGGCATCATTGTCAACGTTTTGCCGCTTTTCATGTGCTTTAAAGGCGATTCGTATCTACCTCCTGAAATCTGTTTCGTGCAATTCTGCCTTGATTTCAAATCCTCTTCTTTGCCTTCCCTCAATATACTTGTGGACGAGAGTTATCATTTATAACTCTGCAGGTTTGTGAATTGCAGTGCCCTGAACCTCCATTTTACAACTCGCTTTTTTGGGAGCTGGCCGCAAAAGCGCAGGATGGCTTCAGGCCCTGTTCTGGTTCCGGGGGGCAGGCTGAGCCTGTGGTTAATTCTTCTTCCTCATGGGAAAATAGAGTGACCTGTGCCTGTCCCGACACCAAGAGCTTGTCTCTCGTTGGTTCCCCGTCTTCCCGTAAATCCTCAGGACAAATTGCAACCTGTACAAAACAGGAGGTTAAAGGTGCTGATGCTCCAAGTAGGGAGATTGCTAGTAAAGCGGCTGGAATGGCGAACCCGGGCACAAGGAGATGAGAAATGAGGTGCGTTTTAGAAACCTTTCCCTATCACACGGTGTACCATCTTCTGGGTTTCTCATGCATGTTTTCGATGTAGGAAGATGCCCTTGAACCTGGAGATTTGGGAACCATGCGATGGGTACCACGCAGTATTATTTTAAAGGGTCTGCGTTTGCTCACCCAACCTCACCAAACCTCTCAGCCCCAAGAGTGTCCACCCTTATGTCTCATCCAGCTGTGGGTCTAGATATGGTCAATCCAGGTTGCATCACAGCCCCTGAACTCATAGTGTAAGAATTTCTATCTCTTTCACTGTCGTTGTTTCATGGGTTTTTCAAAGTAATTTATTTTCATAATGGGGTTTAGCTGCTTTTCACGGCTGTGTTCATGCCGCTTTACACCCACTTGACACACTAACAGAGAGATATCAATACATAGGTTTTAAGATTATTACTAGTCAGGTATATTCTTGTGTGGTGAATAGGGCGTGTTGAGTCCAGTTCTCTGAGCAAGGAGTAGGTCTTGTCTACTACATATTGGGTTTATGGAACGGTATCTGAGCTAATTTGATACCCTTGTTTTATGTATCACCCCACCTCACCTTTCCCGTTAAGCAGCCATAGTCTGTTTTCTGCATGTGTGACTCTGTTCTGTTTTGTAATTCAGTTCAAGTGTAACGGTTTTTACATTCCCTCTAAAAGTGATACCTTATGAGAAGTGTCCTTTTCTGTGTGACTTATTTCACTTAGAATCGTCGTACCTAAATCCACTCATCATGCTGCTACTAACCTTATGACATTGATTTCATGGCTGAGTGATATTCCATTGTACATAAGGACCACAACTTCTTTATCCATTTTTCTCTTTCCTGGGATATTGAAGGTGGAATGAAGTGGAGGTCCTTGTCAACAGAGCAGCCCTAAACTTTGGGGTGCTTGTTTCTTGCTGATTTTTCATTTTCCCAATTTATACCCCCATGAGTGGAAGTGCCCTATGCTCTCTAAGCTGTGTTTTTCAGATGTTTCAGGACACACCGTACACTTCTCCAGAGTGGCTGTTGGCAATTTACATCCCGCCCATCAGTGTAGCAAGGCTCTCATTTCTCCATGGCCTGTCCTGCATTTCTGGTTTTGACACTTTTTTCAGCATGGCCCTTTTGACCGATGGGAAGCGAGACTTCTTTGTAGCGCTGATTTGCCTTTCCAGGTTGCTTGGTTGGCCAAAAAGGGCGTATGCGTTTTTTCCTGAATATATTCAGGAAAAAACGCATACGCCCTTTTTGGCCAAGGGCATCATTGTCACCGTTTTGCTGCTTTTCATGTGCTTTAAAGGCGATTTGAATCTACCTCCTGAAATCTGTTTCCTGCAATTCTGCCTTGATTTCAAATCCTCTTCTTTGCCTTCCCTCAATATATTTGTGGACGAGAGTTATCATTTATAACTCTGCAGGTTTGTGAATTGCAGTGCCCTGAACCTCCATTTTACAACTCGCTTTTTTGGGAGCTGGCCGCAAAAGCGCAGGATGGCTTCAGGCCCTGTTCTGGTTCCGGGGGGCAGGCTGAGCCTGTGGTTAATTCTTCTTCCTGATGGGAAAATAGAGTGACCTGTGCCTGTCCCGACACCAAGAGCTAGTCTCTCGTTGGTTCCCCGTCTTCCCGTTCATCCTCAGGACAAATTGCAACCTGTACGGAACAGGAGGTTAAAGGTGCTGATGCTCCAAGTAGGGAGATTGCTAGTAAAGCGGCTGGAATGGCGAACCCGGGCACCAGGAGATGAGAAATGAGGTGCGTTTTAGAAACCTTTTCCCATCATACGGTGTACCATCTTCTGGGTTTCTCATGCATGTTTTGGATGTAGGAAGATGCCCTTGAACCTGGAGATTTGGGACCCATGCGAAGGGTACCAGTCAGTATTACTTTAAAGGGTCTGCGTTTGCTCACCCAACCTCACCAAACCTCTCAGCCCCAAGAGTGTCCACCCTTATGTCTCATCCAGCTGTGGGTCTAGATATGGTCAATCCAGGTTGCATCACAGCCCCTGAACTCATTGTGTAAGAATTTCTATCTCTTTCACTGTCGTTGTTTCATGGGTTTTTCAAAGTAATTTATTTTCATAATGGGGTTTAGCTGCTTTTCACGGCTGTGTTTATGCCGCTTTACACCCACTTGACACACTAACAGAGAGATATCAATACATAGGTTTTAAGATTATTACTAGTCAGATATATTCTTGTGCGGTGAATAGGGCGTGTTGAGTCCAGTTCTCTGAGCAAGGAGTAGGTCTTGTCTACTACATATTGGGTTTATGGAACGGTATCTGAGCTAATTTGATACCTTTGTTTTATGTATCACCCCACCTCACCTTTCCCGTTAAGCAGCCATAGTGTGTTTTCTGCATGTGTGACTCTGTTCTGTTTTGTAATTCAGTTCAAGTGTAACGGTTTTTACATTCCCTCTAAAAGTGATACCTTATGAGAAGTGACCTTTTCTGTGTGACTTATTTCACTTAGAATCGTCGTACCTAAATCCACTCATCATGCTGCTACTAACCTTATGACATTGATTTCATGGTTGAGTGATATTCCATTGTACATAAGGACCTCAACTTCTTTATCCATTTTTCTCTTTCGTTGGACATTTAAGGTGGAATGAAGTGGAGGTCCTTGTCAACAGAGCAGCCCTAAACTTTGGGGTGCTTGTGTCTTGCTGATTTTTCATTTTCCCAATTTATACCCCCATGAGTGGAAGTGCCCTATGCTCTCTAAGCTGTGTTTTTCAGATGTTTCAGGACACACCGTACACTTCTCCAGAGTGGCTGTTGGCAGTTTACATCCCGCCGATCAGTGTAGCAAGGCTCTCATTTCTCCATGGCCTGTCCTGCATTTCTGGTTTTCACACATTTTTCAGCATAGCCCTGTTGACCGATGGGAAGCCAGACTTCTTTGTAGCGCTGATTTGCCTTTCCAGGTTGCTTGGTTGGCCAAAAAGGGCTATGAGTTTTTTCCTGAATATATTCAGGAAAAAACGCATACGCCCTTTTTGGCCAAGGGCATCATTGTCAACATTTTGCCGCTTTTCATGTGCTTTAAAGGCGATTCGAATCTACCTCCTGAAATCTGTTTCGTGCAATTCTGCCTTGATTTCAAATCCTCTTCTTTGCCTTCCCTCAATATATTTGTGGACGAGAGTTATCATTTATAACTCTGCAGGTTTGTGAATTGCAGTGCCCTGAACCTCCATTTTACAACTCGCTTTTTTGGGAGCTGGCCGCAAAAGCGCAGGATGGCTTCAGGCCCTGTTCTGGTTCCGGGGGGCAGGCTGAGCCTGTGGTTAATTCTTCTTCCTGATGGGAAAATAGAGTGACCTGTGCCTGTCCCAACACCAAGAGCTAGTCTCTCGTTGGTTCCCCGTCTTCCCGTTCATCCTCAGGACAAATTGCAACCTGTACGGAACAGGAGGTTAAAGGTGCTGATGCTCCAAGTAGGGAGATTGCTAGTAAAGCGGCTGGAATGGCGAACCCGGGCACAAGGAGATGAGAAATGAGGTGCGTTTTAGAAACCTTTCCCCATCACACGGTGTACCATCTTCTGGGTTTCTCATGCATGTTTTCGATGTAGGAAGATGCCCTTGAACCTGGAGATTTGGAACCCATGCGATGGGTACCACGCAGTATTACTTTAAAGGGTCTGCGTTTGCTCACCCAACCTCACCAAACCTCTCAGCCCCAAGAGTGTCCACCCTTATGTCTCATCCAGCTGTGGGTCTAGATATGGTCAATCCAGGTTGCATCACAGCCCCTGAACTCATTGTGTAAGAATTTCTATCTCTTTCACTGTCGTTGTTTCATGGGTTTTTCAAAGTAATTTATTTTCATAATGGGGTTTAGCTGCTTTTCACGGCTGTGTTTATGCCGCGTTACACCCACTTGACACACTAACAGAGAGATATCAATACATAGGTTTTAAGATTATTACTAGTCAGGTATATTCTTGTGCGGTGAATAGGGCGTGTTGAGTCCAGTTCTCTGAGCAAGGAGTAGGTCTTGTCTACTACATATTGGGTTTATGGACCGGTATCTGAGCTAATTTGATACCCTTGTTTTATGTAACACCCCACCTCACCTTTCCCGTTAAGCAGCCATAGTGTGTTTTCTGCATGTGTGACTCTGTTCTGTTTTGTAATTCAGTTCAAGTGTAACGCTTTTTACATTCCCTCTATCAGTGATACCTTATGAGAAGTGTCCTTTTCTGTGTGACTTATTTCACTTAGAATCGTCGTACCTAAATCCACTCATCATGCTGCTACTAACCTTATGACATTGATTTCATGGCTGAGTGATATTCCATTGTACATAAGGACCACAACTTCTTTATCCATTTTTCTCTTTCCTGGGATATTGAAGGTGGAATGAAGTGGAGGTCCTTGTCAACAGAGCAGCCCTCAACTTTGGGGTGCTTGTGTCTTGCTGATTTTTCATTTTCCCAATTTATACCCCCATGAGTGGAAGTGCCCTATGCTCTCTAAGCTGTGTTTTTCAGATGTTTCAGAACACACCGTACACTTCTCCAGAGTGGCTGTTGGCAATTTACATCCCGCCCATCAGTGTAGCAAGGCTCCCATTTCTCCATGGCCTGTCCTGCATTTCTGGTTTTGACACTTTTTTCAGTATGGCCCTTTTGACCGATGGGAAGCGAGACTTCTCTGTAGCGCTGATTTGCCTTTCCAGGTTGCTTGGTTGGCCAAAAAGGGCGTATGCGTTTTTTCCTGAATATATTCAGGAAAAAACGCATACGCCCTTTTTGGCCAAGGGCATCATTGTCAACGTTTTGCCGCTTTTCATGTGCTTTAAAGGCGATTCGAATCTACCTCCTGAAATCTGTTTCCTGCAATTCTGCCTTGATTTCAAATCCTCTTCTTTGCCTTCCCTCAATATATTTGTGGACGAGAGTTATCATTTATAACTCTGCAGGTTTGTGAATTGCAGTGCCCTGAACCTCCATTTTACAACTCGCTTTTTTGGGAGCTGGCCGCAAAAGCGCAGGATGGCTTCAGGCCCTGTTCTGGTTCCGGGGGGCAGGCTGAGCCTGTGGTTAATTCTTCTTCCTGATGGGAAAATAGAGTGACCTGTGCCTGTCCCAACACCAAGAGCTAGTCTCTCGTTGGTTCCCCGTCTTCCCGTTCATCCTCAGGACAAATGGCAACCTGTACGGAACAGGAGGTTAAAGGTGCTGATGCTCCAAGTAGGGAGATTGCTAGTAAAGCGGCTGGAATGGCGAACCCGGGCACAAGGAGATGAGAAATGAGGTGCGTTTTAGAAACCTTTCCCCATCACACGGTGTACCATCTTCTGGGTTTCTCATGCATGTTTTCGATGTAGGAAGATGCCCTTGAACCTGGAGATTTGGAACCCATGCGATGGGTACCACGCAGTATTACTTTAAAGGGTCTGCGTTTGCTCACCCAACCTCACCAAACCTCTCAGCCCCAAGAGTGTCCACCCTTATGTCTCATCCAGCTGTGGGTCTAGATATGGTCAATCCAGGTTGCATCACAGCCCCTGAACTCATTGTGTAAGAATTTCTATCTCTTTCACTGTCGTTGTTTCATGGGTTTTTCAAAGTAATTTATTTTCATAATGGGGTTTAGCTGCTTTTCACGGCTGTGTTTATGCCGCGTTACACCCACTTGACACACTAACAGAGAGATATCAATACATAGGTTTTAAGATTATTACTAGTCAGGTATATTCTTGTGCGGTGAATAGGGCGTGTTGAGTCCAGTTCTCTGAGCAAGGAGTAGGTCTTGTCTACTACATATTGGGTTTATGGAACGGTATCTGAGCTAATTTGATACCCTTGTTTTATGTAACACCCCACCTCACCTTTCCCGTTAAGCAGCCATAGTGTGTTTTCTGCATGTGTGACTCTGTTCTGTTTTGTAATTCAGTTCAAGTGTAACGCTTTTTACATTCCCTCTATCAGTGATACCTTATGAGAAGTGTCCTTTTCTGTGTGACTTATTTCACTTAGAATCGTCGTACCTAAATCCACTCATCATGCTGCTACTAACCTTATGACATTGATTTCATGGCTGAGTGATATTCCATTGTACATAAGGACCACAACTTCTTTATCCATTTTTCTCTTTCCTGGGATATTGAAGGTGGAATGAAGTGGAGGTCCTTGTCAACAGAGCAGCCCTCAACTTTGGGGTGCTTGTGTCTTGCTGATTTTTCATTTTCCCAATTTATACCCCCATGAGTGGAAGTGCCCTATGCTCTCTAAGCTGTGTTTTTCAGATGTTTCAGAACACACCGTACACTTCTCCAGAGTGGCTGTTGGCAATTTACATCCCGCCCATCAGTGTAGCAAGGCTCCCATTTCTCCATGGCCTGTCCTGCATTTCTGGTTTTGACACTTTTTTCAGTATGGCCCTTTTGACCGATGGGAAGCGAGACTTCTCTGTAGCGCTGATTTGCCTTTCCAGGTTGCTTGGTTGGCCAAAAAGGGCGTATGCGTTTTTTCCTGAATATATTCAGGAAAAAACGCATACGCCCTTTTTGGCCAAGGGCATCATTGTCAACGTTTTGCCGCTTTTCATGTGCTTTAAAGGCGATTCGAATCTACCTCCTGAAATCTGTTTCCTGCAATTCTGCCTTGATTTCAAATCCTCTTCTTTGCCTTCCCTCAATATATTTGTGGACGAGAGTTATCATTTATAACTCTGCAGGTTTGTGAATTGCAGTGCCCTGAACCTCCATTTTACAACTCGCTTTTTTGGGAGCTGGCCGCAAAAGCGCAGGATGGCTTCAGGCCCTGTTCTGGTTCCGGGGGACAGGCTGAGCCTGTGGTTAATTCTTCTTCCTGATGGGAAAATAGAGTGACCTGTGCCTGTCCCAACACCAAGAGCTAGTCTCTCGTTGGTTCCCCGTCTTCCCGTTCATCCTCAGGACAAATGGCAACCTGTACGGAACAGGAGGTTAAAGGTGCTGATGCTCCAAGTAGGGAGATTGCTAGTAAAGCGGCTGGAATGGCGAACCCGGGCACAAGGAGATGAGAAATGAGGTGCGTTTTAGAAACCTTTCCCCATCACACGGTGTACCATCTTCTGGGTTTCTCATGCATGTTTTCGATGTAGGAAGATGCCCTTGAACCTGGAGATTTGGAACCCATGCGATGGGTACCACGCAGTATTACTTTAAAGGGTCTGCGTTTGCTCACCCAACCTCACCAAATCTCTCAGCCCCAAGAGTGTCCACCCTTATGTCTCATCCAGCTGTGGGTCTAGATATGGTCAATCCAGGTTGCATCACAGCCCCTGAACTCATTGTGTAAGAATTTCTATCTCTTTCACTGTCGTTGTTTCATGGGTTTTTCAAAGTAATTTATTTTCATAATGGGGTTTAGCTGCTTTTCACGGCTGTGTTTATGCCGCTTTACACCCACTTGACACACTAACAGAGAGATATCAATACATAGGTTTTAAGATTACTACTAGTCAGATATATTCTTGTGCGGTGAATAGGGCGTGTTGAGTCCAGTTCTCTGAGCAAGGAGTAGGTCTTGTCTACTACATATTGGGTTTATGGAACGGTATCTGAGCTAATTTGATACCCTTGTTTTATGTATCACCCCACCTCACCTTTCCCGTTAAGCAGCCATAGTGTGTTTTCTGCATGTTTGACTCTGTTCTGTTTTGTAATTCAGTTCAAGTGTAACGCTTTTTACATTCCCTCTATCAGTGATACCTTATGAGAAGTGTCCTTTTCTGTGTGACTTATTTCACTGAGAATCGTCGTACCTAAATCCACTCATCATGCTGCTACTAACCTTATGACATTGATTTCATGGCTGAGTGATATTCCATTGTACATAAGGACCACAACTTCTTTATCCATTTTTCTCTTTCCTGGGATATTGAAGGTGGAATGAAGTGGAGGTCCTTGTCAACAGAGCAGCCCTCAACTTTGGGGTGCTTGTGTCTTGCTGATTTTTCATTTTCCCAATTTATACCCCCATGAGTGGAAGTGCCCTATGCTCTCTAAGCTGTGTTTTTCAGATGTTTCAGGACACACCGTACACTTCTCCAGAGTGGCTGTTGGCAATTTACATCCCGCCCATCAGTGTAGCAAGGCTCCCATTTCTCCATGGCCTGTCCTGCATTTCTGGTTTTGACACTTTTTTCAGCATGGCCCTTTTGACCGATGGGAAGCGAGACTTCTCTGTAGCGCTGATTTGCCTTTCCAGGTTGCTTGGTTGGCCAAAAAGGGCGTATGGGTTTTTTCCTGAATATATTCAGGAAAAAACGCATACGCCCTTTTTGGCCAAGGGCATCATTGTCAACGTTTTGCCGCTTTTCATGTGCTTTAAAGGCGATTCGAATCTACCTCCTGAAATCTGTTTCCTGCAATTCTGCCTTGATTTCAAATCCTCTTCTTTGCCTTCCCTCAATATATTTGTGGACGAGAGTTATCATTTATAACTCTGCAGGTTTGTGAATTGCAGTGCCCTGAACCTCCATTTTACAACTCGCTTTTTTGGGAGCTGGCCGCAAAAGCGCAGGATGGCTTCAGGCCCTCTTCTGGTTCCAGGGGGCAGGCTGAGCCTGTGGTTAATTCTTCTTCCTGATGGGAAAATCGAGTGACCTGTGCCTGTCCCGACACCAAGAGCTAGTCTCTCGTTGGTTCCCCGTCTTCCCGTTCATCCTCAGGACAAATTGCAACCTGTACGGAACAGGAGGTTAAAGGTGCTGATGCTCCAAGTAGGGAGATTGCTAGTAAAGCGGCTGGAAAGGTGAACCCGGGCACAAGGAGATGAGAAATGAGGTGCGTTTTAGAAACCTTTCCCCATCACACGGTGTACCATCTTCTGGGTTTCTCATGCATGTTTTCGATGTAGGAACATGCCCTTGAACCTGGAGATTTGGGACCCATGCGATGGGTACCACGCAGTATTACTTTAAAGGGTCTGCGTTTGCTCACCCAACCTCACCAAACCTCTCAGCCCCAAGAGTGTCCACCCTTATGTCTCATCCAGCTGTGGGTCTAGATATGGTCAATCCAGGTTGCATCACAGCCCCTGAACTCATTGTGTAAGAATTTCTATCTCTTTCACTGTCGTTGTTTCATGGGTTTTTCAAAGTAATTTATTTTCATAATGGGGTTTAGCTGCTTTTCACGGCTGTGTTTATGCCGCTTTACACCCACTTGACACACTAACAGAGAGATATCAATACATAGGTTTTAAGATTATTACTAGTCAGATATATTCTTGTGCGGTGAATAGGGCGTGTTGAGTCCAGTTCTCTGAGCAAGGAGTAGGTCTTGTCTACTACATATTGGGTTTATGGAACGGTATCTGAGCTAATTTGATACCCTTGTTTTATGTATCACCCCACCTCACCTTTCCCGTTAAGCAGCCATAGTGTGTTTTCTGCATGTGTGACTCTGTTCTTTTTTGTAATTCAGTTCAAGTGTAACGGTTTTTACATTCCCTCTATCAGTGATACCTTATGAGAAGTGTCCTTTTCTGTGTGACTTATTTCACTTAGAATCGTCGTACCTAAATCCACTCATCATGCTGCTACTAACCTTATGACATTGATTTCATGGCTGAGTGATATTCCATTGTACATAAGGACCACAACTTCTTTATCCATTTTTCTCTTTCCTGGGATATTTAAGGTGGAATGAAGTGGAGGTCCTTGTCAACAGAGCAACCCTCAACTTTGGGGTGCTTGTGTCTTGCTGATTTTTCATTTTCCCAATTTATACCCCCATGAGTGGAAGTGCCCTATGCTCTCTAAGCTGTGTTTTTCAGATGTTTCAGGACACACCGTACACTTCTCCAGAGTGGCTGTTGGCAATTTACATCCCGCCCATCAGTGTAGCAAGGCTCCCATTTCTCCATGGCCTGTCCTGCATTTCTGGTTTTGACACTTTTTTCAGCATGGCCCTTTTGACCGATGGGAAGTGAGACTTCTCTGTAGCGCTGATTTGCCTTTCCAGGTTGCTTGGTTGGCCAAAAAGGGCGTATGCGTTTTTTCCTGAATATATTCAGGAGAAAACGCATACGCCCTTTTTGGCCAAGGGCATCATTGTCAACGTTTTGCCGCTTTTCCTGTGCTTTAAAGGCGATTCGTATCTACCTCCTGAAATCTGTTTCGTGCAATTCTGCCTTGATTTCAAATCCTCTTCTTTGCCTTCCCTCAATATATTTGTGGACGAGAGTTATCATTTATAACTCTGCAGGTTTGTGAATTGCAGTGCCCTGAACCTCCATTTTACAACTCGCTTTTTTGGGAGCTGGCCGCAAAAGCGCAGGATGGCTTCAGGCCCTGTTCTGGTTCCGGGGGGCAGGCTGAGCCTGTGGTTAATTCTTCTTCCTGATGGGAAAATAGAGTGACCTGTGCCTGTCCCGACACCAAGAGCTAGTCTCTCGTTGGTTCCCCGTCTTCCCGTTCATCCTCAGGACAAATTGCAACCTGTACGGAACAGGAGGTTAAAGGTGCTGATGCTCCAAGTAGGGAGATTGCTAGTAAAGCGGCTGGAAAGGTGAACCCGGGCACAAGGAGATGAGAAATGAGGTGCGTTTTAGAAACCTTTCCCCATCACACGGTGTACCATCTTCTGGGTTTCTCATGCATGTTTTCGATGTAGGAAGATGCCCTTGAACCTGGAGATTTGGGACCCATGCGATGGGTACCACGCAGTATTACTTTAAAGGGTCTGCGTTTGCTCACCCAACCTCACCAAACCTCTCAGCCCCAAGAGTGTCCACCCTTATGTCTCATCCAGCTGTGGGTCTAGATATGGTCAATCCAGGTTGCATCACAGCCCCTGAACTCATTGTGTAAGAATTTCTATCTCTTTCACTGTCGTTGTTTCATGGGTTTTTCAAAGTAATTTATTTTCATAATGGGGTTTAGCTGCTTTTCACGGCTGTGTTTATGCCGCTTTACACCCACTTGACACACTAACAGAGAGATATGAATACATAGGTTTTAAGATTATTACTAGTCAGATATATTCTTGTGCGGTGAATAGGGCGTGTTGAGTCCAGTTCTCTGAGCAAGGAGTAGGTCTTGTCTACTACATATTGGGTTTATGGAACGGTATCTGAGCTAATTTGATACCCTTGTTTTATGTATCACCCCACCTCACCTTTCCCGTTAAGCAGCCATAGTGTGTTTTCTGCATGTGTGACTCTGTTCTTTTTTGTAATTCAGTTCAAGTGTAACGGTTTTTACATTCCCTCTATCAGTGATACCTTATGAGAAGTGTCCTTTTCTGTGTGACTTATTTCACTTAGAATCGTCGTACCTAAATCCACTCATCATGCTGCTACTAACCTTATGACATTGATTTCATGGCTGAGTGATATTCCATTGTACATAAGGACCACAACTTCTTTATCCATTTTTCTCTTTCCTGGGATATTTAAGGTGGAATGAAGTGGAGGTCCTTGTCAACAGAGCAACCCTCAACTTTGGGGTGCTTGTGTCTTGCTGATTTTTCATTTTCCCAATTTATACCCCCATGAGTGGAAGTGCCCTATGCTCTCTAAGCTGTGTTTTTCAGATGTTTCAGGACACACCGTACACTTCTCCAGAGTGGCTGTTGGCAATTTACATCCCGCCCATCAGTGTAGCAAGGCTCCCATTTCTCCATGGCCTGTCCTGCATTTCTGGTTTTGACACTTTTTTCAGCATGGCCCTTTTGACCGATGGGAAGTGAGACTTCTCTGTAGCGCTGATTTGCCTTTCCAGGTTGCTTGGTTGGCCAAAAAGGGCGTATGCGTTTTTTCCTGAATATATTCAGGAAAAAACGCATACGCCCTTTTTGGCCAAGGGCATCATTGTCAACGTTTTGCCGCTTTTCATGTGCTTTAAAGGCGATTCGTATCTACCTCCTGAAATCTGTTTCGTGCAATTCTGCCTTGATTTCAAATCCTCTTCTTTGCCTTCCCTCAATATATTTGTGGACGAGAGTTATCATTTATAACTCTGCAGGTTTGTGAATTACAGTGCCCTGAACCTCCATTTTACAACTCGCTTTTTTGGGAGCTGGCCGCAAAAGCGCAGGATGGCTTCAGGCCCTGTTCTGGTTCCGGGGGGCAGGCTGAGCCTGTGGTTAATTCTTCTTCCTGATGGGAAAATCGAGTGACCTGTGCCTGTCCCGACACCAAGAGCTAGTCTCTCGTTGGTTCCCCGTCTTCCCGTTCATCCTCAGGACAAATTGCAACCTGTACGGAACAGGAGGTTAAAGGTGCTGATGCTCCAAGTAGGGAGATTGTTAGTAAAGCGGCTGGAATGGCGAACCCGGGCACAAGGAGATGAGAAATGAGGTGCGTTTTAGAAACCTTTCCCCATCACACGGTGTACCATCTTCTGGGTTTCTCATGCATGTTTTCGATGTAGGAAGATGCCCTTGAACCTGGAGATTTGGGACCCATGCGATGGGTACCACGCAGTATTACTTTAAAGGGTCTGCGTTTGCTCACCCAACCTCACCAAACCTCTCAGCCCCAAGAGTGTCCACCCTTATGTCTCATCCAGCTGTGGGTCTAGATATGGTCAATACAGGTTGCATCACAGCCCCTGAACTCATTGTGTAAGAATTTCTATCTCTTTCACTGTCGTTGTTTCATGGGTTTTTCAAAGTAATTTATTTTCATAATGGGGTTTAGCTGCTTTTCACGGCTGTGTTTATGCCGCTTTACACCCACTTGACACACTAACAGAGAGATATCAATACATAGGTTTCAAGATTATTACTAGTCAGATATATTCTTGTGCGGTGAATAGGGCGTGTTGAGTCCAGTTCTCTGAGCAAGGAGTAGGTCTTGTCTACTACATATTGGGTTTATGGAACGGTATCTGAGCTAATTTGATACCCTTGTTTTATGTATCACCCCACCTCACCTTTCCCGTTAAGCAGCCATAGTGTGTTTTCTGCATGTGTGACTCTGTTCTTTTTTGTAATTCAGTTCAAGTGTAACGGTTTTTACATTCCCTCTATCAGTGATACCTTATGAGAAGTGTCCTTTTCTGTGTGACTTATTTCACTTAGAATCGTCGTACCTAAATCCACTCATCATGCTGCTACTAACCTTATGACATTGATTTCATGGCTGAGTGATATTCCATTGTACATAAGGACCACAACTTCTTTATCCATTTTTCTCTTTCCTGGGATATTGAAGGTGGAATGAAGTGGAGGTCCTTGTCAACAGAGCAGCCCTCAACTTTGGGGTGCTTGTGTCTTGCTGATTTTTCATTTTCCCAATTTATACCCCCATGAGTGGAAGTGCCCTATGCTCTCTAAGCTGTGTTTTTCAGATGTTTCAGGACACACCGTACACTTCTCCAGAGTGGCTGTTGGCAATTTACATCCCGCCCATCAGTGTAGCAAGGCTCCCATTTCTCCATGGCCTGTCCTGCATTTCTGGTTTTGACACTTTTTTCAGCATGGCCCTTTTGACCGATGGGAAGTGAGACTTCTCTGTAGCGCTGATTTGCCTTTCCAGGTTGCTTGGTTGGCCAAAAAGGGCGTATGCGTTTTTTCCTGAATATATTCAGGAAAAAACGCATACGCCCTTTTTGGCCAAGGGCATCATTGTCAACGTTTTGCCGCTTTTCATGTGCTTTAAAGGCGATTCGTATCTACCTCCTGAAATCTGTTTCGTGCAATTCTGCCTTGATTTCAAATCCTCTTCTTTGCCTTCCCTCAATATATTTGTGGACGAGAGTTATCATTTATAACTCTGCAGGTTTGTGAATTACAGTGCCCTGAACCTCCATTTTACAACTCGCTTTTTTGGGAGCTGGCCGCAAAAGCGCAGGATGGCTTCAGGCCCTGTTCTGGTTCCGGGGGGCAGGCTGAGCCTGTGGTTAATTCTTCTTCCTGATGGGAAAATAGAGTGACCTGTGCCTGTCCCGACACCAAGAGCTAGTCTCTCGTTGGTTCCCCGTCTTCCCGTTCATCCTCAGGACAAATTGCAACCTGTACGGAACAGGAGGTTAAAGGTGCTGATGCTCCAAGTAGGGAGATTGTTAGTAAAGCGGCTGGAATGGCGAACCCGGGCACAAGGAGATGAGAAATGAGGTGCGTTTTAGAAACCTTTCCCCATCACACGGTGTACCATCTTCTGGGTTTCTCATGCATGTTTTCGATGTAGGAAGATGCCCTTGAACCTGGAGATTTGGGACCCATGCGATGGGTACCACGCAGTATTACTTTAAAGGGTCTGCGTTTGCTCACCCAACCTCACCAAACCTCTCAGCCCCAAGAGTGTCCACCCTTATGTCTCATCCAGCTGTGGGTCTAGATATGGTCAATACAGGTTGCATCACAGCCCCTGAACTCATTGTGTAAGAATTTCTATCTCTTTCACTGTCGTTGTTTCATGGGTTTTTCAAAGTAATTTATTTTCATAATGGGGTTTAGCTGCTTTTCACGGCTGTGTTTATGCCGCTTTACACCCACTTGACACACTAACAGAGAGATATCAATACATAGGTTTCAAGATTATTACTAGTCAGATATATTCTTGTGCGGTGAATAGGGCGTGTTGAGTCCAGTTCTCTGAGCAAGGAGTAGGTCTTGTCTACTACATATTGGGTTTATGGAACGGTATCTGAGCTAATTTGATACCCTTGTTTTATGTATCACCCCACCTCACCTTTCCCGTTAAGCAGCCATAGTGTGTTTTCTGCATGTGTGACTCTGTTCTTTTTTGTAATTCAGTTCAAGTGTAACGGTTTTTACATTCCCTCTATCAGTGATACCTTATGAGAAGTGTCCTTTTCTGTGTGACTTATTTCACTTAGAATCGTCGTACCTAAATCCACTCATCATGCTGCTACTAACCTTATGACATTGATTTCATGGCTGAGTGATATTCCATTGTACATAAGGACCACAACTTCTTTATCCATTTTTCTCTTTCCTGGGATATTGAAGGTGGAATGAAGTGGAGGTCCTTGTCAACAGAGCAGCCCTCAACTTTGGGGTGCTTGTGTCTTGCTGATTTTTCATTTTCCCAATTTATACCCCCATGAGTGGAAGTGCCCTATGCTCTCTAAGCTGTGTTTTTCAGATGTTTCAGGACACACCGTACACTTCTCCAGAGTGGCTGTTGGCAATTTACATCCCGCCCATCAGTGTAGCAAGGCTCCCATTTCTCCATGGCCTGTCCTGCATTTCTGGTTTTGACACTTTTTTCAGCATGGCCCTTTTGACCGATGGGAAGTGAGACTTCTCTGTAGCGCTGATTTGCCTTTCCCGGTTGCTTGGTTGGCCAAAAAGGGCGTATGCGTTTTTTCCTGAATATATTCAGGAAAAAACGCATACGCCCTTTTTGGCCAAGGGCATCATTGTCAACGTTTTGCCGCTTTTCCTGTGCTTTAAAGGCGATTCGTATCTACCTCCTGAAATCTGTTTCGTGCAATTCTGCCTTGATTTCAAATCCTCTTCTTTGCCTTCCCTCAATATATTTGTGGACGAGAGTTATCATTTATAACTCTGCAGGTTTGTGAATTGCAGTGCCCTGAACCTCCATTTTACAACTCGCTTTTTTGGGAGCTGGCCGCAAAAGCGCAGGATGGCTTCAGGCCCTGTTCTGGTTCCGGGGGGCAGGCTGAGCCTGTGGTTAATTCTTCTTCCTGATGGGAAAATAGAGTGACCTGTGCCTGTCCCGACACCAAGAGCTAGTCTCTCGTTGGTTCCCCGTCTTCCCGTTCATCCTCAGGACAAATTGCAACCTGTACGGAACAGGAGGTTAAAGGTGCTGATGCTCCAAGTAGGGAGATTGCTAGTAAAGCGGCTGGAAAGGTGAACCCGGGCACAAGGAGATGAGAAATGAGGTGCGTTTTAGAAACCTTTCCCCATCACACGGTGTACCATCTTCTGGGTTTCTCATGCATGTTTTCGATGTAGGAAGATGCCCTTGAACCTGGAGATTTGGAACCCATGTGATGGGTACCACGCAGTATTACTTTAAAGGGTCTGCGTTTGCTCACCCAACCTCACCAAACCTCTCAGCCCCAAGAGTGTCCACCCTTATGTCTCATCCAGCTGTGGGTCTAGATATGGTCAATCCAGGTTGCATCACAGCCCCTGAACTCATTGTGTAAGAATTTCTATCTCTTTCACTGTCATTGTTTCATGGGTTTTTCAAAGTAATTTATTTTCATAATGGGGTTTAGCTGCTTTTCACGGCTGTGTTTATGCCGCTTTACACCCACTTGACACACTAACAGAGAGATATGAATACATAGGTTTTAAGATTATTACTAGTCAGATATATTCTTGTGCGGTGAATAGGGCGTGTTGAGTCCAGTTCTCTGAGCAAGGAGTAGGTCTTGTCTACTACATATTGGGTTTATGGAACGGTATCTGAGCTAATTTGATACCCTTGTTTTATGTATCACCCCACCTCACCTTTCCCGTTAAGCAGCCATAGTCTGTTTTCTGCATGTTTGACTCTGTTCTGTTTTGTAATTCAGTTCAAGTGTAACGTTTTTTACATTCCCTCTAAAAGTGATACCTTATGAGAAGTGTCCTTTTCTGTGTGACTTATTTCAGTTAGAATCGTCGTACCTAAATCCACTCATCATGCTGCTACTAACCTTATGACATTGATTTCATGGCTGAGTGATATTCCATTGTACATAAGGACCACAACTTCTTTATCCATTTTTCTCTTTCCTTGGATATTTAAGGTGGAATGAAGTGGAGGTCCTTGTCAACAGAGCAGCCCTCAACTTTGGGGTGCTTGTGTCTTGCTGATTTTTCATTTTCCCAATTTATACCCCCATGAGTGGAAGTGCCCTATGCTCTCTAAGCTGTGTTTTTCAGATGTTTCAGGACACACAGTACACTTCTCCAGAGTGGCTGTTGGCAATTTACATCCCGCCCATCAGTGTAGCAAGGCTCTCATTTCTCCATGGCCTGTCCTGCATTTCTGGTTTTGACACTTTTTTCAGCATGGCCCTTTTGACCGATGGGGAGCGAGACTTCTTTGTAGCGCTGATTTGCCTTTCCAGGTTGCTTGGTTGGCCAAAAAGGGCGTATGCGTTTTTTCCTGAATATATTCAGGAAAAAACGCATACGCCCTTTTTGGCCAAGGGCATCATTGTCAACATTTTGCCGCTTTTCATGTGCTTTAAAGGCGATTCGAATCTACCTCCTGAAATCTGTTTCCTGCAATTCTGCCTTGATTTCAAATCCTCTTCTTTGCCTTCCCTCAATATATTTGTGGACGAGAGTTATCATTTATAACTCTGCAGGTTTGTGAATTGCAGTGCCCTGAACCTCCATTTTACAACTCGCTTTTTTGGGAGCTGGCCGCAAAAGCGCAGGATGGCTTCAGGCCCTGTTCTGGTTCCGGGGGGCAGGCTGAGCCTGTGGTTAATTCTTCTTCCTGATGGGAAAATAGAGTGACCTGTGCCTGTCCCGACACCAAGAGCTAGTCTCTCGTTGGTTCCCCGTCTTCCCGTTCATCCTCAGGACAAATTGCAACCTGTACGGAACAGGAGGTTAAAGGTGCTGATGCTCCAAGTAGGGAGATTGCTAGTAAAGCGGCTGGAAAGGTGAACCCGGGCACAAGGAGATGAGAAATGAGGTGCGTTTTAGAAACCTTTCCCCATCACACGGTGTACCATCTTCTGGGTTTCTCATGCATGTTTTCGATGTAGGAAGATGCCCTTGAACCTGGAGATTTGGAACCCATGCGATGGGTACCACGCAGTATTACTTTAAAGGGTCTGCGTTTGCTCACCCAACCTCACCAAACCTCTCAGCCCCAAGAGTGTCCACCCTTATGTCTCATCCAGCTGTGGGTCTAGATATGGTCAATCCAGGTTGCATCACAGCCCCTGAACTCATTGTGTAAGAATTTCTATCTCTTTCACTGTCGTTGTTTCATGGGTTTTTCAAAGTAATTTATTTTCATAATGGGGTTTAGCTGCTTTTCACGGCTGTGTTTATGCCGCTTTACACCCACTTGACACACTAACAGAGAGATATGAATACATAGGTTTTAAGATTATTACTAGTCAGATATATTCTTGTGCGGTGAATAGGGCGTGTTGAGTCCAGTTCTCTGAGCAAGGAGTAGGTCTTGTCTACTACATATTGGGTTTATGGAACGGTATCTGAGCTAATTTGATACCCTTGTTTTATGTATCACCCCACCTCACCTTTCCCGTTAAGCAGCCATAGTCTGTTTTCTGCATGTGTGACTCTGTTCTGTTTTGTAATTCAGTTCAAGTGTAACGCTTTTTACATTCCCTCTATCAGTGATACATTATGAGAAGTGTCCTTTTCTGTGTGACTTATTTCACTTAGAATCGTCGTACCTAAATCCACTCATCATGCTGCTACTAACCTTATGACATTGATTTCATGGCTGAGTGATATTCCATTGTACATAAGGACCACAACTTCTTTATCCATTTTTCTCTTTCCTTGGATATTGAAGGTGGAATGAAGTGGAGGTCCTTGTCAACAGAGCAGCCCTCAACTTTGGGGTGCTTGTGTCTTGCTGATTTTTCATTTTCCCAATTTATACCCCCATGAGTGGAAGTGCCCTATGCTCTCTAAGCTGTGTTTTTCAGATGTTTCAGGACACACCGTACACTTCTCCAGAGTGGCTGTTGGCAATTTACATCCCGCCCATCAGTGTAGCAAGGCTCTCATTTCTCCATGGCCTGTCCTGCATTTCTGGTTTTGACACTTTTTTCAGCATGGCCCTTTTGACCGATGGGGAGCGAGACTTCTCTGTAGCGCTGATTTGCCTTTCCAGGTTGCTTGGTTGGCCAAAAAGGGCATATGGGTTTTTTCCTGAATATATTCAGGAAAAAACGCATACGCCCTTTTTGGCCAAGGGCATCATTGTCAACGTTTTGCCGCTTTTCATGTGCTTTAAAGGCGATTCGTATCTACCTCCTGAAATCTGTTTCGTGCAATTCTGCCTTGATTTCAAATCCTCTTCTTTGCCTTCCCTCAATATATTTGTGGACGAGAGTTATCATTTATAACTCTGCAGGTTTGTGAATTGCAGTGCCCTGAACCTCCATTTTACAACTCGCTTTTTTGGGAGCTGGCCGCAAAAGCGCAGGATGGCTTCAGGCCCTGTTCTGGTTCCGGGGGGCAGGCTGAGCCTGTGGTTAATTCTTCTTCCTGATGGGAAAATCGAGTGACCTGTGCCTGTCCCGACACCAAGAGCTTGTCTCTCGTTGGTTCCCCGTCTTCCCGTTCATCCTCAGGACAAATTGCAACCTGTACGGAACAGGAGGTTAAAGGTGCTGATGCTCCAAGTAGGGAGATTGCTAGTAAAGCGGCTGGAATGGCGAACCCGGGCACAAGGAGATGAGAAATGAGGTGCGTTTTAGAAACCTTTCCCTATCACACGGTGTACCATCTTCTGGGTTTCTCATGCATGTTTTCGATGTAGGAAGATGCCCTTGAACCTGGAGATTTGGGACCCATGCGATGGGTACCACGCAGTATTACTTTAAAGGGTCTGTGTTTGCTCACCCAACCTCACCAAACCTCTCAGCCCCAAGAGTGTCCACCCTTATGTCTCATCCAGCTGTGGGTCTAGATATGGTCAATCCAGGTTGCATCACAGCCCCTGAACTCATTGTGTAAGTATTTCTATCTCTTTCACTGTCGTTGTTTCATGGGTTTTTCAAAGTAATTTATTTTCATAATGGGGTTTAGCTGCTTTTCACTGCTGTGTTTATGCCGCTTTACACCCACTTGACACACTAACAGAGAGATATCAATACATAGGTGTTAAGATTATTACTAGTCAGGTATATTCTTGTGCGGTGAATAGGGAGTGTTGAGTCCAGTTCTCTGAGCAAGGAGTAGGTCTTGTCTACTACATATTGGGTTTATGGAACGGTATCTGAGCTAATTTGATACCCTTGTTTTATGTATCACCCCACCTCACCTTTCCCGTTAAGCAGCCATAGTCTGTTTTCTGCATGTTTGACTCTGTTCTGTTTTGTAATTCAGTTCAAGTGTAACGCTTTTTACATTCCCTCTATCAGTGATACCTTATGAGAAGTGTCCTTTTCTGTGTGACTTATTTCACTTAGAATCATCGTACCTAAATCCACTCATCATGCTGCTACTAACCTTATGACATTGATTTCATGGCTGAGTGATATTCCATTGTACATAAGGACCACAACTTCTTTATCCATTTTTCTCTTTCCTTGGATATTTAAGGTGGAATGAAGTGGAGGTCCTTGTCAACAGAGCAGCCCTCAACTTTGGGGTGCTTGTGTCTTGCTGATTTTTCATTTTCCCAATTTATACCCCCATGAGTGGAAGTGCCCTATGCTCTCTAAGCTGTGTTTTTCAGATGTTTCAGGACACACCGTACACTTCTCCAGAGTGGCTGTTGGCAATTTACATCCCGCCCATCAGTGTAGCAAGGCTCTCATTTCTCCATGGCCTGTCCTGCATTTCTGGTTTTGACACTTTTTTCAGCATGGCCCTTTTGACCGATGGGGAGCGAGACTTCTTTGTAGCGCTGATTTGCCTTTACAGGTTGCTTGGTTGGCCAAAAAGGGCGTATGCGTTTTTTCCTGAATATATTCAGGAAAAAACGCATACGCCCTTTTTGGCCAAGGGCATCATTGTCAACGTTTTGCCGCTTTTCATGTGCTTTAAAGGCGATTCGTATCTACCTCCTGAAATCTGTTTCGTGCAATTCTGCCTTGATTTCAAATCCTCTTCTTTGCCTTCCCTCAATATATTTGTGGACGAGAGTTATCATTTATAACTCTGCAGGTTTGTGAATTGCAGTGCCCTGAACCTCCATTTTACAACTCGCTTTTTTGGGAGCTGGCCGCAAAAGCGCAGGATGGCTTCAGGCCCTGTTCTGGTTCCGGGGGGCAGGCTGAGCCTGTGGTTAATTCTTCTTCCTGATGGGAAAATAGAGTGACCTGTGCCTGTCCCGACACCAAGAGCTAGTCTCTCGTTGGTTCCCCGTCTTCCCGTTCATCCTCAGGACAAATTGCAACCTGTACGGAACAGGAGGTTAAAGGTGCTGATGCTCCAAGTAGGGAGATTGCTAGTAAAGCGGCTGGAATGGCGAACCCGGGCACAAGGAGATGAGAAATGAGGTGCGTTTTAGAAACCTTTCCCCATCACACGGTGTACCATCTTCTGGGTTTCTCATGCATGTTTTCGATGTAGGAAGATGCCCTTGAACCTGGAGATTTGGAACCCATGCGATGGGTACCACGCAGTATTACTTTAAAGGGTCTGCGTTTGCTCACCCAACCTCACCAAACCTCTCAGCCCCAAGAGTGTCCACCCTTATGTCTCATCCAGCTGTGGGTCTAGATATGGTCAATCCAGGTTGCATCACAGCCCCTGAACTCATTGTGTAAGAATTTCTATCTCTTTCACTGTCGTTGTTTCATGGGTTTTTCAAAGTAATTTATTTTCATAATGGGGTTTAGCTGCTTTTCACGGCTGTGTTTATGCCGCTTTACACCCACTTGACACACTAACAGAGAGATATCAATACATAGGTTTTAAGATTATTACTAGTCAGATATATTCTTGTGCGGTGAATAGGGCGTGTTGAGTCCAGTTCTCTTAGCAAGGAGTAGGTCCTGTCTACTACATATTGGGTTTATGGAACGGTATCTGAGCTAATTTGATACCCTTGTTTTATGTATCACCCCACCTCACCTTTCCCGTTAAGCAGCCATAGTGTGTTTTCTGCATGTTTGACTCTGTTCTGTTTTGTAATTCAGTTCAAGTGTAACGCTTTTTACATTCCCTCTATCAGTGATACATTATGAGAAGTGTCCTTTTCTGTGTGACTTATTTCACTTAGAATCGTCGTACCTAAATCCACTCATCATGCTGCTACTAACCTTATGACATTGATTTCATGGCTGAGTGATATTCCATTGTACATAAGGACCACAACTTCTTTATCCATTTTTCTCTTTCCTTGGATATTTAAGGTGGAATGAAGTGGAGGTCCTTGTCAACAGAGCAGCCCTCAACTTTGGGGTGCTTGTGTCTTGCTGATTTTTCATTTTCCCAATTTATACCCCCATGAGTGGAAGTGCCCTATGCTCTCTAAGCTGTGTTTTTCAGATGTTTCAGGACACACCGTACACTTCTCCAGAGTGGCTGTTGGCAATTTACATCCCGCCCATCAGTGTAGCAAGGCTCTCATTTCTCCATGGCCTGTCCTGCATTTCTGGTTTTGACATTTTTTCAGCATGGCCCTTTTGACCGATGGGGAGCGAGACTTCTTTGTAGCGCTGATTTGCCTTTCCAGGTTGCTTGGTTGGCCAAAAAGGGCGTATGGGTTTTTTCCTGAATATATTCAGGAAAAAACGCATACGCCCTTTTTGGCCAAGGGCATCATTGTCAACGTTTTGCCGCTTTTCATGTGCTTTAAAGGCGATTCGTATCTACCTCCTGAAATCTGTTTCGTGCAATTCTGCCTTGATTTCAAATCCTCTTCTTTGCCTTCCCTCAATATATTTGTGGACGAGATTTATCATTTATAACTCTGCAGGTTTGTGAATTGCAGTGCCCTGAACCTCCATTTTACAACTCGCTTTTTTGGGAGCTGGCCGCAAAAGCGCAGGATGGCTTCAGGCCCTGTTCTGGTTCCGGGGGGCAGGCTGAGCCTGTGGTTAATTCTTCTTCCTGATGGGAAAATCGAGTGACCTGTGCCTGTCCCGACACCAAGAGCTTGTCTCTCGTTGGTTCCCCGTCTTCCCGTTCATCCTCAGGACAAATTGCAACCTGTACGGAACAGGAGGTTAAAGGTGCTGATGCTCCAAGTAGGGAGATTGCTAGTAAAGCGGCTGGAATGGCGAACCCGGGCACAAGGAGATGAGAAATGAGGTGCGTTTTAGAAACCTTTCCCTATCACACGGTGTACCATCTTCTGGGTTTCTCATGCATGTTTTCGATGTAGGAAGATGCCCTTGAACCTGGAGATTTGGGACCCATGCGATGGGTACCACGCAGTATTACTTTAAAGGGTCTGTGTTTGCTCACCCAACCTCACCAAACCTCTCAGCCCCAAGAGTGTCCACCCTTATGTCTCATCCAGCTGTGGGTCTAGATATGGTCAATCCAGGTTGCATCACAGCCCCTGAACTCATTGTGTAAGTATTTCTATCTCTTTCACTGTCGTTGTTTCATGGGTTTTTCAAAGTAATTTATTTTCATAATGGGGTTTAGCTGCTTTTCACTGCTGTGTTTATGCCGCTTTACACCCACTTGACACACTAACAGAGAGATATCAATACATAGGTGTTAAGATTATTACTAGTCAGGTATATTCTTGTGCGGTGAATAGGGAGTGTTGAGTCCAGTTCTCTGAGCAAGGAGTAGGTCTTGTCTACTACATATTGGGTTTATGGAACGGTATCTGAGCTAATTTGATACCCTTGTTTTATGTATCACCCCACCTCACCTTTCCCGTTAAGCAGCCATAGTCTGTTTTCTGCATGTTTGACTCTGTTCTGTTTTGTAATTCAGTTCAAGTGTAACGCTTTTTACATTCCCTCTATCAGTGATACATTATGAGAAGTGTCCTTTTCTGTGTGACTTATTTCACTTAGAATCGTCGTACCTAAATCCAATCATCATGCTGCTACTAACCTTATGACATTGATTTCATGGCTGAGTGATATTCCATTGTACATAAGGACCACAACTTCTTTATCCATTTTTCTCTTTCCTTGGATATTTAAGGTGGAATGAAGTGGAGGTCCTTGTCAACAGAGCAGCCCTCAACTTTGGGGTGCTTGTGTCTTGCTGATTTTTCATTTTCCCAATTTATACCCCCATGAGTGGAAGTGCCCTATGCTCTCTAAGCTGTGTTTTTCAGATGTTTCAGGACACACCGTACACTTCTCCAGAGTGGCTGTTGGCAATTTACATCCCGCCCATCAGTGTAGCAAGGCTCTCATTTCTCCATGGCCTGTCCTGCATTTCTGGTTTTGACACTTTTTTCAGCATGGCCCTTTTGACCGATGGGGAGCGAGACTTCTTTGTAGCGCTGATTTGCCTTTCCAGGTTGCTTGGTTGGCCAAAAAGGGCGTATGGGTTTTTTCCTGAATATATTCAGGAAAAAACGCATACGCCCTTTTTGGCCAAGGGCATCATTGTCAACGTTTTGCCGCTTTTCATGTGCTTTAAAGGCGATTCGTATCTACCTCCTGAAATCTGTTTCGTGCAATTCTGCCTTGATTTCAAATCCTCTTCTTTGCCTTCCCTCAATATATTTGTGGACGAGATTTATCATTTATAACTCTGCAGGTTTGTGAATTGCAGTGCCCTGAACCTCCATTTTACAACTCGCTTTTTTGGGAGCTGGCCGCAAAAGCGCAGGATGGCTTCAGGCCCTGTTCTGGTTCCGGGGGGCAGGCTGAGCCTGTGGTTAATTCTTCTTCCTGATGGGAAAATCGAGTGACCTGTGCCTGTCCCGACACCAAGAGCTTGTCTCTCGTTGGTTCCCCGTCTTCCCGTTCATCCTCAGGACAAATTGCAACCTGTACGGAACAGGAGGTTAAAGGTGCTGATGCTCCAAGTAGGGAGATTGCTAGTAAAGCGGCTGGAATGGCGAACCCGGGCACAAGGAGATGAGAAATGAGGTGCGTTTTAGAAACCTTTCCCTATCACACGGTGTACCATCTTCTGGGTTTCTCATGCATGTTTTCGATGTAGGAAGATGCCCTTGAACCTGGAGATTTGGGACCCATGCGATGGGTACCACGCAGTATTACTTTAAAGGGTCTGTGTTTGCTCACCCAACCTCACCAAACCTCTCAGCCCCAAGAGTGTCCACCCTTATGTCTCATCCAGCTGTGGGTCTAGATATGGTCAATCCAGGTTGCATCACAGCCCCTGAACTCATTGTGTAAGTATTTCTATCTCTTTCACTGTCGTTGTTTCATGGGTTTTTCAAAGTAATTTATTTTCATAATGGGGTTTAGCTGCTTTTCACTGCTGTGTTTATGCCGCTTTACACCCACTTGACACACTAACAGAGAGATATCAATACATAGGTGTTAAGATTATTACTAGTCAGGTATATTCTTGTGCGGTGAATAGGGAGTGTTGAGTCCAGTTCTCTGAGCAAGGAGTAGGTCTTGTCTACTACATATTGGGTTTATGGAACGGTATCTGAGCTAATTTGATACCCTTGTTTTATGTATCACCCCACCTCACCTTTCCCGTTAAGCAGCCATAGTCTGTTTTCTGCATGTTTGACTCTGTTCTGTTTTGTAATTCAGTTCAAGTGTAACGCTTTTTACATTCCCTCTATCAGTGATACCTTATGAGAAGTGTCCTTTTCTGTGTGACTTATTTCACTTAGAATCGTCGTACCTAAATCCACTCATCATGCTGCTACTAACCTTATGACATTGATTTCATGGCTGAGTGATATTCCATTGTACATAAGGACCACAACTTCTTTATCCATTTTTCTCTTTCCTTGGATATTTAAGGTGGAATGAAGTGGAGGTCCTTGTCAACAGAGCAGCCCTCAACTTTGGGGTGCTTGTGTCTTGCTGATTTTTCATTTTCCCAATTTATACCCCCATGAGTGGAAGTGCCCTATGCTCTCTAAGCTGTGTTTTTCAGATGTTTCAGGACACACCGTACACTTCTCCAGAGTGGCTGTTGGCAATTTACATCCCGCCCATCAGTGTAGCAAGGCTCTCATTTCTCCATGGCCTGTCCTGCATTTCTGGTTTTGACACTTTTTTCAGCATGGCCCTTTTGACCGATGGGGAGCGAGACTTCTTTGTAGCGCTGATTTGCCTTTCCAGGTTGCTTGGTTGGCCAAAAAGGGCGTATGGGTTTTTTCCTGAATATATTCAGGAAAAAACGCATACGCCCTTTTTGGCCAAGGGCATCATTGTCAACGTTTTGCCGCTTTTCATGTGCTTTAAAGGCGATTCGTATCTACCTCCTGAAATCTGTTTCGTGCAATTCTGCCTTGATTTCAAATCCTCTTCTTTGCCTTCCCTCAATATATTTGTGGACGAGATTTATCATTTATAACTCTGCAGGTTTGTGAATTGCAGTGCCCTGAACCTCCATTTTACAACTCGCTTTTTTGGGAGCTGGCCGCAAAAGCGCAGGATGGCTTCAGGCCCTGTTCTGGTTCCGGGGCCAGGCTGAGCCTGTGGTTAATTCTTCTTCCTGATGGGAAAATCGAGTGACCTGTGCCTGTCCCGACACCAAGAGCTTGTCTCTCGTTGGTTCCCCGTCTTCCCGTTCATCCTCAGGACAAATTGCAACCTGTACGGAACAGGAGGTTAAAGGTGCTGATGCTCCAAGTAGGGAGCTTGCTAGTAAAGCGGCTGGAATGGCGAACCCGGGCACAAGGAGATGAGAAATGAGGTGCGTTTTAGAAACCTTTCCCTATCACACGGTGTACCATCTTCTGGGTTTCTCATGCATGTTTTCGATGTAGGAAGATGCCCTTGAACCTGGAGATTTGGGACCCATGCGATGGGTACCACGCAGTATTACTTTAAAGGGTCTGTGTTTGCTCACCCAACCTCACCAAACCTCTCAGCCCCAAGAGTGTCCACCCTTATGTCTCATCCAGCTGTGGGTCTAGATATGGTCAATCCAGGTTGCATCACAGCCCCTGAACTCATTGTGTAAGTATTTCTTTCTCTTTCAATGTCGTTGTTTCATGGGTTTTTCAAAGTAATTTATTTTCATAATGGGGTTTAGCTGCTTTTCACTGCTGTGTTTATGCCGCTTTACACCCACTTGACACACTAACAGAGAGATATCAATACATAGGTGTTAAGATTATTACTAGTCAGGTATATTCTTGTGCGGTGAATAGGGAGTGTTGAGTCCAGTTCTCTGAGCAAGGAGTAGGTCTTGTCTACTACATATTGGGTTTATGGAACGGTATCTGAGCTAATTTGATACCCTTGTTTTATGTATCACCCCACCTCACCTTTCCCGTTAAGCAGCCATAGTCTGTTTTCTGCATGTTTGACTCTGTTCTGTTTTGTAATTCAGTTCAAGTGTAACGTTTTTTACATTCCCTCTAAAAGTGATACCTTATGAGAAGTGTCCTTTTCTGTGTGACTTATTTCAGTTAGAATCGTCGTACCTAAATCCACTCATCATGCTGCTACTAACCTTATGACATTGATTTCATGGCTGAGTGATATTCCATTGTACATAAGGACCACAACTTCTTTATCCATTTTTCTCTTTCCTTGGATATTTAAGGTGGAATGAAGTGGAGGTCCTTGTCAACAGAGCAGCCCTCAACTTTGGGGTGCTTGTGTCTTGCTGATTTTTCATTTTCCCAATTTATACCCCCATGAGTGGAAGTGCCCTATGCTCTCTAAGCTGTGTTTTTCAGATGTTTCAGGACACACCGTACACTTCTCCAGAGTGGCTGTTGGCAATTTACATCCCGCCCATCAGTGTAGCAAGGCTCTCATTTCTCCATGGCCTGTCCTGCATTTCTGGTTTTGACACTTTTTTCAGCATGGCCCTTTTGACCGATGGGAAGCGAGACTTCTCTGTAGCGCTGATTTGCCTTTCCAGGTTGCTTGGTTGGTCAAAAAGGGCGTATGCATTTTTTCCTGAATATATTCAGGAAAAAACGCATACGCCCTTTTTGGCCAAGGGCATCATTGTCAACATTTTGCCGCTTTTCATGTGCTTTAAAGGCGATTCGAATCTACCTCCTGAAATCTGTTTCCTGCAATTCTGCCTTGATTTCAAATCCTCTTCTTTGCCTTCCCTCAATATATTTGTGGACGAGAGTTATCATTTATAACTCTGCAGGTTTGTGAATTGCAGTGCCCTGAACCTCCATTTTACAACTCGCTTTTTTGGGAGCTGGCCGCAAAAGCGCAGGATGGCTTCAGGCCCTGTTCTGGTTCCGGGGGGCAGGCTGAGCCTGTGGTTAATTCTTCTTCCTGATGGGAAAATAGAGTGACCTGTGCCTGTCCCGACACCAAGAGCTAGTCTCTCTTTGGTTCCCCGTCTTCCCGTTCATCCTCAGGACAAATTGCAACCTGTACGGAACAGGAGGTTAAAGGTGCTGATGCTCCAAGTAGGGAGATTTCTAGTAAAGCGGCTGGAAAGGTGAACCCGGGCACAAGGAGATGAGAAATGAGGTGCGTTTTAGAAACCTTTCCCCATCACACGGTGTACCATCTTCTGGGTTTCTCATGCATGTTTTCGATGTAGGAAGATGCCCTTGAACCTGGAGATTTGGAACCCATGCGATGGGTACCACGCAGTATACTTTAAAGGGTCTGCGTTTGCTCACCCAACCTCACCAAACCTCTCAGCCCCAAGAGTGTCCACCCTTATGTCTCATCCAGCTGTGGGTCTAGATATGGTCAATCCAGGTTGCATCACAGCCCCTGAACTCATTGTGTAAGAATTTCTATCTCTTTCACTGTCGTTGTTTCATGGGTTTTTCAAAGTAATTTATTTTCATAATGGGGTTTAGCTGCTTTTCACGGCTGTGTTTATGCCGCTTTACACCCACTTGACACACTAACAGAGAGATATCAATACATAGGTTTTAAGATTACTACTAGTCAGATATATTCTTGTGCGGTGAATAGGGCGTGTTGAGTCCAGTTCTCTGAGCAAGGAGTAGGTCTTGTCTACTACATATTGGGTTTATGGAACGGTATCTGAGCTAATTTGATACCCTTGTTTTATGTATCACCCCACCTCACCTTTCCCGTTAAGCAGCCATAGTGTGTTTTCTGCATGTCTGACTCTGTTCTGTTTTGTAATTCAGTTCAAGTGTAACGCTTTTTACATTCCCTCTATCAGTGATACCTTATGAGAAGTGTCCTTTTCTGTGTGACTTATTTCACTTAGAATCGTCGTACCTAAATCCACTCATCATGCTGCTACTAACCTTATGACATTGATTTCATGGCTGAGTGATATTCCATTGTACATAAGGACCACAACTTCTTTATCCATTTTTCTCTTTCCTGGGATATTGAAGGTGGAATGAAGTGGAGGTCCTTGTCAACAGAGCAGCCCTCAACTTTGGGGTGCTTGTGTCTTGCTGATTTTTCATCTTCCCAATTTATACCCCCATTAGTGGAAGTGCCCTATGCTCTCTAAGCTGTGTTTTTCAGATGTTTCAGGACACACCGTACACTTCTCCAGAGTGGCTGTTGGCAATTTACATCCCGCCCATCAGTGTAGCAAGGCTCTCATTTCTCCATGGCCTGTCCTGCATTTCTGGTTTTGACACTTTTTTCAGCATGGCCCTTTTGACTGATGGGGAGCGAGACTTCTTTGTAGCACTGATTTGCCTTTCCAGGTTGCTTGGTTGGCCAAAAAGGGCGTATGCGTTTTTTCATGAATATATTCAGGAAAAAACGCATACGCCCTTTTTGGCCAAGGGCATCATTGTCAACGTTTTGCCGCTTTTCATGTGCTTTAAAGGCGATTCGAATCTACCTCCTGAAATCTGTTTCCTGCAATTCTGCCTTGATTTCAAATCCTCTTCTTTGCCTTCCCTCAATATATTTGTGGACGAGAGTTATCATTTATAACTCTGCAGGTTTGTGAATTGCAGTGCCCTGAACCTCCATTTTACAACTCGCTTTTTTGGGAGCTGGCCGCAAAAGCGCAGGATGGCTTCAGGCCCTGTTCTGGTTCCGGGGGGCAGGCTGAGCCTGTGGTTAATTCTTCTTCCTGATGGGAAAATCGAGTGACCTGTGCCTGTCCCGACACCAAGAGCTTGTCTCTCGTTGGTTCCCCGTCTTCCCGTTCATCCTCAGGACAAATTGCAACCTGTACGGAACAGGAGGTTAAAGGTGCTGATGCTCCAAGTAGGGAGATTGCTAGTAAAGCGGCTGGAATGGCGAACCCGGGCACAAGGAGATGAGAAATGAGGTGCGTTTTAGAAACCTTTCCCTATCACACGGTGTACCATCTTCTGGGTTTCTCTTGCATGTTTTCGATGTAGGAAGATGCCCTTGAACCTGGAGATTTGGAACCCATGCGATGGGTACCACGCAGTATTACTTTAAAGGGTCTGCGTTTGCTCACCCAACCTCACCAAACCTCTCAGCCCCAAGAGTGTCCACCCTTATGTCTCATCCAGCTGTGGGTCTAGATATGGTCAATCCAGGTTGCATCACAGCCCCTGAACTCATTGTGTAAGAATTTCTATCTCTTTCACTGTCGTTGTTTCATGGGTTTTTCAAAGTAATTTATTTTCATAATGGGGTTTAGCTGCTTTTCACGGCTGTGTTTATGCCGCTTTACACCCACTTGACACACTAACAGAGAGATATCAATACATAGGTTTTAAGATTACTACTAGTCAGATATATTCTTGTGCGGTGAATAGGGCGTGTTGAGTCCAGTTCTCTGAGCAAGGAGTAGGTCTTGTCTACTACATATTGGGTTTATGGAACGGTATCTGAGCTAATTTGATACCCTTGTTTTATGTATCACCCCACCTCACCTTTCCCGTTAAGCAGCCATAGTCTGTTTTCTGCATGTTTGACTCTGTTCTGTTTTGTAATTCAGTTCAAGTGTAACGTTTTTTACATTCCCTCTAAAAGTGATACCTTATGAGAAGTGTCCTTTTCTGTGTGACTTATTTCACTTAGAATCGTCGTACCTAAATCCACTCATCATGCTGCTACTAACCTTATGACATTGATTTCATGGCTGAGTGATATTCCATTGTACATAAGGACCACAACTTCTTTATCCATTTTTCTCTTTCCTTGGATATTTAAGGTGGAATGAAGTGGAGGTCCTTGTCAACAGAGCAGCCCTCAACTTTGGGGTGCTTGTGTCTTGCTGATTTTTCATTTTCCCAATTTATACCCCCATGAGTGGAAGTGCCCTATGCTCTCTAAGCTGTGTTTTTCAGATGTTTCAGGACACACCGTACACTTCTCCAGAGTGGCTGTTGGCAATTTACATCCCGCCCATCAGTGTAGCAAGGCTCTCATTTCTCCATGGCCTGTCCTGCATTTCTGGTTTTGACACTTTTTTCAGCATGGCCCTTTTGACCGATGGGAAGCGAGACTTCTCTGTAGCGCTGATTTGCCTTTCCAGGTTGCTTGGTTGGTCAAAAAGGGCGTATGCGTTTTTTCCTGAATATATTCAGGAAAAAACGCATACGCCCTTTTTGGCCAAGGGCATCATTGTCAACATTTTGCCGCTTTTCATGTGCTTTAAAGGCGATTCGAATCTACCTCCTGAAATCTGTTTCCTGCAATTCTGCCTTGATTTCAAATCCTCTTCTTTGCCTTCCCTCAATATATTTGTGGACGAGAGTTATCATTTATAACTCTGCAGGTTTGTGAATTGCAGTGCCCTGAACCTCCATTTTACAACTCGCTTTTTTGGGAGCTGGCCGCAAAAGCGCAGGATGGCTTCAGGCCCTGTTCTGGTTCCGGGGGGCAGGCTGAGCCTGTGGTTAATTCTTCTTCCTGATGGGAAAATAGAGTGACCTGTGCCTGTCCCGACACCAAGAGCTAGTCTCTCGTTGGTTCCCCGTCTTCCCGTTCATCCTCAGGACAAATTGCAACCTGTACGGAACAGGAGGTTAAAGGTGCTGATGCTCCAAGTAGGGAGATTGCTAGTAAAGCGGCTGGAATGGCGAACCCGGGCACAAGGAGATGAGAAATGAGGTGCGTTTTAGAAACCTTTCCCCATCACACGGTGTACCATCTTCTGGGTTTCTCATGCATGTTTTCGATGTAGGAAGATGCCCTTGAACCTGGAGATTTGGAACCCATGCGATGGGTACCACGCAGTATTACTTTAAAGGGTCTGCGTTTGCTCACCCAACCTCACCAAACCTCTCAGCCCCAAGAGTGTCCACCCTTATGTCTCATCCAGCTGTGGGTCTAGATATGGTCAATCCAGGTTGCATCACAGCCCCTGAACTCATTGTGTAAGAATTTCTATCTCTTTCACTGTCGTTGTTTCATGGGTTTTTCAAAGTAATTTATTTTCATAATGGGGTTTAGCTGCTTTTCACGGCTGTGTTTATGCCGCTTTACACCCACTTGACACACTAACAGAGAGATATCAATACATAGGTTTTAAGATTATTACTAGTCAGATATATTCTTGTGCGGTGAATAGGGCGTGTTGAGTCCAGTTCTCTGAGCAAGGAGTAGGTCCTGTCTACTACATATTGGGTTTATGGAACGGTATCTGAGCTAATTTGATACCCTTGTTTTATGTATCACCCCACCTCACCTTTCCCGTTAAGCAGCCATAGTGTGTTTTCTGCATGTTTGACTCTGTTCTGTTTTGTAATTCAGTTCAAGTGTAACGCTTTTTACATTCCCTCTATCAGTGATACCTTATGAGAAGTGTCCTTTTCTGTGTGACTTATTTCAGTTAGAATTGTCGTACCTAAATCCACTCATCATGCTGCTACTAACCTTATGACATTGATTTCATGGCTGAGTGATATTCCATTGTACATAAGGACCACAACTTCTTTATCCATTTTTCTCTTTCCTTGGATATTTAAGGTGGAATGAAGTGGAGGTCCTTGTCAACAGAGCAGCCCTCAACTTTGGGGTGCTTGTGTCTTGCTGATTTTTCATTTTCCCAATTTATACCCCCATGAGTGGAAGTGCCCTATGCTCTCTAAGCTGTGTTTTTCAGATGTTTCAGGACACACCGTACACTTCTCCAGAGTGGCTGTTGGCAATTTACATCCCGCCCATCAGTGTAGCAAGGCTCTCATTTCTCCATGGCCTGTCCTGCATTTCTGGTTTTGACATTTTTTCAGCATGGCCCTTTTGACCGATGGGGAGCGAGACTTCTTTGTAGCGCTGATTTGCCTTTCCAGGTTGCTTGGTTGGCCAAAAAGGGCGTATGGGTTTTTTCCTGAATATATTCAGGAAAAAACGCATACGCCCTTTTTGGCCAAGGGCATCATTGTCAACGTTTTGCCGCTTTTCATGTGCTTTAAAGGCGATTCGTATCTACCTCCTGAAATCTGTTTCGTGCAATTCTGCCTTGATTTCAAATCCTCTTCTTTGCCTTCCCTCAATATATTTGTGGACGAGATTTATCATTTATAACTCTGCAGGTTTGTGAATTGCAGTGCCCTGAACCTCCATTTTACAACTCGCTTTTTTGGGAGCTGGCCGCAAAAGCGCAGGATGGCTTCAGGCCCTGTTCTGGTTCCGGGGGGCAGGCTGAGCCTGTGGTTAATTCTTCTTCCTGATGGGAAAATCGAGTGACCTGTGCCTGTCCCGACACCAAGAGCTTGTCTCTCGTTGGTTCCCCGTCTTCCCGTTCATCCTCAGGACAAATTGCAACCTGTACGGAACAGGAGGTTAAAGGTGCTGATGCTCCAAGTAGGGAGCTTGCTAGTAAAGCGGCTGGAATGGCGAACCCGGGCACAAGGAGATGAGAAATGAGGTGCGTTTTAGAAACCTTTCCCTATCACACGGTGTACCATCTTCTGGGTTTCTCATGCATGTTTTCGATGTAGGAAGATGCCCTTGAACCTGGAGATTTGGGACCCATGCGATGGGTACCACGCAGTATTACTTTAAAGGGTCTGTGTTTGCTCACCCAACCTCACCAAACCTCTCAGCCCCAAGAGTGTCCACCCTTATGTCTCATCCAGCTGTGGGTCTAGATATGGTCAATCCAGGTTGCATCACAGCCCCTGAACTCATTGTGTAAGTATTTCTATCTCTTTCACTGTCGTTGTTTCATGGGTTTTTCAAAGTAATTTATTTTCATAATGGGGTTTAGCTGCTTTTCACTGCTGTGTTTATGCCGCTTTACACCCACTTGACACACTAACAGAGAGATATCAATACATAGGTGTTAAGATTATTACTAGTCAGGTATATTCTTGTGCGGTGAATAGGGAGTGTTGAGTCCAGTTCTCTGAGCAAGGAGTAGGTCTTGTCTACTACATATTGGGTTTATGGAACGGTATCTGAGCTAATTTGATACCCTTGTTTTATGTATCACCCCACCTCACCTTTCCCGTTAAGCAGCCATAGTCTGTTTTCTGCATGTTTGACTCTGTTCTGTTTTGTAATTCAGTTCAAGTGTAACGCTTTTTACATTCCCTCTATCAGTGATACATTATGAGAAGTGTCCTTTTCTGTGTGACTTATTTCACTTAGAATCGTCGTACCTAAATCCACTCATCATGCTGCTACTAACCTTATGACATTGATTTCATGGCTGAGTGATATTCCATTGTACATAAGGACCACAACTTCTTTATCCATTTTTCTCTTTCCTTGGATATTTAAGGTGGAATGAAGTGGAGGTCCTTGTCAACAGAGCAGCCCTCAACTTTGGGGTGCTTGTGTCTTGCTGATTTTTCATTTTCCCAATTTATACCCCCATGAGTGGAAGTGCCCTATGCTCTCTAAGCTGTGTTTTTCAGATGTTTCAGGACACACCGTACACTTCTCCAGAGTGGCTGTTGGCAATTTACATCCCGCCCATCAGTGTAGCAAGGCTCTCATTTCTCCATGGCCTGTCCTGCATTTCTGGTTTTGACACTTTTTTCAGCATGGCCCTTTTGACCGATGGGGAGCGAGACTTCTTTGTAGCGCTGATTTGCCTTTCCAGGTTGCTTGGTTGGCCAAAAAGGGCGTATGGGTTTTTTCCTGAATATATTCAGGAAAAAACGCATACGCCCTTTTTGGCCAAGGGCATCATTGTCAACGTTTTGCCGCTTTTCATGTGCTTTAAAGGCGATTCGTATCTACCTCCTGAAATCTGTTTCGTGCAATTCTGCCTTGATTTCAAATCCTCTTCTTTGCCTTCCCTCAATATATTTGTGGACGAGATTTATCATTTATAACTCTGCAGGTTTGTGAATTGCAGTGCCCTGAACCTCCATTTTACAACTCGCTTTTTTGGGAGCTGGCCGCAAAAGCGCAGGATGGCTTCAGGCCCTGTTCTGGTTCCGGGGGGCAGGCTGAGCCTGTGGTTAATTCTTCTTCCTGATGGGAAAATCGAGTGACCTGTGCCTGTCCCGACACCAAGAGCTTGTCTCTCGTTGGTTCCCCGTCTTCCCGTTCATCCTCAGGACAAATTGCAACCTGTACGGAACAGGAGGTTAAAGGTGCTGATGCTCCAAGTAGGGAGATTGCTAGTAAAGCGGCTGGAATGGCGAACCCGGGCACAAGGAGATGAGAAATGAGGTGCGTTTTAGAAACCTTTCCCTATCACACGGTGTACCATCTTCTGGGTTTCTCATGCATGTTTTCGATGTAGGAAGATGCCCTTGAACCTGGAGATTTGGGACCCATGCGATGGGTACCACGCAGTATTACTTTAAAGGGTCTGTGTTTGCTCACCCAACCTCACCAAACCTCTCAGCCCCAAGAGTGTCCACCCTTATGTCTCATCCAGCTGTGGGTCTAGATATGGTCAATCCAGGTTGCATCACAGCCCCTGAACTCATTGTGTAAGTATTTCTATCTCTTTCACTGTCGTTGTTTCATGGGTTTTTCAAAGTAATTTATTTTCATAATGGGGTTTAGCTGCTTTTCACTGCTGTGTTTATGCCGCTTTACACCCACTTGACACACTAACAGAGAGATATCAATACATAGGTGTTAAGATTATTACTAGTCAGGTATATTCTTGTGCGGTGAATAGGGAGTGTTGAGTCCAGTTCTCTGAGCAAGGAGTAGGTCTTGTCTACTACATATTGGGTTTATGGAACGGTATCTGAGCTAATTTGATACCCTTGTTTTATGTATCACCCCACCTCACCTTTCCCGTTAAGCAGCCATAGTCTGTTTTCTGCATGTTTGACTCTGTTCTGTTTTGTAATTCAGTTCAAGTGTAACGCTTTTTACATTCCCTCTATCAGTGATACCTTATGAGAAGTGTCCTTTTCTGTGTGACTTATTTCACTTAGAATCGTCGTACCTAAATCCACTCATCATGCTGCTACTAACCTTATGACATTGATTTCATGGCTGAGTGATATTCCATTGTACATAAGGACCACAACTTCTTTATCCATTTTTCTCTTTCCTTGGATATTTAAGGTGGAATGAAGTGGAGGTCCTTGTCAACAGAGCAGCCCTCAACTTTGGGGTGCTTGTGTCTTGCTGATTTTTCATTTTCCCAATTTATACCCCCATGAGTGGAAGTGCCCTATGCTCTCTAAGCTGTGTTTTTCAGATGTTTCAGGACACACCGTACACTTCTCCAGAGTGGCTGTTGGCAATTTACATCCCGCCCATCAGTGTAGCAAGGCTCTCATTTCTCCATGGCCTGTCCTGCATTTCTGGTTTTGACACTTTTTTCAGCATGGCCCTTTTGACCGATGGGGAGCGAGACTTCTTTGTAGCGCTGATTTGCCTTTCCAGGTTGCTTGGTTGGCCAAAAAGGGCGTATGCGTTTTTTCCTGAATATATTCAGGAAAAAACGCATACGCCCTTTTTGGCCAAGGGCATCATTGTCAACGTTTTGCCGCTTTTCATGTGCTTTAAAGGCGATTCGTATCTACCTCCTGAAATCTGTTTCGTGCAATTCTGCCTTGATTTCAAATCCTCTTCTTTGCCTTCCCTCAATATATTTGTGGACGAGATTTATCATTTATAACTCTGCAGGTTTGTGAATTGCAGTGCCCTGAACCTCCATTTTACAACTCGCTTTTTTGGGAGCTGGCCGCAAAAGCGCAGGATGGCTTCAGGCCCTGTTCTGGTTCCGGGGCCAGGCTGAGCCTGTGGTTAATTCTTCTTCCTGATGGGAAAATCGAGTGACCTGTGCCTGTCCCGACACCAAGAGCTTGTCTCTCGTTGGTTCCCCGTCTTCCCGTTCATCCTCAGGACAAATTGCAACCTGTACGGAACAGGAGGTTAAAGGTGCTGATGCTCCAAGTAGGGAGATTGCTAGTAAAGCGGCTGGAATGGCGAACCCGGGCACAAGGAGATGAGAAATGAGGTGCGTTTTAGAAACCTTTCCCTATCACACGGTGTACCATCTTCTGGGTTTCTCATGCATGTTTTCGATGTAGGAAGATGCCCTTGAACCTGGAGATTTGGGACCCATGCGATGGGTACCACGCAGTATTACTTTAAAGGGTCTGTGTTTGCTCACCCAACCTCACCAAACCTCTCAGCCCCAAGAGTGTCCACCCTTATGTCTCATCCAGCTGTGGGTCTAGATATGGTCAATCCAGGTTGCATCACAGCCCCTGAACTCATTGTGTAAGTATTTCTTTCTCTTTCAATGTCGTTGTTTCATGGGTTTTTCAAAGTAATTTATTTTCATAATGGGGTTTAGCTGCTTTTCACTGCTGTGTTTATGCCGCTTTACACCCACTTGACACACTAACAGAGAGATATCAATACATAGGTGTTAAGATTATTACTAGTCAGGTATATTCTTGTGCGGTGAATAGGGAGTGTTGAGTCCAGTTCTCTGAGCAAGGAGTAGGTCTTGTCTACTACATATTGGGTTTATGGAACGGTATCTGAGCTAATTTGATACCCTTGTTTTATGTATCACCCCACCTCACCTTTCCCGTTAAGCAGCCATAGTCTGTTTTCTGCATGTTTGACTCTGTTCTGTTTTGTAATTCAGTTCAAGTGTAACGTTTTTTACATTCCCTCTAAAAGTGATACCTTATGAGAAGTGTCCTTTTCTGTGTGACTTATTTCACTTAGAATCGTCGTACCTAAATCCACTCATCATGCTGCTACTAACCTTATGACATTGATTTCATGGCTGAGTGATATTCCATTGTACATAAGGACCACAACTTCTTTATCCATTTTTCTCTTTCCTTGGATATTTAAGGTGGAATGAAGTGGAGGTCCTTGTCAACAGAGCAGCCCTCAACTTTGGGGTGCTTGTGTCTTGCTGATTTTTCATTTTCCCAATTTATACCCCCATGAGTGGAAGTGCCCTATGCTCTCTAAGCTGTGTTTTTCAGATGTTTCAGGACACACCGTACACTTCTCCAGAGTGGCTGTTGGCAATTTACATCCCGCCCATCAGTGTAGCAAGGCTCTCATTTCTCCATGGCCTGTCCTGCATTTCTGGTTTTGACACTTTTTTCAGCATGGCCCTTTTGACCGATGGGAAGCGAGACTTCTCTGTAGCGCTGATTTGCCTTTCCAGGTTGCTTGGTTGGTCAAAAAGGGCGTATGCATTTTTTCCTGAATATATTCAGGAAAAAACGCATACGCCCTTTTTGGCCAAGGGCATCATTGTCAACATTTTGCCGCTTTTCATGTGCTTTAAAGGCGATTCGAATCTACCTCCTGAAATCTGTTTCCTGCAATTCTGCCTTGATTTCAAATCCTCTTCTTTGCCTTCCCTCAATATATTTGTGGACGAGAGTTATCATTTATAACTCTGCAGGTTTGTGAATTGCAGTGCCCTGAACCTCCATTTTACAACTCGCTTTTTTGGGAGCTGGCCGCAAAAGCGCAGGATGGCTTCAGGCCCTGTTCTGGTTCCGGGGGGCAGGCTGAGCCTGTGGTTAATTCTTCTTCCTGATGGGAAAATAGAGTGACCTGTGCCTGTCCCGACACCAAGAGCTAGTCTCTATTTGGTTCCCCGTCTTCCCGTTCATCCTCAGGACAAATTGCAACCTGTACGGAACAGGAGGTTAAAGGTGCTGATGCTCCAAGTAGGGAGATTGCTAGTAAAGCGGCTGGAAAGGTGAACCCGGGCACAAGGAGATGAGAAATGAGGTGCGTTTTAGAAACCTTTCCCCATCACACGGTGTACCATCTTCTGGGTTTCTCATGCATGTTTTCGATGTAGGAAGATGCCCTTGAACCTGGAGATTTGGAACCCATGCGATGGGTACCACGCAGTATACTTTAAAGGGTCTGCGTTTGCTCACCCAACCTCACCAAACCTCTCAGCCCCAAGAGTGTCCACCCTTATGTCTCATCCAGCTGTGGGTCTAGATATGGTCAATCCAGGTTGCATCACAGCCCCTGAACTCATTGTGTAAGAATTTCTATCTCTTTCACTGTCGTTGTTTCATGGGTTTTTCAAAGTAATTTATTTTCATAATGGGGTTTAGCTGCTTTTCACGGCTGTGTTTATGCCGCTTTACACCCACTTGACACACTAACAGAGAGATATCAATACATAGGTTTTAAGATTACTACTAGTCAGATATATTCTTGTGCGGTGAATAGGGCGTGTTGAGTCCAGTTCTCTGAGCAAGGAGTAGGTCTTGTCTACTACATATTGGGTTTATGGAACGGTATCTGAGCTAATTTGATACCCTTGTTTTATGTATCACCCCACCTCACCTTTCCCGTTAAGCAGCCATAGTGTGTTTTCTGCATGTCTGACTCTGTTCTGTTTTGTAATTCAGTTCAAGTGTAACGCTTTTTACATTCCCTCTATCAGTGATACCTTATGAGAAGCGTCCTTTTCTGTGTGACTTATTTCACTTAGAATCGTCGTACCTAAATCCACTCATCATGCTGCTACTAACCTTATGACATTGATTTCATGGCTGAGTGATATTCCATTGTACATAAGGACCACAACTTCTTTATCCATTTTTCTCTTTCCTTGGATATTTAAGGTGGAATGAAGTGGAGGTCCTTGTCAACAGAGCAGCCCTCAACTTTGGGGTGCTTGTGTCTTGCTGATTTTTCATCTTCCCAATTTATACCCCCATTAGTGGAAGTGCCCTATGCTCTCTAAGCTGTGTTTTTCAGATGTTTCAGGACACACCGTACACTTCTCCAGAGTGGCTGTTGGCAATTTACATCCCGCCCATCAGTGTAGCAAGGCTCTCATTTCTCCATGGCCTGTCCTGCATTTCTGGTTTTGACACTTTTTTCAGCATGGCCCTTTTGACTGATGGGGAGCGAGACTTCTTTGTAGCGCTGATTTGCCTTTCCAGGTTGCTTGGTTGGCCAAAAAGGGCGTATGCGTTTTTTCATGAATATATTCAGGAAAAAACGCATACGCCCTTTTTGGCCAAGGGCATCATTGTCAACGTTTTGCCGCTTTTCATGTGCTTTAAAGGCGATTCGAATCTACCTCCTGAAATCTGTTTCCTGCAATTCTGCCTTGATTTCAAATCCTCTTCTTTGCCTTCCCTCAATATATTTGTGGACGAGAGTTATCATTTATAACTCTGCAGGTTTGTGAATTGCAGTGCCCTGAACCTCCATTTTACAACTCGCTTTTTTGGGAGCTGGCCGCAAAAGCGCAGGATGGCTTCAGGCCCTGTTCTGGTTCCGGGGGGCAGGCTGAGCCTGTGGTTAATTCTTCTTCCTGATGGGAAAATAGAGTGACCTGTGCCTGTCCCGACACCAAGAGCTTGTCTCTCGTTGGTTCCCCGTCTTCCCGTTCATCCTCAGGACAAATTGCAACCTGTACGGAACAGGAGGTTAAAGGTGCTGATGCTCCAAGTAGGGAGATTGCTAGTAAAGCGGCTGGAATGGCGAACCCGGGCACAAGGAGATGAGAAATGAGGTGCGTTTTAGAAACCTTTCCCTATCACACGGTGTACCATCTTCTGGGTTTCTCTTGCATGTTTTCGATGTAGGAAGATGCCCTTGAACCTGGAGATTTGGAACCCATGCGATGGGTACCACGCAGTATTACTTTAAAGGGTCTGCATTTGCTCACCCAACCTCACCAAACCTCTCAGCCCCAAGAGTGTCCACCCTTATGTCTCATCCAGCTGTGGGTCTAGATATGGTCAATCCAGGTTGCATCACAGCCCCTGAACTCATTGTGTAAGAATTTCTATCTCTTTCACTGTCGTTGTTTCATGGGTTTTTCAAAGTAATTTATTTTCATAATGGGGTTTAGCTGCTTTTCACGGCTGTGTTTATGCCGCTTTACACCCACTTGACACACTAACAGAGAGATATCAATACATAGGTTTTAAGATTACTACTAGTCAGATATATTCTTGTGCGGTGAATAGGGCGTGTTGAGTCCAGTTCTCTGAGCAAGGAGTAGGTCTTGTCTACTACATATTGGGTTTATGGAACGGTATCTGAGCTAATTTGATACCCTTGTTTTATGTATCACCCCACCTCACCTTTCCCGTTAAGCAGCCATAGTGTGTTTTCTGCATGTCTGACTCTGTTCTGTTTTGTAATTCAGTTCAAGTGTAACGCTTTTTACATTCCCTCTATCAGTGATACCTTATGAGAAGTGTCCTTTTCTGTGTGACTTATTTCACTTAGAATCGTCGTACCTAAATCCACTCATCATGCTGCTACTAACCTTATGACATTGATTTCATGGCTGAGTGATATTCCATTGTACATAAGGACCACAACTTCTTTATCCATTTTTCTCTTTCCTTGGATATTTAAGGTGGAATGAAGTGGAGGTCCTTGTCAACAGAGCAGCCCTCAACTTTGGGGTGCTTGTGTCTTGCTGATTTTTCATTTTCCCAATTTATACCCCCATGAGTGGAAGTGCCCTATGCTCTCTAAGCTGTGTTTTTCAGATGTTTCAGGACACACCGTACACTTCTCCAGAGTGGCTGTTGGCAATTTACATCCCGCCCATCAGTGTATCAAGGCTCTCATTTCTCCATGGCCTGTCCTGCATTTCTGGTTTTGACACTTTTTTCAGCATGGCCCTTTTGACTGATGGGGAGCGAGACTTCTTTGTAGCGCTGATTTGCCTTTCCAGGTTGCTTGGTTGGCCAAAAAGGGCGTATGCGTTTTTTCCTGAATATATTCAGGAAAAAACGCATACGCCCTTTTTGGCCAAGGGCATCATTGTCAACGTTTTGCTGCTTTTCATGTGCTTTAAAGGCGATTCGAATCTACCTCCTGAAATCTGTTTCCTGCAATTCTGCCTTGATTTCAAATCCTCTTCTTTGCCTTCCCTCAATATATTTGTGGACGAGAGTTATCATTTATAACTCTGCAGGTTTGTGAATTGCAGTGCCCTGAACCTCCATTTTACAACTCGCTTTTTTGGGAGCTGGCCGCAAAAGCGCAGGATGGCTTCAGGCCCTGTTCTGGTTCCAGGGGGCAGGCTGAGCCTGTGGTTAATTCTTCTTCCTGATGGGAAAATAGAGTGACCTCTGCCTGTACCGACACCAAGAGCTAGTCTCTCGTTGGTTCCCCATCTTCCCGTTCATCCTCAGGACAAATTGCAACCTGTACGGAACAGGAGGTTAAAGGTGCTGATGCTCCAAGTAGGGAGATTGCTAGTAAAGCGGCTGGAAAGGTGAACCCGGGCACAAGGAGATGAGAAATGAGGTGCGTTTTAGAAACCTTTCCCCATCACACGGTGTACCATCTTCTGGGTTTCTCATGCATGTTTTCGATGTAGGAACATGCCCTTGAACCTGGAGATTTGGGACCCATGCGATGGGTACCACGCAGTATTACTTTAAAGGGTCTGCGTTTGCTCACCCAACCTCACCAAACCTCTCAGCCCCAAGAGTGTCCACCCTTATGTCTCATCCAGCTGTGGGTCTAGATATGGTCAATCCAGGTTGCATCACAGCCCCTGAACTCATTGTGTAAGAATTTCTATCTCTTTCACTGTCGTTGTTTCATGGGTTTTTCAAAGTAATTTATTTTCATAATGGGGTTTAGCTGCTTTTCACGGCTGTGTTTATGCCGCTTTACACCCACTTGACACACTAACAGAGAGATATCAATACATAGGTTTTAAGATTATTACTAGTCAGATATATTCTTGTGCGGTGAATAGGGCGTGTTGAGTCCAGTTCTCTGAGCAAGGAGTAGGTCTTGTCTACTACATATTGGGTTTATGGAACGGTATCTGAGCTAATTTGATACCCTTGTTTTATGTATCACCCCACCTCACCTTTCCCGTTAAGCAGCCATAGTGTGTTTTCTGCATGTGTGACTCTGTTCTGTTTTGTAATTCAGTTCAAGTGTAACGCTTTTTACATTCCCTCTATCAGTGATACATTATGAGAAGTGTCCTTTTCTGTGTGACTTATTTCACTTAGAATCGTCGTACCTAAATCCACTCATCATGCTGCTACTAACCTTATGACATTGATTTCATGGCTGAGTGATATTCCATTGTACATAAGGACCACAACTTCTTTATCCATTTTTCTCTTTCCTTGGATATTTAAGGTGGAATGAAGTGGAGGTCCTTGTCAACAGAGCAGCCCTCAACTTTGGGGTGCTTGTGTCTTGCTGATTTTTCATTTTCCCAATTTATACCCCCATGAGTGGAAGTGCCCTATGCTCTCTAAGCTGTGTTTTTCAGATGTTTCAGGACACACCGTACACTTCTCCAGAGTGGCTGTTGGCAATTTACATCCCGCCCATCAGTGTAGCAAGGCTCTCATTTCTCCATGGCCTGTCCTGCATTTCTGGTTTTGACACTTTTTTCAGCATGGCCCTTTTGACCGATGGGGAGCGAGACTTCTTTGTAGCGCTGATTTGCCTTTCCAGGTTGCTTGGTTGGCCAAAAAGGGCGTATGCGTTTTTTCCTGAATATATTCAGGAAAAAACGCATACGCCCTTTTTGGCCAAGGGCATCATTGTCAACGTTTTGCCGCTTTTCATGTGCTTTAAAGGCGATTCGTATCTACCTCCTGAAATCTGTTTCGTGCAATTCTGCCTTGATTTCAAATCCTCTTCTTTGCCTTCCCTCAATATATTTGTGGACGAGATTTATCATTTATAACTCTGCAGGTTTGTGAATTGCAGTGCCCTGAACCTCCATTTTACAACTCGCTTTTTTGGGAGCTGGCCGCAAAAGCGCAGGATGGCTTCAGGCCCTGTTCTGGTTCCGGGGCCAGGCTGAGCCTGTGGTTAATTCTTCTTCCTGATGGGAAAATCGAGTGACCTGTGCCTGTCCCGACACCAAGAGCTTGTCTCTCGTTGGTTCCCCGTCTTCCCGTTCATCCTCAGGACAAATTGCAACCTGTACGGAACAGGAGGTTAAAGGTGCTGATGCTCCAAGTAGGGAGATTGCTAGTAAAGCGGCTGGAATGGCGAACCCGGGCACAAGGAGATGAGAAATGAGGTGCGTTTTAGAAACCTTTCCCTATCACACGGTGTACCATCTTCTGGGTTTCTCATGCATGTTTTCGATGTAGGAAGATGCCCTTGAACCTGGAGATTTGGGACCCATGCGATGGGTACCACGCAGTATTACTTTAAAGGGTCTGTGTTTGCTCACCCAACCTCACCAAACCTCTCAGCCCCAAGAGTGTCCACCCTTATGTCTCATCCAGCTGTGGGTCTAGATATGGTCAATCCAGGTTGCATCACAGCCCCTGAACTCATTGTGTAAGTATTTCTTTCTCTTTCAATGTCGTTGTTTCATGGGTTTTTCAAAGTAATTTATTTTCATAATGGGGTTTAGCTGCTTTTCACTGCTGTGTTTATGCCGCTTTACACCCACTTGACACACTAACAGAGAGATATCAATACATAGGTGTTAAGATTATTACTAGTCAGGTATATTCTTGTGCGGTGAATAGGGAGTGTTGAGTCCAGTTCTCTGAGCAAGGAGTAGGTCTTGTCTACTACATATTGGGTTTATGGAACGGTATCTGAGCTAATTTGATACCCTTGTTTTATGTATCACCCCACCTCACCTTTCCCGTTAAGCAGCCATAGTCTGTTTTCTGCATGTTTGACTCTGTTCTGTTTTGTAATTCAGTTCAAGTGTAACGTTTTTTACATTCCCTCTAAAAGTGATACCTTATGAGAAGTGTCCTTTTCTGTGTGACTTATTTCACTTAGAATTGTCGTACCTAAATCCACTCATCATGCTGCTACTAACCTTATGACATTGATTTCATGGCTGAGTGATATTCCATTGTACATAAGGACCACAACTTCTTTATCCATTTTTCTCTTTCCTTGGATATTTAAGGTGGAATGAAGTGGAGGTCCTTGTCAACAGAGCAGCCCTCAACTTTGGGGTGCTTGTGTCTTGCTGATTTTTCATTTTCCCAATTTATACCCCCATGAGTGGAAGTGCCCTATGCTCTCTAAGCTGTGTTTTTCAGATGTTTCAGGACACACCGTACACTTCTCCAGAGTGGCTGTTGGCAATTTACATCCCGCCCATCAGTGTAGCAAGGCTCTCATTTCTCCATGGCCTGTCCTGCATTTCTGGTTTTGACACTTTTTTCAGCATGGCCCTTTTGACCGATGGGAAGCGAGACTTCTCTGTAGCGCTGATTTGCCTTTCCAGGTTGCTTGGTTGGTCAAAAAGGGCGTATGCATTTTTTCCTGAATATATTCAGGAAAAAACGCATACGCCCTTTTTGGCCAAGGGCATCATTGTCAACATTTTGCCGCTTTTCATGTGCTTTAAAGGCGATTCGAATCTACCTCCTGAAATCTGTTTCCTGCAATTCTGCCTTGATTTCAAATCCTCTTCTTTGCCTTCCCTCAATATATTTGTGGACGAGAGTTATCATTTATAACTCTGCAGGTTTGTGAATTGCAGTGCCCTGAACCTCCATTTTACAACTCGCTTTTTTGGGAGCTGGCCGCAAAAGCGCAGGATGGCTTCAGGCCCTGTTCTGGTTCCGGGGGGCAGGCTGAGCCTGTGGTTAATTCTTCTTCCTGATGGGAAAATAGAGTGACCTGTGCCTGTCCCGACACCAAGAGCTAGTCTCTATTTGGTTCCCCGTCTTCCCGTTCATCCTCAGGACAAATTGCAACCTGTACGGAACAGGAGGTTAAAGGTGCTGATGCTCCAAGTAGGGAGATTGCTAGTAAAGCGGCTGGAAAGGTGAACCCGGGCACAAGGAGATGAGAAATGAGGTGCGTTTTAGAAACCTTTCCCCATCACACGGTGTACCATCTTCTGGGTTTCTCATGCATGTTTTCGATGTAGGAAGATGCCCTTGAACCTGGAGATTTGGAACCCATGCGATGGGTACCACGCAGTATACTTTAAAGGGTCTGCGTTTGCTCACCCAACCTCACCAAACCTCTCAGCCCCAAGAGTGTCCACCCTTATGTCTCATCCAGCTGTGGGTCTAGATATGGTCAATCCAGGTTGCATCACAGCCCCTGAACTCATTGTGTAAGAATTTCTATCTCTTTCACTGTCGTTGTTTCATGGGTTTTTCAAAGTAATTTATTTTCATAATGGGGTTTAGCTGCTTTTCACGGCTGTGTTTATGCCGCTTTACACCCACTTGACACACTAACAGAGAGATATCAATACATAGGTTTTAAGATTACTACTAGTCAGATATATTCTTGTGCGGTGAATAGGGCGTGTTGAGTCCAGTTCTCTGAGCAAGGAGTAGGTCTTGTCTACTACATATTGGGTTTATGGAACGGTATCTGAGCTAATTTGATACCCTTGTTTTATGTATCACCCCACCTCACCTTTCCCGTTAAGCAGCCATAGTGTGTTTTCTGCATGTCTGACTCTGTTCTGTTTTGTAATTCAGTTCAAGTGTAACGCTTTTTACATTCCCTCTATCAGTGATACCTTATGAGAAGCGTCCTTTTCTGTGTGACTTATTTCACTTAGAATCGTCGTACCTAAATCCACTCATCATGCTGCTACTAACCTTATGACATTGATTTCATGGCTGAGTGATATTCCATTGTACATAAGGACCACAACTTCTTTATCCATTTTTCTCTTTCCTTGGATATTTAAGGTGGAATGAAGTGGAGGTCCTTGTCAACAGAGCAGCCCTCAACTTTGGGGTGCTTGTGTCTTGCTGATTTTTCATCTTCCCAATTTATACCCCCATTAGTGGAAGTGCCCTATGCTCTCTAAGCTGTGTTTTTCAGATGTTTCAGGACACACCGTACACTTCTCCAGAGTGGCTGTTGGCAATTTACATCCCGCCCATCAGTGTAGCAAGGCTCTCATTTCTCCATGGCCTGTCCTGCATTTCTGGTTTTGACACTTTTTTCAGCATGGCCCTTTTGACTGATGGGGAGCGAGACTTCTTTGTAGCGCTGATTTGCCTTTCCAGGTTGCTTGGTTGGCCAAAAAGGGCGTATGCGTTTTTTCATGAATATATTCAGGAAAAAACGCATACGCCCTTTTTGGCCAAGGGCATCATTGTCAACGTTTTGCCGCTTTTCATGTGCTTTAAAGGCGATTCGAATCTACCTCCTGAAATCTGTTTCCTGCAATTCTGCCTTGATTTCAAATCCTCTTCTTTGCCTTCCCTCAATATATTTGTGGACGAGAGTTATCATTTATAACTCTGCAGGTTTGTGAATTGCAGTGCCCTGAACCTCCATTTTACAACTCGCTTTTTTGGGAGCTGGCCGCAAAAGCGCAGGATGGCTTCAGGCCCTGTTCTGGTTCCGGGGGGCAGGCTGAGCCTGTGGTTAATTCTTCTTCCTGATGGGAAAATCGAGTGACCTGTGCCTGTCCCGACACCAAGAGCTTGTCTCTCGTTGGTTCCCCGTCTTCCCGTTCATCCTCAGGACAAATTGCAACCTGTACGGAACAGGAGGTTAAAGGTGCTGATGCTCCAAGTAGGGAGATTGCTAGTAAAGCGGCTGGAATGGCGAACCCGGGCACAAGGAGATGAGAAATGAGGTGCGTTTTAGAAACCTTTCCCTATCACACGGTGTACCATCTTCTGGGTTTCTCTTGCATGTTTTCGATGTAGGAAGATGCCCTTGAACCTGGAGATTTGGAACCCATGCGATGGGTACCACGCAGTATTACTTTAAAGGGTCTGCGTTTGCTCACCCAACCTCACCAAACCTCTCAGCCCCAAGAGTGTCCACCCTTATGTCTCATCCAGCTGTGGGTCTAGATATGGTCAATCCAGGTTGCATCACAGCCCCTGAACTCATTGTGTAAGAATTTCTATCTCTTTCACTGTCGTTGTTTCATGGGTTTTTCAAAGTAATTTATTTTCATAATGGGGTTTAGCTGCTTTTCACGGCTGTGTTTATGCCGCTTTACACCCACTTGACACACTAACAGAGAGATATCAATACATAGGTTTTAAGATTACTACTAGTCAGATATATTCTTGTGCGGTGAATAGGGCGTGTTGAGTCCAGTTCTCTGAGCAAGGAGTAGGTCTTGTCTACTACATATTGGGTTTATGGAACGGTATCTGAGCTAATTTGATACCCTTGTTTTATGTATCACCCCACCTCACCTTTCCCGTTAAGCAGCCATAGTGTGTTTTCTGCATGTCTGACTCTGTTCTGTTTTGTAATTCAGTTCAAGTGTAACGCTTTTTACATTCCCTCTATCAGTGATACCTTATGAGAAGTGTCCTTTTCTGTGTGACTTATTTCACTTAGAATCGTCGTACCTAAATCCACTCATCATGCTGCTACTAACCTTATGACATTGATTTCATGGCTGAGTGATATTCCATTGTACATAAGGACCACAACTTCTTTATCCATTTTTCTCTTTCCTTGGATATTTAAGGTGGAATGAAGTGGAGGTCCTTGTCAACAGAGCAGCCCTCAACTTTGGGGTGCTTGTGTCTTGCTGATTTTTCATTTTCCCAATTTATACCCCCATGAGTGGAAGTGCCCTATGCTCTCTAAGCTGTGTTTTTCAGATGTTTCAGGACACACCGTACACTTCTCCAGAGTGGCTGTTGGCAATTTACATCCCGCCCATCAGTGTATCAAGGCTCTCATTTCTCCATGGCCTGTCCTGCATTTCTGGTTTTGACACTTTTTTCAGCATGGCCCTTTTGACTGATGGGGAGCGAGACTTCTTTGTAGCGCTGATTTGCCTTTCCAGGTTGCTTGGTTGGCCAAAAAGGGCGTATGCGTTTTTTCCTGAATATATTCAGGAAAAAACGCATACGCCCTTTTTGGCCAAGGGCATCATTGTCAACGTTTTGCTGCTTTTCATGTGCTTTAAAGGCGATTCGAATCTACCTCCTGAAATCTGTTTCCTGCAATTCTGCCTTGATTTCAAATCCTCTTCTTTGCCTTCCCTCAATATATTTGTGGACGAGAGTTATCATTTATAACTCTGCAGGTTTGTGAATTGCAGTGCCCTGAACCTCCATTTTACAACTCGCTTTTTTGGGAGCTGGCCGCAAAAGCGCAGGATGGCTTCAGGCCCTGTTCTGGTTCCAGGGGGCAGGCTGAGCCTGTGGTTAATTCTTCTTCCTGATGGGAAAATAGAGTGACCTCTGCCTGTACCGACACCAAGAGCTAGTCTCTCGTTGGTTCCCCATCTTCCCGTTCATCCTCAGGACAAATTGCAACCTGTACGGAACAGGAGGTTAAAGGTGCTGATGCTCCAAGTAGGGAGATTGCTAGTAAAGCGGCTGGAAAGGTGAACCCGGGCACAAGGAGATGAGAAATGAGGTGCGTTTTAGAAACCTTTCCCCATCACACGGTGTACCATCTTCTGGGTTTCTCATGCATGTTTTCGATGTAGGAACATGCCCTTGAACCTGGAGATTTGGGACCCATGCGATGGGTACCACGCAGTATTACTTTAAAGGGTCTGCGTTTGCTCACCCAACCTCACCAAACCTCTCAGCCCCAAGAGTGTCCACCCTTATGTCTCATCCAGCTGTGGGTCTAGATATGGTCAATCCAGGTTGCATCACAGCCCCTGAACTCATTGTGTAAGAATTTCTATCTCTTTCACTGTCGTTGTTTCATGGGTTTTTCAAAGTAATTTATTTTCATAATGGGGTTTAGCTGCTTTTCACGGCTGTGTTTATGCCGCTTTACACCCACTTGACACACTAACAGAGAGATATCAATACATAGGTTTTAAGATTATTACTAGTCAGATATATTCTTGTGCGGTGAATAGGGCGTGTTGAGTCCAGTTCTCTGAGCAAGGAGTAGGTCTTGTCTACTACATATTGGGTTTATGGAACGGTATCTGAGCTAATTTGATACCCTTGTTTTATGTATCACCCCACCTCACCTTTCCCGTTAAGCAGCCATAGTGTGTTTTCTGCATGTGTGACTCTGTTCTGTTTTGTAATTCAGTTCAAGTGTAACGCTTTTTACATTCCCTCTATCAGTGATACATTATGAGAAGTGTCCTTTTCTGTGTGACTTATTTCACTTAGAATCGTCGTACCTAAATCCACTCATCATGCTGCTACTAACCTTATGACATTGATTTCATGGCTGAGTGATATTCCATTGTACATAAGGACCACAACTTCTTTATCCATTTTTCTCTTTCCTTGGATATTTAAGGTGGAATGAAGTGGAGGTCCTTGTCAACAGAGCAGCCCTCAACTTTGGGGTGCTTGTGTCTTGCTGATTTTTCATTTTCCCAATTTATACCCCCATGAGTGGAAGTGCCCTATGCTCTCTAAGCTGTGTTTTTCAGATGTTTCAGGACACACCGTACACTTCTCCAGAGTGGCTGTTGGCAATTTACATCCCGCCCATCAGTGTAGCAAGGCTCCCATTTCTCCATGGCCTGTCCTGCATTTCTGGTTTTGACACTTTTTTCAGCATGGCCCTTTTGACCGATGGGAAGCGAGACTTCTCTGTAGCGCTGATTTGCCTTTCCAGGTTGCTTGGTTGGCCAAAAAGGGCGTATGCGTTTTTTCCTGAATATATTCAGGAAAAAACGCATACGCCCTTTTTGGCCAAGGGCATCATTGTCAACGTTTTGCCGCTTTTCATGTGCTTTAAAGGCGATTCGAATCTACCTCCTGAAATCTGTTTCCTGCAATTCTGCCTTGATTTCAAATCCTCTTCTTTGCCTTCCCTCAATATATTTGTGGACGAGAGTTATCATTTATAACTCTGCAGGTTTGTGAATTGCAGTGCCCTGAACCTCCATTTTACAACTCGCTTTTTTGGGAGCTGGCCGCAAAAGTGCAGGATGGCTTCAGGCCCTGTTCTGGTTCCGGGGGGCAGGCTGAGCCTGTGGTTAATTCTTCTTCCTGATGGGAAAATCGAGTGACCTGTGCCTGTCCCGACACCAAGAGCTTGTCTCTCGTTGGTTCCCCGTCTTCCCGTTCATCCTCAGGACAAATTGCAACCTGTACGGAACAGGAGGTTAAAGGTGCTGATGCTCCAAGTAGGGAGATTGCTAGTAAAGCGGCTGGAATGGCGAACCCGGGCACAAGGAGATGAGAAATGAGGTGCGTTTTAGAAACCTTTCCCTATCACACGGTGTACCATCTTCTGGGTTTCTCATGCATGTTTTCGATGTAGGAAGATGCCCTTGAACCTGGAGATTTGGAACCCATGCGATGGGTACCACGCAGTATTACTTTAAAGGGTCTGCGTTTGCTCACCCAACCTCACCAAACCTCTCAGCCCCAAGAGTGTCCACCCTTATGTCTCATCCAGCTGTGGGTCTAGATATGGTCAATCCAGGTTGCATCACAGCCCCTGAACTCATTGTGTAAGAATTTCTATCTCTTTCACTGTCGTTGTTTCATGGGTTTTTCAAAGTAATTTATTTTCATAATGGGGTTTAGCTGCTTTTCACGGCTGTGTTTATGCCGCTTTACACCCACTTGACACACTAACAGAGAGATATCAATACATAGGTTTTAAGATTACTACTAGTCAGATATATTCTTGTGCGGTGAATAGGGCGTGTTGAGTCCAGTTCTCTGAGCAAGGAGTAGGTCTTGTCTACTACATATTGGGTTTATGGAACGGTATCTGAGCTAATTTGATACCCTTGTTTTATGTATCACCCCACCTCACCTTTCCCGTTAAGCAGCCATAGTGTGTTTTCTGCATGTCTGACTCTGTTCTGTTTTGTAATTCAGTTCAAGTGTAACGCTTTTTACATTCCCTCTATCAGTGATACCTTATGAGAAGTGTCCTTTTCTGTGTGACTTATTTCACTTAGAATCGTCGTACCTAAATCCACTCATCATGCTGCTACTAACCTTATGACATTGATTTCATGGCTGAGTGATATTCCATTGTACATAAGGACCACAACTTCTTTATCCATTTTTCTCTTTCCTTGGATATTTAAGGTGGAATGAAGTGGAGGTCCTTGTCAACAGAGCAGCCCTCAACTTTGGGGTGCTTGTGTCTTGCTGATTTTTCATTTTCCCAATTTATACCCCCATGAGTGGAAGTGCCCTATGCTCTCTAAGCTGTGTTTTTCAGATGTTTCAGGACACACCGTACACTTCTCCAGAGTGGCTGTTGGCAATTTACATCCCGCCCATCAGTGTAGCAAGGCTCTCATTTCTCCATGGCCTGTCCTGCATTTCTGGTTTTGACACTTTTTTCAGCATGGCCCTTTTGACTGATGGGGAGCGAGACTTCTTTGTAGCGCTGATTTGCCTTTCCAGGTTGCTTGGTTGGCCAAAAAGGGCGTATGGGTTTTTTCCTGAATATATTCAGGAAAAAACGCATACGCCCTTTTTGGCCAAGGGCATCATTGTCAACGTTTTGCTGCTTTTCATGTGCTTTAAAGGCGATTCGAATCTACCTCCTGAAATCTGTTTCCTGCAATTCTGCCTTGATTTCAAATCCTCTTCTTTGCCTTCCCTCAATATATTTGTGGACGAGAGTTATCATTTATAACTCTGCAGGTTTGTGAATTGCAGTGCCCTGAACCTCCATTTTACAACTCGCTTTTTTGGGAGCTGGCCGCAAAAGCGCAGGATGGCTTCAGGCCCTGTTCTGGTTCCAGGGGGCAGGCTGAGCCTGTGGTTAATTCTTCTTCCTGATGGGAAAATAGAGTGACCTCTGCCTGTACCGACACCAAGAGCTAGTCTCTCGTTGGTTCCCCATCTTCCCGTTCATCCTCAGGACAAATTGCAACCTGTACGGAACAGGAGGTTAAAGGTGCTGATGCTCCAAGTAGGGAGATTGCTAGTAAAGCGGCTGGAAAGGTGAACCCGGGCACAAGGAGATGAGAAATGAGGTGCGTTTTAGAAACCTTTCCCCATCACACGGTGTACCATCTTCTGGGTTTCTCATGCATGTTTTCGATGTAGGAACATGCCCTTGAACCTGGAGATTTGGGACCCATGCGATGGGTACCACGCAGTATTACTTTAAAGGGTCTGCGTTTGCTCACCCAACCTCACCAAACCTCTCAGCCCCAAGAGTGTCCACCCTTATGTCTCATCCAGCTGTGGGTCTAGATATGGTCAATCCAGGTTGCATCACAGCCCCTGAACTCATTGTGTAAGAATTTCTATCTCTTTCACTGTCGTTGTTTCATGGGTTTTTCAAAGTAATTTATTTTCATAATGGGGTTTAGCTGCTTTTCACGGCTGTGTTTATGCCGCTTTACACCCACTTGACACACTAACAGAGAGATATCAATACATAGGTTTTAAGATTATTACTAGTCAGATATATTCTTGTGCGGTGAATAGGGCGTGTTGAGTCCAGTTCTCTGAGCAAGGAGTAGGTCTTGTCTACTACATATTGGGTTTATGGAACGGTATCTGAGCTAATTTGATACCCTTGTTTTATGTATCACCCCACCTCACCTTTCCCGTTAAGCAGCCATAGTGTGTTTTCTGCATGTGTGACTCTGTTCTGTTTTGTAATTCAGTTCAAGTGTAACGCTTTTTACATTCCCTCTATCAGTGATACATTATGAGAAGTGTCCTTTTCTGTGTGACTTATTTCACTTAGAATCGTCGTACCTAAATCCACTCATCATGCTGCTACTAACCTTATGACATTGATTTCATGGCTGAGTGATATTCCATTGTACATAAGGACCACAACTTCTTTATCCATTTTTCTCTTTCCTTGGATATTTAAGGTGGAATGAAGTGGAGGTCCTTGTCAACAGAGCAGCCCTCAACTTTGGGGTGCTTGTGTCTTGCTGATTTTTCATTTTCCCAATTTATACCCCCATGAGTGGAAGTGCCCTATGCTCTCTAAGCTGTGTTTTTCAGATGTTTCAGGACACACCGTACACTTCTCCAGAGTGGCTGTTGGCAATTTACATCCCGCCCATCAGTGTAGCAAGGCTCTCATTTCTCCATGGCCTGTCCTGCATTTCTGGTTTTGAGACTTTTTTCAGCATGGCCCTTTTGACCGATGGGGAGCGAGACTTCTTTGTAGCGCTGATTTGCCTTTCCAGGTTGCTTGGTTGGCCAAAAAGGGCGTATGGGTTTTTTCCTGAATATATTCAGGAAAAAACGCATACGCCCTTTTTGGCCAAGGGCATCATTGTCAACGTTTTGCCGCTTTTCATGTGCTTTAAAGGCGATTCGTATCTACCTCCTGAAATCTGTTTCGTGCAATTCTGCCTTGATTTCAAATCCTCTTCTTTGCCTTCCCTCAATATATTTGTGGACGAGATTTATCATTTATAACTCTGCAGGTTTGTGAATTGCAGTGCCCTGAACCTCCATTTTACAACTCGCTTTTTTGGGAGCTGGCCGCAAAAGCGCAGGATGGCTTCAGGCCCTGTTCTGGTTCCGGGGGGCAGGCTGAGCCTGTGGTTAATTCTTCTTCCTGATGGGAAAATCGAGTGACCTGTGCCTGTCCCGACACCAAGAGCTTGTCTCTCGTTGGTTCCCCGTCTTCCCGTTCATCCTCAGGACAAATTGCAACCTGTACGGAACAGGAGGTTAAAGGTGCTGATGCTCCAAGTAGGGAGATTGCTAGTAAAGCGGCTGGAATGGCGAACCCGGGCACAAGGAGATGAGAAATGAGGTGCGTTTTAGAAACCTTTCCCTATCACACGGTGTACCATCTTCTGGGTTTCTCATGCATGTTTTCGATGTAGGAAGATGCCCTTGAACCTGGAGATTTGGGACCCATGCGATGGGTACCACGCAGTATTACTTTAAAGGGTCTGTGTTTGCTCACCCAACCTCACCAAACCTCTCAGCCCCAAGAGTGTCCACCCTTATGTCTCATCCAGCTGTGGGTCTAGATATGGTCAATCCAGGTTGCATCACAGCCCCTGAACTCATTGTGTAAGTATTTCTATCTCTTTCACTGTCGTTGTTTCATGGGTTTTTCAAAGTAATTTATTTTCATAATGGGGTTTAGCTGCTTTTCACTGCTGTGTTTATGCCGCTTTACACCCACTTGACACACTAACAGAGAGATATCAATACATAGGTGTTAAGATTATTACTAGTCAGGTATATTCTTGTGCGGTGAATAGGGAGTGTTGAGTCCAGTTCTCTGAGCAAGGAGTAGGTCTTGTCTACTACATATTGGGTTTATGGAACGGTATCTGAGCTAATTTGATACCCTTGTTTTATGTATCACCCCACCTCACCTTTCCCGTTAAGCAGCCATAGTCTGTTTTCTGCATGTTTGACTCTGTTCTGTTTTGTAATTCAGTTCAAGTGTAACGTTTTTTACATTCCCTCTAAAAGTGATACCTTATGAGAAGTGTCCTTTTCTGTGTGACTTATTTCAGTTAGAATCGTCGTACCTAAATCCACTCATCATGCTGCTACTAACCTTATGACATTGATTTCATGGCTGAGTGATATTCCATTGTACATAAGGACCACAACTTCTTTATCCATTTTTCTCTTTCCTTGGATATTTAAGGTGGAATGAAGTGGAGGTCCTTGTCAACAGAGCAGCCCTCAACTTTGGGGTGCTTGTGTCTTGCTGATTTTTCATTTTCCCAATTTATACCCCCATGAGTGGAAGTGCCCTATGCTCTCTAAGCTGTGTTTTTCAGATGTTTCAGGACACACCGTACACTTCTCCAGAGTGGCTGTTGGCAATTTACATCCCGCCCATCAGTGTAGCAAGGCTCTCATTTCTCCATGGCCTGTCCTGCATTTCTGGTTTTGACACTTTTTTCAGCATGGCCCTTTTGACCGATGGGAAGCGAGACTTCTCTGTAGCGCTGATTTGCCTTTCCAGGTTGCTTGGTTGGTCAAAAAGGGCGTATGCATTTTTTCCTGAATATATTCAGGAAAAAACGCATACGCCCTTTTTGGCCAAGGGCATCATTGTCAACATTTTGCCGCTTTTCATGTGCTTTAAAGGCGATTCGAATCTACCTCCTGAAATCTGTTTCGTGCAATTCTGCCTTGATTTCAAATCCTCTTCTTTGCCTTCCCTCAATATATTTGTGGACGAGAGTTATCATTTATAACTCTGCAGGTTTGTGAATTGCAGTGCCCTGAACCTCCATTTTACAACTCGCTTTTTTGGGAGCTGGCCACAGAAGTGCAGGATGGCTTCAGGCCCTGTTCTGGTTCCGGGGGGCAGGCTGAGCCTGTGGTTAATTCTTCTTCCTGATGGGAAAATAGAGTGACCTGTGCCTGTTCCGACACCAAGAGCTAGTCTCTCGTTGGTTCTCCGTCTTCCCGTTCATCCTCAGGACAAATTGCAACCTGTACGGAACAGGAGGTTAAAGGTGCTGATGCTCCAAGTAGGGAGATTGCTAGTAAAGCGGCTGGAAAGGTGAACCCGGGCACAAGGAGATGAGAAATGAGGTGCGTTTTAGAAACCTTTCCCCATCACACGGTGTACCATCTTCTGGGTTTCTCATGCATGTTTTCGATGTAGGAAGATGCCCTTGAACCTGGAGATTTGGAACCCATGCGATGGGTACCACGCAGTATTACTTTAAAGGGTCTGCGTTTGCTCACCCAACCTCACCAAACCTCTCAGCCCCAAGAGTGTCCACCCTTATGTCTCATCCAGCTGTGGGTCTAGATATGGTCAATCCAGGTTGCATCACAGCCCCTGAACTCATTGTGTAAGAATTTCTATCTCTTTCACTGTCGTTGTTTCATGGGTTTTTCAAAGTAATTTATTTTCATAATGGGGTTTAGCTGCTTTTCACGGCTGTGTTTATGCCGCTTCACACCCACTTGACACACTAACAGAGAGATATCAATACATAGGTTTTAAGATTACTACTAGTCAGATATATTCTTGTGCGGTGAATAGGGCGTGTTGAGTCCAGTTCTCTGAGCAAGGAGTAGGTCTTGTCTACTACATATTGGGTTTATGGAACGGTATCTGAGCTAATTTGATACCCTTGTTTTATGTATCACCCCACCTCACCTTTCCCGTTAAGCAGCCATAGTGTGTTTTCTGCATGTGTGACTCTGTTCTGTTTTGTAATTCAGTTCAAGTGTAACGCTTTTTACATTCCCTCTATCAGTGATACCTTATGAGAAGTGTCCTTTTCTGTGTGACTTATTTCAGTTAGAATTGTCGTACCTAAATCCACTCATCATGCTGCTACTAACCTTATGACATTGATTTCATGGCTGAGTGATATTCCATTGTACATAAGGACCACAACTTCTTTATCCATTTTTCTCTTTCCTTGGATATTTAAGGTGGAATGAAGTGGAGGTCCTTGTCAACAGAGCAGCCCTCAACTTTGGGGTGCTTGTGTCTTGCTGATTTTTCATTTTCCCAATTTATACCCCCATGAGTGGAAGTGCCCTATGCTCTCTAAGCTGTGTTTTTCAGATGTTTCAGGACACACCGTACACTTCTCCAGAGTGGCTGTTGGCAATTTACATCCCGCCCATCAGTGTAGCAAGGCTCTCATTTCTCCATGGCCTGTCCTGCATTTCTGGTTTTGACACTTTTTTCAGCATGGCCCTTTTGACTGATGGGGAGCGAGACTTCTTTGTAGCGCTGATTTGCCTTTCCAGGTTGCTTGGTTGGCCAAAAAGGGCGTATGCGTTTTTTCCTGAATATATTCAGGAAAAAACGCATACGCCCTTTTTGGCCAAGGGCATCATTGTCAACGTTTTGCTGCTTTTCATGTGCTTTAAAGGCGATTCGAATCTACCTCCTGAAATCTGTTTCCTGCAATTCTGCCTTGATTTCAAATCCTCTTCTTTGCCTTCCCTCAATATATTTGTGGACGAGAGTTATCATTTATAACTCTGCAGGTTTGTGAATTGCAGTGCCCTGAACCTCCATTTTACAACTCGCTTTTTTGGGAGCTGGCCGCAAAAGCGCAGGATGGCTTCAGGCCCTGTTCTGGTTCCGGGGGGCAGGCTGAGCCTGTGGTTAATTCTTCTTCCTGATGGGAAAATAGAGTGACCTGTGCCTGTCCCGACACCAAGAGCTAGTCTCTCATTGGTTCCCCGTCTTCCCGTTCATCCTCAGGACAAATTGCAACCTGTACGGAACAGGAGGTTAAAGGTGCTGATGCTCCAAGTAGGGAGATTGCTAGTAAAGCGGCTGGAATGGCGAACCCGGGCACAAGGAGATGAGAAATGAGGTGCGTTTTAGAAACCTTTCCCCATCACACGGTGTACCATCTTCTGGGTTTCTCATGCATGTTTTCGATGTAGGAAGATGCCCTTGAACCTGGAGATTTGGGACCCATGCGATGGGTACCACGCAGTATTACTTTAAAGGGTCTGCGTTTGCTCACCCAACCTCACCAAACCTCTCAGCCCCAAGAGTGTCCACCCTTATGTCTCATCCAGCTGTGGGTCTAGATATGGTCAATCCAGGTTGCATCACAGCCCCTGAACTCATTGTGTAAGAATTTCTATCTCTTTCACTGTCGTTGTTTCATGGGTTTTTCAAAGTAATTTATTTTCATAATGGGGTTTAGCTGCTTTTCACGGCTGTGTTTATGCCGCTTTACACCCACTTGACACACTAACAGAGAGATATCAATACATAGGTTTTAAGATTATTACTAGTCAGATATATTCTTGTGCGGTGAATAGGGCGTGTTGAGTCCAGTTCTCTGAGCAAGGAGTAGGTCTTGTCTACTACATATTGGGTTTATGGAACGGTATCTGAGCTAATTTGATACCCTTGTTTTATGTATCACCCCACCTCACCTTTCCCGTTAAGCAGCCATAGTGTGTTTTCTGCATGTGTGACTCTGTTCTGTTTTGTAATTCAGTTCAAGTGTAACGGTTTTTACATTCCCTCTATCAGTGATACCTTATGAGAAGTGTCCTTTTCTGTGTGACTTATTTCACTTAGAATCGTCGTACCTAAATCCACTCATCATGCTGCTACTAACCTTATGACATTGATTTCATGGCTGAGTGATATTCCATTGTACATAAGGACCACAACTTCTTTATCCATTTTTCTCTTTCCTTGGATATTTAAGGTGGAATGAAGTGGAGGTCCTTGTCAACAGAGCAGCCCTCAACTTTGGGGTGCTTGTGTCTTGCTGATTTTTCATTTTCCCAATTTATACCCCCATGAGTGGAAGTGCCCTATGCTCTCTAAGCTGTGTTTTTCAGATGTTTCAGGACACACCGTACACTTCTCCAGAGTGGCTGTTGGCAATTTACATCCCGCCCATCAGTGTAGCAAGGCTCTCATTTCTCCATGGCCTGTCCTGCATTTCTGGTTTTGACACTTTTTTCAGCATGGCCCTTTTGACTGATGGGGAGCGAGACTTCTTTGTAGCGCTGATTTGCCTTTCCAGGTTGCTTGGTTGGCCAAAAAGGGCGTATGGGTTTTTTCCTGAATATATTCAGGAAAAAACGCATACGCCCTTTTTGGCCAAGGGCATCATTGTCAACGTTTTGCTGCTTTTCATGTGCTTTAAAGGCGATTCGAATCTACCTCCTGAAATCTGTTTCCTGCAATTCTGCCTTGATTTCAAATCCTCTTCTTTGCCTTCCCTCAATATATTTGTGGACGAGAGTTATCATTTATAACTCTGCAGGTTTGTGAATTGCAGTGCCCTGAACCTCCATTTTACAACTCGCTTTTTTGGGAGCTGGCCGCAAAAGCGCAGGATGGCTTCAGGCCCTGTTCTGGTTCCAGGGGGCAGGCTGAGCCTGTGGTTAATTCTTCTTCCTGATGGGAAAATAGAGTGACCTCTGCCTGTACCGACACCAAGAGCTAGTCTCTCGTTGGTTCCCCATCTTCCCGTTCATCCTCAGGACAAATTGCAACCTGTACGGAACAGGAGGTTAAAGGTGCTGATGCTCCAAGTAGGGAGATTGCTAGTAAAGCGGCTGGAAAGGTGAACCCGGGCACAAGGAGATGAGAAATGAGGTGCGTTTTAGAAACCTTTCCCCATCACACGGTGTACCATCTTCTGGGTTTCTCATGCATGTTTTCGATGTAGGAACATGCCCTTGAACCTGGAGATTTGGGACCCATGCGATGGGTACCACGCAGTATTACTTTAAAGGGTCTGCGTTTGCTCACCCAACCTCACCAAACCTCTCAGCCCCAAGAGTGTCCACCCTTATGTCTCATCCAGCTGTGGGTCTAGATATGGTCAATCCAGGTTGCATCACAGCCCCTGAACTCATTGTGTAAGAATTTCTATCTCTTTCACTGTCGTTGTTTCATGGGTTTTTCAAAGTAATTTATTTTCATAATGGGGTTTAGCTGCTTTTCACGGCTGTGTTTATGCCGCTTTACACCCACTTGACACACTAACAGAGAGATATCAATACATAGGTTTTAAGATTATTACTAGTCAGATATATTCTTGTGCGGTGAATAGGGCGTGTTGAGTCCAGTTCTCTGAGCAAGGAGTAGGTCTTGTCTACTACATATTGGGTTTATGGAACGGTATCTGAGCTAATTTGATACCCTTGTTTTATGTATCACCCCACCTCACCTTTCCCGTTAAGCAGCCATAGTGTGTTTTCTGCATGTGTGACTCTGTTCTGTTTTGTAATTCAGTTCAAGTGTAACGCTTTTTACATTCCCTCTATCAGTGATACATTATGAGAAGTGTCCTTTTCTGTGTGACTTATTTCACTTAGAATCGTCGTACCTAAATCCACTCATCATGCTGCTACTAACCTTATGACATTGATTTCATGGCTGAGTGATATTCCATTGTACATAAGGACCACAACTTCTTTATCCATTTTTCTCTTTCCTTGGATATTTAAGGTGGAATGAAGTGGAGGTCCTTGTCAACAGAGCAGCCCTCAACTTTGGGGTGCTTGTGTCTTGCTGATTTTTCATTTTCCCAATTTATACCCCCATGAGTGGAAGTGCCCTATGCTCTCTAAGCTGTGTTTTTCAGATGTTTCAGGACACACCGTACACTTCTCCAGAGTGGCTGTTGGCAATTTACATCCCGCCCATCAGTGTAGCAAGGCTCTCATTTCTCCATGGCCTGTCCTGCATTTCTGGTTTTGAGACTTTTTTCAGCATGGCCCTTTTGACCGATGGGGAGCGAGACTTCTTTGTAGCGCTGATTTGCCTTTCCAGGTTGCTTGGTTGGCCAAAAAGGGCGTATGGGTTTTTTCCTGAATATATTCAGGAAAAAACGCATACGCCCTTTTTGGCCAAGGGCATCATTGTCAACGTTTTGCCGCTTTTCATGTGCTTTAAAGGCGATTCGTATCTACCTCCTGAAATCTGTTTCGTGCAATTCTGCCTTGATTTCAAATCCTCTTCTTTGCCTTCCCTCAATATATTTGTGGACGAGATTTATCATTTATAACTCTGCAGGTTTGTGAATTGCAGTGCCCTGAACCTCCATTTTACAACTCGCTTTTTTGGGAGCTGGCCGCAAAAGCGCAGGATGGCTTCAGGCCCTGTTCTGGTTCCGGGGGGCAGGCTGAGCCTGTGGTTAATTCTTCTTCCTGATGGGAAAATAGAGTGACCTGTGCCTGTCCCTACACCAAGAGCTAGTCTCTCGTTGGTTCTCCGTCTTCCCGTTCATCCTCAGGACAAATTGCAACCTGTACGGAACAGGAGGTTAAAGGTGCTGATGCTCCAAGTAGGGAGATTGCTAGTAAAGCGGCTGGAAAGGTGAACCCGGGCACAAGGAGATGAGAAATGAGGTGCGTTTTAGAAACCTTTCCCCATCACACGGTGTACCATCTTCTGGGTTTCTCATGCATGTTTTCGATGTAGGAAGATGCCCTTGAACCTGGAGATTTGGAACCCATGCGATGGGTACCACGCAGTATTACTTTAAAGGGTCTGCGTTTGCTCACCCAACCTCACCAAACCTCTCAGCCCCAAGAGTGTCCACCCTTATGTCTCATCCAGCTGTGGGTCTAGATATGGTCAATCCAGGTTGCATCACAGCCCCTGAACTCATTGTGTAAGAATTTCTATCTCTTTCACTGTCGTTGTTTCATGGGTTTTTCAAAGTAATTTATTTTCATAATGGGGTTTAGCTGCTTTTCACGGCTGTGTTTATGCCGCTTCACACCCACTTGACACACTAACAGAGAGATATCAATACATAGGTTTTAAGATTACTACTAGTCAGATATATTCTTGTGCGGTGAATAGGGCGTGTTGAGTCCAGTTCTCTGAGCAAGGAGTAGGTCTTGTCTACTACATATTGGGTTTATGGAACGGTATCTGAGCTAATTTGATACCCTTGTTTTATGTATCACCCCACCTCACCTTTCCCGTTAAGCAGCCATAGTGTGTTTTCTGCATGTGTGACTCTGTTCTGTTTTGTAATTCAGTTCAAGTGTAACGCTTTTTACATTCCCTCTATCAGTGATACCTTATGAGAAGTGTCCTTTTCTGTGTGACTTATTTCAGTTAGAATTGTCGTACCTAAATCCACTCATCATGCTGCTACTAACCTTATGACATTGATTTCATGGCTGAGTGATATTCCATTGTACATAAGGACCACAACTTCTTTATCCATTTTTCTCTTTCCTTGGATATTTAAGGTGGAATGAAGTGGAGGTCCTTGTCAACAGAGCAGCCCTCAACTTTGGGGTGCTTGTGTCTTGCTGATTTTTCATTTTCCCAATTTATACCCCCATGAGTGGAAGTGCCCTATGCTCTCTAAGCTGTGTTTTTCAGATGTTTCAGGACACACCGTACACTTCTCCAGAGTGGCTGTTGGCAATTTACATCCCGCCCATCAGTGTAGCAAGGCTCTCATTTCTCCATGGCCTGTCCTGCATTTCTGGTTTTGACACTTTTTTCAGCATGGCCCTTTTGACTGATGGGGAGCGAGACTTCTTTGTAGCGCTGATTTGCCTTTCCAGGTTGCTTGGTTGGCCAAAAAGGGCGTATGCGTTTTTTCCTGAATATATTCAGGAAAAAACGCATACGCCCTTTTTGGCCAAGGGCATCATTGTCAACGTTTTGCTGCTTTTCATGTGCTTTAAAGGCGATTCGAATCTACCTCCTGAAATCTGTTTCCTGCAATTCTGCCTTGATTTCAAATCCTCTTCTTTGCCTTCCCTCAATATATTTGTGGACGAGAGTTATCATTTATAACTCTGCAGGTTTGTGAATTGCAGTGCCCTGAACCTCCATTTTACAACTCGCTTTTTTGGGAGCTGGCCGCAAAAGCGCAGGATGGCTTCAGGCCCTGTTCTGGTTCCGGGGGGCAGGCTGAGCCTGTGGTTAATTCTTCTTCCTGATGGGAAAATAGAGTGACCTGTGCCTGTCCCGACACCAAGAGCTAGTCTCTCATTGGTTCCCCGTCTTCCCGTTCATCCTCAGGACAAATTGCAACCTGTACGGAACAGGAGGTTAAAGGTGCTGATGCTCCAAGTAGGGAGATTGCTAGTAAAGCGGCTGGAATGGCGAACCCGGGCACAAGGAGATGAGAAATGAGGTGCGTTTTAGAAACCTTTCCCCATCACACGGTGTACCATCTTCTGGGTTTCTCATGCATGTTTTCGATGTAGGAAGATGCCCTTGAACCTGGAGATTTGGGACCCATGCGATGGGTACCACGCAGTATTACTTTAAAGGGTCTGCGTTTGCTCACCCAACCTCACCAAACCTCTCAGCCCCAAGAGTGTCCACCCTTATGTCTCATCCAGCTGTGGGTCTAGATATGGTCAATCCAGGTTGCATCACAGCCCCTGAACTCATTGTGTAAGAATTTCTATCTCTTTCACTGTCGTTGTTTCATGGGTTTTTCAAAGTAATTTATTTTCATAATGGGGTTTAGCTGCTTTTCACGGCTGTGTTTATGCCGCTTTACACCCACTTGACACACTAACAGAGAGATATCAATACATAGGTTTTAAGATTATTACTAGTCAGATATATTCTTGTGCGGTGAATAGGGCGTGTTGAGTCCAGTTCTCTGAGCAAGGAGTAGGTCTTGTCTACTACATATTGGGTTTATGGAACGGTATCTGAGCTAATTTGATACCCTTGTTTTATGTATCACCCCACCTCACCTTTCCCGTTAAGCAGCCATAGTGTGTTTTCTGCATGTGTGACTCTGTTCTGTTTTGTAATTCAGTTCAAGTGTAACGGTTTTTACATTCCCTCTATCAGTGATACCTTATGAGAAGTGTCCTTTTCTGTGTGACTTATTTCACTTAGAATCGTCGTACCTAAATCCACTCATCATGCTGCTACTAACCTTATGACATTGATTTCATGGCTGAGTGATATTCCATTGTACATAAGGACCACAACTTCTTTATCCATTTTTCTCTTTCCTGGGATATTGAAGGTGGAATGAAGTGGAGGTCCTTGTCAACAGAGCAGCCCTCAACTTTGGGGTGCTTGTGTCTTGCTGATTTTTCATTTTCCCAATTTATACCCCCATGAGTGGAAGTGCCCTATGCTCTCTAAGCTGTGTTTTTCAGATGTTTCAGGACACACCGTACACTTCTCCAGAGTGGCTGTTGGCAATTTACATCCCGCCCATCAGTGTAGCAAGGCTCCCATTTCTCCATGGCCTGTCCTGCATTTCTGGTTTTGACACTTTTTTCAGCATGGCCCTTTTGACCGATGGGAAGTGAGACTTCTCTGTAGCGCTGATTTGCCTTTCCAGGTTGCTTGGTTGGCCAAAAAGGGCGTATGCGTTTTTTCCTGAATATATTCAGGAAAAAACGCATACGCCCTTTTTGGCCAAGGGCATCATTGTCAACGTTTTGCCGCTTTTCATGTGCTTTAAAGGCGATTCGTATCTACCTCCTGAAATCTGTTTCGTGCAATTCTGCCTTGATTTCAAATCCTCTTCTTTGCCTTCCCTCAATATATTTGTGGACGAGAGTTATCATTTATAACTCTGCAGGTTTGTGAATTGCAGTGCCCTGAACCTCCATTTTACAACTCGCTTTTTTGGGAGCTGGCCGCAAAAGCGCAGGATGGCTTCAGGCCCTGTTCTGGTTCCGGGGGGCAGGCTGAGCCTGTGGTTAATTCTTCTTCCTGATGGGAAAATAGAGTGACCTGTGCCTGTCCCGACACCAAGAGCTAGTCTCTCGTTGGTTCCCCGTCTTCCCGTTCATCCTCAGGACAAATTGCAAGCTGTACGGAACCGGAGGTTAAAGGTGCTGATGCTCCAAGTAGGGAGATTGCTAGTAAAGCGGCTGGAAAGGTGAACCCGGGCACAAGGAGATGAGAAATGAGGTGCGTTTTAGAAACCTTTCCCCATCACATGGTGTACCATCTTCTGGGTTTCTCATGCATGTTTTCGATGTAGGAAGATGCCCTTGAACCTGGAGATTTGGAACCCATGCGATGGGTACCACGCAGTATTACTTTAAAGGGTCTGCGTTTGCTCACCCAACCTCACCAAACCTCTCAGCCCCAAGAGTGTCCACCCTTATGTCTCATCCAGCTGTGGGTCTAGATATGGTCAATCCAGGTTGCATCACAGCCCCTGAACTCATTGTGTAAGAATTTCTATCTCTTTCACTGTCATTGTTTCATGGGTTTTTCAAAGTAATTTATTTTCATAATGGGGTTTAGCTGCTTTTCACGGCTGTGTTTATGCCGCTTTACACCCACTTGACACACTAACAGAGAGATATCAATACATAGGTTTTAAGATTATTACTAGTCAGATATATTCTTGTGCGGTGAATAGGGCGTGTTGAGTCCAGTTCTCTGAGCAAGGAGTAGGTCTTGTCTACTACATATTGGGTTTATGGAACGGTATCTGAGCTAATTTGATACCCTTGTTTTATGTATCACCCCACCTCACCTTTCCCGTTAAGCAGCCATAGTGTGTTTTCTGCATGTGTGACTCTGTTCTGTTTTGTAATTCAGTTCAAGTGTAACGCTTTTTACATTCCCTCTATCAGTGATACATTATGAGAAGTGTCCTTTTCTGTGTGACTTATTTCACTTAGAATCGTCGTACCTAAATCCACTCATCATGCTGCTACTAACCTTATGACATTGATTTCATGGCTGAGTGATATTCCATTGTATATAAGGACCACAACTTCTTTATCCATTTTTCTCTTTCCTTGGATATTTAAGGTGGAATGAAGTGGAGGTCCTTGTCAACAGAGCAGCCCTCAACTTTGGGGTGCTTGTGTCTTGCTGATTTTTCATTTTCCCAATTTATACCCCCATGAGTGGAAGTGCCCTATGCTCTCTAAGCTGTGTTTTTCAGATGTTTCAGGACACACCGTACACTTCTCCAGAGTGGCTGTTGGCAATTTACATCCCGCCCATCAGTGTAGCAAGGCTCTCATTTCTCCATGGCCTGTCCTGCATTTCTGGTTTTGAGACTTTTTTCAGCATGGCCCTTTTGACCGATGGGGAGCGAGACTTCTTTGTAGCGCTGATTTGCCTTTCCAGGTTGCTTGGTTGGCCAAAAAGGGCGTATGGGTTTTTTCCTGAATATATTCAGGAAAAAACGCATACGCCCTTTTTGGCCAAGGGCATCATTGTCAACGTTTTGCCGCTTTTCATGTGCTTTAAAGGCGATTCGTATCTACCTCCTGAAATCTGTTTCGTGCAATTCTGCCTTGATTTCAAATCCTCTTCTTTGCCTTCCCTCAATATATTTGTGGACGAGATTTATCATTTATAACTCTGCAGGTTTGTGAATTGCAGTGCCCTGAACCTCCATTTTACAACTCGCTTTTTTGGGAGCTGGCCGCAAAAGCGCAGGATGGCTTCAGGCCCTGTTCTGGTTCCGGGGGGCAGGCTGAGCCTGTGGTTAATTCTTCTTCCTGATGGGAAAATCGAGTGACCTGTGCCTGTCCCGACACCAAGAGCTTGTCTCTCGTTGGTTCCCCGTCTTCCCGTTCATCCTCAGGACAAATTGCAACCTGTACGGAACAGGAGGTTAAAGGTGCTGATGCTCCAAGTAGGGAGATTGCTAGTAAAGCGGCTGGAATGGCGAACCCGGGCACAAGGAGATGAGAAATGAGGTGCGTTTTAGAAACCTTTCCCTATCACACGGTGTACCATCTTCTGGGTTTCTCATGCATGTTTTCGATGTAGGAAGATGCCCTTGAACCTGGAGATTTGGGACCCATGCGATGGGTACCACGCAGTATTACTTTAAAGGGTCTGTGTTTGCTCACCCAACCTCACCAAACCTCTCAGCCCCAAGAGTGTCCACCCTTATGTCTCATCCAGCTGTGGGTCTAGATATGGTCAATCCAGGTTGCATCACAGCCCCTGAACTCATTGTGTAAGTATTTCTATCTCTTTCACTGTCGTTGTTTCATGGGTTTTTCAAAGTAATTTATTTTCATAATGGGGTTTAGCTGCTTTTCACTGCTGTGTTTATGCCGCTTTACACCCACTTGACACACTAACAGAGAGATATCAATACATAGGTGTTAAGATTATTACTAGTCAGGTATATTCTTGTGCGGTGAATAGGGAGTGTTGAGTCCAGTTCTCTGAGCAAGGAGTAGGTCTTGTCTACTACATATTGGGTTTATGGAACGGTATCTGAGCTAATTTGATACCCTTGTTTTATGTATCACCCCACCTCACCTTTCCCGTTAAGCAGCCATAGTCTGTTTTCTGCATGTTTGACTCTGTTCTGTTTTGTAATTCAGTTCAAGTGTAACGTTTTTTACATTCCCTCTAAAAGTGATACCTTATGAGAAGTGTCCTTTTCTGTGTGACTTATTTCACTTAGAATCGTCGTACCTAAATCCACTCATCATGCTGCTACTAACCTTATGACATTGATTTCATGGCTGAGTGATATTCCATTGTACATAAGGACCACAACTTCTTTATCCATTTTTCTCTTTCCTTGGATATTTAAGGTGGAATGAAGTGGAGGTCCTTGTCAACAGAGCAGCCCTCAACTTTGGGGTGCTTGTGTCTTGCTGATTTTTCATTTTCCCAATTTATACCCCCATGAGTGGAAGTGCCCTATGCTCTCTAAGCTGTGTTTTTCAGATGTTTCAGGACACACCGTACACTTCTCCAGAGTGGCTGTTGGCAATTTACATCCCGCCCATCAGTGTAGCAAGGCTCTCATTTCTCCATGGCCTGTCCTGCATTTCTGGTTTTGACACTTTTTTCAGCATGGCCCTTTTGACCGATGGGAAGCGAGACTTCTCTGTAGCGCTGATTTGCCTTTCCAGGTTGCTTGGTTGGTCAAAAAGGGCGTATGCATTTTTTCCTGAATATATTCAGGAAAAAACGCATACGCCCTTTTTGGCCAAGGGCATCATTGTCAACATTTTGCCGCTTTTCATGTGCTTTAAAGGCGATTCGAATCTACCTCCTGAAATCTGTTTCCTGCAATTCTGCCTTGATTTCAAATCCTCTTCTTTGCCTTCCCTCAATATATTTGTGGACGAGAGTTATCATTTATAACTCTGCAGGTTTGTGAATTGCAGTGCCCTGAACCTCCATTTTACAACTCGCTTTTTTGGGAGCTGGCCACAGAAGTGCAGGATGGCTTCAGGCCCTGTTCTGGTTCCGGGGGGCAGGCTGAGCCTGTGGTTAATTCTTCTTCCTGATGGGAAAATAGAGTGACCTGTGCCTGTCCCGACACCAAGAGCTAGTCTCTCGTTGGTTCTCCGTCTTCCCGTTCATCCTCAGGACAAATTGCAACCTGTACGGAACAGGAGGTTAAAGGTGCTGATGCTCCAAGTAGGGAGATTGCTAGTAAAGCGGCTGGAAAGGTGAACCCGGGCACAAGGAGATGAGAAATGAGGTGCGTTTTAGAAACCTTTCCCCATCACACGGTGTACCATCTTCTGGGTTTCTCATGCATGTTTTCGATGTAGGAAGATGCCCTTGAACCTGGAGATTTGGAACCCATGCGATGGGTACCACGCAGTATTACTTTAAAGGGTCTGCGTTTGCTCACCCAACCTCACCAAACCTCTCAGCCCCAAGAGTGTCCACCCTTATGTCTCATCCAGCTGTGGGTCTAGATATGGTCAATCCAGGTTGCATCACAGCCCCGGAACTCATTGTGTAAGAATTTCTATCTCTTTCACTGTCGTTGTTTCATGGGTTTTTCAAAGTAATTTATTTTCATAATGGGGTTTAGCTGCTTTTCACGGCTGTGTTTATGCCGCTTTACACCCACTTGACACACTAACAGAGAGATATCAATACATAGGTTTTAAGATTACTACTAGTCAGATATATTCTTGTGCGGTGAATAGGGCGTGTTGAGTCCAGTTCTCTGAGCAAGGAGTAGGTCTTGTCTACTACATATTGGGTTTAGGGAACGGTATCTGAGCTAATTTGATACCCTTGTTTTATGTATCACCCCACCTCACCTTTCCCGTTAAGCAGCCATAGTGTGTTTTCTGCATGTGTGACTCTGTTCTGTTTTGTAATTCAGTTCAAGTGTAACGCTTTTTACATTCCCTCTATCAGTGATACCTTATGAGAAGTGTCCTTTTCTGTGTGACTTATTTCAGTTAGAATTGTCGTACCTAAATCCACTCATCATGCTGCTACTAACCTTATGACATTGATTTCATGGCTGAGTGATATTCCATTGTACATAAGGACCACAATTTTATTATCCATTTTTCTCTTTCGTGGGATATTTAAGGTGGAATGAAGTGGAGGTCCTTGTCAACAGAGCAGCCCTCAACTTTGGGTGCTTGTGTCTTGCTGATTTTTAATTTTCCCAATTTATACCCCCATGAGTGGAAGTGCCCTATGCTCTCTAAGCTGTGTTTTTCAGATGTTTCAGGACACACCGTACACTCCTCCAGAGTGGCTGTTGGCAATTTACATCCCGTCCATCAGTGTAGCAAGGCTCCCATTTCTCCATGGCCTGTCCTGCATTTCTGGTTTTGACACTTTTTTCAGCATGGCCCCTTTGACCGATGTGAAGCGAGACATCTCTGTAGCGCTGATTTGCCTTTCCAGGTTGCTTGGTTGGCCAAAAAGGGCGTATGCGTTTTTTCCTGAATATATTCAGGAAAAAAACGCATACGCCCTTTTTGGCCAAGGGCATCATTGTCAACGTTTTGCCGCTTTTCATGTGCTTTAAAGGCGATTCGTATCTACCTCCTGAAATCTGTTTCGTGCAATTCTGCCTTGATTTCAAATCCTCTTCTTTGCCTTCCCTCAATATATTTGTGGACGAGAGTTATCATTTATAACTCTGCAGGTTTGTGAATTGCAGTGTCCTGAACCTCCATTTTACAACTCGCATTTTTGGGAGCTGGCCGCAAAAGCGCAGGATGGCTTCAGGCCCTGTTCTGGTTCCGGGGGGCAGGCTGAGCCTGTGGTTAATTCTTCTTCCTGATGGGAAAATAGAATGACCTGTGCCTGTCCCGACACCAAGAGCTAGTCTCTCGTTGGTTCCCCGTCTTCCCGTTCATCCTCAGGACAAATTGCAACCTGTACGGAACCGGAGGTTAAAGGTGCTGATGCTCCAAGTAAGGAGATTGCTAGTAAAGCGGCTGGAATGGCGAACCCGGGCACAAGGAGATGAGAAATGAGGTGCGTTTTAGAAACCTTTCCCCATCACACGGTGTACCATCTTCTGGGTTTCTCATGCATGTTTTCGATGTAGGAAGATGCCATTGAACCTGGAGATTTGGGACCCATGCGATGGGTACCACGCAGTATTACTTTAAAGGGTCTGCGTTTGCACACCCAACCTCACCAAACCTCTCAGCCCCAAGAGTGTCCACCCTTATGTCTCATCCAGCTGTGGGTCTAGATATGGTCAATCCAGGTTGCATCACAGCCCCTGAACTCATTGTGTAAGTATTTCTATCTCTTTCACTGTCATTGTTTCATGGGTTTTTCAAAGTAATTTATTTTCATAATGGGGTTTAGCTGCTTTTCACGGCTGTGTTTATGCCGCTTTACACCCACTTGCCACACTAACCGAGAGATATCAATACATAAGTTTTAAGATTATTACTAGTCAGATATATTCTTGTGCGGTGAATAGGGCGTGTTGAGTCCAGTTCTCTGAGCAAGGAGTAGGTCTTGTCTACTACATATTGGGTTTATGGAACGGTATCTGAGCTAATTTGATACCCTTGTTTTATGTATCACCCCACGTCCCCTTTCCCGTTAAGCAGCCATAGTCTGTTTTCTGCATGTGTGACTCTGTTCTGTTTTGTAATTCAGTTCAAGTGTAACGGTTTTTACATTCCCTCTAAAAGTGATACCTTATGAGAAGTGTCCTTTTCTGTGTGACTTATTTCACTTAGAATCGTAGTACCTAAATCCACTCATCATGCTGCTACTAACCTTATGACATTGATTTCATGGCTGAGTGATATTCCATTGTACATAAGGACCACAACTTCTTTATCCATTTTTCTCTTTCCTGGGATATTGAAGGTGGAATGAAGTGGAGGTCCTTGTCAACAGAGCAGCCATCAACTTTGGGGTGCTTGTGTCTTGCTGATTTTTAATTTTCCCAATTTATACCCCCATGAGTGGAAGTGCCCTATGCTCTCTAAGCTGTGTTTTTCAGATGTTTCAGGACACACCGTACACTTCTCCAGAGTGGCTGTTGGCAATTTACATCCCGCCCATCAGTGTAGCAAGGCTCCCATTTCTCCATGGCCTGTCCTGCATTTCTGGTTTTGACACTTTTTTCAGCATGGCCCTTTTGACCGATGGGAAGTGAGACTTCTCTGTAGCGCTGATTTGCCTTTCCAGGTTGCTTGGTTTGCCAAAAAGGGCGTATGCGTTTTTTCCTGAATATATTCAGGAAAAAACGCATACGCCCTTTTTGGCCAAGGGCATCATTGTCAACGTTTTGCCGCTTTTCATGTGCTTTAAAGGCGATTCGTATCTACCTCCTGAAATCTGTTTCGTGCAATTCTGCCTTGATTTCAAATCCTCTTCTTTGCCTTCCCTCAATATATTTGTGGACGAGAGTTATCATTTATAACTCTGCAGGTTTGTGAATTGCAGTGCCCTGAACCTCCATTTTACAACTCGCATTTTTGGGAGCTGGCCGCAAAAGCGCAGGATGGCTTCAGGCCCTGTTCTTGTTCCGGGGGGCAGGCTGAGCCTGTGGTTAATTCTTCTTCCTGATGGGAAAATAGAGTGACCTGTGCCTGTCCCGACACCAAGAGCTAGTCTCTCGTTGGTTCCCCGTCTTCCCGTTCATCCTCAGGACAAATTGCAAGCTGTACGGAACCGGAGGTTAAAGGTGCTGATGCTCCAAGTAGGGAGATTGCTAGTAAAGCGGCTGGAATGGCGAACCCGGGCACAAGGAGATGAGAAATGAGGTGCGTTTTAGAAACCTTTCCCCATCACACGGTGTACCATCTTCTGGGTTTCTCATGCATGTTTTCGATGTAGGAAGATGCCATTGAACCTGGAGATTTGGGACCCATGCGATGGGTACCACGCAGTATTACTTTAAAGGGTCTGCGTTTGCTCACCCAACCTCACCAAACCTCTCAGCCCCAAGAGTGTCCACCCTTATGTCTCATCCAGCTGTGGGTCTAGATATGGTCAATCCAGGTTGCATCACAGCCCCTGAACTCATTGTGTAAGAATTTCTATCTCTTTCACTGTCTTTGTTTCATGGGTGTTTCAAAGTAATTTATTTTTATAATGGGGTTTAGCTGCTTTTCACTGCTGTGTTTATGCCGCTTTACACCCACTTGACACACTAACAGAGAGATATCAGTACATAGGTTTTAAGATTATTACTAGTCAGATATATTCTTGTGCGGTGAATAGGGCGTGTTGAGTCCAGTTCTCTGAGCAAGGAGTAGGTCTTGTCTATTACATATTGGGTTTATGGAACGGTATCTGAGCTAATTTGAAACCCTTGTTTTATGTATGACCCCACCTCCCCTTTCCCGTTAAGCAGCCATAGTGTGTTTTCTGCATGTGTGACTCTGTTCTGTTTTGTAATTCAGTGCAAGTGTAACGGTTTTTACATTCCCTCTATCAGTGATACCTTATGAGAAGTGTCCTTTTCTGTGTGACTTATTTCACTTAGAATCGTCATACCTAAATCCACTCATCATGCTGCTACTAACCTTATGACATTGATTTCATGGCTGAGTGATATTCCATTGTACATAAGGACCACAATTTTATTATCCATTTTTCTCTTTCGTGGGATATTTAAGGTGGAATGAAGTGGAGGTCCTTGTCAACAGAGCAGCCCTCAACTTTGGGTGCTTGTGTCTTGCTGATTTTTAATTTTCCCAATTTATACACCCATGAGTGGAAGTGCCCTATGCTCTCTTAGCTGTGTTTTTCAGATGTTTCAGGACACACCGTACACTCCTCCAGAGTGGCTGTTGGCAATTTACATCCCGTCCATCAGTGTAGCAAGGCTCCCATTTCTCCATGGCCTGTCCTGCATTTCTGGTTTTGACACTTTTTTCAGCATGGCCCCTTTGACCGATGGGAAGCGAGACTTCTCTGTAGCGCTGATTTGCCTTTCCAGGTTGCTTGGTTGGCCAAAAAGGGCGTATGCGTTTTTTCCTGAATATATTCAGGAAAAAAACGCATACGCCCTTTTTGGCCAAGGGCATCATTGTCAACGTTTTGCCGCTTTTCATGTGCTTTAAAGGCGATTCGTATCTACCTCCTGAAATCTGTTTCGTGCAATTCTGCCTTGATTTCAAATCCTCTTCTTTGCCTTCCCTCAATATATTTGTGGACGAGAGTTATCATTTATAACTCTGCAGGTTTGTGAATTGCAGTGTCCTGAACCTCCATTTTACAACTCGCATTTTTGGGAGCTGGCCGCAAAAGCGCAGGATGGCTTCAGGCCCTGTTCTGGTTCCGGGGGGCAGGCTGAGCCTGTGGTTAATTCTTCTTCCTGATGGGAAAATAGAATGACCTGTGCCTGTCCCGACACCAAGAGCTAGTCTCTCGTTGGTTCCCCGTCTTCCCGTTCATCCTCAGGACAAATTGCAACCTGTACGGAACCGGAGGTTAAAGGTGCTGATGCTCCAAGTAAGGAGATTGCTAGTAAAGCGGCTGGAATGGCGAACCCGGGCACAAGGAGATGAGAAATGAGGTGCGTTTTAGAAACCTTTCCCCATCACACGGTGTACCATCTTCTGGGTTTCTCATGCATGTTTTCGATGTAGAAAGATGCCATTGAACCTGGAGATTTGGGACCCATGCGATGGGTACCACGCAGTATTACTTTAAAGGGTGTGCGTTTGCTCACCCAACCTCACCAAACCTCTCAGCCCCAAGAGTGTCCACCCTTATGTCTCATCCAGCTGTGGGTCTAGATATGGTCAATCCAGGTTGCATCACAGCCCCTGAACTCATTGTGTAAGAATTTCTATCTCTTTCACTGTCATTGTTTCATGGGTTTTTCAAAGTAATTTATTTTCATAATGGGGTTTAGCTGCTTTTCACGGCTGTGTTTATGCCGCTTTACACCCACTTGCCACACTAACCGAGAGATATCAATACATAGGTTTTAAGATTATTACTAGTCAGATATATTCTTGTGCGGTGAATAGGGCGTGTTGAGTCCAGTTCTCTGAGCAAGGAGTAGGTCTTGTCTACTACATATTGGGTTTATGGAACGGTATCTGAGCTAATTTGATGCCCTTGTTTTATGTATCACCCCACGTCCCCTTTCCCGTTAAGCAGCCATAGTGTGTTTTCTGCATGTGTGACTCTGTTCTGTTTTGTAATTCAGTTCAAGTGTAACGGTTTTTACATTCCCTCTAAAAGTGATACCTTATGAGAAGTGTCCTTTTCTGTGTGACTTATTTCACTTAGAATCGTAGTACCTAAATCCACTCATCATGCTGCTACTAACCTTATGACATTGATTTCATGGCTGAGTGATATTCCATTGTACATAAGGACCACAACTTCTTTATCCATTTTTCTCTTTCCTGGGATATTGAAGGTGGAATGAAGTGGAGGTCCTTGTCAACAGAGCAGCCATCAACTTTGGGGTGCTTGTGTCTTGCTGATTTTTAATTTTCCCAATTTATACCCCCATGAGTGGAAGTGCCCTATGCTCTCTAAGCTGGGTTTTTCAGATGTTTCAGGACACACCGTACACTTCTCCAGAGTGGCTGTTGGCAATTTACATCCCGCCCATCAGTGTAGCAAGGCTCCCATTTCTCCATGGCCTGTCCTGCATTTCTGGTTTTGACACTTTTTTCAGCATGGCCCTTTTGACCGATGGGAAGTGAGACTTCTCTGTAGCGCTGATTTGCCTTTCCAGGTTGCTTGGTTGGCCAAAAAGGGCGTATGCGTTTTTTCCTGAATATATTCAGGAAAAAACGCATACGCCCTTTTTGGCCAAGGGCATCATTGTCAACGTTTTGCCGCTTTTCATGTGCTTTAAAGGCGATTCGTATCTACCTCCTGAAATCTGTTTCGTGCAATTCTGCCTTGATTTCAAATCCTCTTCTTTGCCTTCCCTCAATATATTTGTGGACGAGAGTTATCATTTATAACTCTGCAGGTTTGTGAATTGCAGTGCCCTGAACCTCCATTTTACAACTCGCATTATTGGGAGCTGGCCGCAAAAGCGCAGGATGGCTTCAGGCCCTGTTCTTGTTCCGGGGGGCAGGCTGAGCCTGTGGTTAATTCTTCTTCCTGATGGGAAAATAGAGTGACCTGTGCCTGTCCCGACACCAAGAGCTAGTCTCTCGTTGGTTCCCCGTCTTCCCGTTCATCCTCAGGACAAATTGCAAGCTGTACGGAACCGGAGGTTAAAGGTGCTGATGCTCCAAGTAGGGAGATTGCTAGTAAAGCGGCTGGAATGGCGAACCCGGGCACAAGGAGATGAGAAATGAGGTGCGTTTTAGAAACCTTTCCCCATCACACGGTGTACCATCTTCTGGGTTTCTCATGCATGTTTTCGATGTAGGAAGATGCCATTGAACCTGGAGATTTGGGACCCATGCGATGGGTACCACGCAGTATTACTTTAAAGGGTCTGCGTTTGCTCACCCAACCTCACCAAACCTCTCAGCCCCAAGAGTGTCCACCCTTATGTCTCATCCAGCTGTGGGTCTAGATATGGTCAATCCAGGTTGCATCACAGCCCCTGAACTCATTGTGTAAGAATTTCTATCTCTTTCACTGTCTTTGTTTCATGGGTGTTTCAAAGTAATTTATTTTTATAATGGGGTTTAGCTGCTTTTCACTGCTGTGTTTATGCCGCTTTACACCCACTTGACACACTAACAGAGAGATATCAGTACATAGGTTTTAAGATTATTACTAGTCAGATATATTCTTGTGCGGTGAATAGGGCGTGTTGAGTCCAGTTCTCTGAGCAAGGAGTAGGTCTTGTCTATTACATATTGGGTTTATGGAACGGTATCTGAGCTAATTTGAAACCCTTGTTTTATGTATGACCCCACCTCCCCTTTCCCGTTAAGCAGCCATAGTGTGTTTTCTGCATGTGTGACTCTGTTCTGTTTTGTAATTCAGTGCAAGTGTAACGGTTTTTACATTCCCTCTATCAGTGATACCTTATGAGAAGTGTCCTTTTCTGTGTGACTTATTTCACTTAGAATCGTCATACCTAAATCCACTCATCATGCTGCTACTAACCTTATGACATTGATTTCATGGCTGAGTGATATTCCATTGTACATAAAGACCACAACTTTATTATCCATTTTTCTCTTTCCTGGGATATTTAAGGTGGAATGAAGTGGAGGTCCTTGTCAACAGAGCAGCCCTCAACTTTGGGTGCTTGTGTCTTGCTGATTTTTCATTTTCCCAATTTATACACCCATGAGTGGAAGTGCCCTATGCTCTCTAAGCTGTGTTTTTCAGATGTTTCAGGACACACCGTACACTTCTCCAGAGTGGCTGTTGGCAATTTACATCCCGCCCATCAGTGTAGCAAGGCTCCCATTTCTCCATGGCCTGTCCTGCATTTCTGGTTTTGACACTTTTTTCAGCATGGCCCTTTTGACCGATGGGAAGCGAGACTTCTCTGTAGCGCTGATTTGCCTTTCCAGGTTGCTTGGTTGGCCAAAAAGGGCGTATGCGTTTTTTCCTGAATATATTCAGGAAAAAACGCATACGCCCTTTTTGGCCAAGGGCATCATTGTCAACGTTTTGCCGCTTTTCATGTGCTTTAAAGGCGATTCGTATCTACCTCCTGAAATCTGTTTCCTGCAATTCTGCCTTGATTTCAAATCCTCTTCTTTGCCTTCCCTCAATATATTTGTGGACGAGAGTTATCATTTATAACTCTGCAGGTTTGTGAATTGCAGTGCCCTGAACCTCCATTTTACAACTCGCTTTTTTGGGAGCTGGCCGCAAAAGTGCAGTATGGCTTCAGGCCCTGTTCTGGTTCCGGGGGGCAGGCTGAGCCTGTGGTTAATTCTTCTTCCTGATGGGAAAATAGAGTGACCAGTGCCTGTCCCGACACCAAGAGCTAGTCTCTCGTTGGTTCCCCGTCTTCCCGTTCATCCTCAGGACAAATTGCAACCTGTACGGAACAGGAGGTTAAAGGTGCTGATGTTCCAAATAGGGAGATTGCTAGTAAAGCGGCTGGAATGGCGAACCCGGGCACAAGGAGATGAGAAATGAGGTGCGTTTTAGAAACCTTTCCCCATCACACGGTGTACCATCTTCTGGGTTTCTCATGCATGTTTTCGATGTAGGAAGATGCCCTTGAACCTGGAGATTTGGGACCCATGCGATGGGTACCACGCAGTATTACTTTAAAGGTTCTGCATTTGCTCACCCAACCTCACCAAACCTCTCAGCCCCAAGAGTGTCCACCCTTATGTCTCATCCAGCTGTGGGTCTAGATATGGTCAATCCAGGTTGCATCACAGCCCCTGAAGTCATTGTGTAAGAATTTCTATCTCTTTCACTGTCGTTGTTTCATGGGTTTTTCAAAGTAATTTATTTTCATAATGGGAATTTAGCTGCTTTTCACGGCTGTGTTTATGCCGCTTTACACCCACTTGACACACTAACAGAGAGATATCAATACATAGGTTTTAAGATTATTACTAGTCAGATATATTCTTGTGCGGTGAATAGGGCGTGTTGAGTCCAGTTCTCTGAGCAAGGAGTAGGTCTTGTCTACAACATATTGGGTTTAGGGAACGGTATCGGAGCTAATTTGATACCCTTGTTTTATGTATCACCCCACCTCACCTTTCCCGTTAAGCAGCCATAGTGTGTTTTCTGCATGTGTGACTCTGTTCTGTTTTGTAATTCAGTTCAAGTGTAACGGTTTTTACATTCCCTCTATCAGTGATACCTTATGAGAAGTGTCCTTTTCTGTGTGACTTATTTCACTTAGAATCGTCGTACCTAAATCCACTCATCATGCTGCTACTAACCTTATGACATTGATTTCATGGCTGAGTGATATTCCATTGTACATAAGGACCACAACTTCTTTATCCATTTTTCTCTTTCCTGGGATATTTAAGGTGGAATGAAGTGGAGGTCCTTGTCAACAGAGCAGCCCTCAACTTTGGGGTGCTTGTGTCTTGCTGATTTTTCATTTTCCCAATTTATACCCCCATGAGTGGAAGTGCCCTATGCTCTCTAAGCTGTGTTTTTCAGATGTTTCAGGACACACCGTACACTTCTCCAGAGTGGCTGTTGGCAATTTACATCCCGCCCATCAGTGTAGCAAGGCTCCCATTTCTCCATGGCCTGTCCTGCATTTCTGGTTTTGACACTTTTTTCAGCATGGCCCTTTTGACCGATGGGAAGCGAGACTTCTCTGTAGCGCTGATTTGCCTTTCCAGGTTGCTTGGTTGGCCAAAAAGGGCGTATGCGTTTTTTCCTGAATATATTCAGGAAAAAACGCATACGCCCTTTTTGGCCAAGGGCATCATTGTCAACGTTTTGCCGCTTTTCATGTGCTTTAAAGGCGATTCATATCTACCTCCTGAAATCTGTTTCGTGCAATTCTTCCTTGATTTCAAATCCTCTTCTTTGCCTTCCCTCAATATATTTGTGGACGAGAGTTATCATTTATAACTCTGCAGGTTTGTGAATTGCAGTTACCTGAACCTCCATTTTACAACTCGCTTTTTTGGGAGCTGGCCGCAAAAGCGCAGGATGGCTTCAGGCCCTGTTCTTGTTCCGGGGGGCAGGCTGAGCCTGTGGTTAATTCTTCTTCCTGATGGGAAAATAGAGTGACCTGTGCCTGTCCCGACACCAAGAGCTAGTCTCTCGTTGGTTCCCCGTCTTCCCGTTCATCCTCAGGACAAATTGCAACCTGTACGGAACCGGAGATTAAAGGTGCTGATGCTCCAAGTAGGGAGATTGCTAGTAAAGCGGCTGGAATGGCGAACCCGGGCACAAGGAGATGAGAAATGAGGTGCGTTTTAGAAACCTTTCCCCATCACACGGTGTACCATCTTCTGGGTTTCTCATGCATGTTTTCGATGTAGGAAGATGCCCTTGAACCTGGAGATTTGGGACCCATGCGATGGGTACCACGCAGTATTACTTTAAAGGGTCTGCGTTTGCTCACCCAACCTCACCAAACCTCTCAGCCCCAAGAGTGTCCACCCTTATGTCTCATCCAGCTGTGGGTCTAGATATGGTCAATCCAGGTTGCATCACAGCCCCTGAACGCATTGTGTAAGAATTACTCTCTCTTTCACTGTCTTTGTTTCATGGGTGTTTTAAAGTAATTTATTTTTATAATGGGGTTTAGCTGCTTTTCACTGCTGTGTTTATGCCGCTTTACACCCACTTGACACACTAACAGAGAGATATCAGTACATAGGTTTTAAGATTATTACTAGTCAGATATATTCTTGTGCGGTGAATAGGGCGTGTTGAGTCCAGTTCTCTGAGCAAGGAGTAGGTCTTTTCTACTACATATTGGGTTTATGGAACGGTATCTGAGCTAATTTGATACCCTTGTTTTATGTATCACCCCACCTCCCCTTTCCCGTTAAGCAGCCATAGTGTGTTTTCTGCATGTGTGACTCTGTTCTGTTTTGTAATTCAGTTCAAGTGTAACGGTTTTTACATTCCCTCTAAAAGTGATACCTTATGAGAAGTGTCCTTTTCTGTGTGACTTATTTCACTTAGAATCGTCGTACCTAAATCCACTCATCATGCTGCTACTAACCTTATGACATTGATTTCATGGCTGAGTGATATTCCATTGTACATAAGGACCACAACTTCTTTATCCATTTTTCTCTTTCCTGGGATATTTAAGGTGGAATGAAGTGAAGGTCCTTGTCAACAGAGCAGCCCTCAACTTTGGGGTGCTTGTGTCTTGCTGATTTTTCATTTTCCCAATTTATACCTCCATGAGTGGAAGTGCGCTATGCTCTCTAAGCTGTGTTTTTCAGATGTTTCAGGACACACCGTACACTTCTCCAGAGTGGCTGTCGGCAATTTACATCCCGCCCATCAGTATAGCAAGGCTCCCATTTCTCCATGGCCTGTCCTGCATTTCTGGTTTTGACACTTTTTTCAGCATGGCCCTTTTGACCGATGGGAAGCGAGACTTCTTTGTAGCGCTGATTTGCCTTTCCAGGTTGCTTGGTTGGCCAAAAAGGGCGTATGCGTTTTTTCCTGAATATATTCAGGAAAAAACGCATACGCCCTTTTTGGCCAAGGGCATCATTGTCAACATTTTGCCGCTTTTCATGTGCTTTAAAGGCGATTCGAATCTACCTCCTGAAATCTGTTTCGTGCAATTCTGCCTTGATTTCAAATCCTCTTCTTTGCCTTCCCTCAATATATTTGTGGACGAGAGTTATCATTTATAACTCTGCAGGTTTGTGAATTGCAGTGCCCTGAACCTCCATTTTACAACTTGCTTTTTTGGGAGCTGGCTGCAAAAGCGCAGGATGGGTTCAGGCCCTGTTCTTGTTCCGGGGGGCAGGCTGAGCCTGTGGTTAATTCTTCTTCCTCAATGGGAAAATAGAGTGACCTGTGCCTGTCCCAACACCAAGAGCTAGTCTCTCGTTGGTTCCCCGTCTTCCCGTTCATCCTCAGGACAAATTGCAACCTGTACGGAACAGGAGGTTAAAGGTGCTGATGCTCCAAGTAGGGAGATTGCTAGTAAAGCGGCTGGAATGGCGAACCCGGGCACAAGGAGATGAGAAATGAGGTGCGTTTTAGAAACCTTTCCCCGTCACACGGTGTACTATCTTCTGGGTTTCTCATGCATGTTTTCGATGTAGGAAGATGCCCTTGAAGCTGGAGATTAGGGACCCATGCCATGGGTCCCACGCAGTATTACTTTAAAGGGTCTGCGTTTGCTCACCCAACCTCACCAAACCTCTCAGCCCCAAGAGTGTCCACCCTTATGTCTCATCCAGCTGTGGGTCTAGATATGGTCAATCCAGGTTGCATCACAGCCCCTGAACGCATTGTGTAAGAATTTCTCTCTCTTTCACTGTCTTTGTTTCATGGGTTTTTCAAAGTAATTTATTTTCATAATGGGGTTTAGCTGTTTTTCACTGCTGTGTTTATGCCGCTTTACACCCACTTGATACACTAACAGAGAGATATCAATACATAGGTTTTAAGATTACTACTAGTCAGATATATTCTTGTGCGGTGAATAGGGCGTGTTGAGTCCAGTTCTCTGAGCAAGGAGTAGGTCTTGTCTACTACATATTGGGTTTATGGAACGGTATCTGAGCTAATTTGATACCCTTGTTTTATGTATCACCCCACCTCACCTTTCCCGTTAAGCAGCCATAGTGTGTTTTCTGCATGTCTGACTCTGTTCTGTTTTGTAATTCAGTTCAAGTGTAACGCTTTTTACATTCCCTCTATCAGTGATACCTTATGAGAAGTGTCCTTTTCTGTGTGACTTATTTCACTTAGAATCGTCGTACCTAAATCCACTCATCATGCTGCTACTAACCTTATGACATTGATTTCATGGCTGAGTGATATTCCATTGTACATAAGGACCACAACTTCTTTATCCATTTTTCTCTTTCCTTGGATATTTAAGGTGGAATGAAGTGGAGGTCCTTGTCAACAGAGCAGCCCTCAACTTTGGGGTGCTTGTGTCTTGCTGATTTTTCATTTTCCCAATTTATACCCCCATGAGTGGAAGTGCCCTATGCTCTCTAAGCTGTGTTTTTCAGATGTTTCAGGACACACCGTACACTTCTCCAGAGTGGCTGTTGGCAATTTACATCCCGCCCATCAGTGTAGCAAGGCTCTCATTTCTCCATGGCCTGTCCTGCATTTCTGGTTTTGACACTTTTTTCAGCATGGCCCTTTTGACTGATGGGGAGCGAGACTTCTTTGTAGCGCTGATTTGCCTTTCCAGGTTGCTTGGTTGGCCAAAAAGGGCGTATGGGTTTTTTCCTGAATATATTCAGGAAAAAACGCATACGCCCTTTTTGGCCAAGGGCATCATTGTCAACGTTTTGCTGCTTTTCATGTGCTTTAAAGGCGATTCGAATCTACCTCCTGAAATCTGTTTCCTGCAATTCTGCCTTGATTTCAAATCCTCTTCTTTGCCTTCCCTCAATATATTTGTGGACGAGAGTTATCATTTATAACTCTGCAGGTTTGTGAATTGCAGTGCCCTGAACCTCCATTTTACAACTCGCTTTTTTGGGAGCTGGCCGCAAAAGCGCAGGATGGCTTCAGGCCCTGTTCTGGTTCCAGGGGGCAGGCTGAGCCTGTGGTTAATTCTTCTTCCTGATGGGAAAATAGAGTGACCTCTGCCTGTACCGACACCAAGAGCTAGTCTCTCGTTGGTTCCCCATCTTCCCGTTCATCCTCAGGACAAATTGCAACCTGTACGGAACAGGAGGTTAAAGGTGCTGATGCTCCAAGTAGGGAGATTGCTAGTAAAGGGGCTGGAAAGGTGAACCCGGGCACAAGGAGATGAGAAATGAGGTGCGTTTTAGAAACCTTTCCCCATCACACGGTGTACCATCTTCTGGGTTTCTCATGCATGTTTTCGATGTAGGAACATGCCCTTGAACCTGGAGATTTGGGACCCATGCGATGGGTACCACGCAGTATTACTTTAAAGGGTCTGCGTTTGCTCACCCAACCTCACCAAACCTCTCAGCCCCAAGAGTGTCCACCCTTATGTCTCATCCAGCTGTGGGTCTAGATATGGTCAATCCAGGTTGCATCACAGCCCCTGAACTCATTGTGTAAGAATTTCTATCTCTTTCACTGTCGTTGTTTCATGGGTTTTTCAAAGTAATTTATTTTCATAATGGGGTTTAGCTGCTTTTCACGGCTGTGTTTATGCCGCTTTACACCCACTTGACACACTAACAGAGAGATATCAATACATAGGTTTTAAGATTATTACTAGTCAGATATATTCTTGTGCGGTGAATAGGGCGTGTTGAGTCCAGTTCTCTGAGCAAGGAGTAGGTCTTGTCTACTACATATTGGGTTTATGGAACGGTATCTGAGCTAATTTGATACCCTTGTTTTATGTATCACCCCACCTCACCTTTCCCGTTAAGCAGCCATAGTGTGTTTTCTGCATGTGTGACTCTGTTCTGTTTTGTAATTCAGTTCAAGTGTAACGCTTTTTACATTCCCTCTATCAGTGATACATTATGAGAAGTGTCCTTTTCTGTGTGACTTATTTCACTTAGAATCGTCGTACCTAAATCCACTCATCATGCTGCTACTAACCTTATGACATTGATTTCATGGCTGAGTGATATTCCATTGTACATAAGGACCACAACTTCTTTATCCATTTTTCTCTTTCCTTGGATATTTAAGGTGGAATGAAGTGGAGGTCCTTGTCAACAGAGCAGCCCTCAACTTTGGGGTGCTTGTGTCTTGCTGATTTTTCATTTTCCCAATTTATACCCCCATGAGTGGAAGTGCCCTATGCTCTCTAAGCTGTGTTTTTCAGATGTTTCAGGACACACCGTACACTTCTCCAGAGTGGCTGTTGGCAATTTACATCCCGCCCATCAGTGTAGCAAGGCTCTCATTTCTCCATGGCCTGTCCTGCATTTCTGGTTTTGAGACTTTTTTCAGCATGGCCCTTTTGACCGATGGGGAGCGAGACTTCTTTGTAGCGCTGATTTGCCTTTCCAGGTTGCTTGGTTGGCCAAAAAGGGCGTATGGGTTTTTTCCTGAATATATTCAGGAAAAAACGCATACGCCCTTTTTGGCCAAGGGCATCATTGTCAACGTTTTGCCGCTTTTCATGTGCTTTAAAGGCGATTCGTATCTACCTCCTGAAATCTGTTTCGTGCAATTCTGCCTTGATTTCAAATCCTCTTCTTTGCCTTCCCTCAATATATTTGTGGACGAGATTTATCATTTATAACTCTGCAGGTTTGTGAATTGCAGTGCCCTGAACCTCCATTTTACAACTCGCTTTTTTGGGAGCTGGCCGCAAAAGCGCAGGATGGCTTCAGGCCCTGTTCTGGTTCCGGGGGGCAGGCTGAGCCTGTGGTTAATTCTTCTTCCTGATGGGAAAATCGAGTGACCTGTGCCTGTCCCGACACCAAGAGCTTGTCTCTCGTTGGTTCCCCGTCTTCCCGTTCATCCTCAGGACAAATTGCAACCTGTACGGAACAGGAGGTTAAAGGTGCTGATGCTCCAAGTAGGGAGATTGCTAGTAAAGCGGCTGGAATGGCGAACCCGGGCACAAGGAGATGAGAAATGAGGTGCGTTTTAGAAACCTTTCCCTATCACACGGTGTACCATCTTCTGGGTTTCTCATGCATGTTTTCGATGTAGGAAGATGCCCTTGAACCTGGAGATTTGGGACCCATGCGATGGGTACCACGCAGTATTACTTTAAAGGGTCTGTGTTTGCTCACCCAACCTCACCAAACCTCTCAGCCCCAAGAGTGTCCACCCTTATGTCTCATCCAGCTGTGGGTCTAGATATGGTCAATCCAGGTTGCATCACAGCCCCTGAACTCATTGTGTAAGTATTTCTATCTCTTTCACTGTCGTTGTTTCATGGGTTTTTCAAAGTAATTTATTTTCATAATGGGGTTTAGCTGCTTTTCACTGCTGTGTTTATGCCGCTTTACACCCACTTGACACACTAACAGAGAGATATCAATACATAGGTGTTAAGATTATTACTAGTCAGGTATATTCTTGTGCGGTGAATAGGGAGTGTTGAGTCCAGTTCTCTGAGCAAGGAGTAGGTCTTGTCTACTACATATTGGGTTTATGGAACGGTATCTGAGCTAATTTGATACCCTTGTTTTATGTATCACCCCACCTCACCTTTCCCGTTAAGCAGCCATAGTCTGTTTTCTGCATGTTTGACTCTGTTCTGTTTTGTAATTCAGTTCAAGTGTAACGTTTTTTACATTCCCTCTAAAAGTGATACCTTATGAGAAGTGTCCTTTTCTGTGTGACTTATTTCAGTTAGAATCGTCGTACCTAAATCCACTCATCATGCTGCTACTAACCTTATGACATTGATTTCATGGCTGAGTGATATTCCATTGTACATAAGGACCACAACTTCTTTATCCATTTTTCTCTTTCCTTGGATATTTAAGGTGGAATGAAGTGGAGGTCCTTGTCAACAGAGCAGCCCTCAACTTTGGGGTGCTTGTGTCTTGCTGATTTTTCATTTTCCCAATTTATACCCCCATGAGTGGAAGTGCCCTATGCTCTCTAAGCTGTGTTTTTCAGATGTTTCAGGACACACCGTACACTTCTCCAGAGTGGCTGTTGGCAATTTACATCCCGCCCATCAGTGTAGCAAGGCTCTCATTTCTCCATGGCCTGTCCTGCATTTCTGGTTTTGACACTTTTTTCAGCATGGCCCTTTTGACCGATGGGAAGCGAGACTTCTCTGTAGTGCTGATTTGCCTTTCCAGGTTGCTTGGTTGGTCAAAAAGGGCGTATGCATTTTTTCCTGAATATATTCAGGAAAAAACGCATACGCCCTTTTTGGCCAAGGGCATCATTGTCAACATTTTGCCGCTTTTCATGTGCTTTAAAGGCGATTCGAATCTACCTCCTGAAATCTGTTTCCTGCAATTCTGCCTTGATTTCAAATCCTCTTCTTTGCCTTCCCTCAATATATTTGTGGACGAGAGTTATCATTTATAACTCTGCAGGTTTGTGAATTGCAGTGCCCTGAACCTCCATTTTACAACTCGCTTTTTTGGGAGCTGGCCACAGAAGTGCAGGATGGCTTCAGGCCCTGTTCTGGTTCCGGGGGGCAGGCTGAGCCTGTGGTTAATTCTTCTTCCTGATGGGAAAATAGAGTGACCTGTGCCTGTCCCGACACCAAGAGCTAGTCTCTCGTTGGTTCTCCGTCTTCCCGTTCATCCTCAGGACAAATTGCAACCTGTACGGAACAGGAGGTTAAAGGTGCTGATGCTCCAAGTAGGGAGATTGCTAGTAAAGCGGCTGGAAAGGTGAACCCGGGCACAAGGAGATGAGAAATGAGGTGCGTTTTAGAAACCTTTCCCCATCACACGGTGTACCATCTTCTGGGTTTCTCATGCATGTTTTCGATGTAGGAAGATGCCCTTGAACCTGGAGATTTGGAACCCATGCGATGGGTACCACGCAGTATTACTTTAAAGGGTCTGCGTTTGCTCACCCAACCTCACCAAACCTCTCAGCCCCAAGAGTGTCCACCCTTATGTCTCATCCAGCTGTGGGTCTAGATATGGTCAATCCAGGTTGCATCACAGCCCCTGAACTCATTGTGTAAGAATTTCTATCTCTTTCACTGTCGTTGTTTCATGGGTTTTTCAAAGTAATTTATTTTCATAATGGGGTTTAGCTGCTTTTCACGGCTGTGTTTATGCCGCTTCACACCCACTTGACACACTAACAGAGAGATATCAATACATAGGTTTTAAGATTACTACTAGTCAGATATATTCTTGTGCGGTGAATAGGGCGTGTTGAGTCCAGTTCTCTGAGCAAGGAGTAGGTCTTGTCTACTACATATTGGGTTTATGGAACGGTATCTGAGCTAATTTGATACCCTTGTTTTATGTATCACCCCACCTCACCTTTCCCGTTAAGCAGCCATAGTGTGTTTTCTGCATGTGTGACTCTGTTCTGTTTTGTAATTCAGTTCAAGTGTAACGCTTTTTACATTCCCTCTATCAGTGATACCTTATGAGAAGTGTCCTTTTCTGTGTGACTTATTTCAGTTAGAATTGTCGTACCTAAATCCACTCATCATGCTGCTACTAACCTTATGACATTGATTTCATGGCTGAGTGATATTCCATTGTACATAAGGACCACAACTTCTTTATCCATTTTTCTCTTTCCTTGGATATTTAAGGTGGAATGAAGTGGAGGTCCTTGTCAACAGAGCAGCCCTCAACTTTGGGGTGCTTGTGTCTTGCTGATTTTTCATTTTCCCAATTTATACCCCCATGAGTGGAAGTGCCCTATGCTCTCTAAGCTGTGTTTTTCAGATGTTTCAGGACACACCGTACACTTCTCCAGAGTGGCTGTTGGCAATTTACATCCCGCCCATCAGTGTAGCAAGGCTCTCATTTCTCCATGGCCTGTCCTGCATTTCTGGTTTTGACACTTTTTTCAGCATGGCCCTTTTGACTGATGGGGAGCGAGACTTCTTTGTAGCGCTGATTTGCCTTTCCAGGTTGCTTGGTTGGCCAAAAAGGGCGTATGCGTTTTTTCCTGAATATATTCAGGAAAAAACGCATACGCCCTTTTTGGCCAAGGGCATCATTGTCAACGTTTTGCTGCTTTTCATGTGCTTTAAAGGCGATTCGAATCTACCTCCTGAAATCTGTTTCCTGCAATTCTGCCTTGATTTCAAATCCTCTTCTTTGCCTTCCCTCAATATATTTGTGGACGAGAGTTATCATTTATAACTCTGCAGGTTTGTGAATTGCAGTGCCCTGAACCTCCATTTTACAACTCGCTTTTTTGGGAGCTGGCCGCAAAAGCGCAGGATGGCTTCAGGCCCTGTTCTGGTTCCGGGGGGCAGGCTGAGCCTGTGGTTAATTCTTCTTCCTGATGGGAAAATAGAGTGACCTGTGCCTGTCCCGACACCAAGAGCTAGTCTCTCATTGGTTCCCCGTCTTCCCGTTCATCCTCAGGACAAATTGCAACCTGTACGGAACAGGAGGTTAAAGGTGCTGATGCTCCAAGTAGGGAGATTGCTAGTAAAGCGGCTGGAATGGCGAACCCGGGCACAAGGAGATGAGAAATGAGGTGCGTTTTAGAAACCTTTCCCCATCACACGGTGTACCATCTTCTGGGTTTCTCATGCATGTTTTCGATGTAGGAAGATGCCCTTGAACCTGGAGATTTGGGACCCATGCGATGGGTACCACGCAGTATTACTTTAAAGGGTCTGCGTTTGCTCACCCAACCTCACCAAACCTCTCAGCCCCAAGAGTGTCCACCCTTATGTCTCATCCAGCTGTGGGTCTAGATATGGTCAATCCAGGTTGCATCACAGCCCCTGAACTCATTGTGTAAGAATTTCTATCTCTTTCACTGTCGTTGTTTCATGGGTTTTTCAAAGTAATTTATTTTCATAATGGGGTTTAGCTGCTTTTCACGGCTGTGTTTATGCCGCTTTACACCCACTTGACACACTAACAGAGAGATATCAATACATAGGTTTTAAGATTATTACTAGTCAGATATATTCTTGTGCGGTGAATAGGGCGTGTTGAGTCCAGTTCTCTGAGCAAGGAGTAGGTCTTGTCTACTACATATTGGGTTTATGGAACGGTATCTGAGCTAATTTGATACCCTTGTTTTATGTATCACCCCACCTCACCTTTCCCGTTAAGCAGCCATAGTGTGTTTTCTGCATGTGTGACTCTGTTCTGTTTTGTAATTCAGTTCAAGTGTAACGGTTTTTACATTCCCTCTATCAGTGATACCTTATGAGAAGTGTCCTTTTCTGTGTGACTTATTTCACTTAGAATCGTCGTACCTAAATCCACTCATCATGCTGCTACTAACCTTATGACATTGATTTCATGGCTGAGTGATATTCCATTGTACATAAGGACCACAACTTCTTTATCCATTTTTCTCTTTCCTGGGATATTGAAGGTGGAATGAAGTGGAGGTCCTTGTCAACAGAGCAGCCCTCAACTTTGGGGTGCTTGTGTCTTGCTGATTTTTCATTTTCCCAATTTATACCCCCATGAGTGGAAGTGCCCTATGCTCTCTAAGCTGTGTTTTTCAGATGTTTCAGGACACACCGTACACTTCTCCAGAGTGGCTGTTGGCAATTTACATCCCGCCCATCAGTGTAGCAAGGCTCCCATTTCTCCATGGCCTGTCCTGCATTTCTGGTTTTGACACTTTTTTCAGCATGGCCCTTTTGACCGATGGGAAGTGAGACTTCTCTGTAGCGCTGATTTGCCTTTCCAGGTTGCTTGGTTGGCCAAAAAGGGCGTATGCGTTTTTTCCTGAATATATTCAGGAAAAAACGCATACGCCCTTTTTGGCCAAGGGCATCATTGTCAACGTTTTGCCGCTTTTCATGTGCTTTAAAGGCGATTCGTATCTACCTCCTGAAATCTGTTTCGTGCAATTCTGCCTTGATTTCAAATCCTCTTCTTTGCCTTCCCTCAATATATTTGTGGACGAGAGTTATCATTTATAACTCTGCAGGTTTGTGAATTGCAGTGCCCTGAACCTCCATTTTACAACTCGCTTTTTTGGGAGCTGGCCGCAAAAGCGCAGGATGGCTTCAGGCCCTGTTCTGGTTCCGGGGGGCAGGCTGAGCCTGTGGTTAATTCTTCTTCCTGATGGGAAAATAGAGTGACCTGTGCCTGTCCCGACACCAAGAGCTAGTCTCTCGTTGGTTCCCCGTCTTCCCGTTCATCCTCAGGACAAATTGCAACCTGTACGGAACAGGAGGTTAAAGGTGCTGATGCTCCAAGTAGGGAGATTGCTAGTAAAGCGGCTGGAAAGGTGAACCCGGGCACAAGGAGATGAGAAATGAGGTGCGTTTTAGAAACCTTTCCCCATCACATGGTGTACCATCTTCTGGGTTTCTCATGCATGTTTTCGATGTAGGAAGATGCCCTTGAACCTGGAGATTTGGAACCCATGCGATGGGTACCACGCAGTATTACTTTAAAGGGTCTGCGTTTGCTCACCCAACCTCACCAAACCTCTCAGCCCCAAGAGTGTCCACCCTTATGTCTCATCCAGCTGTGGGTCTAGATATGGTCAATCCAGGTTGCATCACAGCCCCTGAACTCATTGTGTAAGAATTTCTATCTCTTTCACTGTCATTGTTTCATGGGTTTTTCAAAGTAATTTATTTTCATAATGGGGTTTAGCTGCTTTTCACGGCTGTGTTTATGCCGCTTTACACCCACTTGACACACTAACAGAGAGATATCAATACATAGGTTTTAAGATTATTACTAGTCAGATATATTCTTGTGCGGTGAATAGGGCGTGTTGAGTCCAGTTCTCTGAGCAAGGAGTAGGTCTTGTCTACTACATATTGGGTTTATGGAACGGTATCTGAGCTAATTTGATACCCTTGTTTTATGTATCACCCCACCTCACCTTTCCCGTTAAGCAGCCATAGTGTGTTTTCTGCATGTGTGACTCTGTTCTGTTTTGTAATTCAGTTCAAGTGTAACGCTTTTTACATTCCCTCTATCAGTGATACATTATGAGAAGTGTCCTTTTCTGTGTGACTTATTTCACTTAGAATCGTCGTACCTAAATCCACTCATCATGCTGCTACTAACCTTATGACATTGATTTCATGGCTGAGTGATATTCCATTGTATATAAGGACCACAACTTCTTTATCCATTTTTCTCTTTCCTTGGATATTTAAGGTGGAATGAAGTGGAGGTCCTTGTCAACAGAGCAGCCCTCAACTTTGGGGTGCTTGTGTCTTGCTGATTTTTCATTTTCCCAATTTATACCCCCATGAGTGGAAGTGCCCTATGCTCTCTAAGCTGTGTTTTTCAGATGTTTCAGGACACACCGTACACTTCTCCAGAGTGGCTGTTGGCAATTTACATCCCGCCCATCAGTGTAGCAAGGCTCTCATTTCTCCATGGCCTGTCCTGCATTTCTGGTTTTGAGACTTTTTTCAGCATGGCCCTTTTGACCGATGGGGAGCGAGACTTCTTTGTAGCGCTGATTTGCCTTTCCAGGTTGCTTGGTTGGCCAAAAAGGGCGTATGGGTTTTTTCCTGAATATATTCAGGAAAAAACGCATACGCCCTTTTTGGCCAAGGGCATCATTGTCAACGTTTTGCCGCTTTTCATGTGCTTTAAAGGCGATTCGTATCTACCTCCTGAAATCTGTTTCGTGCAATTCTGCCTTGATTTCAAATCCTCTTCTTTGCCTTCCCTCAATATATTTGTGGACGAGATTTATCATTTATAACTCTGCAGGTTTGTGAATTGCAGTGCCCTGAACCTCCATTTTACAACTCGCTTTTTTGGGAGCTGGCCGCAAAAGCGCAGGATGGCTTCAGGCCCTGTTCTGGTTCCGGGGGGCAGGCTGAGCCTGTGGTTAATTCTTCTTCCTGATGGGAAAATCGAGTGACCTGTGCCTGTCCCGACACCAAGAGCTTGTCTCTCGTTGGTTCCCCGTCTTCCCGTTCATCCTCAGGACAAATTGCAACCTGTACGGAACAGGAGGTTAAAGGTGCTGATGCTCCAAGTAGGGAGATTGCTAGTAAAGCGGCTGGAATGGCGAACCCGGGCACAAGGAGATGAGAAATGAGGTGCGTTTTAGAAACCTTTCCCTATCACACGGTGTACCATCTTCTGGGTTTCTCATGCATGTTTTCGATGTAGGAAGATGCCCTTGAACCTGGAGATTTGGGACCCATGCGATGGGTACCACGCAGTATTACTTTAAAGGGTCTGTGTTTGCTCACCCAACCTCACCAAACCTCTCAGCCCCAAGAGTGTCCACCCTTATGTCTCATCCAGCTGTGGGTCTAGATATGGTCAATCCAGGTTGCATCACAGCCCCTGAACTCATTGTGTAAGTATTTCTATCTCTTTCACTGTCGTTGTTTCATGGGTTTTTCAAAGTAATTTATTTTCATAATGGGGTTTAGCTGCTTTTCACTGCTGTGTTTATGCCGCTTTACACCCACTTGACACACTAACAGAGAGATATCAATACATAGGTGTTAAGATTATTACTAGTCAGGTATATTCTTGTGCGGTGAATAGGGAGTGTTGAGTCCAGTTCTCTGAGCAAGGAGTAGGTCTTGTCTACTACATATTGGGTTTATGGAACGGTATCTGAGCTAATTTGATACCCTTGTTTTATGTATCACCCCACCTCACCTTTCCCGTTAAGCAGCCATAGTCTGTTTTCTGCATGTTTGACTCTGTTCTGTTTTGTAATTCAGTTCAAGTGTAACGGTTTTTACATTCCCTCTAAAAGTGATACCTTATGAGAAGTGTCCTTTTCTGTGTGACTTATTTCACTTAGAATCGTAGTACCTAAATCCACTCATCATGCTGCTACTAACCTTATGACATTGATTTCATGGCTGAGTGATATTCCATTGTACATAAGGACCACAACTTCTTTATCCATTTTTCTCTTTCCTGGGATATTGAAGGTGGAATGAAGTGGAGGTCCTTGTCAACAGAGCAGCCATCAACTTTGGGGTGCTTGTGTCTTGCTGATTTTTAATTTTCCCAATTTATACCCCCATGAGTGGAAGTGCCCTATGCTCTCTAAGCTGTGTTTTTCAGATGTTTCAGGACACACCGTACACTTCTCCAGAGTGGCTGTTGGCAATTTACATCCCGCCCATCAGTGTAGCAAGGCTCCCATTTCTCCATGGCCTGTCCTGCATTTCTGGTTTTGACACTTTTTTCAGCATGGCCCTTTTGACCGATGGGAAGTGAGACTTCTCTGTAGCGCTGATTTGCCTTTCCAGGTTGCTTGGTTTGCCAAAAAGGGCGTATGCGTTTTTTCCTGAATATATTCAGGAAAAAACGCATACGCCCTTTTTGGCCAAGGGCATCATTGTCAACGTTTTGCCGCTTTTCATGTGCTTTAAAGGCGATTCGTATCTACCTCCTGAAATCTGTTTCGTGCAATTCTGCCTTGATTTCAAATCCTCTTCTTTGCCTTCCCTCAATATATTTGTGGACGAGAGTTATCATTTATAACTCTGCAGGTTTGTGAATTGCAGTGCCCTGAACCTCCATTTTACAACTCGCATTTTTGGGAGCTGGCCGCAAAAGCGCAGGATGGCTTCAGGCCCTGTTCTTGTTCCGGGGGGCAGGCTGAGCCTGTGGTTAATTCTTCTTCCTGATGGGAAAATAGAGTGACCTGTGCCTGTCCCGACACCAAGAGCTAGTCTCTCGTTGGTTCCCCGTCTTCCCGTTCATCCTCAGGACAAATTGCAAGCTGTACGGAACCGGAGGTTAAAGGTGCTGATGCTCCAAGTAGGGAGATTGCTAGTAAAGCGGCTGGAATGGCGAACCCGGGCACAAGGAGATGAGAAATGAGGTGCGTTTTAGAAACCTTTCCCCATCACACGGTGTACCATCTTCTGGGTTTCTCATGCATGTTTTCGATGTAGGAAGATGCCATTGAACCTGGAGATTTGGGACCCATGCGATGGGTACCACGCAGTATTACTTTAAAGGGTCTGCGTTTGCTCACCCAACCTCACCAAACCTCTCAGCCCCAAGAGTGTCCACCCTTATGTCTCATCCAGCTGTGGGTCTAGATATGGTCAATCCAGGTTGCATCACAGCCCCTGAACTCATTGTGTAAGAATTTCTATCTCTTTCACTGTCTTTGTTTCATGGGTGTTTCAAAGTAATTTATTTTTATAATGGGGTTTAGCTGCTTTTCACTGCTGTGTTTATGCCGCTTTACACCCACTTGACACACTAACAGAGAGATATCAGTACATAGGTTTTAAGATTATTACTAGTCAGATATATTCTTGTGCGGTGAATAGGGCGTGTTGAGTCCAGTTCTCTGAGCAAGGAGTAGGTCTTGTCTATTACATATTGGGTTTATGGAACGGTATCTGAGCTAATTTGAAACCCTTGTTTTATGTATGACCCCACCTCCCCTTTCCCGTTAAGCAGCCATAGTGTGTTTTCTGCATGTGTGACTCTGTTCTGTTTTGTAATTCAGTGCAAGTGTAACGGTTTTTACATTCCCTCTATCAGTGATACCTTATGAGAAGTGTCCTTTTCTGTGTGACTTATTTCACTTAGAATCGTCATACCTAAATCCACTCATCATGCTGCTACTAACCTTATGACATTGATTTCATGGCTGAGTGATATTCCATTGTACATAAGGACCACAATTTTATTATCCATTTTTCTCTTTCGTGGGATATTTAAGGTGGAATGAAGTGGAGGTCCTTGTCAACAGAGCAGCCCTCAACTTTGGGTGCTTGTGTCTTGCTGATTTTTAATTTTCCCAATTTATACACCCATGAGTGGAAGTGCCCTATGCTCTCTTAGCTGTGTTTTTCAGATGTTTCAGGACACACCGTACACTCCTCCAGAGTGGCTGTTGGCAATTTACATCCCGTCCATCAGTGTAGCAAGGCTCCCATTTCTCCATGGCCTGTCCTGCATTTCTGGTTTTGACACTTTTTTCAGCATGGCCCCTTTGACCGATGGGAAGCGAGACTTCTCTGTAGCGCTGATTTGCCTTTCCAGGTTGCTTGGTTGGCCAAAAAGGGCGTATGCGTTTTTTCCTGAATATATTCAGGAAAAAAACGCATACGCCCTTTTTGGCCAAGGGCATCATTGTCAACGTTTTGCCGCTTTTCATGTGCTTTAAAGGCGATTCGTATCTACCTCCTGAAATCTGTTTCGTGCAATTCTGCCTTGATTTCAAATCCTCTTCTTTGCCTTCCCTCAATATATTTGTGGACGAGAGTTATCATTTATAACTCTGCAGGTTTGTGAATTGCAGTGTCCTGAACCTCCATTTTACAACTCGCATTTTTGGGAGCTGGCCGCAAAAGCGCAGGATGGCTTCAGGCCCTGTTCTGGTTCCGGGGGGCAGGCTGAGCCTGTGGTTAATTCTTCTTCCTGATGGGAAAATAGAATGACCTGTGCCTGTCCCGACACCAAGAGCTAGTCTCTCGTTGGTTCCCCGTCTTCCCGTTCATCCTCAGGACAAATTGCAACCTGTACGGAACCGGAGGTTAAAGGTGCTGATGCTCCAAGTAAGGAGATTGCTAGTAAAGCGGCTGGAATGGCGAACCCGGGCACAAGGAGATGAGAAATGAGGTGCGTTTTAGAAACCTTTCCCCATCACACGGTGTACCATCTTCTGGGTTTCTCATGCATGTTTTCGATGTAGAAAGATGCCATTGAACCTGGAGATTTGGGACCCATGCGATGGGTACCACGCAGTATTACTTTAAAGGGTGTGCGTTTGCTCACCCAACCTCACCAAACCTCTCAGCCCCAAGAGTGTCCACCCTTATGTCTCATCCAGCTGTGGGTCTAGATATGGTCAATCCAGGTTGCATCACAGCCCCTGAACTCATTGTGTAAGAATTTCTATCTCTTTCACTGTCATTGTTTCATGGGTTTTTCAAAGTAATTTATTTTCATAATGGGGTTTAGCTGCTTTTCACGGCTGTGTTTATGCCGCTTTACACCCACTTGCCACACTAACCGAGAGATATCAATACATAGGTTTTAAGATTATTACTAGTCAGATATATTCTTGTGCGGTGAATAGGGCGTGTTGAGTCCAGTTCTCTGAGCAAGGAGTAGGTCTTGTCTACTACATATTGGGTTTATGGAACGGTATCTGAGCTAATTTGATGCCCTTGTTTTATGTATCACCCCACGTCCCCTTTCCCGTTAAGCAGCCATAGTGTGTTTTCTGCATGTGTGACTCTGTTCTGTTTTGTAATTCAGTTCAAGTGTAACGGTTTTTACATTCCCTCTAAAAGTGATACCTTATGAGAAGTGTCCTTTTCTGTGTGACTTATTTCACTTAGAATCGTAGTACCTAAATCCACTCATCATGCTGCTACTAACCTTATGACATTGATTTCATGGCTGAGTGATATTCCATTGTACATAAGGACCACAACTTCTTTATCCATTTTTCTCTTTCCTGGGATATTGAAGGTGGAATGAAGTGGAGGTCCTTGTCAACAGAGCAGCCATCAACTTTGGGGTGCTTGTGTCTTGCTGATTTTTAATTTTCCCAATTTATACCCCCATGAGTGGAAGTGCCCTATGCTCTCTAAGCTGGGTTTTTCAGATGTTTCAGGACACACCGTACACTTCTCCAGAGTGGCTGTTGGCAATTTACATCCCGCCCATCAGTGTAGCAAGGCTCCCATTTCTCCATGGCCTGTCCTGCATTTCTGGTTTTGACACTTTTTTCAGCATGGCCCTTTTGACCGATGGGAAGTGAGACTTCTCTGTAGCGCTGATTTGCCTTTCCAGGTTGCTTGGTTGGCCAAAAAGGGCGTATGCGTTTTTTCCTGAATATATTCAGGAAAAAACGCATACGCCCTTTTTGGCCAAGGGCATCATTGTCAACGTTTTGCCGCTTTTCATGTGCTTTAAAGGCGATTCGTATCTACCTCCTGAAATCTGTTTCGTGCAATTCTGCCTTGATTTCAAATCCTCTTCTTTGCCTTCCCTCAATATATTTGTGGACGAGAGTTATCATTTATAACTCTGCAGGTTTGTGAATTGCAGTGCCCTGAACCTCCATTTTACAACTCGCATTATTGGGAGCTGGCCGCAAAAGCGCAGGATGGCTTCAGGCCCTGTTCTTGTTCCGGGGGGCAGGCTGAGCCTGTGGTTAATTCTTCTTCCTGATGGGAAAATAGAGTGACCTGTGCCTGTCCCGACACCAAGAGCTAGTCTCTCGTTGGTTCCCCGTCTTCCCGTTCATCCTCAGGACAAATTGCAAGCTGTACGGAACCGGAGGTTAAAGGTGCTGATGCTCCAAGTAGGGAGATTGCTAGTAAAGCGGCTGGAATGGCGAACCCGGGCACAAGGAGATGAGAAATGAGGTGCGTTTTAGAAACCTTTCCCCATCACACGGTGTACCATCTTCTGGGTTTCTCATGCATGTTTTCGATGTAGGAAGATGCCATTGAACCTGGAGATTTGGGACCCATGCGATGGGTACCACGCAGTATTACTTTAAAGGGTCTGCGTTTGCTCACCCAACCTCACCAAACCTCTCAGCCCCAAGAGTGTCCACCCTTATGTCTCATCCAGCTGTGGGTCTAGATATGGTCAATCCAGGTTGCATCACAGCCCCTGAACTCATTGTGTAAGAATTTCTATCTCTTTCACTGTCTTTGTTTCATGGGTGTTTCAAAGTAATTTATTTTTATAATGGGGTTTAGCTGCTTTTCACTGCTGTGTTTATGCCGCTTTACACCCACTTGACACACTAACAGAGAGATATCAGTACATAGGTTTTAAGATTATTACTAGTCAGATATATTCTTGTGCGGTGAATAGGGCGTGTTGAGTCCAGTTCTCTGAGCAAGGAGTAGGTCTTGTCTATTACATATTGGGTTTATGGAACGGTATCTGAGCTAATTTGAAACCCTTGTTTTATGTATGACCCCACCTCCCCTTTCCCGTTAAGCAGCCATAGTGTGTTTTCTGCATGTGTGACTCTGTTCTGTTTTGTAATTCAGTGCAAGTGTAACGGTTTTTACATTCCCTCTATCAGTGATACCTTATGAGAAGTGTCCTTTTCTGTGTGACTTATTTCACTTAGAATCGTCATACCTAAATCCACTCATCATGCTGCTACTAACCTTATGACATTGATTTCATGGCTGAGTGATATTCCATTGTACATAAAGACCACAACTTTATTATCCATTTTTCTCTTTCCTGGGATATTTAAGGTGGAATGAAGTGGAGGTCCTTGTCAACAGAGCAGCCCTCAACTTTGGGTGCTTGTGTCTTGCTGATTTTTCATTTTCCCAATTTATACACCCATGAGTGGAAGTGCCCTATGCTCTCTAAGCTGTGTTTTTCAGATGTTTCAGGACACACCGTACACTTCTCCAGAGTGGCTGTTGGCAATTTACATCCCGCCCATCAGTGTAGCAAGGCTCCCATTTCTCCATGGCCTGTCCTGCATTTCTGGTTTTGACACTTTTTTCAGCATGGCCCTTTTGACCGATGGGAAGCGAGACTTCTCTGTAGCGCTGATTTGCCTTTCCAGGTTGCTTGGTTGGCCAAAAAGGGCGTATGCGTTTTTTCCTGAATATATTCAGGAAAAAACGCATACGCCCTTTTTGGCCAAGGGCATCATTGTCAACGTTTTGCCGCTTTTCATGTGCTTTAAAGGCGATTCGTATCTACCTCCTGAAATCTGTTTCCTGCAATTCTGCCTTGATTTCAAATCCTCTTCTTTGCCTTCCCTCAATATATTTGTGGACGAGAGTTATCATTTATAACTCTGCAGGTTTGTGAATTGCAGTGCCCTGAACCTCCATTTTACAACTCGCTTTTTTGGGAGCTGGCCGCAAAAGTGCAGTATGGCTTCAGGCCCTGTTCTGGTTCCGGGGGGCAGGCTGAGCCTGTGGTTAATTCTTCTTCCTGATGGGAAAATAGAGTGACCAGTGCCTGTCCCGACACCAAGAGCTAGTCTCTCGTTGGTTCCCCGTCTTCCCGTTCATCCTCAGGACAAATTGCAACCTGTACGGAACAGGAGGTTAAAGGTGCTGATGCTCCAAGTAGGGAGATTGCTAGTAAAGCGGCTGGAATGGCGAACCCGGGCACAAGGAGATGAGAAATGAGGTGCGTTTTAGAAACCTTTCCCCATCACACGGTGTACCATCTTCTGGGTTTCTCATGCATGTTTTCGATGTAGGAAGATGCCCTTGAACCTGGAGATTTGGGACCCATGCGATGGGTACCACGCAGTATTACTTTAAAGGTTCTGCATTTGCTCACCCAACCTCACCAAACCTCTCAGCCCCAAGAGTGTCCACCCTTATGTCTCATCCAGCTGTGGGTCTAGATATGGTCAATCCAGGTTGCATCACAGCCCCTGAAGTCATTGTGTAAGAATTTCTATCTCTTTCACTGTCGTTGTTTCATGGGTTTTTCAAAGTAATTTATTTTCATAATGGGAATTTAGCTGCTTTTCACGGCTGTGTTTATGCCGCTTTACACCCACTTGACACACTAACAGAGAGATATCAATACATAGGTTTTAAGATTATTACTAGTCAGATATATTCTTGTGCGGTGAATAGGGCGTGTTGAGTCCAGTTCTCTGAGCAAGGAGTAGGTCTTGTCTACAACATATTGGGTTTAGGGAACGGTATCGGAGCTAATTTGATACCCTTGTTTTATGTATCACCCCACCTCACCTTTCCCGTTAAGCAGCCATAGTGTGTTTTCTGCATGTGTGACTCTGTTCTGTTTTGTAATTCAGTTCAAGTGTAACGGTTTTTACATTCCCTCTATCAGTGATACCTTATGAGAAGTGTCCTTTTCTGTGTGACTTATTTCACTTAGAATCGTCGTACCTAAATCCACTCATCATGCTGCTACTAACCTTATGACATTGATTTCATGGCTGAGTGATATTCCATTGTACATAAGGACCACAACTTCTTTATCCATTTTTCTCTTTCCTGGGATATTTAAGGTGGAATGAAGTGGAGGTCCTTGTCAACAGAGCAGCCCTCAACTTTGGGGTGCTTGTGTCTTGCTGATTTTTCATTTTCCCAATTTATACCCCCATGAGTGGAAGTGCCCTATGCTCTCTAAGCTGTGTTTTTCAGATGTTTCAGGACACACCGTACACTTCTCCAGAGTGGCTGTTGGCAATTTACATCCCGCCCATCAGTGTAGCAAGGCTCCCATTTCTCCATGGCCTGTCCTGCATTTCTGGTTTTGACACTTTTTTCAGCATGGCCCTTTTGACCGATGGGAAGCGAGACTTCTCTGTAGCGCTGATTTGCCTTTCCAGGTTGCTTGGTTGGCCAAAAAGGGCGTATGCGTTTTTTCCTGAATATATTCAGGAAAAAACGCATACGCCCTTTTTGGCCAAGGGCATCATTGTCAACGTTTTGCCGCTTTTCATGTGCTTTAAAGGCGATTCATATCTACCTCCTGAAATCTGTTTCGTGCAATTCTGCCTTGATTTCAAATCGTCTTCTTTGCCTTCCCTCAATATATTTGTGGATGAGAGTTATCATTTATAACTCTGCAGGTTTGTGAATTGCAGTGCCCTGAACCTCCATTTTACAACTCGCTTTTTTGGGAGCTGGCCGCAAAAGCGCAGGATGGCTTCAGGCCCTGTTCTGGTTCCGGGGGGCAGGCTGAGCCTGTGGTTAATTATTCTTCCTGATGGGAAAATAGAGTGACCTGTGCCTGTCCCGACACCAAGAGCTAGTCTCTCGTTGGTTCCCCGTCTTCCCGTTCATCTTCAGGACAAATTGCAACCTGTACGGAACAGGAGGTTAAAGGTGCTGATGCTCCAAGTAGGGAGATTGCTAGTAAAGCGGCTGGAATGGTGAACCCGGGCACAAGGAGATGAGAAATGAGGTGCGTTTTAGAAACCTTTCCCCATCACACGGTGTACCATCTTCTGGGTTTCTCATGCATGTTTTCGATGTAGGAAGATGCCCTTGAACCTGGAGATTTGGAACCCATGCGATGGGTACCATGCAGTATTACTTTAAAGGGTCTGCGTTTGCTCACCCAACCTCACCAAACCTCTCAGCCCCAAGAGTGTCCACCCTTATGTCTCATCCAGCTGTGGGTCTAGATATGGTCAATCCAGGTTGCATCACAGCCCCTGAACTCATTGTGTAAGAATTTCTATCTCTTTCACTGTCGTTGTTTCATGGGTTTTTCAAAGTAATTTATTTTCATAATGGGGTTTAGCTGCTTTTCACTGCTGTGTTTATGCCGCTTTACACCCACTTGACACACTAACAGAGAGATATCAATACATAGGTTTTAAGATTATTACTAGTCAGATATATTCTTGTTCGGTGAATAGGGCGTGTTGAGTCCAGTTCTCTGAGCAAGGAGTAGGTCTTTTCTACTACATATTGGGTTTATGGAACGGTATCTGAGCTAATTTGAAACCCTTGTTTTATGTATCACCCCACCTCACCTTTCCAGTTAAGCAGCCATAGTGTGTTTTCTGCATGTGTGACTCTGTTCTGTTTTGTAATTCAGTTCAAGTGTAACGGTTTTTACATTCCCTCTATCAGTGATACCTTATGAGAAGTGTCCTTTTCTGTGTGACTTATTTCACTTAGAATCGTTGTACCTAAATCCACACATCATGCTGCTACTAGCCTTGTGACATTGATTTCATGGCTGAGTGATATTCCATTGTACATAAGGACCACAACTTCTTTATCCATTTTTCTCTTTCCTGGGATATTTAAGGTGGAATGAAGTGGAGGTCCTGGTCAACATAGCAGCCCTAAACTTTGGGGTGCTTGTGTCTTGCTGATTTTTCATTTTCCCAATTTATACCCCCATGAGTGGAAGTGCCCTATGCTCTCTAAGCTGTGTTTTTCAGATGTTTCAGGACACACCGTACACTTCTCCATTGTGGCTGTTGGCAATTTACATCCCGCCCATCAGTGTAGCAATGCTCCCATTTCTCCATTGCCTGTCCTGCATTTCTGGTTTTGACACTTTTTTCAGCATGGCCTTTTTGACCGATGGGAAGCGAGACTTTTTTGTAGCGCTGATTTGCATTTCCAGGTTGCTTGGTTGGCCAAAAAGGGCGTATGCGTTTTTTCCTGAATATATTCAGGAAAAAACGCATACGCCCTTTTTGGCCAAGGGCATCATTGTCAACATTTTGCCGCTTTTCATGTGCTTTAAAGGCGATTCGAATCTACCTCCTGAAATCTGTTTCCTGCAATTCTGCCTTGATTTCAAATCCTCTTCTTTGCCTTCCCTCAATATATTTGTGGACGAGAGTTATCATTTATAACTCTGCAGGTTTGTGAATTGCAGTGCCCTGAACCTCCATTTTACAACTCGCTTTTTTGGGAGCTGGCTGCAAAAGCGCAGGATGGGTTCAGGCCCTGTTCTTGTTCCGGGGGGCAGGCTGAGCCTGTGGTTAATTCTTCTTCCTCAATGGGAAAATAGAGTGACCTGTGCCTGTCCCAACACCAAGAGCTAGTCTCTCGTTGGTTCCCCGTCTTCCCGTTCATCCTCAGGACAAATTGCAACCTGTACGGAACAGGAGGTTAAAGGTGCTGATGCTCCAAGTAGGGAGATTGCTAGTAAAGTGGCTGGAATGGTGAACCCGGGCACAAGGAGATGAGAAATGAGGTGCGTTTTAGAAACCTTTCCCCATCACACGGTGTACCATCTTCTGGGTTTCTCATGCATGTTTTCGATGTAGGAAGATGCCCTTGAAGCTGGAGATTTGGGACCCATGCGATGGGTCCCACGCAGTATTACTTTAAAGGGTCTGCGTTTGCTCACCCAACCTCACCAAACCTCTCAGCCCCAAGAGTGTCCACCCTTATGTCTCATCCAGCTGTGGGTCTAGATATGGTCAATCCAGGTTGCATCACAGCCCCTGAACTCATTGTGTAAGAATTTCTATCTCTTTCACTGTCGTTGTTTCATGGGTTTTTCAAAGTAATTTATTTTCATAATGGGGTTTAGCTGCTTTTCACGGCTGTGTATATGCCGCTTTACACCCACTTGACACACTAACAGAGAGATATCAATACATAGGTTTCAAGATTATTACCAGTCAGATATATTCTTGTGCGGTGAATAGGGCGTGTTGAGTCCAGTTCTCTGAGCAAGGAGTAGGTCTTGTCTACTACATATTGGGTTTATGGAACAGTATCTGAGCTAATTTGATACCCTTGTTTTATGTATCACCCCACCTCACCTTTCCCGTTAAGCAGCCATAGTCTGTTTTCTGCATGTGTGACTCTGTTCTGTTTTGTAATTCAGTTCAAGTGTAACGGTTTTTACATTCCCTCTAAAAGTGATACCTTATGAGAAGTGTCCTTTTCTGTGTGACTTATTTCACTTAGAATCGTCATACCTAAATCCACTCATCATGCTGCTACTAACCTTATGACATTGATTTCATGGCTGAGTGATATTCCATTGTACATAAGGACCACAACTTCTTTATCCATTTTTCTCTTTCCTGGGATATTTAAGGTGGAATGAAGTGGAGGTCCTTGTCAACAGAGCAGCCCTCAACTTTGGGGTGCTTGTGTCTTGCTGATTTTTCATTTTCCCAATTTATACCCCCATGAGTGGAAGTGCCCTATGCTCTCTAAGCTGTGTTTTTTAGATGTTTCAGGACTCACCGTACACTTCTCCAGAGTGGCTGTTGGCAATTTACATCCCGCCCATCAGTGTAGCAAGGCTCCCATTTCTCCATGGCCTGTCCTGCATTTCTGGTTTTGACACTTTTTTCAGCATGGCCCTTTTGACCGATGGGAAGCGAGACTTCTCTGTAGCGCTGATTTGCCTTTCCAGGTTGCTTGGTTGGCCAAAAAGGGCGTATGCGTTTTTTCCTGAATATATTCAGGAAAAAACGCATACGCCCTTTTTGGCCAAGGGCATCATTGTCAACGTTTTGCCGCTTTTCATGTGCTTTAAAGGCGATTCGTATCTACCTCCTGAAATCTGTTTCGTGCAATTCTGCCTTGATTTCAAATCCTCTTCTTTGCCTTCCCTCAATATATTTGTGGACGAGAGTTATCATTTATAACTCTGCAGGTTTGTGAATTGCAGTGCCCTGAACCTCCATTTTACAACTCGCTTTTTTGGGAGCTGGCCGCAAAAGCGCAGGATGGCTTCAGGCCCTGTTCTGGTTCCGGGGGGCAGGCTGAGCCTGTGGTTAATTCTTCTTCCTGATGGGAAAATAGAGTGACCTGTGCCTGTCCCGACACCAAGAGCTAGTCTCTCGTTGGTTCCCCGTCTTCCCGTTCATCCTCAGGACAAATTGCAACCTGTACGGAACAGGAGGTTAAAGGTGCTGATGCTCCAAGTAGGGAGATTGCTAGTAAAGTGGCTGGAATGGCGAACCCGGGCACAAGGAGATGAGAAATGAGGTGCGTTTTAGAAACCTTTCCCCATCACACGGTGTACCATCTTCTGGGTTTCTCATGCATGTTTTCGATGTAGGAAGATGCCCTTGAACCTGGAGATTTGGGACCCATGCGATGGGTACCACGCAGTATTACTTTAAAGGGTCTGTGTTTGCTCACCCAACCTCACCAAACCTCTCAGCCCCAAGAGTGTCCACCCTTATGTCACATCCAGCTGTGGGTCTAGATATGGTCAATCCAGGTTGCATCACAGCCCCTGAACTCATTGTGTAAGAATTTCTATCTCTTTCACTGTCGTTGTTTCATGGGTTTTTCAAAGTAATTTATTTTCATAATGGGGTTTAGCTGCTTTTCACGGCTGTGTTTATGCCGCTTCACACCCACTTGACACACTAACAGAGAGATATCAATACATAGGTTTTAAGATTATTACCAGTCAGATATATTCTTGTGCGGTGAATAGGGCGTGTTGAGTCCAGTTCTCTGAGCAAGGAGTAGGTCTTGTCTACTACATATTGTGTTTATGGAACAGTATCTGAGCTAATTTGATACCCTTGTTTTATGTATCACCCCACCTCACCTTTCCCGTTAAGCAGCCATAGTCTGTTTTCTGCATGTGTGACTCTGTTCTGTTTTGTAATTCAGTTCAAGTGTAACGGTTTTTACATTCCCTCTAAAAGTGATACCTTATGAGAAGTGTCCTTTTCTGTGTGACTTATTTCACTTAGAATCGTCATACCTAAATCCACTCATCATGCTGCTACTAACCTTATGACATTGATTTCATGGCTGAGTGATATTCCATTGTACATAAGGACCACAACTTCTTTATCCATTTTTCTCTTTCCTGGGATATTTAAGGTGGAATGAAGTGGAGGTCCTTGTCAACAGAGCAGCCCTCAACTTTGGGGTGCTTGTGTCTTGCTGATTTTTCATTTTCCCAATTTATACCCCCATGAGTGGAAGTGCCCTATGCTCTCTAAGCTGTGTTTTTTAGATGTTTCAGGACTCACCGTACACTTCTCCAGAGTGGCTGTTGGCAATTTACATCCCGCCCATCAGTGTAGCAAGGCTCCCATTTCTCCATGGCCTGTCCTGCATTTCTGGTTTTGACACTTTTTTCAGCATGGCCCTTTTGACCGATGGGAAGCGAGACTTCTCTGTAGCGCTGATTTGCCTTTCCAGGTTGCTTGGTTGGCCAAAAAGGGCGTATGCGTTTTTTCCTGAATATATTCAGGAAAAAACGCATACGCCCTTTTTGGCCAAGGGCATCATTGTCAACGTTTTGCCGCTTTTCATGTGCTTTAAAGGCGATTCGTATCTACCTCCTGAAATCTGTTTCGTGCAATTCTGCCTTGATTTCAAATCCTCTTCTTTGCCTTCCCTCAATATATTTGTGGACGAGAGTTATCATTTATAACTCTGCAGGTTTGTGAATTGCAGTGCCCTGAACCTCCATTTTACAACTCGCTTTTTTGGGAGCTGGCCGCAAAAGCGCAGGATGGCTTCAGGCCCTGTTCTGGTTCCGGGGGGCAGGCTGAGCCTGTGGTTAATTCTTCTTCCTGATGGGAAAATAGAGAGACCTGTGCCTGTCCCGACACCAAGAGCTAGTCTCTCGTTGGTTCCCCGTCTTCCCGTTCATCCTCAGGACAAATTGCAACCTGTACGGAACAGGAGGTTAAAGGTGCTGATGCTCCAAGTAGGGAGATTGCTAGTAAAGTGACTGGAATGGCGAACCCGGGCACAAGGAGATGAGAAATGAGGTGCGTTTTAGAAACCTTTCCCCATCACACGGTGTACCATCTTCTGGGTTTCTCATGCATGTTTTCGATGTAGGAAGATGCCCTTGAACCTGGAGATTTGGGACCCATGCGATGGGTACCACGCAGTATTACTTTAAAGGGTCTGCGTTTGCTCACCCAACCTCACCAAACCTCTCAGCCCCAAGAGTGTCCACCCTTATGTCTCATCCAGCTGTGGGTCTAGATATGGTCAATCCAGGTTGCATCACAGCCCCTGAACTCATTGTGTAAGAATTTCTATCTCTTTCACTGTCGTTGTTTCATGGGTTTTTCAAAGTAATTTATTTTCATAATGGGGTTTAGCTGCTTTTCACGGCTGTGTTTATGCCGCTTTACACCCACTTGACACACTAACAGAGAGATATCAATACATAGGTTTTAAGATTATTACCAGTCAGATATATTCTTGTGCGGTGAATAGGGCGTGTTGAGTCCAGTTCTCTGAGCAAGGAGTAGGTCTTGTCTACTACATATTGGGTTTATGGAACGGTATCTGAGCTAATTTGATACCCTTGTTTTATGTATCACCCCACCTCACCTTTCCCGTTAAGCAGCCATAGTGTGTTTTCTGCATGTGTGACTCTGTTCTGTTTTGTAATTCAGTTCAAGTGTAACGGTTTTTACATTCCCTCTATCAGTGATACCTTATGAGAAGTGTCCTTTTCTGTGTGACTTATTTCACTTAGAATCGTCATACCTAAATCCACTCATCATGCTGCTACTAACCTTATGACATTGATTTCATGGCTGAGTGATATTCCATTGTACATAAGGACCACAACTTCTTTATCCATTTTTCTCTTTCCTGGGATATTTAAGGTGGAATGAAGTGGAGGTCCTTGTCAACAGAGCAGCCCTCAACTTTGGGGTGCTTGTGTCTTGCTGATTTTTCATTTTCCCAATTTATACCCCCATGAGTGGAAGTGCCCTATGCTCTCTAAGCTGTGTTTTTCAGATGTTTCAGGACACACCGTACACTTCTCCAGAGTGGCTGTTGGCAATTTACATCCCGCCCATCAGTGTAGCAAGGCTCCCATTTCTCCATGGCCTGTCCTGCATTTCTGGTTTTGACACTTTTTTCAGCATGGCCCTTTTGACCGATGGGAAGCGAGACTTCTCTGTAGCGCTGATTTGCCTTTCCAGGTTGCTTGGTTGGCCAAAAAGGGCGTATGCGTTTTTTCCTGAATATATTCAGGAAAAAACGCATACGCCCTTTTTGGCCAAGGGTATCATTGTCAACGTTTTGCCGCTTTTCATGTGCTTTAAAGGCGATTCGTATCTACCTCCTGAAATCTGTTTCGTGCAATTCTGCCTTGATTTCAAATCCTCTTCTTTGCCTTCCCTCAATATATTTGTGGACGAGAGTTATCATTTATAACTCTGCAGGTTTGTGAATTGCAGTGCCCTGACCCTCCATTTTACAACTCGCTTTTTTGGGAGCTGGCCGCAAAAGCGCAGGATGGCTTCAGGCCCTGTTCTGGTTCCGGGGGGCAGGCTGAGCCTGTGGTTAATTATTCTTCCTGATGGGAAAATAGAGTGACCTGTGCCTGTCCCGACACCAAGAGCTAGTCTCTCGTTGGTTCCCCGTCTTCCCGTTCATCCTCAGGACAAATTGCAACCTGTACGGAACAGGAGGTTAAAGGTGCTGATGCTCCAAGTAGGGAGATTGCTAGTAAAGTGGCTGGAATGGCGAACCCGGGCACAAGGAGATGAGAAATGAGGTGCGTTTTAGAAACCTTTCCCCATCACACGGTGTACCATCTTCTGGGTTTCTCATGCATGTTTTTGATGTAGGAAGATGCCCTTGAACCTGGAGATTTGGGACCCATGCGATGGGTACCACGCAGTATTACTTTAAAGGGTCTGCGTTTGCTCACCCAACCTCACCAAACCTCTCAGCCCCAAGAGTGTCCACCCTTATGTCTCATCCAGCTGTGGGTCTAGATATGGTCAATCCAGGTTGCATCACAGCCCCTGAACTCATTGTGTAAGAATTTCTATCTCTTTCACTGTCATTGTTTCATGGGTTTTTCAAAGTAATTTATTTTCATAATGGGGTTTAGCTGCTTTTCACGGCTGTGTTTATGCCGCTTCACACCCACTTGACACACTAACAGAGAGATATCAATACATAGGTTTTAAGATTATTACCAGTCAGATATATTCTTGTGCGGTGAATAGGGCGTGTTGAGTCCAGTTCTCTGAGCAAGGAGTAGGTCTTGTCTACTACATATTGGGTTTATGGAACAGTATCTGAGCTAATTTGATACCCTTGTTTTATGTATCACCCCACCTCACCTTTCCCGTTAAGCAGCCATAGTCTGTTTTCTGCATGTGTGACTCTGTTCTGTTTTGTAATTCAGTTCAAGTGTAACGGTTTTTACATTCCCTCTAAAAGTGATACCTTATGAGAAGTGTCCTTTTCTGTGTGACTTATTTCACTTAGAATCGTCGTACCTAAATCCACTCATCATGCTGCTACTAACCTTATGACATTGATTTCATGGCTGAGTGATATTCCATTGTACATAAGGACCACAACTTCTTTATCCATTTTTCTCTTTCCTGGGATATTTAAGGTGGAATGAAGTGGAGGTCCTTGTCAACAGAGCAGCCCTCAACTTTGGGGTGCTTGTGTCTTGCTGATTTTTCATTTTCCCAATTTATACCCCCATGAGTGGAAGTGCCCTATGCTCTCTAAGCTGTGTTTTTTAGATGTTTCAGGACTCACCGTACACTTCTCCAGAGTGGCTGTTGGCAATTTACATCCCGCCCATCAGTGTAGCAAGGCTCCCATTTCTCCATGGCCTGTCCTGCATTTCTGGTTTTGACACTTTTTTCAGCATGGCCCTTTTGACCGATGGGAAGCGAGACTTCTCTGTAGCGCTGATTTGCCTTTCCAGGTTGCTTGGTTGGCCAAAAAGGGCGTATGCGTTTTTTCCTGAATATATTCAGGAAAAAACGCATACGCCCTTTTTGGCCAAGGGCATCATTGTCAACGTTTTGCCGCTTTTCATGTGCTTTAAAGGCGATTCGTATCTACCTCCTGAAATCTGTTTCGTGCAATTCTGCCTTGATTTCAAATCCTCTTCTTTGCCTTCCCTCAATATATTTGTGGACGAGAGTTATCATTTATAACTCTGCAGGTTTGTGAATTGCAGTGCCCTGAACCTCCATTTTACAACTCGCTTTTTTGGGAGCTGGCCGCAAATGCGCAGGATGGCTTCAGGCCCTGTTCTGGTTCCGGGGGGCAGGCTGAGCCTGTGGTTAATTCTTCTTCCTGATGGGAAAATAGAGTGACCTGTGCCTGTCCCAACACCAAGAGCTAGTCTCTCGTTGGTTCCCCGTCTTCCCGTTCATCCTCAGGACAAATTGCAACCTGTACGGAACAGGAGGTTAAAGGTGCTGATGCTCCAAGTAGGGAGATTGCTAGTAAAGTGGCTGGAATGGCGAACCCGGGCACAAGGAGATGAGAAATGAGGTGCGTTTTAGAAACCTTTCCCCATCACACGGTGTACCATCTTCTGGGTTTCTCATGCATGTTTTCGATGTAGGAAGATGCCCTTGAAGCTGGAGATTTGGGACCCATGCGATGGGTACCACGCAGTATTACTTTAAAGGGTCTGCGTTTGCTCACCCAACCTCACCAAACCTCTCAGCCCCAAGAGTGTCCACCCTTATGTCTCATCCAGCTGTGGGTCTAGATATGGTCAATCCAGGTTGCATCACAGCCCCTGAACTCATTGTGTAAGAATTTCTATCTCTTTCACTGTCGTTGTTTCATGGGTTTTTCAAAGTAATTTATTTTCATAATGGGGTTTAGCTGCTTTTCACGGCTGTGTTTATGCCGCTTTACACCCACTTGACACACTAACAGAGAGATATCAATACATAGGTTTCAAGATTATTACCAGTCAGATATATTCTTGTGCGGTGAATAGGGCGTGTTGAGTACAGTTCTCTGAGCAAGGAGTAGGTCTTGTCTACTACATATTGGGTTTATGGAACAGTATCTGAGCTAATTTGATACCCTTGTTTTATGTATCACCCCACCTCACCTTTCCCGTTAAGCAGCCATAGTCTGTTTTCTGCATGTGTGACTCTGTTCTGTTTTGTAATTCAGTTCAAGTGTAACGGTTTTTACATTCCCTCTAAAAGTGATACCTTATGAGAAGTGTCCTTTTCTGTGTGACTTATTTCACTTAGAATCGTCGTACCTAAATCCACTCATCATGCTGCTACTAACCTTATGACATTGATTTCATGGCTGAGTGATATTCCATTGTACATAAGGACCACAACTTCTTTATCCATTTTTCTCTTTCCTGGGATATTTAAGGTGGAATGAAGTGGAGGTCCTTGTCAACAGAGCAGCCCTCAACTTTGGGGTGCTTGTGTCTTGCTGATTTTTCATTTTCCCAATTTATACCCCCATGAGTGGAAGTGCCCTATGCTCTCTAAGCTGTGTTTTTTAGATGTTTCAGGACTCACCGTACACTTCTCCAGAGTGGCTGTTGGCAATTTACATCCCGCCCATCAGTGTAGCAAGGCTCCCATTTCTCCATGGCCTGTCCTGCATTTCTGGTTTTGACACTTTTTTCAGCATGGCCCTTTTGACCGATGGGAAGCGAGACTTCTCTGTAGCGCTGATTTGCCTTTCCAGGTTGCTTGGTTGGCCAAAAAGGGCGTATGCGTTTTTTCCTGAATATATTCAGGAAAAAACGCATACGCCCTTTTTGGCCAAGGGCATCATTGTCAACGTTTTGCCGCTTTTCATGTGCTTTAAAGGCGATTCGTATCTACCTCCTGAAATCTGTTTCGTGCAATTCTGCCTTGATTTCAAATCCTCTTCTTTGCCTTCCCTCAATATATTTGTGGACGAGAGTTATCATTTATAACTCTGCAGGTTTGTGAATTGCAGTGCCCTGAACCTCCATTTTACAACTCGCTTTTTTGGGAGCTGGCCGCAAAAGCGCAGGATGGCTTCAGGCCCTGTTCTGGTTCCGGGGGGCAGGCTGAGCCTGTGGTTAATTCTTCTTCCTGATGGGAAAATAGAGTGACCTGTGCCTGTCCCGACACCAAGAGCTAGTCTCTCGTTGGTTCCCCGTCTTCCCGTTCATCCTCAGGACAAATTGCAACCTGTACGGAACAGGAGGTTAAAGGTGCTGATGCTCCAAGTAGGGAGATTGCTAGTAAAGTGGCTGGAATGGTGAACCCGGGCACAAGGAGATGAGAAATGAGGTGCGTTTTAGAAACCTTTCCCCATCACACGGTGTACCATCTTCTGGGTTTCTCATGCATGTTTTCGATGTAGGAAGATGCCCTTGAAGCTGGAGATTTGGGACCCATGCGATGGGTACCACGCAGTATTACTTTAAAGGGTCTGCGTTTGCTCACCCAACCTCACCAAACCTCTCAGCCCCAAGAGTGTCCACCCTTATGTCTCATCCAGCTGTGGGTCTAGATATGGTCAATCCAGGTTGCATCACAGCCCCTGAACTCATTGTGTAAGAATTTCTATCTCTTTCACTATCGTTGTTTCATGGGTTTTTCAAAGTAATTTATTTTCATAATGGGGTTTAGCTGCTTTTCACGGCTGTGTTTATGCCGCTTTACACCCACTTGACACACTAACAGAGAGATATCAATACATAGGTTTCAAGATTATTACCAGTCAGATATATTCTTGTGCGGTGAATAGGGCGTGTTGAGTCCAGTTCTCTGAGCAAGGAGTAGGTCTTGTCTACTACATATTGGGTTTATGGAACGGTATCTGAGCTAATTTGATACCCTTGTTTTATGTATCACCCCACCTCACCTTTCCCGTTAAGCAGCCATAGTGTGTTTTCTGCATGTGTGACTCTGTTCTGTTTTGTAATTCAGTTCAAGTGTAACGGTTTTTACATTCCCTCTATCAGTGATACCTTATGAGAAGTGTCCTTTTCTGTGTGACTTATTTCACTTAGAATCGTCGTACCTAAATCCACTCATCATGCTGCTACTAACCTTATGACATTGATTTCATGGCTGAGTGATATTCCATTGTACATAAGGACCACAACTTCTTTATCCATTTTTCTCTTTCCTGGGATATTTAAGGTGGAATGAAGTGGAGGTCCTTGTCAACAGAGCAGCCCTCAACTTTGGGGTGCTTGTGTCTTGCTGATTTTTCATTTTCCCAATTTATACCCCCATGAGTGGAAGTGCCCTATGCTCTCTAAGCTGTGTTTTTCAGATGTTTCAGGACACACCGTACACTTCTCCAGAGTGGCTGTTGGCAATTTACATCCCGCCCATCAGTGTAGCAAGGCTCCCATTTCTCCATGGCCTGTCCTGCATTTCTGGTTTTGACACTTTTTTCAGCATGGCCCTTTTGACCGATGGGAAGCGAGACTTCTCTGTAGCGCTGATTTGCCTTTCCAGGTTGCTTGGTTGGCCAAAAAGGGCGTATGCGTTTTTTCCTGAATATATTCAGGAAAAAACGCATACGCCCTTTTTGGCCAAGGGCATCATTGTCAACGTTTTGCCGCTTTTCATGTGCTTTAAAGGCGATTCGTATCTACCTCCTGAAATCTGTTTCGTGCAATTCTGCCTTGATTTCAAATCCTCTTCTTTGCCTTCCCTCAATATATTTGTGGACGAGAGTTATCATTTATAACTCTGCAGGTTTGTGAATTGCAGTGCCCTGAACCTCCATTTTACAACTCGCTTTTTTGGGAGCTGGCCGCAAAAGCGCAGGATGGCTTCAGGCCCTGTTCTGGTTCCGGGGGGCAGGCTGAGCCTGTGGTTAATTCTTCTTCCTGATGGGAATATAGAGTGACCTGTGCCTGTCCCGACACCAAGAGCTAGTCTCTCGTTGGTTCCCCGTCTTCCCGTTCATCCTCACGACAAATTGCAACCTGTACGGAACAGGAGGTTAAAGGTGCTGATGCTCCAAGTAGGGAGATTGCTAGTAAAGTGGCTGGAATGGCGAACCCGGGCACAAGGAGATGAGAAATGAGGTGCGTTTTAGAAACCTTTCCCCATCACACGGTGTACCATCTTCTGGGTTTCTCATGCATGTTTTCGATGTAGGAAGATGCCCTTGAACCTGGAGATTTGGGACCCATGCGATGGGTACCACGCAGTATTACTTTAAAGGGTCTGCGTTTGCTCACCCAACCTCACCAAACCTCTCAGCCCCAAGAGTGTCCACCCTTATGTCTCATCCAGCTGTGGGTCTAGATATGGTCAATCCAGGTTGCATCACAGCCCCTGAACTCATTGTGTAAGAATTTCTATCTCTTTCACTGTCGTTGTTTCATGGGTTTTTCAAAGTAATTTATTTTCATAATGGGGTTTAGCTGCTTTTCACGGCTGTGTTTATGCCGCTTTACACCCACTTGACACACTAACAGAGAGATATCAATACATAGGTTTCAAGATTATTACCAGTCAGATATATTCTTGTGCGGTGAATAGGGCGTGTTGAGTCCAGTTCTCTGAGCAAGGAGTAGGTCTTGTCTACTACATATTGGGTTTATGGAACAGTATCTGAGCTAATTTGATACCCTTGTTTTATGTATCACCCCACCTCACCTTTCCCGTTAAGCAGCCATAGTCTGTTTTCTGCATGTGTGACTCTGTTCTGTTTTGTAATTCAGTTCAAGTGTAACGGTTTTTACATTCCCTCTAAAAGTGATACCTTATGAGAAGTGTCCTTTTCTGTGTGACTTATTTCACTTAGAATCGTCGTACCTAAATCCACTCATCATGCTGCTACTAACCTTATGACATTGATTTCATGGCTGAGTGATATTCCATTGTACATAAGGACCACAACTTCTTTATCCATTTTTCTCTTTCCTGGGATATTTAAGGTGGAATGAAGTGGAGGTCCTTGTCAACAGAGCAGCCCTCAACTTTGGGGTGCTTGTGTCTTGCTGATTTTTCATTTTCCCAATTTATACCCCCATGAGTGGAAGTGCCCTATGCTCTCTAAGCTGTGTTTTTTAGATGTTTCAGGACTCACCGTACACTTCTCCAGAGTGGCTGTTGGCAATTTACATCCCGCCCATCAGTGTAGCAAGGCTCCCATTTCTCCATGGCCTGTCCTGCATTTCTGGTTTTGACACTTTTTTCAGCATGGCCCTTTTGACCGATGGGAAGCGAGACTTCTCTGTAGCGCTGATTTGCCTTTCCAGGTTGCTTGGTTGGCCAAAAAGGGCGTATGCGTTTTTTCCTGAATATATTCAGGAAAAAACGCATACGCCCTTTTTGGCCAAGGGCATCATTGTCAACGTTTTGCCGCTTTTCATGTGCTTTAAAGGCGATTCGTATCTACCTCCTGAAATCTGTTTTGTGCAATTCTGCCTTGATTTCAAATCCTCTTCTTTGCCTTCCCTCAATATATTTGTGGACGAGAGTTATCATTTATAACTCTGCAGGTTTGTGAATTGCAGTGCCCTGAACCTCCATTTTACAACTCGCTTTTTTGGGAGCTGGCCGCAAAAGCGCAGGATGGCTTCAGGCCCTGTTCTGGTTCCGGGGGGCAGGCTGAGCCTGTGGTTAATTCTTCTTCCTGATGGGAAAATAGAGTGACCTGTGCCTGTCCCGACACCAAGAGCTAGTCTCTCGTTGGTTCCCCGTCTTCCCGTTCATCCTCAGGACAAATTGCAACCTGTACGGAACAGGAGGTTAAAGGTGCTGATGCTCCAAGTAGGGAGATTGCTAGTAAAGTGGCTGGAATGGCGAACCCGGGCACAAGGAGATGAGAAATGAGGTGCGTTTTAGAAACCTTTCCCCATCACACGGTGTACCATCTTCTGGGTTTCTCATGCATGTTTTTGATGTAGGAAGATGCCCTTGAACCTGGAGATTTGGGACCCATGCGATGGGTACCACGCAGTATTACTTTAAAGGGTCTGCGTTTGCTCACCCAACCTCACCAAACCTCTCAGCCCCAAGAGTGTCCACCCTTATGTCTCATCCAGCTGTGGGTCTAGATATGGTCAATCCAGGTTGCATCACGGCCCCTGAACTCATTGTGTAAGAATTTCTATCTCTTTCACTGTCGTTGTTTCATGGGTTTTTCAAAGTAATTTATTTTCATAATGGGGTTTAGCTGCTTTTCACGGCTGTGTTTATGCCGCTTCACACCCACTTGACACACTAACAGAGAGATATCAATACATAGGTTTTAAGATTATTACTAGTCAGATATATTCTTGTGCGGTGAATAGGGCGTGTTGAGTCCAGTTCTCTGAGCAAGGAGTAGGTCTTGTCTACTACATATTGGGTTTATGGAATGGTATCTGAGCTAATTTGATACCCTTGTTTTATGTATCACCCCACCTCACCTTTCCCGTTAAGCAGCCATAGTCTGTTTTCTGCATGTGTGACTCTGTTCTGTTTTGTAATTCAGTTCAAGTGTAACGGTTTTTACATTCCCTCTAAAAGTGATACCTTATGAGAAGTGTCCTTTTCTGTGTGACTTATTTCACTTAGAATCGTCGTACCTAAATCCACTCATCATGCTGCTACTAACCTTATGACATTGATTTCATGGCTGAGTGATATTCCATTGTACATAAGGACCACAACTTCTTTATCCATTTTTCTCTTTCCTGGGATATTTAAGGTGGAATGAAGTGGAGGTCCTTGTCAACAGAGCAGCCCTCAACTTTGGGGTGCTTGAGTCTTGCTGATTTTTCATTTTCCCAATTTATACCCCCATGAGTGGAAGTGCCCTATGCTCTCTAAGCTGTGTTTTTTAGATGTTTCAGGACTCACCGTACACTTCTCCAGAGTGGCTGTTGGCAATTTACATCCCGCCCATCAGTGTAGCAAGGCTCCCATTTCTCCATGGCCTGTCCTGCATTTCTGGTTTTGACACTTTTTTCAGCATGGCCCTTTTGACCGATGGGAAGCGAGACTTCTCTGTAGCGCTGATTTGCCTTTCCAGGTTGCTTGGTTGGCCAAAAAGGGCGTATGCGTTTTTTCCTGAATATATTCAGGAAAAAACGCATACGCCCTTTTTGGCCAAGGGCATCATTGTCAACGTTTTGCCGCTTTTCATGTGCTTTAAAGGCGATTCGTATCTACCTCCTGAAATCTGTTTCGTGCAATTCTGCCTTGATTTCAAATCCTCTTCTTTGCCTTCCCTCAATATATTTGTGGACGAGAGTTATCATTTATAACTCTGCAGGTTTGTGAATTGCAGTGCCCTGAACCTCCATTTTACAACTCGCTTTTTTGGGAGCTGGCCGCAAAAGCGCAGGATGGCTTCAGGCCCTGTTCTGGTTCCGGGGGGCAGGCTGAGCCTGTGGTTAATTCTTCTTCCTGATGGGAAAATAGAGTGACCTGTGCCTGTCCCAACACCAAGAGCTAGTCTCTCGTTGGTTCCCCGTCTTCCCGTTCATCCTCAGGACAAATTGCAACCTGTACGGAACAGGAGGTTAAAGGTGCTGATGCTCCAAGTAGGGAGATTGCTAGTAAAGTGGCTGGAATGGCGAACCCGGGCACAAGGAGATGAGAAATGAGGTGCGTTTTAGAAACCTTTCCCCATCACACGGTGTACCATCTTCTGGGTTTCTCATGCATGTTTTCGATGTAGGAAGATGCCCTTGAAGCTGGAGATTTGGGACGCATGCGATGGGTACCACGCAGTATTACTTTAAAGGGTCTGCGTTTGCTCACCCAACCTCACCAAACCTCTCAGTCCCAAGAGTGTCCACCCTTATGTCTCATCCAGCTGTGGGTCTAGACATGGTCAATCCAGGTTGCATCACAGCCCCTGAACTCATTGTGTAAGAATTTCTATCTCTTTCACTGTCGTTGTTTCATGGGTTTTTCAAAGTAATTTATTTTCATAATGGGGTTTAGCTGCTTTTCACGGCTGTGTTTATGCCGCTTCACACCCACTTGACACACTAACAGAGAGATATCAATACATAGGTTTCAAGATTATTACCAGTCAGATATATTCTTGTGCGGTGAATAGGGCGTGTTGAGTCCAGTTCTCTGAGCAAGGAGTAGGTCTTGTCTACTACATATTGGGTTTATGGAACGGTATCTGAGCTAATTTGATACCCTTGTTTTATGTATCACCCCACCTCACCTTTCCCGTTAAGCAGCCATAGTGTGTTTTCTGCATGTGTGACTCTGTTCTGTTTTGTAATTCAGTTCAAGTGTAACGGTTTTTACATTCCCTCTATCAGTGATACCTTATGAGAAGTGTCCTTTTCTGTGTGACTTATTTCACTTAGAATCGTCGTACCTAAATCCACTCATCATGCTGCTACTAACCTTATGACATTGATTTCATGGCTGAGTGATATTCCATTGTACATAAGGACCACAACTTCTTTATCCATTTTTCTCTTTCCTGGGATATTTAAGGTGGAATGAAGTGGAGGTCCTTGTCAACAGAGCAGCCCTCAACTTTGGGGTGCTTGTGTCTTGCTGATTTTTCATTTTCCCAATTTATACCCCCATGAGTGGAAGTGCCCTATGCTCTCTAAGCTGTGTTTTTCAGATGTTTCAGGACACACCGTACACTTCTCCAGAGTGGCTGTTGGCAATTTACATCCCGCCCATCAGTGTAGCAAGGCTCCCATTTCTCCATGGCCTGTCCTGCATTTCTGGTTTTGACACTTTTTTCAGCATGGCCCTTTTGACCGATGGGAAGCGAGACTTCTCTGTAGCGCTGATTTGCCTTTCCAGGTTGCTTGGTTGGCCAAAAAGGGCGTATGCGTTTTTTCCTGAATATATTCAGGAAAAAACGCATACGCCCTTTTTGGCCAAGGGCATCATTGTCAACGTTTTGCCGCTTTTCATGTGCTTTAAAGGCGATTCGTATCTACCTCCTGAAATCTGTTTCGTGCAATTCTGCCTTGATTTCAAATCCTCTTCTTTGCCTTCCCTCAATATATTTGTGGACGAGAGTTATCATTTATAACTCTGCAGGTTTGTGAATTGCAGTGCCCTGAACCTACATTTTACAACTCGCTTTTTTGGGAGCTGGCCGCAAAAGCGCAGGATGGCTTCAGGCCCTGTTCTGGTTCCGGGGGGCAGGCTGAGCCTGTGGTTAATTCTTCTTCCTGATGGGAAAATAGAGTGACCTGTGCCTGTCCCGACACCAAGAGCTAGTCTCTCGTTGGTTCCCCGTCTTCCCGTTCATCCTCAGGACAAATTGCAACCTGTACGGAACAGGAGGTTAAAGGTGCTGATGCTCCAAGTAGGGAGATTGCTAGTAAAGTGGCTGGAATGGCGAACCCGGGCACAAGGAGATGAGAAATGAGGTGCGTTTTAGAAACCTTTCCCCATCACACGGTGTACCATCTTCTGGGTTTCTCATGCATGTTTTTGATGTAGGAAGATGCCCTTGAAGCTGGAGATTTGGGACCCATGCGATGGGTACCACGCAGTATTACTTTAAAGGGTCTGCGTTTGCTCACCCAACCTCACCAAACCTCTCAGCCCCAAGAGTGTCCACCCTTATGTCTCATCCAGCTGTGGGTCTAGATATGGTCAATCCAGGTTGCATCACAGCCCCTGAACTCATTGTGTAAGAATTTCTATCTCTTTCACTGTCGTTGTTTCATGGTTTTTTCAAAGTAATTTATTTTCATAATGGGGTTTAGCTGCTTTTCACGGCTGTGTTTATGCCGCTTCATACCCACTTGACACACTAACAGAGAGATATCAATACATAGGTTTCAAGATTATTACCAGTCAGATATATTCTTGTGCGGTGAATAGGGCGTGTTGAGTCCAGTTCTCTGAGCAAGGAGTAGGTCTTGTCTACTACATATTGGGTTTATGGAACAGTATCTGAGCTAATTTGATACCCTTGTTTTATGTATCACCCCACCTCACCTTTCCCGTTAAGCAGCCATAGTCTGTTTTCTGCATGTGAGACTCTGTTCTGTTTTGTAATTCAGTTCAAGTGTAACGGTTTTACATTCCCTCTAAAAGTGATACCTTATGAGAAGTGTCCTTTTCTGTGTGACTTATTTCACTTAGAATCGTCGTACCTAAATCCACTCATCATGCTGCTACTAACCTTATGACATTGATTTCATGGCTGAGTGATATTCCATTGTACATAAGGACCACAACTTCTTTATCCATTTTTCTCTTTCCTGGGATATTTAAGGTGGAATGAAGTGGAGGTCTTTGTCAACAGAGCAGCCCTCAACTTTGGGGTGCTTGTGTCTTGCTGATTTTTCATTTTCCCAATTTATACCCCCATGAGTGGAAGTGCCCTATGCTCTCTAAGCTGTGTTTTTTAGATGTTTCAGGACTCACCGTACACTTCTCCAGAGTGGCTGTTGGCAATTTACATCCCGCCCATCAGTGTAGCAAGGCTCCCATTTCTCCATGGCCTGTCCTGCATTTCTGGTTTTGACACTTTTTTCAGCATGGCCCTTTTGACCGATGGGAAGCGAGACTTCTCTGTAGCGCTGATTTGCCTTTCCAGGTTGCTTGGTTGGCCAAAAAGGGCGTATGCGTTTTTTCCTGAATATATTCAGGAAAAAACGCATACGCCCTTTTTGGCCAAGGGCATCATTGTCAACGTTTTGCCGCTTTTCATGTGCTTTAAAGGCGATTCGTATCTACCTCCTGAAATCTGTTTCGTGCAATTCTGCCTTGATTTCAAATCCTCTTCTTTTCCTTCCCTCAATATATTTGTGGACGAGAGTTATCATTTATAACTCTGCAGGTTTGTGAATTGCAGTGCCCTGAACCTCCATTTTACAACTCGCTTTTTTGGGAGCTGGCCGCAAAAGCGCAGGATGGCTTCAGGCCCTGTTCTGGTTCCGGGGGGCAGGCTGAGCCTGTGGTTAATTCTTCTTCCTGATGGGAAAATAGAGTGACCTGTGCCTGTCCCGACACCAAGAGCTAGTCTCTCGTTGGTTCCCCGTCTTCCCGTTCATCCTCAGGACAAATTGCAACCTGTACGGAACAGGAGGTTAAAGGTGCTGATGCTCCAAGTAGGGAGATTGCTAGTAAAGTGGCTGGAATGGCGAACCCGGGCACAAGGAGATGAGAAATGAGGTGCGTTTTAGAAACCTTTCCCCATCACACGGTGTACCATCTTCTGGGTTTCTCATGCATGTTTTCGATGTAGGAAGATGCCCTTGAACCTGGAGATTTGGGACCCATGCGATGGGTACCACGCAGTATTACTTTAAAGGGTCTGCGTTTGCTCACCCAACCTCACCAAACCTCTCAGCCCCAAGAGTGTCCACCCTTATGTCTCATCCAGCTGTGGGTCTAGATATGGTCAATCCAGGTTGCATCACAGCCCCTGAACTCATTGTGTAAGAATTTCTATCTCTTTCACTGTCGTTGTTTCATGGGTTTTTCAAAGTAATTTATTTTCATAATGGGGTTTAGCTGCTTTTCACGGCTGTGTTTATGCCGCTTCACACCCACTTGACACACTAACAGAGAGATATCAATACATAGGTTTTAAGATTATTACCAGTCAGATATATTCTTGTGCGGTCAATAGGGCGTGTTGAGTCCAGTTCTCTGAGCAAGGAGTAGGTCTTGTCTACTACATATTGGGTTTATGGAACAGTATCTGAGCTAATTTGATACCCTTGTTTTATGTATCACCCCACCTCACCTTTCCCGTTAAGCAGCCATAGTCTGTTTTCTGCATGTGTGACTCTGTTCTGTTTTGTAATTCAGTTCAAGTGTAACGGTTTTACATTCCCTCTAAAAGTGATACCTTATGAGAAGTGTCCTTTTCTGTGTGACTTATTTCACTTAGAATCGTGGTACCTAAATCCACTCATCATGCTGCTACTAACCTTATGACATTGATTTCATGGCTGAGTGATATTCCATTGTACATAAGGACCACAACTTCTTTATCCATTTTTCTCTTTCCTGGGATATTTAAGGTGGAATGAAGTGGAGGTCTTTGTCAACAGAGCAGCCCTCAACTTTGGGGTGCTTGTGTCTTGCTGATTTTTCATTTTCCCAATTTATACCCCCATGAGTGGAAGTGCCCTATGCTCTCTAAGCTGTGTTTTTTAGATGTTTCAGGACTCACCGTACACTTCTCCAGAGTGGCTGTTGGCAATTTACATCCCGCCCATCAGTGTAGCAAGGCTCCCATTTCTCCATGGCCTGTCCTGCATTTCTGGTTTTGACACTTTTTTCAGCATGGCCCTTTTGACCGATGGGAAGCGAGACTTCTCTGTAGCGCTGATTTGCCTTTCCAGGTTGCTTGGTTGGCCAAAAAGGGCGTATGCGTTTTTTCCTGAATATATTCAGGAAAAAACGCATACGCCCTTTTTGGCCAAGGGCATCATTGTCAACGTTTTGCCGCTTTTCATGTGCTTTAAAGGCGATTCGTATCTACCTCCTGAAATCTGTTTCGTGCAATTCTGCCTTGATTTCAAATCCTCTTCTTTGCCTTCCCTCAATATATTTGTGGACGAGAGTTATCATTTATAACTCTGCAGGTTTGTGAATTGCAGTGCCCTGAACCTCCATTTTACAACTCGCTTTTTTGGGAGCTGGCCGCAAAAGCGCAGGATGGCTTCAGGCCCTGTTCTGGTTCCGGGGGGCAGGCTGAGCCTGTGGTTAATTCTTCTTCCTGATGGGAAAATAGAGTGACCTGTGCCTGTCCCGACACCAAGAGCTAGTCTCTCGTTGGTTCCCCGTCTTCCCGTTCATCCTCAGGACAAATTGCAACCTGTACAGAACAGGAGGTTAAAGGTGCTGATGCTCCAAGTAGGGAGATTGCTAGTAAAGTGGCTGGAATGGCGAACCCGGGCACAAGGAGATGAGAAATGAGGTGCGTTTTAGAAACCTTTCCCCATCACACGGTGTACCATCTTCTGGGTTTCTCATGCATGTTTTCGATGTAGGAAGATGCCCTTGAACCTGGAGATTTGGGACCCATGCGATGGGTACCACGCAGTATTACTTTAAAGGGTCTGCGTTTGCTCACCCAACCTCACCAAACCTCTCAGCCCCAAGAGTGTCCACCCTTATGTCTCATCCAGCTGTGGGTCTAGATATGGTCAATCCAGGTTGCATCACAGCCCCTGAACTCATTGTGTAAGAATTTCTATCTCTTTCACTGTCGTTGTTTCATGGGTTTTTCAGAGTAATTTATTTTCATAATGGGGTTTAGCTGCTTTTCACGGCTGTGTTTATGCCGCTTCACACCCACTTGACACACTAACAGAGAGATATCAATACATAGGTTTTAAGATTATTACCAGTCAGATATATTCTTGTGCGGTGAATAGGGCGTGTTGAGTCCAGTTCTCTGAGCAAGGAGTAGGTCTTGTCTACTACATATTGGGTTTATGGAACAGTATCTGAGCTAATTTGATACCCTTGTTTTATGTATCACCCCACCTCACCTTTCCCGTTAAGCAGCCATAGTCTGTTTTCTGCATGTGTGACTCTGTTCTGTTTTGTAATTCAGTTCAAGTGTAACGGTTTTTACATTCCCTCTAAAAGTGATACCTTATGAGAAGTGTCCTTTTCTGTGTGACTTATTTCACTTAGAATCGTCGTACCTAAATCCACTCATCATGCTGCTACTAACCTTATGACATTGATTTCATGGCTGAGTGATATTCCATTGTACATAAGGACCACAACTTCTTTATCCATTTTTCTCTTTCCTGGGATATTTAAGGTGGAATGAAGTGGAGGTCCTTGTCAACAGAGCAGCCCTCAACTTTGGGGTGCTTGTGTCTTGCTGATTTTTCATTTTCCCAATTTATACCCCCATGAGTGGAAGTGCCCTATGCTCTCTAAGCTGTGTTTTTTAGATGTTTCAGGACTCACCGTACACTTCTCCAGAGTGGCTGTTGGCAATTTACATCCCGCCCATCAGTGTAGCAAGGCTCCCATTTCTCCATGGCCTGTCCTGCATTTCTGGTTTTGACACTTTTTTCAGCATGGCCCTTTTGACCGATGGGAAGCGAGACTTCTCTGTAGCGCTGATTTGCCTTTCCAGGTTGCTTGGTTGGCCAAAAAGGGCGTATGCGTTTTTTCCTGAATATATTCAGGAAAAAACGCATACGCCCTTTTTGGCCAAGGGCATCATTGTCAACGTTTTGCCGCTTTTCATGTGCTTTAAAGGCGATTCGTATCTACCTCCTGAAATCTGTTTCGTGCAATTCTGCCTTGATTTCAAATCCTCTTCTTTGCCTTCCCTCAATATATTTGTGGACGAGAGTTATCATTTATAACTCTGCAGGTTTGTGAATTGCAGTGCCCTGAACCTCCATTTTACAACTCGCTTTTTTGGGAGCTGGCCGCAAAAGCGCAGGATGGCTTCAGGCCCTGTTCTGGTTCCGGGGGGCAGGCTGAGCCTGTGGTTAATTCTTCTTCCTGATGGGAAAATAGAGTGACCTGTGCCTGTCCTGACACCAAGAGCTAGTCTCTCGTTGGTTCCCCGTCTTCCCGTTCATCCTCAGGACAAATTGCAACCTGTACGGAACAGGAGGTTAAAGGTGCTGATGCTCCAAGTAGGGAGATTGCTAGTAAAGTGGCTGGAATGGCGAACCCGGGCACAAGGAGATGAGAAATGAGGTGCGTTTTAGAAACCTTTCCCCATCACACGGTGTACCATCTTCTGGGTTTCTCATGCATGTTTTCGATGTAGGAAGATGCCCTTGAACCTGGAGATTTGGGACCCATGCGATGGGTACCACGCAGTATTACTTTAAAGGGTCTGCGTTTGCTCACCCAACCTCACCAAACCTCTCAGCCCCAAGAGTGTCCACCCTTATGTCTCATCCAGCTGTGGGTCTAGATATGGTCAATCCAGGTTGCATCACAGCCCCTGAACTCATTGTGTAAGAATTTCTATCTCTTTCACTGTCGTTGTTTCATGGGTTTTTCAAAGTAATTTATTTTCATAATGGGGTTTAGCTGCTTTTCACGGCTGTGTTTATGCCGCTTCACACCCACTTGACACACTAACAGAGAGATATCAATACATAGGTTTTAAGATTATTACCAGTCAGATATATTCTTGTGCGGTGAATAGGGCGTGTTGAGTCCAGTTCTCTGAGCAAGGAGTAGGTCTTGTCTACTACATATTGGGTTTATGGAACGGTATCTGAGCTAATTTGATACCCTTGTTTTATGTATCACCCCACCTCACCTTTCCCGTTAAGCAGCCATAGTCTGTTTTCTGCATGTGTGACTCTGTTCTGTTTTGTAATTCAGTTCAAGTGTAACGGTTTTTACATTCCCTCTAAAAGTGATACCTTATGAGAAGTGTCCTTTTCTGTGTGACTTATTTCACTTAGAATCGTCGTACCTAAATCCACTCATCATGCTGCTACTAACCTTATGACATTGATTTCATGGCTGAGTGATATTCCATTGTACATAAGGACCACAACTTCTTTATCCATTTTTCTCTTTCCTGGGATATTTAAGGTGGAATGAAGTGGAGGTCCTTGTCAACAGAGCAGCCCTCAACTTTGGGGTGCTTGTGTCTTGCTGATTTTTCATTTTCCCAATTTATACCCCCATGAGTGGAAGTGCCCTATGCTCTCTAAGCTGTGTTTTTTAGATGTTTCAGGACTCACCGTACACTTCTCCAGAGTGGCTGTTGGCAATTTACATCCCGCCCATCAGTGTAGCAAGGCTCCCATTTCTCCATGGCCTGTCCTGCATTTCTGGTTTTGACACTTTTTTCAGCATGGCCCTTTTGACCGATGGGAAGCGAGACTTCTCTGTAGCGCTGATTTGCCTTTCCAGGTTGCTTGGTTGGCCAAAAAGGGCGTATGCGTTTTTTCCTGAATATATTCAGGACAAAACGCATACGCCCTTTTTGGCCAAGGGCATCATTGTCAACGTTTTGCCGCTTTTCATGTGCTTTAAAGGCGATTCGTATCTACCTCCTGAAATCTGTTTCGTGCAATTCTGCCTTGATTTCAAATCCTCTTCTTTGCCTTCCCTCAATATATTTGTGGACGAGAGTTATCATTTATAACTCTGCAGGTTTGTGAATTGCAGTGCCCTTAACCTCCATTTTACAACTCGCTTTTTTGGGAGCTGGCCGCAAAAGCGCAGGATGGCTTCAGGCCCTGTTCTGGTTCCGGGGGGCAGGCTGAGCCTGTGGTTAATTCTTCTTCCTGATGGGAAAATAGAGTGACCTGTGCCTGTCCCGACACCAAGAGCTAGTCTCTCGTTGGTTCCCCGTCTTCCCGTTCATCCTCAGGACAAATTGCAACCTGTACGGAACAGGAGGTTAAAGGTGCTGATGCTCCAAGTAGGGAGATTGCTAGTAAAGTGGCTGGAATGGCGAACCCGGGCACAAGGAGATGAGAAATGAGGTGCGTTTTAGAAACCTTTCCCCATCACACGGTGTACCATCTTCTGGGTTTCTCATGCATGTTTTCGATGTAGGAAGATGCCCTTGAACCTGGAGATTTGGGACCCATGCGATGGGTACCACGCAGTATTACTTTAAAGGGTCTGCGTTTGCTCACCCAACCTCACCAAACCTCTCAGCCCCAAGAGTGTCCACCCTTATGTCTCATCCAGCTGTGGGTCTAGATATGGTCAATCCAGGTTGCATCACAGCCCCTGAACTCATTGTGTAAGAATTTCTATCTCTTTCACTGTCGTTGTTTCATGGGTTTTTCAAAGTAATTTATTTTCATAATGGGGTTTAGCTGCTTTTCACGGCTGTGTTTATGCCGCTTCACACCCACTTGACACACTAACAGAGAGATATCAATACATAGGTTTTAAGATTATTACTAGTCAGATATATTCTTGTGCGGTGAATAGGGCGTGTTGAGTCCAGTTCTCTGAGCAAGGAGTAGGTCTTGTCTACTACATATTGGGTTTATGGAACGGTATCTGAGCTAATTTGATACCCTTGTTTTATGTATCACCCCACCTCACCTTTCCCGTTAAGCAGCCATAGTGTGTTTTCTGCATGTGTGACTCTGTTCTGTTTTGTAATTCAGTTCAAGTGTAACGGTTTTTACATTCCCTCTAAAAGTGATACCTTATGAGAAGTGTCCTTTTCTGTGTGACTTATTTCACTTAGAATCGTCGTACCTAAATCCACTCATCATGCTGCTACTAACCTTATGACATTGATTTCATGGCTGAGTGATATTCCATTGTACATAAGGACCACAACTTCTTTATCCATTTTTCTCTTTCCTGGGATATTTAAGGTGGAATGAAGTGGAGGTTCTTGTCAACAGAGCAGCCCTCAACTTTGGGGTGCTTGTGTCTTGCTGATTTTTCATTTTCCCAATTTATACCCCCATGAGTGGAAGTGCCCTATGCTCTCTAAGCTGTGTTTTTTAGATGTTTCAGGACTCACTGTACACTTCTCCAGAGTGGCTGTTGGCAATTTACATCCCGCCCATCAGTGTAGCAAGGCTCCCATTTCTCCATGGCCTGTCCTGCATTTCTGGTTTTGACACTTTTTTCAGCATGGCCCTTTTGACCGATGGGAAGCGAGACTTCTCTGTAGCGCTGATTTGCCTTTCCAGGTTGCTTGGTTGGCCAAAAAGGGCGTATGCATTTTTTCCTGAATATATTCAGGACAAAACGCATACGCCCTTTTTGGCCAAGGGCATCATTGTCAACGTTTTGCCGCTTTTCATGTGCTTTAAAGGCGATTCGTATCTACCTCCTGAAATCTGTTTCGTGCAATTCTGCCTTGATTTCAAATCCTCTTCTTTGCCTTCCCTCAATATATTTGTGGACGAGAGTTATCATTTATAACTCTGCAGGTTTGTGAATTGCAGTGCCCTGAACCTCCATTTTACAACTCGCTTTTTTGGGAGCTGGCCGCAAAAGCGCAGGATGGCTTCAGGCCCTGTTCTGGTTCCGGGGGGCAGGCTGAGCCTGTGGTTAATTCTTCTTCCTGATGGGAAAATAGAGTGACCTGTGCCTGTCCCGACACCAAGAGCTAGTCTCTCGTTGGTTCCCCGTCTTCCCGTTCATCCTCAGGACAAATTGCAACCTGTACGGAACAGGAGGTTAAAGGTGCTGATGCTCCAAGTAGGGAGATTGCTAGTAAAGTGGCTGGAATGGCGAACCCGGGCACAAGGAGATGAGAAATGAGGTGCGTTTTAGAAACCTTTCCCCATCACACGGTGTACCATCTTCTGGGTTTCTCATGCATGTTTTTGATGTAGGAAGATGCCCTTGAACCTGGAGATTTGGGACCCATGCGATGGGTACCACACAGTATTACTTTAAAGGGTCTGCGTTTGCTCACCCAACCTCACCAAACCTCTCAGCCCCAAGAGTGTCCACCCTTATGTCTCATCCAGCTGTGGGTCTAGATATGGTCAATCCAGGTTGCATCACAGCCCCTGAACTCATTGTGTAAGAATTTCTATCTCTTTCACTGTCGTTGTTTCATGGGTTTTTCAAAGTAATTTATTTTCATAATGGGGTTTAGCTGCTTTTCACGGCTGTGTTTATGCCGCTTCACACCCACTTGACACACTAACAGAGAGATATCAATACATAGGTTTTAAGATTATTACTAGTCAGATATATTCTTGTGCGGTGAATAGGGCGTGTTGAGTCCAGTTCTCTGAGCAAGGAGTAGGTCTTGTCTACTACATATTGGGTTTATGGAACGGTATCTGAGCTAATTTGATACCCTTGTTTTATGTATCACCCCACCTCACCTTTCCCGTTAAGCAGCCATAGTCTGTTTTCTGCATGTGTGACTCTGTTCTGTTTTGTAATTCAGTTCAAGTGTAACGGTTTTTACATTCCCTCTAAAAGTGATACCTTATGAGAAGTGTCCTTTTCTGTGTGACTTATTTCACTTAGAATCGTCGTACCTAAATCCACTCATCATGCTGCTACTAACCTTATGACATTGATTTCATGGCTGAGTGATATTCCATTGTACATAAGGACCACAACTTCTTTATCCATTTTTCTCTTTCCTGGGATATTTAAGGTGGAATGAAGTGGAGGTCCTTGTCAACAGAGCAGCCCTCAACTTTGGGGTGCTTGTGTCTTGCTGATTTTTCATTTTCCCAATTTATACCCCCATGAGTGGAAGTGCCCTATGCTCTCTAAGCTGTGTTTTTTAGATGTTTCAGGACTCACCGTACACTTCTCCAGAGTGGCTGTTGGCAATTTACATCCCGCCCATCAGTGTAGCAAGGCTCCCATTTCTCCATGGCCTGTCCTGCATTTCTGGTTTTGACACTTTTTTCAGCATGGCCCTTTTGACCGATGGGAAGCGAGACTTCTCTGTAGCGCTGATTTGCCTTTCCAGGTTGCTTGGTTGGCCAAAAAGGGCGTATGCGTTTTTTCCTGAATATATTCAGGAAAAAACGCATACGCCCTTTTTGGCCAAGGGCATCATTGTCAACGTTTTGCCGCTTTTCATGTGCTTTAAAGGTGATTCGTATCTACCTCCTGAAATCTGTTTCGTGCAATTCTGCCTTGATTTCAAATCCTCTTCTTTGCCTTCCCTCAATATATTTGTGGACGAGAGTTATCATTTATAACTCTGCAGGTTTGTGAATTGCAGTGCCCTGAACCTCCATTTTACAACTCGCTTTTTTGGGAGCTGGCTGCAAAAGCGCAGGATGGCTTCAGGCCCTGTTCTGGTTCCGGGGGGCAGGCTGAGCCTGTGGTTAATTCTTCTTCCTGATGGGAAAATAGAGTGACCTGTGCCTGTCCCGACACCAAGAGCTAGTCTCTCGTTGGTTCCCCGTCTTCCCGTTCATCCTCAGGACAAATTGCAACCTGTACGGAACAGGAGGTTAAAGGTGCTGATGCTCCAAGTAGGGAGATTGCTAGTAAAGTGGCTGGAATGGCGAACCCGGGCACAAGGAGATGAGAAATGAGGTGCGTTTTAGAAACCTTTCCCCATCACACGGTGTACCATCTTCTGGGTTTCTCATGCATGTTTTCGATGTAGGAAGATGCCCTTGAACCTGGAGATTTGGGACCCATGCGATGGGTACCACGCAGTATTACTTGAAAGGGTCTGCGTTTGCTCACCCAACCTCACCAAACCTCTCAGCCCCAAGAGTGTCCACCCTTATGTCTCATCCAGCTGTGGGTCTAGATATGGTCAATCCAGGTTGCATCACAGCCCCTGAACTCATTGTGTAAGAATTTCTATCTCTTTCACTGTCGTTGTTTCATGGGTTTTTCAAAGTAATTTATTTTCATAATGGGGTTTAGCTGCTTTTCACGGCTGTGTTTATGCCGCTTCACACCCACTTGACACACTAACAGAGAGATATCAATACATAGGTTTTAAGATTATTACCAGTCAGATATATTCTTGTGCGGTGAATAGGGCGTGTTGAGTCCAGTTCTCTGAGCAAGGAGTAGGTCTTGTCTACTACATATTGGGTTTATGGAACAGTATCTGAGCTAATTTGATACCCTTGTTTTATGTATCACCCCACCTCACCTTTCCCGTTAAGCAGCCATAGTCTGTTTTCTGCATGTGTGACTCTGTTCTGTTTTGTAATTCAGTTCAAGTGTAACGGTTTTTACATTCCCTCTAAAAGTGATACCTTATGAGAAGTGTCCTTTTCTGTGTGACTTATTTCACTTAGAATCGTCGTACCTAAATCCACTCATCATGCTGCTACTAACCTTATGACATTGATTTCATGGCTGAGTGATATTCCATTGTACATAAGGACCACAACTTCTTTATCCATTTTTCTCTTTCCTGGGATATTTAAGGTGGAATGAAGTGGAGGTCCTTGTCAACAGAGCAGCCCTCAACTTTGGGGTGCTTGTGTCTTGCTGATTTTTCATTTTCCCAATTTATACCCCCATGAGTGGAAGTGCCCTATGCTCTCTAAGCTGTGTTTTTTAGATGTTTCAGGACTCACCGTACACTTCTCCAGAGTGGCTGTTGGCAATTTACATCCTGCCCATCAGTGTAGCAAGGCTCCCATTTCTCCATGGCCTGTCCTGCATTTCTGGTTTTGACACTTTTTTCAGCATGGCCCTTTTGACCGATGGGAAGCGAGACTTCTCTGTAGCGCTGATTTGCCTTTCCAGGTTGCTTGGTTGGCCAAAAAGGGCGTATGCGTTTTTTCCTGAATATATTCAGGAAAAAACGCATACGCCCTTTTTGGCCAAGGGCATCATTGTCAACGTTTTGCCGCTTTTCATGTGCTTTAAAGGCGATTCGTATCTACCTCCTGAAATCTGTTTCGTGCAATTCTGCCTTGATTTCAAATCCTCTTCTTTGCCTTCCCTCAATATATTTGTGGACGAGAGTTATCATTTATAACTCTGCAGGTTTGTGAATTGCAGTGCCCTGAACCTCCATTTTACAACTCGCTTTTTTGGGAGCTGGCCGCAAAAGCGCAGGATGGCTTCAGGCCCTGTTCTGGTTCCGGGGGGCAGGCTGAGCCTGTGGTTAATTCTTCTTCCTGATGGGAAAATAGAGTGACCTGTGCCTGTCCCGACACCAAGAGCTAGTCTCTCGTTGGTTCCCCGTCTTCCCGTTCATCCTCAGGACAAATTGCAACCTGTACGGAACAGGAGGTTAAAGGTGCTGATGCTCCAAGTAGGGAGATTGCTAGTAAAGTGGCTGGAATGGCGAACCCGGGCACAAGGAGATGAGAAATGAGGTGCGTTTTAGAAACCTTTCCCCATCACACGGTGTACCATCTTCTGGGTTTCTCATGCATGTTTTCGATGTAGGAAGATGCCCTTGAACCTGGAGATTTGGGACCCATGCGATGGGTACCACGCAGTATTACTTTAAAGGGTCTGCGTTTGCTCACCCAACCTCACCAAACCTCTCAGCCCCAAGAGTGTCCACCCTTATGTCTCATCCAGCTGTGGGTCTAGATATGGTCAATCCAGGTTGCATCACAGCCCCTGAACTCATTGTGTAAGAATTTCTATCTCTTTCACTGTCGTTGTTTCATGGGTTTTTCAAAGTAATTTATTTTCATAATGGGGTTTAGCTGCTTTTCACGGCTGTGTTTATGCCGCTTCACACCCACTTGACACACTAACAGAGAGATATCAATACATAGGTTTTAAGATTATTACCAGTCAGATATATTCTTGTGCGGTGAATAGGGCGTGTTGAGTCCAGTTCTCTGAGCAAGGAGTAGGTCTTGTCTACTACATATTGGGTTTATGGAACAGTATCTGAGCTAATTTGATACCCTTGTTTTATGTATCACCCCACCTCACCTTTCCCGTTAAGCAGCCATAGTCTGTTTTCTGCATGTGTGACTCTGTTCTGTTTTGTAATTCAGTTCAAGTGTAACGGTTTTTACATTCCCTCTAAAAGTGATACCTTATGAGAAGTGTCCTTTTCTGTGTGACTTATTTCACTTAGAATCGTCGTACCTAAATCCACTCATCATGCTGCTACTAACCTTATGACATTGATTTCATGGCTGAGTGATATTCCATTGTACATAAGGACCACAACTTCTTTATCCATTTTTCTCTTTCCTGGGATATTTAAGGTGGAATGAAGTGGAGGTCCTTGTCAACAGAGCAGCCCTCAACTTTGGGGTGCTTGTGTCTTGCTGATTTTTCATTTTCCCAATTTATACCCCCATGAGTGGAAGTGCCCTATGCTCTCTAAGCTGTGTTTTTTAGATGTTTCAGGACTCACCGTACACTTCTCCAGAGTGGCTGTTGGCAATTTACATCCCGCCCATCAGTGTAGCAAGGCTCCCATTTCTCCATGGCCTGTCCTGCATTTCTGGTTTTGACACTTTTTTCAGCATGGCCCTTTTGACCGATGGGAAGCGAGACTTCTCTGTAGCGCTGATTTGCCTTTCCAGGTTGCTTGGTTGGCCAAAAAGGGCGTATGCGTTTTTTCCTGAATATATTCAGGAAAAAACGCATACGCCCTTTTTGGCCAAGGGCATCATTGTCAACGTTTTGCCGCTTTTCATGTGCTTTAAAGGCGATTCGTATCTACCTCCTGAAATCTGTTTCGTGCAATTCTGCCTTGATTTCAAATCCTCTTCTTTGCCTTCCCTCAATATATTTGTGGACGAGAGTTATCATTTATAACTCTGCAGGTTTGTGAATTGCAGTGCCCTGAACCTCCATTTTACAACTCGCTTTTTTGGGAGCTGGCCGCAAAAGCGCAGGATGGCTTCAGGCCCTGTTCTGGTTCCGGGGGGCAGGCTGAGCCTGTGGTTAATTCTTCTTCCTGATGGGAAAATAGAGTGACCTGTGCCTGTCCCGACACCAAGAGCTAGTCTCTCGTTGGTTCCCCGTCTTCCCGTTCATCCTCAGGACAAATTGCAACCTGTACGGAACAGGAGGTTAAAGGTGCTGATGCTCCAAGTAGGGAGATTGCTAGTAAAGTGGCTGGAATGGCGAACCCGGGCACAAGGAGATGAGAAATGAGGTGCGTTTTAGAAACCTTTCCCCATCACACGGTGTACCATCTTCTGGGTTTCTCATGCATGTTTTCGATGTAGGAAGATGCCCTTGAACCTGGAGATTTGGGACCCATGCGATGGGTACCACGCAGTATTACTTTAAAGGGTCTGCGTTTGCTCACCCAACCTCACCAAACCTCTCAGCCCCAAGAGTGTCCACCCTTATGTCTCATCCAGCTGTGGGTCTAGATATGGTCAATCCAGGTTGCATCACAGCCCCTGAACTCATTGTGTAAGAATTTCTATCTCTTTCACTGTCGTTGTTTCATGGGTTTTTCAAAGTAATTTATTTTCATAATGGGGTTTAGCTGCTTTTCACGGCTGTGTTTATGCCGCTTTACACCCACTTGACACACTAACAGAGAGATATCAATACATAGGTTTTAAGATTATTACTAGTCAGATATATTCTTGTGCGGTGAATAGGGCGTGTTGAGTCCAGTTCTCTGAGCAAGGAGTAGGTCTTGTCTACTACATATTGGGTTTATGGAACGGTATCTGAGCTAATTTGATACCCTTGTTTTATGTATCACCCCACCTCACCTTTCCCGTTAAGCAGCCATAGTCTGTTTTCTGCATGTGTGACTCTGTTCTGTTTTGTAATTCAGTTCAAGTGTAACGGTTTTTACATTCCCTCTAAAAGTGATACCTTATGAGAAGTGTCCTTTTCTGTGTGACTTATTTCACTTAGAATCGTCGTACCTAAATCCACTCATCATGCTGCTACTAACCTTATGACATTGATTTCATGGCTGAGTGATATTCCATTGTACATAAGGACCACAACTTCTTTATCCATTTTTCTCTTTCCTGGGATATTTAAGGTGGAATGAAGTGGAGGTCCTTGTCAACACAGCAGCCCTCAACTTTGGGGTGCTTGTGTCTTGCTGATTTTTCATTTTCCCAATTTATACCCCCATGAGTGGAAGTGCCCTATGCTCTCTAAGCTGTGTTTTTTAGATGTTTCAGGACTCACCGTACACTTCTCCAGAGTGGCTGTTGGCAATTTACATCCCGCCCATCAGTGTAGCAAGGCTCCCATTTCTCCATGGCCTGTCCTGCATTTCTGGTTTTGACACTTTTTTCAGCATGGCCCTTTTGACCGATGGGAAGCGAGACTTCTCTGTAGCGCTGATTTGCCTTTCCAGGTTGCTTGGTTGGCCAAAAAGGGCGTATGCGTTTTTTCCTGAATATATTCAGGAAAAAACGCATACGCCCTTTTTGGCCAAGGGCATCATTGTCAACGTTTTGCCGCTTTTCATGTGCTTTAAAGGCGATTCGTATCTACCTCCTGAAATCTGTTTCGTGCAATTCTGCCTTGATTTCAAATCCTCTTCTTTGCCTTCCCTCAATATATTTGTGGACGAGAGTTATCATTTATAACTCTGCAGGTTTGTGAATTGCAGTGCCCTGAACCTCCATTTTACAACTCGCTTTTTTGGGAGCTGGCCGCAAAAGCGCAGGATGGCTTCAGGCCCTGTTCTGGTTCCGGGGGGCAGGCTGAGCCTGTGGTTAATTCTTCTTCCTGATGGGAAAATAGAGTGACCTGTGCCTGTCCCGACACCAAGAGCTAGTCTCTCGTTGGTTCCCCGTCTTCCCGTTCATCCTCAGGACAAATTGCAACCTGTACGGAACAGGAGGTTAAAGGTGCTGATGCTCCAAGTAGGGAGATTGCTAGTAAAGTGGCTGGAATGGCGAACCCGGGCACAAGGAGATGAGAAATGAGGTGCGTTTTAGAAACCTTTCCCCATCACACGGTGTACCATCTTCTGGGTTTCTCATGCATGTTTTTGATGTAGGAAGATGCCCTTGAACCTGGAGATTTGGGACCCATGCGATGGGTACCACACAGTATTACTTTAAAGGGTCTGCGTTTGCTCACCCAACCTCACCAAACCTCTCAGCCCCAAGAGTGTCCACCCTTATGTCTCATCCAGCTGTGGGTCTAGATATGGTCAATCCAGGTTGCATCACAGCCCCTGAACTCATTGTGTAAGAATTTCTATCTCTTTCACTGTCGTTGTTTCATGGGTTTTTCAAAGTAATTTATTTTCATAATGGGGTTTAGCTGCTTTTCACGGCTGTGTTTATGCCGCTTCACACCCACTTGACACACTAACAGAGAGATATCAATACATAGGTTTTAAGATTATTACCAGTCAGATATATTCTTGTGCGGTGAATAGGGCGTGTTGAGTCCAGTTCTCTGAGCAAGGAGTAGGTCTTTTCTACTACATATTGGGTTTATGGAACGGTATCTGAGCTAATTTGATACCCTTGTTTTATGTATCACCCCACCTCACCTTTCCCGTTAAGCAGCCATAGTCTGTTTTCTGCATGTGTGACTCTGTTCTGTTTTGTAATTCAGTTCAAGTGTAACGGTTTTTACATTCCCTCTAAAAGTGATACCTTATGAGAAGTGTCCTTTTCTGTGTGACTTATTTCACTTAGAATCGTCGTACCTAAATCCACTCATCATGCTGCTACTAACCTTATGACATTGATTTCATGGCTGAGTGATATTCCATTGTACATAAGGACCACAACTTCTTTATCCATTTTTCTCTTTCCTGGGATATTTAAGGTGGAATGAAGTGGAGGTCCTTGTCAACAGAGCAGCCCTCAACTTTGGGGTGCTTGTGTCTTGCTGATTTTTCATTTTCCCAATTTATACCCCCATGAGTGGAAGTGCCCTATGCTCTCTAAGCTGTGTTTTTTAGATGTTTCAGGACTCACCGTACACTTCTCCAGAGTGGCTGTTGGCAATTTACATCCCGCCCATCAGTGTAGCAAGGCTCCCATTTCTCCATGGCCTGTCCTGCATTTCTGGTTTTGACACTTTTTTCAGCATGGCCCTTTTGACCGATGGGAAGCGAGACTTCTCTGTAGCGCTGATTTGCCTTTCCAGGTTGCTTGGTTGGCCAAAAAGGGCGTATGCGTTTTTTCCTGAATATATTCAGGAAAAAACGCATACGCCCTTTTTGGCCAAGGGCATCATTGTCAACGTTTTGCCGCTTTTCATGTGCTTTAAAGGCGATTCGTATCTACCTCCTGAAATCTGTTTCGTGCAATTCTGCCTTGATTTCAAATCCTCTTCTTTGCCTTCCCTCAATATATTTGTGGACGAGAGTTATCATTTATAACTCTGCAGGTTTGTGAATTGCAGTGCCCTGAACCTCCATTTTACAACTCGCTTTTTTGGGAGCTGGCCGCAAAAGCGCAGGATGGCTTCAGGCCCTGTTCTGGTTCCGGGGGGCAGGCTGAGCCTGTGGTTAATTCTTCTTCCTGATGGGAAAATAGAGTGACCTGTGCCTGTCCCGACACCAAGAGCTAGTCTCTCGTTGGTTCCCCGTCTTCCCGTTCATCCTCAGGACAAATTGCAACCTGTACGGAACAGGAGGTTAAAGGTGCTGATGCTCCAAGTAGGGAGATTGCTAGTAAAGTGGCTGGAATGGCGAACCCGGGCACAAGGAGATGAGAAATGAGGTGCGTTTTAGAAACCTTTCCCCATCACACGGTGTACCATCTTCTGGGTTTCTCATGCATGTTTTCGATGTAGGAAGATGCCCTTGAACCTGGAGATTTGGGACCCATGCGATGGGTACCACGCAGTATTACTTGAAAGGGTCTGCGTTTGCTCACCCAACCTCACCAAACCTCTCAGCCCCAAGAGTGTCCACCCTTATGTCTCATCCAGCTGTGGGTCTAGATATGGTCAATCCAGGTTGCATCACAGCCCCTGAACTCATTGTGTAAGAATTTCTATCTCTTTCACTGTCGTTGTTTCATGGGTTTTTCAAAGTAATTTATTTTCATAATGGGGTTTAGCTGCTTTTCACGGCTGTGTTTATGCCGCTTCACACCCACTTGACACACTAACAGAGAGATATCAATACATAGGTTTTAAGATTATTACCAGTCAGATATATTCTTGTGCGGTGAATAGGGCGTGTTGAGTCCAGTTCTCTGAGCAAGGAGTAGGTCTTGTCTACTACATATTGGGTTTATGGAACAGTATCTGAGCTAATTTGATACCCTTGTTTTATGTATCACCCCACCTCACCTTTCCCGTTAAGCAGCCATAGTCTGTTTTCTGCATGTGTGACTCTGTTCTGTTTTGTAATTCAGTTCAAGTGTAACGGTTTTTACATTCCCTCTAAAAGTGATACCTTATGAGAAGTGTCCTTTTCTGTGTGACTTATTTCACTTAGAATCGTCGTACCTAAATCCACTCATCATGCTGCTACTAACCTTATGACATTGATTTCATGGCTGAGTGATATTCCATTGTACATAAGGACCACAACTTCTTTATCCATTTTTCTCTTTCCTGGGATATTTAAGGTGGAATGAAGTGGAGGTCCTTGTCAACAGAGCAGCCCTCAACTTTGGGGTGCTTGTGTCTTGCTGATTTTTCATTTTCCCAATTTATACCCCCATGAGTGGAAGTGCCCTATGCTCTCTAAGCTGTGTTTTTTAGATGTTTCAGGACTCACCGTACACTTCTCCAGAGTGGCTGTTGGCAATTTACATCCCGCCCATCAGTGTAGCAAGGCTCCCATTTCTCCATGGCCTGTCCTGCATTTCTGGTTTTGACACTTTTTTCAGCATGGCCCTTTTGACCGATGGGAAGCGAGACTTCTCTGTAGCGCTGATTTGCCTTTCCAGGTTGCTTGGTTGGCCAAAAAGGGCGTATGCGTTTTTTCCTGAATATATTCAGGAAAAAACGCATACGCCCTTTTTGGCCAAGGGCATCATTGTCAACGTTTTGCCGCTTTTCATGTGCTTTAAAGGCGATTCGTATCTACCTCCTGAAATCTGTTTCGTGCAATTCTGCCTTGATTTCAAATCCTCTTCTTTGCCTTCCCTCAATATATTTGTGGACGAGAGTTATCATTTATAACTCTGCAGGTTTGTGAATTGCAGTGCCCTGAACCTCCATTTTACAACTCGCTTTTTTGGGAGCTGGCCGCAAAAGCGCAGGATGGCTTCAGGCCCTGTTCTGGTTCCGGGGGGCAGGCTGAGCCTGTGGTTAATTCTTCTTCCTGATGGGAAAATAGAGTGACCTGTGCCTGTCCCGACACCAAGAGCTAGTCTCTCGTTGGTTCCCCGTCTTCCCGTTCATCCTCAGGACAAATTGCAACCTGTACGGAACAGGAGGTTAAAGGTGCTGATGCTCCAAGTAGGGAGATTGCTAGTAAAGTGGCTGGAATGGCGAACCCGGGCACAAGGAGATGAGAAATGAGGTGCGTTTTAGAAACCTTTCCCCATCACACGGTGTACCATCTTCTGGGTTTCTCATGCATGTTTTTGATGTAGGAAGATGCCCTTGAACCTGGAGATTTGGGACCCATGCGATGGGTACCACGCAGTATTACTTTAAAGGGTCTGCGTTTGCTCACCCAACCTCACCAAACCTCTCAGCCCCAAGAGTGTCCACCCTTATGTCTCATCCAGCTGTGGGTCTAGATATGGTCAATCCAGGTTGCATCACAGCCCCTGAACTCATTGTGTAAGAATTTCTATCTCTTTCACTGTCGTTGTTTCATGGGTTTTTCAAAGTAATTTATTTTCATAATGGGGTTTAGCTGCTTTTCACGGCTGTGTTTATGCCGCTTCACACCCACTTGACACACTAACAGAGAGATATCAATACATAGGTTTTAAGATTATTACTAGTCAGATATATTCTTGTGCGGTGAATAGGGCGTGTTGAGTCCAGTTCTCTGAGCAAGGAGTAGGTCTTGTCTACTACATATTGGGTTTATGGAACGGTATCTGAGCTAATTTGATACCCTTGTTTTATGTATCACCCCACCTCACCTTTCCCGTTAAGCAGCCATAGTCTGTTTTCTGCATGTGTGACTCTGTTCTGTTTTGTAATTCAGTTCAAGTGTAACGGTTTTTACATTCCCTCTAAAAGTGATACCTTATGAGAAGTGTCCTTTTCTGTGTGACTTATTTCACTTAGAATCGTCGTACCTAAATCCACTCATCATGCTGCTACTAACCTTATGACATTGATTTCATGGCTGAGTGATATTCCATTGTACATAAGGACCACAACTTCTTTATCCATTTTTCTCTTTCCTGGGATATTGAAGGTGGAATGAAGTGGAGGTCCTTGTCAACAGAGCAGCCCTCAACTTTGGGGTGCTTGTGTCTTGCTGATTTTTCATTTTCCCAATTTATACCCCCATGAGTGGAAGTGCCCTATGCTCTCTAAGCTGTGTTTTTTAGATGTTTCAGGACTCACCGTATACTTCTCCAGAGTGGCTGTTGGCAATTTACATCCCGCCCATCAGTGTAGCAAGGCTCCCATTTCTCCATGGCCTGTCCTGCATTTCTGGTTTTGACACTTTTTTCAGCATGGCCCTTTTGACCGATGGGAAGCGAGACTTCTCTGTAGCGCTGATTTGCCTTTCCAGGTTGCTTGGTTGGCCAAAAAGGGCGTATGCGTTTTTTCCTGAATATATTCAGGAAAAAACGCATACGCCCTTTTTGGCCAAGGGCATCATTGTCAACGTTTTGCCGCTTTTCATGTGCTTTAAAGGCGATTCGTATCTACCTCCTGAAATCTGTTTCGTGCAATTCTGCCTTGATTTCAAATCCTCTTCTTTGCCTTCCCTCAATATATTTGTGGACGAGAGTTATCATTTATAACTCTGCAGGTTTGTGAATTGCAGTGCCCTGAACCTCCATTTTACAACTCGCTTTTTTGGGAGCTGGCCGCAAAAGCGCAGGATGGCTTCAGGCCCTGTTCTGGTTCCGGGGGGCAGGCTGAGCCTGTGGTTAATTCTTCTTCCTGATGGGAAAATAGAGTGACCTGTGCCTGTCCCGACACCAAGAGCTAGTCTCTCGTTGGTTCCCCGTCTTCCCGTTCATCCTCAGGACAAATTGCAACCTGTACGGAACAGGAGGTTAAAGGTGCTGATGCTCCAAGTAGGGAGATTGCTAGTAAAGTGGCTGGAATGGCGAACCCGGGCACAAGGAGATGAGAAATGAGGTGCGTTTTAGAAACCTTTCCCCATCACACGGTGTACCATCTTCTGGGTTTCTCATGCATGTTTTTGATGTAGGAAGATGCCCTTGAACCTGGAGATTTGGGACCCATGCGATGGGTACCACACAGTATTACTTTAAAGGGTCTGCGTTTGCTCACCCAACCTCACCAAACCTCTCAGCCCCAAGAGTGTCCACCCTTATGTCTCATCCAGCTGTGGGTCTAGATATGGTCAATCCAGGTTGCATCACAGCCCCTGAACTCATTGTGTAAGAATTTCTATCTCTTTCACTGTCGTTGTTTCATGGGTTTTTCAAAGTAATTTATTTTCATAATGGGGTTTAGCTGCTTTTCACGGCTGTGTTTATGCCGCTTCACACCCACTTGACACACTAACAGAGAGATATCAATACATAGGTTTTAAGATTATTACCAGTCAGATATATTCTTGTGCGGTGAATAGGGCGTGTTGAGTCCAGTTCTCTGAGCAAGGAGTAGGTCTTGTCTACTACATATTGGGTTTATGGAACAGTATCCGAGCTAATTTGATACCCTTGTTTTATGTATCACCCCACCTCACCTTTCCCGTTAAGCAGCCATAGTCTGTTTTCTGCATGTGTGACTCTGTTCTGTTTTGTAATTCAGTTCAAGTGTAACGGTTTTTACATTCCCTCTAAAAGTGATACCTTATGAGAAGTGTCCTTTTCTGTGTGACTTATTTCACTTAGAATTGTCGTACCTAAATCCACTCATCATGCTGCTACTAACCTTATGACATTGATTTCATGGCTGAGTGATATTCCATTGTACATAAGGACCACAACTTCTTTATCCATTTTTCTCTTTCCTGGGATATTTAAGGTGGAATGAAGTGGAGGTCCTTGTCAACAGAGCAGCCCTCAACTTTGGGGTGCTTGTGTCTTGCTGATTTTTCATTTTCCCAATTTATACCCCCATGAGTGGAAGTGCCCTATGCTCTCTAAGCTGTGTTTTTTAGATGTTTCAGGACTCACCGTACACTTCTCCAGAGTGGCTGTTGGCAATTTACATCCCGCCCATCAGTGTAGCAAGGCTCCCATTTCTCCATGGCCTGTCCTGCATTTCTGGTTTTGACACTTTTTTCAGCATGGCCCTTTTGACCGATGGGAAGCGAGACTTCTCTGTAGCGCTGATTTGCCTTTCCAGGTTGCTTGGTTGGCCAAAAAGGGCGTATGCGTTTTTTCCTGAATATATTCAGGAAAAAACGCATACGCCCTTTTTGGCCAAGGGCATCATTGTCAACGTTTTGCCGCTTTTCATGTGCTTTAAAGGCGATTCGTATCTACCTCCTGAAATCTGTTTCGTGCAATTCTGCCTTGATTTCAAATCCTCTTCTTTGCCTTCCCTCAATATATTTGTGGACGAGAGTTATCATTTATAACTCTGCAGGTTTGTGAATTGCAGTGCCCTGAACCTCCATTTTACAACTCGCTTTTTTGGGAGCTGGCCGCAAAAGCGCAGGATGGCTTCAGGCCCTGTTCTGGTTCCGGGGGGCAGGCTGAGCCTGTGGTTAATTCTTCTTCCTGATGGGAAAATAGAGTGACCTGTGCCTGTCCCGACACCAAGAGCTAGTCTCTCGTTGGTTCCCCGTCTTCCCGTTCATCCTCAGGACAAATTGCAACCTGTACGGAACAGGAGGTTAAAGGTGCTGATGCTCCAAGTAGGGAGATTGCTAGTAAAGTGGCTGGAATGGCGAACCCGGGCACAAGGAGATGAGAAATGAGGTGCGTTTTAGAAACCTTTCCCCATCACACGGTGTACCATCTTCTGGGTTTCTCATGCATGTTTTCGATGTAGGAAGATGCCCTTGAACCTGGAGATTTGGGACCCATGCGATGGGTACCACGCAGTATTACTTGAAAGGGTCTGCGTTTGCTCACCCAACCTCACCAAACCTCTCAGCCCCAAGAGTGTCCACCCTTATGTCTCATCCAGCTGTGGGTCTAGATATGGTCAATCCAGGTTGCATCACAGCCCCTGAACTCATTGTGTAAGAATTTCTATCTCTTTCACTGTCGTTGTTTCATGGGTTTTTCAAAGTAATTTATTTTCATAATGGGGTTTAGCTGCTTTTCACGGCTGTGTTTATGCCGCTTCACACCCACTTGACACACTAACAGAGAGATATCAATACATAGGTTTTAAGATTATTACCAGTCAGATATATTCTTGTGCGGTGAATAGGGCGTGTTGAGTCCAGTTCTCTGAGCAAGGAGTAGGTCTTGTCTACTACATATTGGGTTTATGGAACAGTATCTGAGCTAATTTGATACCCTTGTTTTATGTATCACCCCACCTCACCTTTCCCGTTAAGCAGCCATAGTCTGTTTTCTGCATGTGTGACTCTGTTCTGTTTTGTAATTCAGTTCAAGTGTAACGGTTTTTACATTCCCTCTAAAAGTGATACCTTATGAGAAGTGTCCTTTTCTGTGTGACTTATTTCACTTAGAATCGTCGTACCTAAATCCACTCATCATGCTGCTACTAACCTTATGACATTGATTTCATGGCTGAGTGATATTCCATTGTACATAAGGACCACAACTTCTTTATCCATTTTTCTCTTTCCTGGGATATTTAAGGTGGAATGAAGTGGAGGTCCTTGTCAACAGAGCAGCCCTCAACTTTGGGGTGCTTGTGTCTTGCTGATTTTTCATTTTCCCAATTTATACCCCCATGAGTGGAAGTGCCCTATGCTCTCTAAGCTGTGTTTTTTAGATGTTTCAGGACTCACCGTACACTTCTCCAGAGTGGCTGTTGGCAATTTACATCCCGCCCATCAGTGTAGCAAGGCTCCCATTTCTCCATGGCCTGTCCTGCATTTCTGGTTTTGACACTTTTTTCAGCATGGCCCTTTTGACCGATGGGAAGCGAGACTTCTCTGTAGCGCTGATTTGCCTTTCCAGGTTGCTTGGTTGGCCAAAAAGGGCGTATGCGTTTTTTCCTGAATATATTCAGGAAAAAACGCATACGCCCTTTTTGGCCAAGGGCATCATTGTCAACGTTTTGCCGCTTTTCATGTGCTTTAAAGGCGATTCGTATCTACCTCCTGAAATCTGTTTCGTGCAATTCTGCCTTGATTTCAAATCCTCTTCTTTGCCTTCCCTCAATATATTTGTGGACGAGAGTTATCATTTATAACTCTGCAGGTTTGTGAATTGCAGTGCCCTGAACCTCCATTTTACAACTCGCTTTTTTGGGAGCTGGCCGCAAAAGCGCAGGATGGCTTCAGGCCCTGTTCTGGTTCCGGGGGGCAGGCTGAGCCTGTGGTTAATTCTTCTTCCTGATGGGAAAATAGAGTGACCTGTGCCTGTCCTGACACCAAGAGCTAGTCTCTCGTTGGTTCCCCGTCTTCCCGTTCATCCTCAGGACAAATTGCAACCTGTACGGAACAGGAGGTTAAAGGTGCTGATGCTCCAAGTAGGGAGATTGCTAGTAAAGTGGCTGGAATGGCGAACCCGGGCACAAGGAGATGAGAAATGAGGTGCGTTTTAGAAACCTTTCCCCATCACACGGTGTACCATCTTCTGGGTTTCTCATGCATGTTTTCGATGTAGGAAGATGCCCTTGAACCTGGAGATTTGGGACCCATGCGATGGGTACCACGCAGTATTACTTGAAAGGGTCTGCGTTTGCTCACCCAACCTCACCAAACCTCTCAGCCCCAAGAGTGTCCACCCTTATGTCTCATCCAGCTGTGGGTCTAGATATGGTCAATCCAGGTTGCATCACAGCCCCTGAACTCATTGTGTAAGAATTTCTATCTCTTTCACTGTCGTTGTTTCATGGGTTTTTCAAAGTAATTTATTTTCATAATGGGGTTTAGCTGCTTTTCACGGCTGTGTTTATGCCGCTTCACACCCACTTGACACACTAACAGAGAGATATCAATACATAGGTTTTAAGATTATTACCAGTCAGATATATTCTTGTGCGGTGAATAGGGCGTGTTGAGTCCAGTTCTCTGAGCAAGGAGTAGGTCTTGTCTACTACATATTGGGTTTATGGAACAGTATCTGAGCTAATTTGATACCCTTGTTTTATGTATCACCCCACCTCACCTTTCCCGTTAAGCAGCCATAGTCTGTTTTCTGCATGTGTGACTCTGTTCTGTTTTGTAATTCAGTTCAAGTGTAACGGTTTTTACATTCCCTCTAAAAGTGATACCTTATGAGAAGTGTCCTTTTCTGTGTGACTTATTTCACTTAGAATCGTCGTACCTAAATCCACTCATCATGCTGCTACTAACCTTATGACATTGATTTCATGGCTGAGTGATATTCCATTGTACATAAGGACCACAACTTCTTTATCCATTTTTCTCTTTCCTGGGATATTTAAGGTGGAATGAAGTGGAGGTCCTTGTCAACAGAGCAGCCCTCAACTTTGGGGTGCTTGTGTCTTGCTGATTTTTCATTTTCCCAATTTATACCCCCATGAGTGGAAGTGCCCTATGCTCTCTAAGCTGTGTTTTTTAGATGTTTCAGGACTCACCGTACACTTCTCCAGAGTGGCTGTTGGCAATTTACATCCCGCCCATCAGTGTAGCAAGGCTCCCATTTCTCCATGGCCTGTCCTGCATTTCTGGTTTTGACACTTTTTTCAGCATGGCCCTTTTGACCGATGGGAAGCGAGACTTCTCTGTAGCGCTGATTTGCCTTTCCAGGTTGCTTGGTTGGCCAAAAAGGGCGTATGCGTTTTTTCCTGAATATATTCAGGACAAAACGCATACGCCCTTTTTGGCCAAGGGCATCATTGTCAACGTTTTGCCGCTTTTCATGTGCTTTAAAGGCGATTCGTATCTACCTCCTGAAATCTGTTTCGTGCAATTCTGCCTTGATTTCAAATCCTCTTCTTTGCCTTCCCTCAATATATTTGTGGACGAGAGTTATCATTTATAACTCTGCAGGTTTGTGAATTGCAGTGCCCTTAACCTCCATTTTACAACTCGCTTTTTTGGGAGCTGGCCGCAAAAGCGCAGGATGGCTTCAGGCCCTGTTCTGGTTCCGGGGGGCAGGCTGAGCCTGTGGTTAATTCTTCTTCCTGATGGGAAAATAGAGTGACCTGTGCCTGTCCCGACACCAAGAGCTAGTCTCTCGTTGGTTCCCCGTCTTCCCGTTCATCCTCAGGACAAATTGCAACCTGTACGGAACAGGAGGTTAAAGGTGCTGATGCTCCAAGTAGGGAGATTGCTAGTAAAGTGGCTGGAATGGCGAACCCGGGCACAAGGAGATGAGAAATGAGGTGCGTTTTAGAAACCTTTCCCCATCACACGGTGTACCATCTTCTGGGTTTCTCATGCATGTTTTCGATGTAGGAAGATGCCCTTGAACCTGGAGATTTGGGACCCATGCGATGGGTACCACGCAGTATTACTTTAAAGGGTCTGCGTTTGCTCACCCAACCTCACCAAACCTCTCAGCCCCAAGAGTGTCCACCCTTATGTCTCATCCAGCTGTGGGTCTAGATATGGTCAATCCAGGTTGCATCACAGCCCCTGAACTCATTGTGTAAGAATTTCTATCTCTTTCACTGTCGTTGTTTCATGGGTTTTTCAAAGTAATTTATTTTCATAATGGGGTTTAGCTGCTTTTCACGGCTGTGTTTATGCCGCTTCACACCCACTTGACACACTAACAGAGAGATATCAATACATAGGTTTTAAGATTATTACTAGTCAGATATATTCTTGTGCGGTGAATAGGGCGTGTTGAGTCCAGTTCTCTGAGCAAGGAGTAGGTCTTGTCTACTACATATTGGGTTTATGGAACGGTATCTGAGCTAATTTGATACCCTTGTTTTATGTATCACCCCACCTCACCTTTCCCGTTAAGCAGCCATAGTGTGTTTTCTGCATGTGTGACTCTGTTCTGTTTTGTAATTCAGTTCAAGTGTAACGGTTTTTACATTCCCTCTAAAAGTGATACCTTATGAGAAGTGTCCTTTTCTGTGTGACTTATTTCACTTAGAATCGTCGTACCTAAATCCACTCATCATGCTGCTACTAACCTTATGACATTGATTTCATGGCTGAGTGATATTCCATTGTACATAAGGACCACAACTTCTTTATCCATTTTTCTCTTTCCTGGGATATTTAAGGTGGAATGAAGTGGAGGTTCTTGTCAACAGAGCAGCCCTCAACTTTGGGGTGCTTGTGTCTTGCTGATTTTTCATTTTCCCAATTTATACCCCCATGAGTGGAAGTGCCCTATGCTCTCTAAGCTGTGTTTTTTAGATGTTTCAGGACTCACTGTACACTTCTCCAGAGTGGCTGTTGGCAATTTACATCCCGCCCATCAGTGTAGCAAGGCTCCCATTTCTCCATGGCCTGTCCTGCATTTCTGGTTTTGACACTTTTTTCAGCATGGCCCTTTTGACCGATGGGAAGCGAGACTTCTCTGTAGCGCTGATTTGCCTTTCCAGGTTGCTTGGTTGGCCAAAAAGGGCGTATGCATTTTTTCCTGAATATATTCAGGACAAAACGCATACGCCCTTTTTGGCCAAGGGCATCATTGTCAACGTTTTGCCGCTTTTCATGTGCTTTAAAGGCGATTCGTATCTACCTCCTGAAATCTGTTTCGTGCAATTCTGCCTTGATTTCAAATCCTCTTCTTTGCCTTCCCTCAATATATTTGTGGACGAGAGTTATCATTTATAACTCTGCAGGTTTGTGAATTGCAGTGCCCTGAACCTCCATTTTACAACTCGCTTTTTTGGGAGCTGGCCGCAAAAGCGCAGGATGGCTTCAGGCCCTGTTCTGGTTCCGGGGGGCAGGCTGAGCCTGTGGTTAATTCTTCTTCCTGATGGGAAAATAGAGTGACCTGTGCCTGTCCCGACACCAAGAGCTAGTCTCTCGTTGGTTCCCCGTCTTCCCGTTCATCCTCAGGACAAATTGCAACCTGTACGGAACAGGAGGTTAAAGGTGCTGATGCTCCAAGTAGGGAGATTGCTAGTAAAGTGGCTGGAATGGCGAACCCGGGCACAAGGAGATGAGAAATGAGGTGCGTTTTAGAAACCTTTCCCCATCACACGGTGTACCATCTTCTGGGTTTCTCATGCATGTTTTTGATGTAGGAAGATGCCCTTGAACCTGGAGATTTGGGACCCATGCGATGGGTACCACACAGTATTACTTTAAAGGGTCTGCGTTTGCTCACCCAACCTCACCAAACCTCTCAGCCCCAAGAGTGTCCACCCTTATGTCTCATCCAGCTGTGGGTCTAGATATGGTCAATCCAGGTTGCATCACAGCCCCTGAACTCATTGTGTAAGAATTTCTATCTCTTTCACTGTCGTTGTTTCATGGGTTTTTCAAAGTAATTTATTTTCATAATGGGGTTTAGCTGCTTTTCACGGCTGTGTTTATGCCGCTTCACACCCACTTGACACACTAACAGAGAGATATCAATACATAGGTTTTAAGATTATTACTAGTCAGATATATTCTTGTGCGGTGAATAGGGCGTGTTGAGTCCAGTTCTCTGAGCAAGGAGTAGGTCTTGTCTACTACATATTGGGTTTATGGAACGGTATCTGAGCTAATTTGATACCCTTGTTTTATGTATCACCCCACCTCACCTTTCCCGTTAAGCAGCCATAGTCTGTTTTCTGCATGTGTGACTCTGTTCTGTTTTGTAATTCAGTTCAAGTGTAACGGTTTTTACATTCCCTCTAAAAGTGATACCTTATGAGAAGTGTCCTTTTCTGTGTGACTTATTTCACTTAGAATCGTCGTACCTAAATCCACTCATCATGCTGCTACTAACCTTATGACATTGATTTCATGGCTGAGTGATATTCCATTGTACATAAGGACCACAACTTCTTTATCCATTTTTCTCTTTCCTGGGATATTTAAGGTGGAATGAAGTGGAGGTCCTTGTCAACAGAGCAGCCCTCAACTTTGGGGTGCTTGTGTCTTGCTGATTTTTCATTTTCCCAATTTATACCCCCATGAGTGGAAGTGCCCTATGCTCTCTAAGCTGTGTTTTTTAGATGTTTCAGGACTCACCGTACACTTCTCCAGAGTGGCTGTTGGCAATTTACATCCCGCCCATCAGTGTAGCAAGGCTCCCATTTCTCCATGGCCTGTCCTGCATTTCTGGTTTTGACACTTTTTTCAGCATGGCCCTTTTGACCGATGGGAAGCGAGACTTCTCTGTAGCGCTGATTTGCCTTTCCAGGTTGCTTGGTTGGCCAAAAAGGGCGTATGCGTTTTTTCCTGAATATATTCAGGAAAAAACGCATACGCCCTTTTTGGCCAAGGGCATCATTGTCAACGTTTTGCCGCTTTTCATGTGCTTTAAAGGCGATTCGTATCTACCTCCTGAAATCTGTTTCGTGCAATTCTGCCTTGATTTCAAATCCTCTTCTTTGCCTTCCCTCAATATATTTGTGGACGAGAGTTATCATTTATAACTCTGCAGGTTTGTGAATTGCAGTGCCCTGAACCTCCATTTTACAACTCGCTTTTTTGGGAGCTGGCTGCAAAAGCGCAGGATGGCTTCAGGCCCTGTTCTGGTTCCGGGGGGCAGGCTGAGCCTGTGGTTAATTCTTCTTCCTGATGGGAAAATAGAGTGACCTGTGCCTGTCCCGACACCAAGAGCTAGTCTCTCGTTGGTTCCCCGTCTTCCCGTTCATCCTCAGGACAAATTGCAACCTGTACGGAACAGGAGGTTAAAGGTGCTGATGCTCCAAGTAGGGAGATTGCTAGTAAAGTGGCTGGAATGGCGAACCCGGGCACAAGGAGATGAGAAATGAGGTGCGTTTTAGAAACCTTTCCCCATCACACGGTGTACCATCTTCTGGGTTTCTCATGCATGTTTTCGATGTAGGAAGATGCCCTTGAACCTGGAGATTTGGGACCCATGCGATGGGTACCACGCAGTATTACTTGAAAGGGTCTGCGTTTGCTCACCCAACCTCACCAAACCTCTCAGCCCCAAGAGTGTCCACCCTTATGTCTCATCCAGCTGTGGGTCTAGATATGGTCAATCCAGGTTGCATCACAGCCCCTGAACTCATTGTGTAAGAATTTCTATCTCTTTCACTGTCGTTGTTTCATGGGTTTTTCAAAGTAATTTATTTTCATAATGGGGTTTAGCTGCTTTTCACGGCTGTGTTTATGCCGCTTCACACCCACTTGACACACTAACAGAGAGATATCAATACATAGGTTTTAAGATTATTACCAGTCAGATATATTCTTGTGCGGTGAATAGGGCGTGTTGAGTCCAGTTCTCTGAGCAAGGAGTAGGTCTTGTCTACTACATATTGGGTTTATGGAACGGTATCTGAGCTAATTTGATACCCTTGTTTTATGTATCACCCCACCTCACCTTTCCCGTTAAGCAGCCATAGTGTGTTTTCTGCATGTGTGACTCTGTTCTGTTTTGTAATTCAGTTCAAGTGTAACGGTTTTTACATTCCCTCTAAAAGTGATACCTTATGAGAAGTGTCCTTTTCTGTGTGACTTATTTCACTTAGAATCGTCGTACCTAAATCCACTCATCATGCTGCTACTAACCTTATGACATTGATTTCATGGCTGAGTGATATTCCATTGTACATAAGGACCACAACTTCTTTATCCATTTTTCTCTTTCCTGGGATATTTAAGGTGGAATGAAGTGGAGGTCCTTGTCAACAGAGCAGCCCTCAACTTTGGGGTGCTTGTGTCTTGCTGATTTTTCATTTTCCCAATTTATACCCCCATGAGTGGAAGTGCCCTATGCTCTCTAAGCTGTGTTTTTTAGATGTTTCAGGACTCACCGTACACTTCTCCAGAGTGGCTGTTGGCAATTTACATCCCGCCCATCAGTGTAGCAAGGCTCCCATTTCTCCATGGCCTGTCCTGCATTTCTGGTTTTGACACTTTTTTCAGCATGGCCCTTTTGACCGATGGGAAGCGAGACTTCTCTGTAGCGCTGATTTGCCTTTCCAGGTTGCTTGGTTGGCCAAAAAGGGCGTATGCGTTTTTTCCTGAATATATTCAGGAAAAAACGCATACGCCCTTTTTGGCCAAGGGCATCATTGTCAACGTTTTGCCGCTTTTCATGTGCTTTAAAGGCGATTCGTATCTACCTCCTGAAATCTGTTTCGTGCAATTCTGCCTTGATTTCAAATCCTCTTCTTTGCCTTCCCTCAATATATTTGTGGACGAGAGTTATCATTTATAACTCTGCAGGTTTGTGAATTGCAGTGCCCTGAACCTCCATTTTACAACTCGCTTTTTTGGGAGCTGGCCGCAAAAGCGCAGGATGGCTTCAGGCCCTGTTCTGGTTCCGGGGGGCAGGCTGAGCCTGTGGTTAATTCTTCTTCCTGATGGGAAAATAGAGTGACCTGTGCCTGTCCCGACACCAAGAGCTAGTCTCTCGTTGGTTCCCCATCTTCCCGTTCATCCTCAGGACAAATTGCAACCTGTACGGAACAGGAGGTTAAAGGTGCTGATGCTCCAAGTAGGGAGATTGCTAGTAAAGTGGCTGGAATGGCGAACCCGGGCACAAGGAGATGAGAAATGAGGTGCGTTTTAGAAACCTTTCCCCATCACACGGTGTACCATCTTCTGGGATTCTCATGCATGTTTTCGATGTAGGAAGATGCCCTTGAACCTGGAGATTTGGGACCCATGCGATGGGTACCACGCAGTATTACTTTAAAGGGTCTGCGTTTGCTCACCCAACCTCACCAAACCTCTCAGCCCCAAGAGTGTCCACCCTTATGTCTCATCCAGCTGTGGGTCTAGATATGGTCAATCCAGGTTGCATCACAGCCCCTGAACTCATTGTGTAAGAATTCCTATCTCTTTCACTGTCGTTGTTTCATGGGTTTTTCAAAGTAATTAATTTTCATAATGGGGTTTAGCTGCTTTTCACGGCTGTGTTTATGCCGCTTTACACCCACTTGACACACTAACAGAGAGATATCAATACATAGGTTTTAAGATTATTACCAGTCAGATATATTCTTGTGCGGTGAATAGGGCGTGTTGAGTCCAGTTCTCTGAGCAAGGAGTAGGTCTTGTCTACTACATATTGGGTTTATGGAACAGTATCTGAGCTAATTTGATACCCTTGTTTTATGTATCACCCCACCTCACCTTTCCCGTTAAGCAGCCATAGTCTGTTTTCTGCATGTGTGACTCTGTTCTGTTTTGTAATTCAGTTCAAGTGTAACGGTTTTTACATTCCCTCTAAAAGTGATACCTTATGAGAAGTGTCCTTTTCTGTGTGACTTATTTCACTTAGAATCGTCGTACCTAAATCCACTCATCATGCTGCTACTAACCTTATGACATTGATTTCATGGCTGAGTGATATTCCATTGTACATAAGGACCACAACTTCTTTATCCATTTTTCTCTTTCCTGGGATATTGAAGGTGGAATGAAGTGGAGGTCCTTGTCAACAGAGCAGCCCTCAACTTTGGGGTGCTTGTGTCTTGCTGATTTTTCATTTTCCCAATTTATACCCCCATGAGTGGAAGTGCCCTATGCTCTCTAAGCTGTGTTTTTTAGATGTTTCAGGACTCACCGTACACTTCTCCAGAGTGGCTGTTGGCAATTTACATCCCGCCCATCAGTGTAGCAAGGCTCCCATTTCTCCATGGCCTGTCCTGCATTTCTGGTTTTGACACTTTTTTCAGCATGGCCCTTTTGACCGATGGGAAGCGAGACTTCTCTGTAGCGCTGATTTGCCTTTCCAGGTTGCTTGGTTGGCCAAAAAGGGCGTATGCGTTTTTTCCTGAATATATTCAGGAAAAAACGCATACGCCCTTTTTGGCCAAGGGCATCATTGTCAACGTTTTGCCGCTTTTCATGTGCTTTAAAGGCGATTCGTATCTACCTCCTGAAATCTGTTTCGTGCAATTCTGCCTTGATTTCAAATCCTCTTCTTTGCCTTCCCTCAATATATTTGTGGACGAGAGTTATCATTTATAACTCTGCAGGTTTGTGAATTGCAGTGCCCTGAACCTCCATTTTACAACTCGCTTTTTTGGGAGCTGGCCGCAAAAGCGCAGGATGGCTTCAGGCCCTGTTCTGGTTCCGGGGGGCAGGCTGAGCCTGTGGTTAATTCTTCTTCCTGATGGGAAAATAGAGTGACCTGTGCCTGTCCCGACACCAAGAGCTAGTCTCTCGTTGGTTCCCCGTCTTCCCGTTCATCCTCAGGACAAATTGCAACCTGTACGGAACAGGAGGTTAAAGGTGCTGATGCTCCAAGTAGGGAGATTGCTAGTAAAGTGGCTGGAATGGCGAACCCGGGCACAAGGAGATGAGAAATGAGGTGCGTTTTAGAAACCTTTCCCCATCACACGGTGTACCATCTTCTGGGTTTCTCATGCATGTTTTCGATGTAGGAAGATGCCATTGAACCTGGAGATTTGGGACCCATGCGATGGGTACCACGCAGTATTACTTTAAAGGGTCTGCGTTTGCTCACCCAACCTCACCAAACCTCTCAGCCCCAAGAGTGTCCACCCTTATGTCTCATCCAGCTGTGGGTCTAGATATGGTCAATCCAGGTTGCATCACAGCCCCTGAACTCATTGTGTAAGAATTTCTATCTCTTTCACTGTCGTTGTTTCATGGGTTTTTCAAAGTAATTTATTTTCATAATGGGGTTTAGCTGCTTTTCACGGCTGTGTTTATGCCGCTTTACACCCACTTGACACACTAACAGAGAGATATCAATACATAGGTTTTAAGATTATTACTAGTCAGATATATTCTTGTGCGGTGAATAGGGCGTGTTGAGTCCAGTTCTCTGAGCAAGGAGTAGGTCTTGTCTACTACATATTGGGTTTATGGAACGGTATCTGAGCTAATTTGATACCCTTGTTTTATGTATCACCCCACCTCACCTTTCCCGTTAAGCAGCCATAGTCTGTTTTCTGCATGTGTGACTCTGTTCTGTTTTGTAATTCAGTTCAAGTGTAACGGTTTTTACATTCCCTCTAAAAGTGATACCTTATGAGAAGTGTCCTTTTCTGTGTGACTTATTTCACTTAGAATCGTCGTACCTAAATCCACTCATCATGCTGCTACTAACCTTATGACATTGATTTCATGGCTGAGTGATATTCCATTGTACATAAGGACCACAACTTCTTTATCCATTTTTCTCTTTCCTGGGATATTTAAGGTGGAATGAAGTGGAGGTCCTTGTCAACACAGCAGCCCTCAACTTTGGGGTGCTTGTGTCTTGCTGATTTTTCATTTTCCCAATTTATACCCCCATGAGTGGAAGTGCCCTATGCTCTCTAAGCTGTGTTTTTTAGATGTTTCAGGACTCACCGTACACTTCTCCAGAGTGGCTGTTGGCAATTTACATCCCGCCCATCAGTGTAGCAAGGCTCCCATTTCTCCATGGCCTGTCCTGCATTTCTGGTTTTGACACTTTTTTCAGCATGGCCCTTTTGACCGATGGGAAGCGAGACTTCTCTGTAGCGCTGATTTGCCTTTCCAGGTTGCTTGGTTGGCCAAAAAGGGCGTATGCGTTTTTTCCTGAATATATTCAGGAAAAAACGCATACGCCCTTTTTGGCCAAGGGCATCATTGTCAACGTTTTGCTGCTTTTCATGTGCTTTAAAGGCGATTCGTATCTACCTCCTGAAATCTGTTTCGTGCAATTCTGCCTTGATTTCAAATCCTCTTCTTTGCCTTCCCTCAATATATTTGTGGACGAGAGTTATCATTTATAACTCTGCAGGTTTGTGAATTGCAGTGCCCTGAACCTCCATTTTACAACTCGCTTTTTTGGGAGCTGGCCGCAAAAGCGCAGGATGGCTTCAGGCCCTGTTCTGGTTCCGGGGGGCAGGCTGAGCCTGTGGTTAATTCTTCTTCCTGATGGGAAAATAGAGTGACCTGTGCCTGTCCCGACACCAAGAGCTAGTCTCTCGTTGGTTCCCCGTCTTCCCGTTCATCCTCAGGACAAATTGCAACCTGTACGGAACAGGAGGTTAAAGGTGCTGATGCTCCAAGTAGGGAGATTGCTAGTAAAGTGGCTGGAATGGCGAACCCGGGCACAAGGAGATGAGAAATGAGGTGCGTTTTAGAAACCTTTCCCCATCACACGGTGTACCATCTTCTGGGTTTCTCATGCATGTTTTTGATGTAGGAAGATGCCCTTGAACCTGGAGTTTTGGGACCCATGCGATGGGTACCACGCAGTATTACTTTAAAGGGTCTGCGTTTGCTCACCCAACCTCACCAAACCTCTCAGCCCCAAGAGTGTCCACCCTTATGTCTCATCCAGCTGTGGGTCTAGATATGGTCAATCCAGGTTGCATCACAGCCCCTGAACTCATTGTGTAAGAATTTCTATCTCTTTCACTGTCGTTGTTTCATGGGTTTTTCAAAGTAATTTATTTTCATAATGGGGTTTAGCTGCTTTTCACGGCTGTGTTTATGCCGCTTCACACCCACTTGACACACTAACAGAGAGATATCAATACATAGGTTTTAAGATTATTACTAGTCAGATATATTCTTGTGCGGTGAATAGGGCGTGTTGAGTCCAGTTCTCTGAGCAAGGAGTAGGTCTTGTCTACTACATATTGGGTTTATGGAACGGTATCTGAGCTAATTTGATACCCTTGTTTTATGTATCACCCCACCTCACCTTTCCCGTTAAGCAGCCATAGTCTGTTTTCTGCATGTGTGACTCTGTTCTGTTTTGTAATTCAGTTCAAGTGTAACGGTTTTTACATTCCCTCTAAAAGTGATACCTTATGAGAAGTGTCCTTTTCTGTGTGACTTATTTCACTTAGAATCGTCGTACCTAAATCCACTCATCATGCTGCTACTAACCTTATGACATTGATTTCATGGCTGAGTGATATTCCATTGTACATAAGGACCACAACTTCTTTATCCATTTTTCTCTTTCCTGGGATATTTAAAGTGGAATGAAGTGGAGGTCCTTGTCAACAGAGCAGCCCTCAACTTTGGGGTGCTTGTGTCTTGCTGATTTTTCATTTTCCCAATTTATACCCCCATGAGTGGAAGTGCCCTATGCTCTCTAAGCTGTGTTTTTTAGATGTTTCAGGACTCACCGTACACTTCTCCAGAGTGGCTGTTGGCAATTTACATCCCGCCCATCAGTGTAGCAAGGCTCCCATTTCTCCATGGCCTGTCCTGCATTTCTGGTTTTGACACTTTTTTCAGCATGGCCCTTTTGACCGATGGGAAGCGAGACTTCTCTGTAGCGCTGATTTGCCTTTCCAGGTTGCTTGGTTGGCCAAAAAGGGCGTATGCGTTTTTTCCTGAATATATTCAGGAAAAAACGCATACGCCCTTTTTGGCCAAGGGCATCATTGTCAACGTTTTGCCGCTTTTCATGTGCTTTAAAGGCGATTCGTATCTACCTCCTGAAATCTGTTTCGTGCAATTCTGCCTTGATTTCAAATCCTCTTCTTTGCCTTCCCTCAATATATTTGTGGACGAGAGTTATCATTTATAACTCTGCAGGTTTGTGAATTGCAGTGCCCTGAACCTCCATTTTACAACTCGCTTTTTTGGGAGCTGGCCGCAAAAGCGCAGGATGGCTTCAGGCCCTGTTCTGGTTCCGGGGGGCAGGCTGAGCCTGTGGTTAATTCTTCTTCCTGATGGGAAAATAGAGTGACCTGTGCCTGTCCCGACACCAAGAGCTAGTCTCTCGTTGGTTCCCCGTCTTCCCGTTCATCCTCAGGACAAATTGCAACCTGTACGGAACAGGAGGTTAAAGGTGCTGATGCTCCAAGTAGGGAGATTGCTAGTAAAGTGGCTGGAATGGCGAACCCGGGCACAAGGAGATGAGAAATGAGGTGCGTTTTAGAAACCTTTCCCCATCACACGGTGTACCATCTTCTGGGTTTCTCATGCATGTTTTCGATGTAGGAAGATGCCCTTGAACCTGGAGATTTGGGACCCATGCGATGGGTACCACGCAGTATTACTTTAAAGGGTCTGCGTTTGCTCACCCAACCTCACCAAACCTCTCAGCCCCAAGAGTGTCCACCCTTATGTCTCATCCAGCTGTGGGTCTAGATATGGTCAATCCAGGTTGCATCACAGCCCCTGAACTCATTGTGTAAGAATTTCTATCTCTTTCACTGTCGTTGTTTCATGGGTTTTTCAAAGTAATTTATTTTCATAATGGGGTTTAGCTGCTTTTCACGGCTGTGTTTATGCCGCTTTACACCCACTTGACACACTAACAGAGAGATATCAATACATAGGTTTTAAGATTATTACTAGTCAGATATATTCTTGTGCGGTGAATAGGGCGTGTTGAGTCCAGTTCTCTGAGCAAGGAGTAGGTCTTGTCTACTACATATTGGGTTTATGGAACGGTATCTGAGCTAATTTGATACCCTTGTTTTATGTATCACCCCACCTCACCTTTCCCGTTAAGCAGCCATAGTCTGTTTTCTGCATGTGTGACTCTGTTCTGTTTTGTAATTCAGTTCAAGTGTAACGGTTTTACATTCCCTCTAAAAGTGATACCTTATGAGAAGTGTCCTTTTCTGTGTGACTTATTTCACTTAGAATCGTCGTACCTAAATCCACTCATCATGCTGCTACTAACCTTATGACATTGATTTCATGGCTGAGTGATATTCCATTGTACATAAGGACCACAACTTCTTTATCCATTTTTCTCTTTCCTGGGATATTTAAGGTGGAATGAAGTGGAGGTCCTTGTCAACACAGCAGCCCTCAACTTTGGGGTGCTTGTGTCTTGCTGATTTTTCATTTTCCCAATTTATACCCCCATGAGTGGAAGTGCCCTATGCTCTCTAAGCTGTGTTTTTTAGATGTTTCAGGACTCACCGTACACTTCTCCAGAGTGGCTGTTGGCAATTTACATCCCGCCCATCAGTGTAGCAAGGCTCCCATTTCTCCATGGCCTGTCCTGCATTTCTGGTTTTGACACTTTTTTCAGCATGGCCCTTTTGACCGATGGGAAGCGAGACTTCTCTGTAGCGCTGATTTGCCTTTCCAGGTTGCTTGGTTGGCCAAAAAGGGCGTATGCGTTTTTTCCTGAATATATTCAGGAAAAAACGCATACGCCCTTTTTGGCCAAGGGCATCATTGTCAACGTTTTGCCGCTTTTCATGTGCTTTAAAGGCGATTCGTATCTACCTCCTGAAATCTGTTTCGTGCAATTCTGCCTTGATTTCAAATCCTCTTCTTTGCCTTCCCTCAATATATTTGTGGACGAGAGTTATCATTTATAACTCTGCAGGTTTGTGAATTGCAGTGCCCTGAACCTCCATTTTACAACTCGCTTTTTTGGGAGCTGGCCGCAAAAGCGCAGGATGGCTTCAGGCCCTGTTCTGGTTCCGGGGGGCAGGCTGAGCCTGTGGTTAATTCTTCTTCCTGATGGGAAAATAGAGTGACCTGTGCCTGTCCCGACACCAAGAGCTAGTCTCTCGTTGGTTCCCCGTCTTCCCGTTCATCCTCAGGACAAATTGCAACCTGTACGGAACAGGAGGTTAAAGGTGCTGATGCTCCAAGTAGGGAGATTGCTAGTAAAGTGGCTGGAATGGCGAACCCGGGCACAAGGAGATGAGAAATGAGGTGCGTTTTAGAAACCTTTCCCCATCACACGGTGTACCATCTTCTGGGTTTCTCATGCATGTTTTTGATGTAGGAAGATGCCCTTGAACCTGGAGATTTGGGACCCATGCGATGGGTACCACGCAGTATTACTTTAAAGGGTCTGCGTTTGCTCACCCAACCTCACCAAACCTCTCAGCCCCAAGAGTGTCCACCCTTATGTCTCATCCAGCTGTGGGTCTAGATATGGTCAATCCAGGTTGCATCACAGCCCCTGAACTCATTGTGTAAGAATTTCTATCTCTTTCACTGTCGTTGTTTCATGGGTTTTTCAAAGTAATTTATTTTCATAATGGGGTTTAGCTGCTTTTCACGGCTGTGTTTATGCCGCTTCACACCCACTTGACACACTAACAGAGAGATATCAATACATAGGTTTTAAGATTATTACCAGTCAGATATATTCTTGTGCGGTGAATAGGGCGTGTTGAGTCCAGTTCTCTGAGCAAGGAGTAGGTCTTGTCTACTACATATTGGGTTTATGGAACAGTATCTGAGCTAATTTGATACCCTTGTTTTATGTATCACCCCACCTCACCTTTCCCGTTAAGCAGCCATAGTCTGTTTTCTGCATGTGTGACTCTGTTCTGTTTTGTAATTCAGTTCAAGTGTAACGGTTTTTACATTCCCTCTAAAAGTGATACCTTATGAGAAGTGTCCTTTTCTGTGTGACTTATTTCACTTAGAATCGTCGTACCTAAATCCACTCATCATGCTGCTACTAACCTTATGACATTGATTTCATGGCTGAGTGATATTCCATTGTACATAAGGACCACAACTTCTTTATCCATTTTTCTCTTTCCTGGGATATTGAAGGTGGAATGAAGTGGAGGTCCTTGTCAACAGAGCAGCCCTCAACTTTGGGGTGCTTGTGTCTTGCTGATTTTTCATTTTCCCAATTTATACCCCCATGAGTGGAAGTGCCCTATGCTCTCTAAGCTGTGTTTTTTAGATGTTTCAGGACTCACCGTACACTTCTCCAGAGTGGCTGTTGGCAATTTACATCCCGCCCATCAGTGTAGCAAGGCTCCCATTTCTCCATGGCCTGTCCTGCATTTCTGGTTTTGACACTTTTTTCAGCATGGCCCTTTTGACCGATGGGAAGCGAGACTTCTCTGTAGCGCTGATTTGCCTTTCCAGGTTGCTTGGTTGGCCAAAAAGGGCGTATGCGTTTTTTCCTGAATATATTCAGGAAAAAACGCATACGCCCTTTTTGGCCAAGGGCATCATTGTCAACGTTTTGCCGCTTTTCATGTGCTTTAAAGGCGATTCGTATCTACCTCCTGAAATCTGTTTCGTGCAATTCTGCCTTGATTTCAAATCCTCTTCTTTGCCTTCCCTCAATATATTTGTGGACGAGAGTTATCATTTATAACTCTGCAGGTTTGTGAATTGCAGTGCCCTGAACCTCCATTTTACAACTCGCTTTTTTGGGAGCTGGCCGCAAAAGCGCAGGATGGCTTCAGGCCCTGTTCTGGTTCCGGGGGGCAGGCTGAGCCTGTGGTTAATTCTTCTTCCTGATGGGAAAATAGAGTGACCTGTGCCTGTCCCGACACCAAGAGCTAGTCTCTCGTTGGTTCCCCGTCTTCCCGTTCATCCTCAGGACAAATTGCAACCTGTACGGAACAGGAGGTTAAAGGTGCTGATGCTCCAAGTAGGGAGATTGCTAGTAAAGTGGCTGGAATGGCGAACCCGGGCACAAGGAGATGAGAAATGAGGTGCGTTTTAGAAACCTTTCCCCATCACACGGTGTACCATCTTCTGGGTTTCTCATGCATGTTTTTGATGTAGGAAGATGCCCTTGAACCTGGAGATTTGGGACCCATGCGATGGGTACCACACAGTATTACTTTAAAGGGTCTGCGTTTGCTCACCCAACCTCACCAAACCTCTCAGCCCCAAGAGTGTCCACCCTTATGTCTCATCCAGCTGTGGGTCTAGATATGGTCAATCCAGGTTGCATCACAGCCCCTGAACTCATTGTGTAAGAATTTCTATCTCTTTCACTGTCGTTGTTTCATGGGTTTTTCAAAGTAATTTATTTTCATAATGGGGTTTAGCTGCTTTTCACGGCTGTGTTTATGCCGCTTTACACCCACTTGACACACTAACAGAGAGATATCAATACATAGGTTTTAAGATTATTACCAGTCAGATATATTCTTGTGCGGTGAATAGGGCGTGTTGAGTCCAGTTCTCTGAGCAAGGAGTAGGTCTTGTCTACTACATATTGGGTTTATGGAACGGTATCTGAGCTAATTTGATACCCTTGTTTTATGTATCACCCCACCTCACCTTTCCCGTTAAGCAGCCATAGTCTGTTTTCTGCATGTGTGACTCTGTTCTGTTTTGTAATTCAGTTCAAGTGTAACGGTTTTTACATTCCCTCTAAAAGTGATACCTTATGAGAAGTGTCCTTTTCTGTGTGACTTATTTCACTTAGAATCGTCGTACCTAAATCCACTCATCATGCTGCTACTAACCTTATGACATTGATTTCATGGCTGAGTGATATTCCATTGTACATAAGGACCACAACTTCTTTATCCATTTTTCTCTTTCCTGGGATATTGAAGGTGGAATGAAGTGGAGGTCCTTGTCAACAGAGCAGCCCTCAACTTTGGGGTGCTTGTGTCTTGCTGATTTTTCATTTTCCCAATTTATACCCCCATGAGTGGAAGTGCCCTATGCTCTCTAAGCTGTGTTTTTTAGATGTTTCAGGACTCACCGTACACTTCTCCAGAGTGGCTGTTGGCAATTTACATCCCGCCCATCAGTGTAGCAAGGCTCCCATTTCTCCATGGCCTGTCCTGCATTTCTGGTTTTGACACTTTTTTCAGCATGGCCCTTTTGACCGATGGGAAGCGAGACTTCTCTGTAGCGCTGATTTGCCTTTCCAGGTTGCTTGGTTGGCCAAAAAGGGCGTATGCGTTTTTTCCTGAATATATTCAGGAAAAAACGCATACGCCCTTTTTGGCCAAGGGCATCATTGTCAACGTTTTGCCGCTTTTCATGTGCTTTAAAGGCGATTCGTATCTACCTCCTGAAATCTGTTTCGTGCAATTCTGCCTTGATTTCAAATCCTCTTCTTTGCCTTCCCTCAATATATTTGTGGACGAGAGTTATCATTTATAACTCTGCAGGTTTGTGAATTGCAGTGCCCTGAACCTCCATTTTACAACTCGCTTTTTTGGGAGCTGGCCGCAAAAGCGCAGGATGGCTTCAGGCCCTGTTCTGGTTCCGGGGGGCAGGCTGAGCCTGTGGTTAATTCTTCTTCCTGATGGGAAAATAGAGTGACCTGTGCCTGTCCCGACACCAAGAGCTAGTCTCTCGTTGGTTCCCCGTCTTCCCGTTCATCCTCAGGACAAATTGCAACCTGTACGGAACAGGAGGTTAAAGGTGCTGATGCTCCAAGTAGGGAGATTGCTAGTAAAGTGGCTGGAATGGCGAACCCGGGCACAAGGAGATGAGAAATGAGGTGCGTTTTAGAAACCTTTCCCCATCACACGGTGTACCATCTTCTGGGTTTCTCATGCATGTTTTTGATGTAGGAAGATGCCCTTGAACCTGGAGATTTGGGACCCATGCGATGGGTACCACACAGTATTACTTTAAAGGGTCTGCGTTTGCTCACCCAACCTCACCAAACCTCTCAGCCCCAAGAGTGTCCACCCTTATGTCTCATCCAGCTGTGGGTCTAGATATGGTCAATCCAGGTTGCATCACAGCCCCTGAACTCATTGTGTAAGAATTTCTATCTCTTTCACTGTCGTTGTTTCATGGGTTTTTCAAAGTAATTTATTTTCATAATGGGGTTTAGCTGCTTTTCACGGCTGTGTTTATGCCGCTTTACACCCACTTGACACACTAACAGAGAGATATCAATACATAGGTTTTAAGATTATTACCAGTCAGATATATTCTTGTGCGGTGAATAGGGCGTGTTGAGTCCAGTTCTCTGAGCAAGGAGTAGGTCTTGTCTACTACATATTGGGTTTATGGAACGGTATCTGAGCTAATTTGATACCCTTGTTTTATGTATCACCCCACCTCACCTTTCCCGTTAAGCAGCCATAGTCTGTTTTCTGCATGTGTGACTCTGTTCTGTTTTGTAATTCAGTTCAAGTGTAACGGTTTTTACATTCCCTCTAAAAGTGATACCTTATGAGAAGTGTCCTTTTCTGTGTGACTTATTTCACTTAGAATCGTCGTACCTAAATCCACTCATCATGCTGCTACTAACCTTATGACATTGATTTCATGGCTGAGTGATATTCCATTGTACATAAGGACCACAACTTCTTTATCCATTTTTCTCTTTCCTGGGATATTGAAGGTGGAATGAAGTGGAGGTCCTTGTCAACAGAGCAGCCCTCAACTTTGGGGTGCTTGTGTCTTGCTGATTTTTCATTTTCCCAATTTATACCCCCATGAGTGGAAGTGCCCTATGCTCTCTAAGCTGTGTTTTTTAGATGTTTCAGGACTCACCGTACACTTCTCCAGAGTGGCTGTTGGCAATTTACATCCCACCCATCAGTGTAGCAAGGCTCCCATTTCTCCATGGCCTGTCCTGCATTTCTGGTTTTGACACTTTTTTCAGCATGGCCCTTTTGACCGATGGGAAGCGAGACTTCTCTGTAGCGCTGATTTGCCTTTCCAGGTTGCTTGGTTGGCCAAAAAGGGCGTATGCGTTTTTTCCTGAATATATTCAGGAAAAAACGCATACGCCCTTTTTGGCCAAGGGCATCATTGTCAACGTTTTGCCGCTTTTCATGTGCTTTAAAGGCGATTCGTATCTACCTCCTGAAATCTGTTTCGTGCAATTCTGCCTTGATTTCAAATCCTCTTCTTTGCCTTCCCTCAATATATTTGTGGACGAGAGTTATCATTTATAACTCTGCAGGTTTGTGAATTGCAGTGCCCTGAACCTCCATTTTACAACTCGCTTTTTTGGGAGCTGGCCGCAAAAGCGCAGGATGGCTTCAGGCCCTGTTCTGGTTCCGGGGGGCAGGCTGAGCCTGTGGTTAATTCTTCTTCCTGATGGGAAAATAGAGTGACCTGTGCCTGTCCCGACACCAAGAGCTAGTCTCTCGTTGGTTCCCCGTCTTCCCGTTCATCCTCAGGACAAATTGCAACCTGTACGGAACAGGAGGTTAAAGGTGCTGATGCTCCAAGTAGGGAGATTGCTAGTAAAGTGGCTGGAATGGCGAACCCGGGCACAAGGAGATGAGAAATGAGGTGCGTTTTAGAAACCTTTCCCCATCACACGGTGTACCATCTTCTGGGTTTCTCATGCATGTTTTCGATGTAGGAAGATGCCCTTGAACCTGGAGATTTGGGACCCATGCGATGGGTACCACGCAGTATTACTTTAAAGGGTCTGCGTTTGCTCACCCAACCTCACCAAACCTCTCAGCCCCAAGAGTGTCCACCCTTATGTCTCATCCAGCTGTGGGTCTAGATATGGTCAATCCAGGTTGCATCACAGCCCCTGAACTCATTGTGTAAGAATTTCTATCTCTTTCACTGTTGTTGTTTCATGGGTTTTTCAAAGTAATTTATTTTCATAATGGGGTTTAGCTGCTTTTCACGGCTGTGTTTATGCCGCTTCACACCCACTTGACACACTAACAGAGAGATATCAATACATAGGTTTTAAGATTATTACCAGTCAGATATATTCTTGTGCGGTGAATAGGGCGTGTTGAGTCCAGTTCTCTGAGCAAGGAGTAGGTCTTGTCTACTACATATTGGGTTTATGGAACGGTATCTGAGCTAATTTGATACCCTTGTTTTATGTATCACCCCACCTCACCTTTCCCGTTAAGCAGCCATAGTGTGTTTTCTGCATGTGTGACTCTGTTCTGTTTTGTAATTCAGTTCAAGTGTAACGGTTTTTACATTCCCTCTAAAAGTGATACCTTATGAGAAGTGTCCTTTTCTGTGTGACTTATTTCACTTAGAATCGTCGTACCTAAATCCACTCATCATGCTGCTACTAACCTTATGACATTGATTTCATGGCTGAGTGATATTCCATTGTACATAAGGACCACAACTTCTTTATCCATTTTTCTCTTTCCTGGGATATTTAAGGTGGAATGAAGTGGAGGTCCTTGTCAACAGAGCAGCCCTCAACTTTGGGGTGCTTGTGTCTTGCTGATTTTTCATTTTCCCAATTTATACCCCCATGAGTGGAAGTGCCCTATGCTCTCTAAGCTGTGTTTTTTAGATGTTTCAGGACTCACCGTACACTTCTCCAGAGTGGCTGTTGGCAATTTACATCCCGCCCATCAGTGTAGCAAGGCTCCCATTTCTCCATGGCCTGTCCTGCATTTCTGGTTTTGACACTTTTTTCAGCATGGCCCTTTTGACCGATGGGAAGCGAGACTTCTCTGTAGCGCTGATTTGCCTTTCCAGGTTGCTTGGTTGGCCAAAAAGGGCGTATGCGTTTTTTCCTGAATATATTCAGGAAAAAACGCATACGCCCTTTTTGGCCAAGGGCATCATTGTCAACGTTTTGCCGCTTTTCATGTGCTTTAAAGGCGATTCGTATCTACCTCCTGAAATCTGTTTCGTGCAATTCTGCCTTGATTTCAAATCCTCTTCTTTGCCTTCCCTCAATATATTTGTGGACGAGAGTTATCATTTATAACTCTGCAGGTTTGTGAATTGCAGTGCCCTGAACCTCCATTTTACAACTCGCTTTTTTGGGAGCTGGCCGCAAAAGCGCAGGATGGCTTCAGGCCCTGTTCTGGTTCCGGGGGGCAGGCTGAGCCTGTGGTTAATTCTTCTTCCTGATGGGAAAATAGAGTGACCTGTGCCTGTCCCGACACCAAGAGCTAGTCTCTCGTTGGTTCCCCGTCTTCCCGTTCATCCTCAGGACAAATTGCAACCTGTACGGAACAGGAGGTTAAAGGTGCTGATGCTCCAAGTAGGGAGATTGCTAGTAAAGTGGCTGGAATGGCGAACCCGGGCACAAGGAGATGAGAAATGAGGTGCGTTTTAGAAACCTTTCCCCATCACACGGTGTACCATCTTCTGGGTTTCTCATGCATGTTTTCGATGTAGGAAGATGCCCTTGAACCTGGAGATTTGGGACCCATGCGATGGGTACCACGCAGTATTACTTTAAAGGGTCTGCGTTTGCTCACCCAACCTCACCAAACCTCTCAGCCCCAAGAGTGTCCACCCTTATGTCTCATCCAGCTGTGGGTCTAGATATGGTCAATCCAGGTTGCATCACAGCCCCTGAACTCATTGTGTAAGAATTTCTATCTCTTTCACTGTTGTTGTTTCATGGGTTTTTCAAAGTAATTTATTTTCATAATGGGGTTTAGCTGCTTTTCACGGCTGTGTTTATGCCGCTTCACACCCACTTGACACACTAACACAGAGATATCAATACATAGGTTTTAAGATTATTACCAGTCAGATATATTCTTGTGCGGTGAATAGGGCGTGTTGAGTCCAGTTCTCTGAGCAAGGAGTAGGTCTTGTCTACTACATATTGGGTTTATGGAACGGTATCTGAGCTAATTTGATACCCTTGTTTTATGTATCACCCCACCTCACCTTTCCCGTTAAGCAGCCATAGTCTGTTTTCTGCATGTGTGACTCTGTTCTGTTTTGTAATTCAGTTCAAGTGTAACGGTTTTTACATTCCCTCTAAAAGTGATACCTTATGAGAAGTGTCCTTTTCTGTGTGACTTATTTCACTTAGAATCGTCGTACCTAAATCCACTCATCATGCTGCTACTAACCTTATGACATTGATTTCATGGCTGAGTGATATTCCATTGTACATAAGGACCACAACTTCTTTATCCATTTTTCTCTTTCCTGGGATATTGAAGGTGGAATGAAGTGGAGGTCCTTGTCAACAGAGCAGCCCTCAACTTTGGGGTGCTTGTGTCTTGCTGATTTTTCATTTTCCCAATTTATACCCCCATGAGTGGAAGTGCCCTATGCTCTCTAAGCTGTGTTTTTTAGATGTTTCAGGACTCACCGTACACTTCTCCAGAGTGGCTGTTGGCAATTTACATCCCGCCCATCAGTGTAGCAAGGCTCCCATTTCTCCATGGCCTGTCCTGCATTTCTGGTTTTGACACTTTTTTCAGCATGGCCCTTTTGACCGATGGGAAGCGAGACTTCTCTGTAGCGCTGATTTGCCTTTCCAGGTTGCTTGGTTGGCCAAAAAGGGCGTATGCGTTTTTTCCTGAATATATTCAGGAAAAAACGCATACGCCCTTTTTGGCCAAGGGCATCATTGTCAACGTTTTGCCGCTTTTCATGTGCTTTAAAGGCGATTCGTATCTACCTCCTGAAATCTGTTTCGTGCAATTCTGCCTTGATTTCAAATCCTCTTCTTTGCCTTCCCTCAATATATTTGTGGACGAGAGTTATCATTTATAACTCTGCAGGTTTGTGAATTGCAGTGCCCTGAACCTCCATTTTACAACTCGCTTTTTTGGGAGCTGGCCGCAAAAGCGCAGGATGGCTTCAGGCCCTGTTCTGGTTCCGGGGGGCAGGCTGAGCCTGTGGTTAATTCTTCTTCCTGATGGGAAAATAGAGTGACCTGTGCCTGTCCCGACACCAAGAGCTAGTCTCTCGTTGGTTCCCCGTCTTCCCGTTCATCCTCAGGACAAATTGCAACCTGTACGGAACAGGAGGTTAAAGGTGCTGATGCTCCAAGTAGGGAGATTGCTAGTAAAGTGGCTGGAATGGCGAACCCGGGCACAAGGAGATGAGAAATGAGGTGCGTTTTAGAAACCTTTCCCCATCACACGGTGTACCATCTTCTGGGATTCTCATGCATGTTTTCGATGTAGGAAGATGCCCTTGAACCTGGAGATTTGGGACCCATGCGATGGGTACCACGCAGTATTACTTTAAAGGGTCTGCGTTTGCTCACCCAACCTCACCAAACCTCTCAGCCCCAAGAGTGTCCACCCTTATGTCTCATCCAGCTGTGGGTCTAGATATGGTCAATCCAGGTTGCATCACAGCCCCTGAACTCATTGTGTAAGAATTCCTATCTCTTTCACTGTCGTTGTTTCATGGGTTTTTCAAAGTAATTTATTTTCATAATGGGGTTTAGCTGCTTTTCACGGCTGTGTTTATGCCGCTTTACACCCACTTGACACACTAACAGAGAGATATCAATACATAGGTTTTAAGATTATTACCAGTCAGATATATTCTTGTGCGGTGAATAGGGCGTGTTGAGTCCAGTTCTCTGAGCAAGGAGTAGGTCTTGTCTACTACATATTGGGTTTATGGAACAGTATCTGAGCTAATTTGATACCCTTGTTTTATGTATCACCCCACCTCACCTTTCCCGTTAAGCAGCCATAGTCTGTTTTCTGCATGTGTGACTCTGTTCTGTTTTGTAATTCAGTTCAAGTGTAACGGTTTTTACATTCCCTCTAAAAGTGATACCTTATGAGAAGTGTCCTTTTCTGTGTGACTTATTTCACTTAGAATCGTCGTACCTAAATCCACTCATCATGCTGCTACTAACCTTATGACATTGATTTCATGGCTGAGTGATATTCCATTGTACATAAGGACCACAACTTCTTTATCCATTTTTCTCTTTCCTGGGATATTGAAGGTGGAATGAAGTGGAGGTCCTTGTCAACAGAGCAGCCCTCAACTTTGGGGTGCTTGTGTCTTGCTGATTTTTCATTTTCCCAATTTATACCCCCATGAGTGGAAGTGCCCTATGCTCTCTAAGCTGTGTTTTTTAGATGTTTCAGGACTCACCGTACACTTCTCCAGAGTGGCTGTTGGCAATTTACATCCCACCCATCAGTGTAGCAAGGCTCCCATTTCTCCATGGCCTGTCCTGCATTTCTGGTTTTGACACTTTTTTCAGCATGGCCCTTTTGACCGATGGGAAGCGAGACTTCTCTGTAGCGCTGATTTGCCTTTCCAGGTTGCTTGGTTGGCCAAAAAGGGCGTATGCGTTTTTTCCTGAATATATTCAGGAAAAAACGCATACGCCCTTTTTGGCCAAGGGCATCATTGTCAACGTTTTGCCGCTTTTCATGTGCTTTAAAGGCGAATCGTATCTACCTCCTGAAATCTGTTTCGTGCAATTCTGCCTTGATTTCAAATCCTCTTCTTTGCCTTCCCTCAATATATTTGTGGACGAGAGTTATCATTTATAACTCTGCAGGTTTGTGAATTGCAGTGCCCTGAACCTCCATTTTACAACTCGCTTTTTTGGGAGCTGGCCGCAAAAGCGCAGGATGGCTTCAGGCCCTGTTCTGGTTCCGGGGGGCAGGCTGAGCCTGTGGTTAATTCTTCTTCCTGATGGGAAAATAGAGTGACCTGTGCCTGTCCCGACACCAAGAGCTAGTCTCTCGTTGGTTCCCCGTCTTCCCGTTCATCCTCAGGACAAATTGCAACCTGTACGGAACAGGAGGTTAAAGGTGCTGATGCTCCAAGTAGGGAGATTGCTAGTAAAGTGGCTGGAATGGCGAACCCGGGCACAAGGAGATGAGAAATGAGGTGCGTTTTAGAAACCTTTCCCCATCACACGGTGTACCATCTTCTGGGTTTCTCATGCATGTTTTTGATGTAGGAAGATGCCCTTGAACCTGGAGATTTGGGACCCATGCGATGGGTACCACGCAGTATTACTTTAAAGGGTCTGCGTTTGCTCACCCAACCTCACCAAACCTCTCAGCCCCAAGAGTGTCCACCCTTATGTCTCATCCAGCTGTGGGTCTAGATATGGTCAATCCAGGTTGCATCACAGCCCCTGAACGCATTGTGTAAGAATTTCTCTCTCTTTCACTTTCGTTGTTTCATGGGTTTTTCAAAGTAATTTATTTTCATAATGGGGTTTAGCTGCTTTTCACGGCTGTGTTTATGCCGCTTTACACCCACTTGACACACTAACAGAGAGATATCAATACATAGGTTTCAAGATTATTACCAGTCAGATATATTCTTGTGCGGTGAATAGGGCGTGTTGAGTACAGTTCTCTGAGCAAGGAGTAGGTCTTGTCTACTACATATTGGGTTTATGGAACGGTATCTGAGCTAATTTGATACCCTTGTTTTATGTATCACCCCACCTCACCTTTCCCGTTAAGCAGCCATAGTGTGTTTTCTGCATGTGTGACTCTGTTCTGTTTTGTAATTCAGTTCAAGTGTAACGGTTTTTACATTCCCTCTATCAGTGATACCTTATGAGAAGTGTCCTTTTCTGTGTGACTTATTTCACTTAGAATCGTCGTACCTAAATCCACTCATCATGCTGCTACTAACCTTATGACATTGATTTCATGGCTGAGTGATATTCCATTGTACATAAGGACCACAACTTCTTTATCCATTTTTCTCTTTCCTGGGATATTTAAGGTGGAATGAAGTGGAGGTCCTTGTCAACAGAGCAGCCCTCAACTTTGGGGTGCTTGTGTCTTGCTGATTTTTCATTTTCCCAATTTATACCCCCATGAGTGGAAGTGCCCTATGCTCTCTAAGCTGTGTTTTTCAGATGTTTCAGGACACACCGTACACTTCTCCAGAGTGGCTGTTGGCAATTTACATCCCGCCCATCCGTGTAGCAAGGCTCCCATTTCTCCATGGCCTGTCCTGCATTTCTGGTTTTGACACTTTTTTCAGCATGGCCCTTTTGACCGATGGGAAGCGAGACTTCTCTGTAGCGCTGATTTGCCTTTCCAGGTTGCTTGGTTGGCCAAAAAGGGCGTATGCGTTTTTTCCTGAATATATTCAGGAAAAAACGCATACGCCCTTTTTGGCCAAGGGCATCATTGTCAACGTTTTGCCACTTTTCATGTGCTTTAAAGGCGATTCGTATCTACCTCCTGAAATCTGTTTCGTGCAATTCTGCCTTGATTTCAAATCCTCTTCTTTGCCTTCCCTCAATATATTTGTGGACGAGAGTTATCATTTATAACTCTGCAGGTTTGTGAATTGCAGTGCCCTGAACCTCCATTTTACAACTCGCTTTTTTGGGAGCTGGCCGCAAAAGCGCAGGATGGCTTCAGGCCCTGTTCTGGTTCCGGGGGGCAGGCTGAGCCTGTGGTTAATTCTTCTTCCTGATGGGAAAATAGAGTGACCTGTGCCTGTCCCAACACCAAGAGCTAGTCTCTCGTTGGTTCCCCGTCTTCCCGTTCATCCTCAGGACAAATTGCAACCTGTACGGAACAGGAGGTTAAAGGTGCTGATGCTCCAAGTAGGGAGATTGCTAGTAAAGTGGCTGGAATGGCGAACCCGGGCACAAGGAGATGAGAAATGAGGTGCGTTTTAGAAACCTTTCCCCATCACACGGTGTACCATCTTCTGGGTTTCTCATGCATGTTTTTGATGTAGGAAGATGCCCTTGAACCTGGAGATTTGGGACCCATGCGATGGGTACCACGCAGTATTACTTTAAAGGGTCTGCGTTTGCTCACCCAACCTCACCAAACCTCTCAGCCCCAAGAGTGTCCACCCTTATGTCTCATCCAGCTGTGGGTCTAGATATGGTCAATCCAGGTTGCATCACAGCCCCTGAACTCATTGTGTAAGAATTTCTATCTCTTTCACTGTCGTTGTTTCATGGGTTTTTCAAAGTAGTTTATTTTCATAATGGGGTTTAGCTGCTATTCACGGCTGTGTTAATGCCGCTTCACACCCACTTGACACACTAACAGAGAGATATCAATACATAGGTTTTAAGATTATTACTAGTCAGATATATTCTTGTGCGGTGAATAGGGCGTGTTGAGTCCAGTTCTCTGAGCAAGGAGTAGGTCTTGTCTACTACATATTGGGTTTATGGAACGGTATCTGAGCTAATTTGATACCCTTGTTTTATGTATCACCCCACCTCACCTTTCCCGTTAAGCAGCCATAGTCTGTTTTCTGCATGTGTGACTCTGTTCTGTTTTGTAATTCAGTTCAAGTGTAACGGTTTTTACATTCCCTCTAAAAGTGATACCTTATGAGAAGTGTCCTTTTCTGTGTGACTTATTTCACTTAGAATCGTCGTACCTAAATCCACTCATCATGCTGCTACTAACCTTATGACATTGATTTCATGGCTGAGTGATATTCCATTGTACATAAGGACCACAACTTCTTTATCCATTTTTCTCTTTCCTGGGATATTTAAGGTGGAATGAAGTGGAGGTCCTTGTCAACAGAGCAGCCCTCAACTTTGGGGTGCTTGTGTCTTGCTGATTTTTCATTTTCCCAATTTATACCCCCATGAGTGGAATTGCCCTATGCTCTCTAAGCTGTGTTTTTTAGATGTTTCAGGACTCACCGTACACTTCTCCAGAGTGGCTGTTGGCAATTTACATCCCGCCCATCAGTGTAGCAAGGCTCCCATTTCTCCATGGCCTGTCCTGCATTTCTGGTTTTGACACTTTTTTCAGCATGGCCCTTTTGACCGATGGGAAGCGAGACTTCTCTGTAGCGCTGATTTGCCTTTCCAGGTTGCTTGGTTGGCCAAAAAGGGCGTATGCGTTTTTTCCTGAATATATTCAGGAAAAAACGCATACGCCCTTTTTGGCCAAGGGCATCATTGTCAACGTTTTGCCGCTTTTCATGTGCTTTAAAGGCGATTCGTATCTACCTCCTGAAATCTGTTTCGTGCAATTCTGCCTTGATTTCAAATCCTCTTCTTTGCCTTCCCTCAATATATTTGTGGACGAGAGTTATCATTTATAACTCTGCAGGTTTGTGAATTGCAGTTCCCTGAACCTCCATTTTACAACTCGCTTTTTTGGGAGCTGGCCGCAAAAGCGCAGGATGGCTTCAGGCCCTGTTCTGGTTCCGGGGGGCAGGCTGAGCCTGTGGTTAATTCTTCTTCCTGATGGGAAAATAGAGTGACCTGTGCCTGTCCCAACACCAAGAGCTAGTCTCTCGTTGGTTCCCCGTCTTCCCGTTCATCCTCAGGACAAATTGCAACCTGTACGGAACAGGAGGTTAAAGGTGCTGATGCTCCAAGTAGGGAGATTGCTAGTAAAGTGGCTGGAATGGCGAACCCGGGCACAAGGAGATGAGAAATGAGGTGCGTTTTAGAAACCTTTCCCCATCACACGGTGTACCATCTTCTGGGTTTCTCATGCATGTTTTCGATGTAGGAAGATGCCCTTGAACCTGGAGATTTGGGACCCATGCGATGGGTACCACGCAGTATTACTTTAAAGGGTCTGTGTTTGCTCACCCAACCTCACCAAACCTCTCAGCCCCAAGAGTGTCCACCCTTATGTCTCATCCAGCTGTGGGTCTAGATATGGTCAATCCAGGTTGCATCACAGCCCCTGAACTCATTGTGTAAGAATTTCTATCTCTTTCACTGTCGTTGTTTCATGGGTTTTTCAAAGTAATTTATTTTCATAATGGGGTTTAGCTGCTTTTCACGGCTGTGTTTATGCCGCTTTACACCCACTTGACACACTAACAGAGAGATATCAATACATAGGTTTCAAGATTATTACCAGTCAGATATATTCTTGTGCGGTGAATAGGGCGTGTTGAGTACAGTTCTCTGAGCAAGGAGTAGGTCTTGTCTACTACATATTGGGTTTATGGAACGGTATCTGAGCTAATTTGATACCCTTGTTTTATGTATCACCCCACCTCACCTTTCCCGTTAAGCAGCCATAGTGTGTTTTCTGCATGTGTGACTCTGTTCTGTTTTGTAATTCAGTTCAAGTGTAACGGTTTTTACATTCCCTCTATCAGTGATACCTTATGAGAAGTGTCCTTTTCTGTGTGACTTATTTCACTTAGAATCGTTGTACCTAAATCCACTCATCATGCTGCTACTAACCTTATGACATTGATTTCATGGCTGAGTGATATTCCATTGTACATAAGGACCACAACTTCTTTATCCATTTTTCTCTTTCCTGGGATATTTAAGGTGGAATGAAGTGGAGGTCCTTGTCAACAGAGCAGCCCTCAACTTTGGGGTGCTTGTGTCTTGCTGATTTTTCATTTTCCCAATTTATACCCCCATGAGTGGAAGTGCCCTATGCTCTCTAAGCTGTGTTTTTCAGATGTTTCAGGACACACCGTACACTTCTCCAGAGTGGCTGTTGGCAATTTACATCCCGCCCATCAGTGTAGCAAGGCTCCCATTTCTCCATGGCCTGTCCTGCATTTCTGGTTTTGACACTTTTTTCAGCATGGCCCTTTTGACCGATGGGAAGCGAGACTTCTCTGTAGTGCTGATTTGCCTTTCCAGGTTGCTTGGTTGGCCAAAAAGGGCGTATGCGTTTTTTCCTGAATATATTCAGGAAAAAACGCATACGCCCTTTTTGGCCAAGGGCATCATTGTCAACGTTTTGCCGCTTTTCATGTGCTTTAAAGGCGATTCGTATCTACCTCCTGAAATCTGTTTCGTGCAATTCTGCCTTGATTTCAAATCCTCTTCTTTGCCTTCCCTCAATATATTTGTGGACGAGAGTTATCATTTATAACTCTGCAGGTTTGTGAATTGCAGTGCCCTGAACCTCCAATTTACAACTCGCTTTTTTGGGAGCTGGCCGCAAAAGCGCAGGATGGCTTCAGGCCCTGTTCTGGTTCCGGGGGGCAGGCTGAGCCTGTGGTTAATTCTTCTTCCTGATGGGAAAATAGAGTGACCTGTGCCTGTCCCGACACCAAGAGCTAGTCTCTCGTTGGTTCCCCGTCTTCCCGTTCATCCTCAGGACAAATTGCAACCTGTACGGAACAGGAGGTTAAAGGTGCTGATGCTCCAAGTAGGGAGATTGCTAGTAAAGTGGCTGGAATGGCGAACCCGGGCACAAGGAGATGAGAAATGAGGTGCGTTTTAGAAACCTTTCCCCATCACACGGTGTACCATCTTCTGGGTTTCTCATGCATGTTTTTGATGTAGGAAGATGCCCTTGAACCTGGAGATTTGGGACCCATGCGATGGGTACCACGCAGTATTACTTTAAAGGGTCTGCGTTTGCTCACCCAACCTCACCAAACCTCTCAGCCCCAAGAGTGTCCACCCTTATGTCTCATCCAGCTGTGGGTCTAGATATGGTCAATCCAGGTTGCATCACAGCCCCTGAACTCATTGTGTAAGAATTTCTATCTCTTTCACTGTCGTTGTTTCATGGGTTTTTCAAAGTAATTTATTTTCATAATGGGGTTTAGCTGCTTTTCACGGCTGTGTTTATGCCGCTTCACACCCACTTGACACACTAACAGAGAGATATCAATACATAGGTTTTAAGATTATTACTAGTCAGATATATTCTTGTGCGGTGAATAGGGCGTGTTGAGTCCAGTTCTCTGAGCAAGGAGTAGGTCTTGTCTACTACATATTGGGTTTATGGAACAGTATCTGAGCTAATTTGATACCCTTGTTTTATGTATCACCCCACCTCACCTTTCCCGTTAAGCAGCCATAGTCTGTTTTCTGCATGTGTGACTCTGTTCTGTTTTGTAATTCAGTTCAAGTGTAACGGTTTTTACATTCCCTCTAAAAGTGATACCTTATGAGAAGTGTCCTTTTCTGTGTGACTTATTTCACTTAGAATCGTCGTACCTAAATCCACTCATCATGCTGCTACTAACCTTATGACATTGATTTCATGGCTGAGTGATATTCCATTGTACATAAGGACCACAACTTCTTTATCCATTTTTCTCTTTCCTTGGATATTTAAGGTGGAATGAAGTGGAGGTCCTTGTCAACAGAGCAGCCCTCAACTTTGGGGTGCTTGTGTCTTGCTGATTTTTCATTTTCCCAATTTATACCCCCATGAGTGGAAGTGCCCTATGCTCTCTAAGCTGTGTTTTTTAGATGTTTCAGGACTCACCGTACACTTCTCCAGAGTGGCTGTTGGCAATTTACATCCCGCCCATCAGTGTAGCAAGGCTCCCATTTCTCCATGGCCTGTCCTGCATTTCTGGTTTTGACACTTTTTTCAGCATGGCCCTTTTGACGGATGGGAAGCGAGACTTCTCTGTAGCGCTGATTTGCCTTTCCAGGTTGCTTGGTTGGCCAAAAAGGGCGTATGCGTTTTTTCCTGAATATATTCAGGAAAAAACGCATACGCCCTTTTTGGCCAAGGGCATCATTGTCAACGTTTTGCCGCTTTTCATGTGCTTTAAAGGCGATTCGTATCTACCTCCTGAAATCTGTTTCGTGCAATTCTGCCTTGATTTCAAATCCTCTTCTTTGCCTTCCCTCAATATATTTGTGGACGAGAGTTATCATTTATAACTCTGCAGGTTTGTGAATTGCAGTGCCCTCAAGCTCCATTTTACAACTCGCTTTTTTGGGAGCTGGCCGCAAAAGCGCAGGATGGCTTCAGGCCCTGTTCTGGTTCCGGGGGGCAGGCTGAGCCTGTGGTTAATTCTTCTTCCTGATGGGAAAATAGAGTGACCTGTGCCTGTCCCGACACCAAGAGCTAGTCTCTCGTTGGTTCCCCGTCTTCCCGTTCATCCTCAGGACAAATTGCAACCTGTACGGAACAGGAGGTTAAAGGTGCTGATGCTCCAAGTAGGGAGATTGCTAGTAAAGCGGCTGGAATGGCGAACCCGGGCACAAGGAGATGAGAAATGAGGTGCGTTTTAGAAACCTTTCCCCATCACACGGTGTACCATCTTCTGGGTTTCTCATGCATGTTTTCGATGTAGGAAGATGCCCTGGAAGCTGGAGATTTGGGACCCATGCGATGGGTACCACGAAGTATTACTTTAAAGGGTCTGCGTTTGCTCACCCAACCTCACCAAACCTCTCAGCCCCAAGAGTGTCCACCCTTATGTCTCATCCAGCTGTGGGTCTAGATATGGTCAATCCAGGTTGCATCACAGCCCCTGAACGCATTGTGTAAGAATTTCTCTCTCTTTCACTGTCGTTGTTTCATGGGTTTTTCAAAGTAATTTATTTTCATAATGGGGTTTAGCTGCTTTTCACTGCTGTGTTTATGCCGCTTTACACCCACTTGACACACTAACAGAGAGATATCAATACATAGGTTTTAAGATTATTACTAGTCAGATATATTCTTGTGCGGTGAATAGGGCGTGTTGAGTCCAGTTCTCTGAGCAAGGAGTAGGTCTTGTCTATTACATATTGGGTTTATGGAACGGTATCTGAGCTAATTTGATACCCTTGTTTTATGTATCACCCCACCTCACCTTTCCCGTTAAGCAGCCATAGTCTGTTTTCTGCATGTGTGACTCTGTTCTGTTTTGTAATTCAGTTCAAGTGTAACGGTTTTTACATTCCCTCTAAAAGTGATACCTTATGAGAAGTGTCCTTTTCTGTGTGACTTATTTCACTTAGAATCGTCGTACCTAAATCCACTCATCATGCTGCTACTAACCTTATGACATTGATTTCATGGCTGAGTGATATTCCATTGTACATAAGGACCACAACTTCTTTATCCATTTTTCTCTTTCCTGGGATATTTAAGGTGGAATGAAGTGGAGGTCCTTGTCAACAGAGCAGCCCTAAACTTTGGGGTGCTTGTGTTTTGCTGATTTTTAATTTTCCCAATTTATACCCCCATGAGTGGAAGTGCCCTATGCTCTCTAAGCTGTGTTTTTTAGATGTTTCAGGACTCACCGTACACTTCTCCAGAGTGGCTGTTGGCAATTTACATCCCGCCCATCAGTGTAGCAAGGCTCCCATTTCTCCATGGCCTGTCCTGCATTTCTGGTTTTGACACTTTTTTCAGCATGGCCCTTTTGACCGATGGGAAGCGAGACTTCTCTGTAGCGCTGATTTGCCTTTCCAGGTTGCTTGGTTGGCCAAAAAGGGCGTATGCGTTTTTTCCTGAATATATTCAGGAAAAAACGCATACGCCCTTTTTGGCCAAGGGCATCATTGTCAACGTTTTGCCGCTTTTCATGTGCTTTAAAGGCGATTCGTATCTACCTCCTGAAATCTGTTTCGTGCAATTCTGCCTTGATTTCAAATCCTCTTCTTTGCCTTCCCTCAATATTTTTGTGGACGAGAGTTATCATTTATAACTCTGCAGGTTTGTGAATTGCAGTGCCCTGAACCTCCATTTTACAACTCGCTTTTTTGGGAGCTGGCCGCAAAAGCGCAGGATGGCTTCAGGCCCTGTTCTGGTTCCGGGGGGCAGGCTGAGCCTGTGGTTAATTCTTCTTCCTGATGGGAAAATAGAGTGACCTGTGCCTGTCCCGACACCAAGAGCTAGTCTCTCGTTGGTTCCCCGTCTTCCCGTTCATCCTCAGGACAAATTGCAACCTGTACGGAACAGGAGGTTAAAGGTGCTGATGCTCCAAGTAGGGAGATTGCTAGTAAAGCGGCTGGAATGGCGAACCCGGGCACAAGGAGATGAGAAATGAGGTGCGTTTTAGAAACCTTTCCCCATCACACGGTGTACCATCTTCTGGGTTTCTCATGCATGTTTTCGATGTAGGAAGATGCCCTTGAACCTGGAGATTTGGGACCCATGCGATGGGTACCACGCAGTATTACTTTAAAGGGTCTGCGTTTGCTCACCCAACCTCACCAAACCTCTCAGCCCCAAGAGTGTCCACCCTTATGTCTCATCCAGCTGTGGGTCTAGATATGGTCAATCCAGGTTGCATCACAGCCCCTGAACTCATTGTGTAAGAATTTCTATCTCTTTCACTGTCGTTGTTTCATGGGTTTTTCAAAGTAATTTATTTTCATAATGGGGTTTAGCTGCTTTTCACGGCTGTGTTTATGCCGCTTCACACCCACTTGACACACTAACAGAGAGATATCAATACATAGGTTTTAAGATTATTACCAGTCAGATATATTCTTGTGCGGTGAATAGGGCGTGTTGAGTCCAGTTCTCTGAGCAAGGAGTAGGTCTTGTCTACTACATATTGGGTTTATGGAACAGTATCTGAGCTAATTTGATACCCTTGTTTTATGTATCACCCCACCTCACCTTTCCCGTTAAGCAGCCATAGTCTGTTTTCTGCATGTGTGACTCTGTTCTGTTTTGTAATTCAGTTCAAGTGTAACGGTTTTTACATTCCCTCTAAAAGTGATACCTTATGAGAAGTGTCCTTTTCTGTGTGACTTATTTCACTTAGAATCGTCGTACCTAAATCCACTCATCATGCTGCTACTAACCTTATGACATTGATTTCATGGCTGAGTGATATTCCATTGTACATAAGGACCACAACTTCTTTATCCATTTTTCTCTTTCCTGGGATATTTAAGGTGGAATGAAGTGGAGGTCCTTGTCAACAGAGCAGCCCTCAACTTTGGGGTGCTTGTGTCTTGCTGATTTTTCATTTTCCCAATTTATACCCCCATGAGTGGAAGTGCCCTATGCTCTCTAAGCTGTGTTTTTTAGATGTTTCAGGACTCACCGTACACTTCTCCAGAGTGGCTGTTGGCAATTTACATCCCACCCATCAGTGTAGCAAGGCTCCCATTTCTCCATGGCCTGTCCTGCATTTCTGGTTTTGACACTTTTTTCAGCATGGCCCTTTTGACCGATGGGAAGCGAGACTTCTCTGTAGCGCTGATTTGCCTTTCCAGGTTGCTTGGTTGGCCAAAAAGGGCGTATGCGTTTTTTCCTGAATATATTCAGGAAAAAACGCATACGCCCTTTTTGGCCAAGGGCATCATTGTCAACGTTTTGCCGCTTTTCATGTGCTTTAAAGGCGAATCGTATCTACCTCCTGAAATCTGTTTCGTGCAATTCTGCCTTGATTTCAAATCCTCTTCTTTGCCTTCCCTCAATATATTTGTGGACGAGAGTTATCATTTATAACTCTGCAGGTTTGTGAATTGCAGTGCCCTGAACCTCCATTTTACAACTCGCTTTTTTGGGAGCTGGCCGCAAAAGCGCAGGATGGCTTCAGGCCCTGTTCTGGTTCCGGGGGGCAGGCTGAGCCTGTGGTTAATTCTTCTTCCTGATGGGAAAATAGAGTGACCTGTGCCTGTCCCGACACCAAGAGCTAGTCTCTCGTTGGTTCCCCGTCTTCCCGTTCATCCTCAGGACAAATTGCAACCTGTACGGAACAGGAGGTTAAAGGTGCTGATGCTCCAAGTAGGGAGATTGCTAGTAAAGTGGCTGGAATGGCGAACCCGGGCACAAGGAGATGAGAAATGAGGTGCGTTTTAGAAACCTTTCCCCATCACACGGTGTACCATCTTCTGGGTTTCTCATGCATGTTTTTGATGTAGGAAGATGCCCTTGAACCTGGAGATTTGGGACCCATGCGATGGGTACCACGCAGTATTACTTTAAAGGGTCTGCGTTTGCTCACCCAACCTCACCAAACCTCTCAGCCCCAAGAGTGTCCACCCTTATGTCTCATCCAGCTGTGGGTCTAGATATGGTCAATCCAGGTTGCATCACAGCCCCTGAACGCATTGTGTAAGAATTTCTCTCTCTTTCACTTTCGTTGTTTCATGGGTTTTTCAAAGTAATTTATTTTCATAATGGGGTATAGCTGCTTTTCACGGCTGTGTTTATGCCGCTTTACACCCACTTGACACACTAACAGAGAGATATCAATACATAGGTTTCAAGATTATTACCAGTCAGATATATTCTTGTGCGGTGAATAGGGCGTGTTGAGTACAGTTCTCTGAGCAAGGAGTAGGTCTTGTCTACTACATATTGGGTTTATGGAACGGTATCTGAGCTAATTTGATACCCTTGTTTTATGTATCACCCCACCTCACCTTTCCCGTTAAGCAGCCATAGTGTGTTTTCTGCATGTGTGACTCTGTTCTGTTTTGTAATTCAGTTCAAGTGTAACGGTTTTTACATTCCCTCTATCAGTGATACCTTATGAGAAGTGTCCTTTTCTGTGTGACTTATTTCACTTAGAATCGTCGTACCTAAATCCACTCATCATGCTGCTACTAACCTTATGACATTGATTTCATGGCTGAGTGATATTCCATTGTACATAAGGACCACAACTTCTTTATCCATTTTTCTCTTTCCTGGGATATTTAAGGTGGAATGAAGTGGAGGTCCTTGTCAACAGAGCAGCCCTCAACTTTGGGGTGCTTGTGTCTTGCTGATTTTTCATTTTCCCAATTTATACCCCCATGAGTGGAAGTGCCCTATGCTCTCTAAGCTGTGTTTTTCAGATGTTTCAGGACACACCGTACACTTCTCCAGAGTGGCTGTTGGCAATTTACATCCCGCCCATCCGTGTAGCAAGGCTCCCATTTCTCCATGGCCTGTCCTGCATTTCTGGTTTTGACACTTTTTTCAGCATGGCCCTTTTGACCGATGGGAAGCGAGACTTCTCTGTAGCGCTGATTTGCCTTTCCAGGTTGCTTGGTTGGCCAAAAAGGGCGTATGCGTTTTTTCCTGAATATATTCAGGAAAAAACGCATACGCCCTTTTTGGCCAAGGGCATCATTGTCAACGTTTTGCCGCTTTTCATGTGCTTTAAAGGCGATTCGTATCTACCTCCTGAAATCTGTTTCGTGCAATTCTGCCTTGATTTCAAATCCTCTTCTTTGCCTTCCCTCAATATATTTGTGGACGAGAGTTATCATTTATAACTCTGCAGGTTTGTGAATTGCAGTGCCCTGAACCTCCATTTTACAACTCGCTTTTTTGGGAGCTGGCCGCAAAAGCGCAGGACGGCTTCAGGCCCTGTTCTGGTTCCGGGGGGCAGGCTGAGCCTGTGGTTAATTCTTCTTCCTGATGGGAAAATAGAGTGACCTGTGCCTGTCCCGACACCAAGAGCTAGTCTCTCGTTGGTTCCCCGTCTTCCCGTTCATCCTCAGGACAAATTGCAACCTGTACGGAACAGGAGGTTAAAGGTGCTGATGCTCCAAGTAGGGAGATTGCTAGTAAAGTGGCTGGAATGGCGAACCCGGGCACAAGGAGATGAGAAATGAGGTGCGTTTTAGAAACCTTTCCCCATCACACGGTGTACCATCTTCTGGGTTTCTCATGCATGTTTTCGATGTAGGAAGATGCCCTTGAAGCTGGAGATTTGGGACCCATGCGATGGGTACCACGCAGTATTACTTTAAAGGGTCTGTGTTTGCTCACCCAACCTCACCAAACCTCTCAGCCCCAAGAGTGTCCACCCTTATGTCTCATCCAGCTGTGGGTCTAGATATGGTCAATCCAGGTTGCATCACAGCCCCGGAACTCATTGTGTAAGAATTTCTATCTCTTTCACTGTCGTTGTTTCATGGGTTTTTCAAAGTAATTTATTTTCATAATGGGGTTTAGCTGCTTTTCACGGCTGTGTTTATGCCGCTTTACACCCACTTGACACACTAACAGAGAGATATCAATACATAGGTTTCAAGATTATTACCAGTCAGATATATTCTTGTGCGGTGAATAGGGCGTGTTGAGTACAGTTCTCTGAGCAAGGAGTAGGTCTTGTCTACTACATATTGGGTTTATGGAACGGTATCTGAGCTAATTTGATACCCTTGTTTTATGTATCACCCCACCTCACCTTTCCCGTTAAGCAGCCATAGTGTGTTTTCTGCATGTGTGACTCTGTTCTGTTTTGTAATTCAGTTCAAGTGTAACGGTTTTTACATTCCCTCTATCAGTGATACCTTATGAGAAGTGTCCTTTTCTGTGTGACTTATTTCACTTAGAATCGTCGTACCTAAATCCACTCATCATGCTGCTACTAACCTTATGACATTGATTTCATGGCTGAGTGATATTCCATTGTACATAAGGACCACAACTTCTTTATCCATTTTTCTCTTTCCTGGGATATTTAAGGTGGAATGAAGTGGAGGTCCTTGTCAACAGAGCAGCCCTCAACTTTGGGGTGCTTGTGTCTTGCTGATTTTTCATTTTCCCAATTTATAACCCCATGAGTGGAAGTGCCCTATGCTCTCTAAGCTGTGTTTTTCAGATGTTTCAGGACACACCGTACACTTCTCCAGAGTGGCTGTTGGCAATTTACATCCCGCCCATCAGTGTAGCAAGGCTCCCATTTCTCCATGGCCTGTCCTGCATTTCTGGTTTTGACACTTTTTTCAGCATGGCCCTTTTGACCGATGGGAAGCGAGACTTCTCTGTAGTGCTGATTTGCCTTTCCAGGTTGCTTGGTTGGCCAAAAAGGGCGTATGCGTTTTTTCCTGAATATATTCAGGAAAAAACGCATACGCCCTTTTTGGCCAAGGGCATCATTGTCAACGTTTTGCCGCTTTTCATGTGCTTTAAAGGCGATTCGTATCTACCTCCTGAAATCTGTTTCGTGCAATTCTGCCTTGATTTCAAATCCTCTTCTTTGCCTTCCCTCAATATATTTGTGGACGAGAGTTATCATTTATAACTCTGCAGGTTTGTGAATTGCAGTGCCCTGAACCTCCATTTTACAACTCGCTTTTTTGGGAGCTGGCCGCAAAAGCACAGGATGGCTTCAGGCCCTGTTCTGGTTCCGGGGGGCAGGCTGAGCCTGTGGTTAATTCTTCTTCCTGATGGGAAAATAGAGTGACCTGTGCCTGTCCCGACACCAAGAGCTAGTCTCTCGTTGGTTCCCCGTCTTCCCGTTCATCCTCAGGACAAATTGCAACCTGTACGGAACAGGAGGTTAAAGGTGCTGATGCTCCAAGTAGGGAGATTGCTAGTAAAGTGGCTGGAATGGCGAACCCGGGCACAAGGAGATGAGAAATGAGGTGCGTTTTAGAAACCTTTCCCCATCACACGGTGTACCATCTTCTGGGTTTCTCATGCATGTTTTCGATGTAGGAAGATGCCCTTGAACCTGGAGATTTGGGACCCATGCGATGGGTACCACGCAGTATTACTTTAAAGGGTCTGCGTTTGCTCACCCAACCTCACCAAACCTCTCAGCCCCAAGAGTGTCCACCCTTATGTCTCATCCAGCTGTGGGTCTAGATATGGTCAATCCAGGTTGCATCACAGCCCCTGAACTCATTGTGTAAGAATTTCTATCTCTTTCACTGTCGTTGTTTCATGGGTTTTTCAAAGTAATTTATTTTCATAATGGGGTTTAGCTGCTTTTCACGGCTGTGTTTATGCCGCTTCACACTCACTTGACACACTAACAGAGAGATATCAATACATAGGTTTTAAGATTATTACTAGTCAGATATATTCTTGTGCGGTGAATAGGGCCTGTTGAGTCCACTTCTCTGAGCAAGGAGTAGGTCTTGTCTACTACATATTGGGTTTATGGAACAGTATCTGAGCTAATTTGATACCCTTGTTTTATGTATCACCCCACCTCACCTTTCCCGTTAAGCAGCCATAGTCTGTTTTCTGCATGTGTGACTCTGTTCTGTTTTGTAATTCAGTTCAAGTGTAACGGTTTTTACATTCCCTCTAAAAGTGATACCTTATGAGAAGTGTCCTTTTCTGTGTGACTTATTTCACTTAGAATCGTCGTACCTAAATCCACTCATCATGCTGCTACTAACCTTATGACATTGATTTCATGGCTGAGTGATATTCCATTGTACATAAGGACCACAACTTCTTTATCCATTTTTCTCTTTCCTGGGATATTTAAGGTGGAATGAAGTGGAGGTCCTTGTCAACAGAGCAGCCCTCAACTTTGGGGTGCTTGTGTCTTGCTGATTTTTCATTTTCCCAATTTATACCCCCATGAGTGGAAGTGCCCTATGCTCTCTAAGCTGTGTTTTTTAGATGTTTCAGGACTCACCGTACACTTCTCCAGAGTGGCTGTTGGCAATTTACATCCCGCCCATCAGTGTAGCAAGGCTCCCATTTCTCCATGGCCTGTCCTGCATTTCTGGTTTTGACACTTTTTTCAGCATGGCCCTTTTGACGGATGGGAAGCGAGACTTCTCTGTAGCGCTGATTTGCCTTTCCAGGTTGCTTGGTTGGCCAAAAAGGGCGTATGCGTTTTTTCCTGAATATATTCAGGAAAAAACGCATACGCCCTTTTTGGCCAAGGGCATCATTGTCAACGTTTTGCCGCTTTTCATGTGCTTTAAAGGCGATTCGTATCTACCTCCTGAAATCTGTTTCGTGCAATTCTGCCTTGATTTCAAATCCTCTTCTTTGCCTTCCCTCAATATATTTGTGGACGAGAGTTATCATTTATAACTCTGCAGGTTTGTGAATTGCAGTGCCCTCAAGCTCCATTTTACAACTCGCTTTTTTGGGAGCTGGCCGCAAAAGCGCAGGATGGCTTCAGGCCCTGTTCTGGTTCCGGGGGGCAGGCTGAGCCTGTGGTTAATTCTTCTTCCTGATGGGAAAATAGAGTGACCTGTGCCTGTCCCGACACCAAGAGCTAGTCTCTCGTTGGTTCCCCGTCTTCCCGTTCATCCTCAGGACAAATTGCAACCTGTACGGAACAGGAGGTTAAAGGTGCTGATGCTCCAAGTAGGGAGATTGCTAGTAAAGCGGCTGGAATGGCGAACCCGGGCACAAGGAGATGAGAAATGAGGTGCGTTTTAGAAACCTTTCCCCATCACACGGTGTACTATCTTCTGGGTTTCTCATGCATGTTTTCGATGTAGGAAGATGCCCTTGAACCTGGAGATTTGGGACCCATGCGATGGGTACCACGCAGTATTACTTTAAAGGGTCTGCGTTTGCTCACCCAACCTCACCAAACCTCTCAGCCCCAAGAGTGTCCACCCTTATGTCTCATCCAGCTGTGGGTCTAGATATGGTCAATCCAGGTTGCATCACAGCCCCTGAACTCATTGTGTAAGAATTTCTATCTCTTTCACTGTCGTTGTTTCATGGGTTTTTCAAAGTAATTTATTTTCATAATGGGGTTTAGCTGCTTTTCACGGCTGTGTTTATGCCGCTTTACACCCACTTGACACACTAACAGAGAGATATCAATACATAGGTTTTAAGATTATTACTAGTCAGATATATTCTTGTGCGGTGAATAGGGCGTGTTGAGTCCAGTTCTCTGAGCAAGGAGTAGGTCTTGTCTACTACATATTGGGTTTATGGAACGGTATCTGAGCTAATTTGATACCCTTGTTTTATGTATCACCCCACCTCACCTTTCCCGTTAAGCAGCCATAGTCTGTTTTCTGCATGTGTGACTCTGTTCTGTTTTGTAATTCAGTTCAAGTGTAACGGTTTTTACATTCCCTCTAAAAGTGATACCTTATGAGAAGTGTCCTTTTCTGTGTGACTTATTTCACTTAGAATCGTCGTACCTAAATCCACTCATCATGCTGCTACTAACCTTATGACATTGATTTCATGGCTGAGTGATATTCCATTGTACATAAGGACCACAACTTCTTTATCCATTTTTCTCTTTCCTTGGATATTTAAGGTGGAATGAAGTGGAGGTCCTTGTCAACAGAGCAGCCCTAAACTTTGGGGTGCTTGTGTCTTGCTGATTTTTCATTTTCCCAATTTATACCCCCATGAGTGGAAGTGCCCTATGCTCTCTAAGCTGTGTTTTTCAGATGTTTCAGGACTCACCGTACACTTCTCCAGAGTGGCTGTTGGCAATTTACATCCCGCCCATCAGTGTAGCAAGGCTCCCATTTCTCCATGGCCTGTCCTGCATTTCTGGTTTTGACACTTTTTTCAGCATGGCCCTTTTGACCGATGGGAAGCGAGACTTCTTTGTAGCGCTGATTTGCCTTTCCAGGTTGCTTGGTTGGCCAAAAAGGGCGTATGCGTTTTTTCCTGAATATATTCAGGAAAAAACGCATACGCCCTTTTTGGCCAAGGGCATCATTGTCAACGTTTTGCCGCTTTTCATGTGCTTTAAAGGCGATTCGAATCTACCTCCTGAAATCTGTTTCGTGCAATTCTGCCTTGATTTCAAATCCTCTTCTTTGCCTTCCCTCAATATATTTGTGGACGAGAGTTATCATTTATAACTCTGCAGGTTTGTGAATTGCAGTGCCCTGGACCTCCATTTTACAACTCGCTTTTTTGGGAGCTGGCCGCAAAAGCGCAGGATGGCTTCAGGCCCTGTTCTGGTTCCGGGGGGCAGGCTGAGCCTGTGGTTAATTCTTCTTCCTGATGGGAAAATAGAGTGACCTGTGCCTGTCCCAAAACCAAGAGCTAGTCTCTCGTTGGTTCCCCGTCTTCCCGTTCATCCTCAGGACAAATTGCAACCTGTACGGAACAGGAGGTTAAAGGTGCTGATTTTCCAAGTAGGGAGATTGCTAGTAAAGCGGCTGGAATGGCGAACCCGGGCACAAGGAGATGAGAAATGAGGTGCGTTTTAGAAACCTTTCCCCATCACACGGTGTACTATCTTCTGGGTTTCTCATGCATGTTTTCGATGTAGGAAGATGCCCTTGAAGCTGGAGATTTGGGACCCATTCGATGGGTACCACGCAGTATTACTTTAAAGGGTCTGCGTTTGCTCACCCAACCTCACCAAACCTCTCAGCCCCAAGAGTGTCCACCCTTATGTCTCATCCAGCTGTGGGTCTAGATATGGTCAATCCAGGTTGCATCACAGCCCCTGAACGCATTGTGTAAGAATTTCTCTCTCTTTCACTGTCGTTGTTTCATGGGTTTTTCAAAGTAATTTATTTTCATAATGGGGTTTAGCTGCTTTTCACTGCTGTGTTTATGCCGCTTTACACCCACTTGACACACTAACAGAGAGATATCAATACATAGGTTTTAAGATTATTACTAGTCAGATATATTCTTGTGCGGTGAATAGGGCGTGTTGAGTCCAGTTCTCTGAGCAAGGAGTAGGTCTTGTCTACTACATATTGGGTTTATGGAACGGTATCTGAGCTAATTTGATACCCTTGTTTTATGTATCACCCCACCTCACCTTTCCCGTTAAGCAGCCATAGTCTGTTTTCTGCATGTGTGACTCTGTTCTGTTTTGTAATTCAGTTCAAGTGTAACGGTTTTTACATTCCCTCTAAAAGTGATACCTTATGAGAAGTGTCCTTTTCTGTGTGACTTATTTCACTTAGAATCGTCGTACCTAAATCCACTCATCATGCTGCTACTAACCTTATGACATTGATTTCATGGCTGAGTGATATTCCATTGTACATAAGGACCACAACTTCTTTATCCATTTTTCTCTTTCCTGGGATATTTAAGGTGGAATGAAGTGGAGGTCCTTGTCAACAGAGCAGCCCTAAACTTTGGGGTGCTTGTGTCTTGCTGATTTTTAATTTTCCCAATTTATACCCCCATGAGTGGAAGTGCCCTATGCTCTCTAAGCTGTGTTTTTTAGATGTTTCAGGACTCACCGTACACTTCTCCAGAGTGGCTGTTGGCAATTTACATCCCGCCCATCAGTGTAGCAAGGCTCCCATTTCTCCATGGCCTGTCCTGCATTTCTGGTTTTGACACTTTTTTCAGCATGGCCCTTTTGACCGATGGGAAGCAAGACTTCTCTGTAGTGCTGATTTGCCTTTCCAGGTTGCTTGGTTGGCCAAAAAGGGCGTATGCGTTTTTTCCTGAATATATTCAGGAAAAAACGCATACGCCCTTTTTGGCCAAGGGCATCATTGTCTACGTTTTGCCGCTTTTCATGTGCTTTAAAGGCGATTCGTATCTACCTCCTGAAATCTGTTTCCTGCAATTCTGCCTTGATTTCAAATCCTCTTCTTTGCCTTCCCTCAATATATTTGTGGACGAGAGTTATCATTTATAACTCTGCAGGTTTGTGAATTGCAGTGCCCTGAACCTCCATTTTACAACTCGCTTTTTTGGGAGCTGGCCGCAAATGCGCAGGATGGCTTCAGGCCCTGTTCTGGTTCCGGGGGGCAGGCTGAGCCTGTGGTTAATTCTTCTTCCTGATGGGAAAATAGAGTGACCTGTGCCTGTCCCGACACCAAGAGCTAGTCTCTCGTTGGTTCCCCGTCTTCCCGTTCATCCTCAGGACAAATTGCAACCTGTACGGAACAGGAGGTTAAAGGTGCTGATGCTCCAAGTAGGGAGATTGCTAGTAACGCGGCTGGAATGGCGAACCCGGGCACAAGGAGATGAGAAATGAGGTGCGTTTTAGAAACCTTTCCCCATCACACGGTGTACCATCTTCTGGGTTTCTCATGCATGTTTTCGATGTAGGAAGATGCCCTTGAACCTGGAGATTTGGGACCCATGCGATGGGTACCACGCAGTATTACTTTAAAGGGTCTGCGTTTGCTCACCCAACCTCACCAAACCTCTCAGCCCCAAGAGTGTCCACCCTTATGTCTCATCCAGCTGTGGGTCTAGATATGGTCAATCCAGGTTGCATCACAGCCCCTGAACGCATTGTGTAAGAATTTCTCTCTCTTTCACTGTCGTTGTTTCATGGGTTTTTCAAAGTAATTTATTTTCATAATGGGGTTTAGCTGCTTTTCACTGCTGTGTTTATGCCGCTTTACACCCACTTGACACACTAACAGAGAGATATCAATACATAGGTTTTAAGATTATTACTAGTCAGATATATTCTTGTGCGGTGAATAGGGCGTGTTGAGTCCAGTTCTCTGAGCAAGGAGTAGGTCTTGTCTATTACATATTGGGTTTATGGAACGGTATCTGAGCTAATTTGATACCCTTGTTTTATGTATCACCCCACCTCACCTTTCCCGTTAAGCAGCCATAGTCTGTTTTCTGCATGTGTGACTCTGTTCTGTTTTGTAATTCAGTTCAAGTGTAACGGTTTTTACATTCCCTCTAAAAGTGATACCTTATGAGAAGTGTCCTTTTCTGTGTGACTTATTTCACTTAGAATCGTCGTACCTAAATCCACTCATCATGCTGCTACTAACCTTATGACATTGATTTCATGGCTGAGTGATATTCCATTGTACATAAGGACCACAACTTCTTTATCCATTTTTCTCTTTCCTTGGATATTTAAGGTGGAATGAAGTGGAGGTCCTTGTCAACAGAGCAGCCCTAAACTTTGGGGTGCTTGTGTCTTGCTGATTTTTCATTTTCCCAATTTATACCCCCATGAGTGGAAGTGCCCTATGCTCTCTAAGCTGTGTTTTTCAGATGTTTCAGGACACACCGTACACTTCTCCAGAGTGGCTGTTGGCAATTTACATCCCGCCCATCAGTGTAGCAAGGCTCCCATTTCTCCATGGCCTGTCCTGCATTTCTGGTTTTGACACTTTTTTCAGCATGGCCCTTTTGACCGATGGGAAGCGAGACTTCTTTGTAGCGCTGATTTGCCTTTCCAGGTTGCTTGGTTGGCCAAAAAGGGCGTATGCGTTTTTTCCTGAATATATTCAGGAAAAAACGCATACGCCCTTTTTGGCCAAGGGCATCATTGTCAACATTTTGCCGCTTTTCATGTGCTTTAAAGGCGATTCGAATCTACCTCCTGAAATCTGTTTCCTGCAATTCTGCCTTGATTTCAAATCCTCTTCTTTGCCTTCCCTCAATATATTTGTGGACGAGAGTTATCATTTATAACTCTGCAGGTTTGTGAATTGCAGTGCCCTGGACCTCCATTTTACAACTCGCTTTTTTGGGAGCTGGCCGCAAAAGCGCAGGATGGCTTCAGGCCCTCTTCTGGTTCCGGGGGGCAGGCTGAGCCTGTGGTTAATTCTTCTTCCTGATGGGAAAATAGAGTGACCTGTGCCTGTCCCAACACCAAGAGCTAGTCTCTCGTTGGTTCCCCGTCTTCCCGTTCATCCTCAGGACAAATTGCAACCTGTACGGAACAGGAGGTTAAAGGTGCTGATTTTCCAAGTAGGGAGATTGCTAGTAAAGCGGCTGGAATGGCGAACCCGGGCACAAGGAGATGAGAAATGAGGTGCGTTTTAGAAACCTTTCCCCATCACACGGTGTACTATCTTCTGGGTTTCTCATGCATGTTTTCGATGTAGGCAGATGCCCTTGAACCTGGAGATTTGGGACCCATTCGATGGGTACCACGCAGTATTACTTTAAAGGGTCTGCGTTTGCTCACCCAACCTCACCAAACCTCTCAGCCCCAAGAGTGTCCACCCTTATGTCTCATCCAGCTGTGGGTCTAGATATGGTCAATCCAGGTTGCATCACAGCCCCTGAACGCATTGTGTAAGAATTTCTCTCTCTTTCACTGTCGTTGTTTCATGGGTTTTTCAAAGTAATTTATTTTCATAATGGGGTTTAGCTGCTTTTCACTGCTGTGTTTATGCCGCTTTACACCCACTTGACACACTAACAGAGAGATATCAATACATAGGTTTTAAGATTATTACTAGTCAGATATATTCTTGTGCGGTGAATAGGGCGTGTTGAGTCCAGTTCTCTGAGCAAGGAGTAGGTCTTGTCTACTACATATTGGGTTTATGGAACGGTATCTGAGCTAATTTGATACCCTTGTTTTATGTATCACCCCACCTCACCTTTCCCGTTAAGCAGCCATAGTCTGTTTTCTGCATGTGTGACTCTGTTCTGTTTTGTAATTCAGTTCAAGTGTAACGGTTTTTACATTCCCTCTAAAAGTGATACCTTATGAGAAGTGTCCTTTTCTGTGTGACTTATTTCACTTAGAATCGTCGTACCTAAATCCACTCATCATGCTGCTACTAACCTTATGACATTGATTTCATGGCTGAGTGATATTCCATTGTACATAAGGACCACAACTTCTTTATCCATTTTTCTCTTTCCTGGGATATTTAAGGTGGAATGAAGTGGAGGTCCTTGTCAACAGAGCAGCCCTAAACTTTGGGGTGCTTGTGTTTTGCTGATTTTTAATTTTCCCAATTTATACCCCCATGAGTGGAAGTGCCCTATGCTCTCTAAGCTGTGTTTTTTAGATGTTTCAGGACTCACCGTACACTTTTCCAGAGTGGCTGTTGGCAATTTACATCCCGCCCATCAGTGTAGCAAGGCTCCCATTTCTCCATGGCCTGTCCTGCATTTCTGGTTTTGACACTTTTTTCAGCATGGCCCTTTTGACCGATGGGAAGCGAGACTTCTCTGTAGCGCTGATTTGCCTTTCCAGGTTGCTTGGTTGGCCAAAAAGGGCGTATGCGTTTTTTCCTGAAAATATTCAGGAAAAAACGCATACGCCCTTTTTGGCCAAGGGCATCATTGTCAACGTTTTGCCGCTTTTCATGTGCTTTAAAGGCGATTCGAATCTACCTCCTGAAATCTGTTTCCTGCAATTCTGCCTTGATTTCAAATCCTCTTCTTTGCCTTCCCTCAATATATTTGTGGACGAGAGTTATCATTTATAACTCTGCAGGTTTGTGAATTGCAGTGCCCTGAACCTCCATTTTACAACTCGCTTTTTTGGGAGCTGGCCGCAAAAGCGCAGGATGGCTTCAGGCCCTGTTCTGGTTCCGGGGGGCAGGCTGAGCCTGTGGTTAATTCTTCTTCCTGATGGGAAAATAGAGTGACCTGTGCCTGTCCCGACACCAAGAGCTAGTCTCTCGTTGGTTCCCCGTCTTCCCGTTCATCCTCAGGACAAATTGCAACCTGTACGGAACAGGAGGTTAAAGGTGCTGATGCTCCAAGTAGGGAGATTGCTAGTAAAGCGGCTGGAATGGCGAACCCGGGCACAAGGAGATGAGAAATGAGGTGCGTTTTAGAAACCTATCCCCATCACACGGTGTACCATCTTCTGGGTTTCTCATGCATGTTTTCGATGTAGGAAGATGCCCTGGAAGCTGGAGATTTGGGACCCATGCGATGGGTACCACGAAGTATTACTTTAAAGGGTCTGCGTTTGCTCACCCAACCTCACCAAACCTCTCAGCCCCAAGAGTGTCCACCCTTATGTCTCATCCAGCTGTGGGTCTAGATATGGTCAATCCAGGTTGCATCACAGCCCCGGAACTCATTGTGTAAGAATTTCTGTCTCTTTCACTGTCGTTGTTTCATGGGTTTTTCAAAGTAATTTATTTTCATAATGGGGTTTAGCTGCTTTTCACGGCTGTGTTTATGCCGCTTTACACCCACTTGACACACTAACAGAGAGATATCAATACATAGGTTTTAAGATTATTACTAGTCAGATATATTCTTGTGCGGTGAATAGGGTGTGTTGAGTCCAGTTCTCTGAGCAAGGAGTAGGTCTTGTCTACTACATATTGGGTTTATGGAACGGTATCTGAGCTAATTTGATACCCTTGTTTTATGTATCACCCCACCTCACCTTTCCCGTTAAGCAGCCATAGTCTGTTTTCTGCATGTGTGACTCTGTTCTGTTTTGTAATTCAGTTCAAGTGTAACGGTTTTTACATTCCCTCTAAAAGTGATACCTTATGAGAAGTGTCCTTTTCTGTGTGACTTATTTCAGTTAGAATCGTCGTACCTAAATCCACTCATCAAGCTGCTACTAACCTTATGACATTGATTTCATGGCTGAGTGATATTCCATTGTACATAAGGACCACAACTTCTTTATCCATTTCTCTCTTTCCTGGGATATTTAAGGTGGAATGAAGTGGAGGTCCTTGTCAACAGAGCAGCCCTCAACTTTGGGGTGCTTGTGTCTTGCTGATTTTTCATTTTCCCAATTTATACCCCCATGAGTGGAAGTGCCCTATGCTCTCTAAGCTGTGTTTTTCAGATGTTTCAGGACACACCGTACACTTCTCCAGAGTGGCTGTTGGCAATTTACATCCCGCCCATCAGTGTAGCAAGGCTCTCATTTCTCCATGGCCTGTCCTGCATTTCTGGTTTTGACACTTTTTTCAGCATGGCCCTTTTGACCGATGGGAAGCGAGACTTCTTTGTAGCGCTGATTTGCCTTTCCAGGTTGCTTGGTTGGCCAAAAAGGGCGTATGCGTTTTTTCCTGAATATATTCAGGAAAAAACGCATACGCTCTTTTTGGCCAAGGGCATCATTGTCAACGTTTTGCCGCTTTTCATGTGCTTTAAAGGCGATTCGAATCTACCTCCTGAAATCTGTTTCGTGCAATTCTGCCTTGATTTCAAATCCTCTTCTTTGCCTTCCCTCAATATATTTGTGGATGAGAGTTATCATTTATAACTCTGCAGGTTTGTGAATTGCAGTGCCCTGAACCTCCATTTTACAACTCGCTTTTTTGGGAGCTGGCCGCAAAAGCGCAGGATGGCTTCAGGCCCTGTTCTGGTTCCGGGGGGCAGGCTGAGCCTGTGGTTAATTCTTCTTCCTGATGGGAAAATAGAGTGACCTGTGCCTGTCCCAACACCAAGAGCTAGTCTCTCGTTGGTTCCCCGTCTTCCCGTTCATCCTCAGGACAAATTGCAACCTGTACGGAACAGGAGGTTAAAGGTGCTGATGCTCCAAGTAGGGAGATTGCTAGTAAAGTGGCTGGAATGGCGAACCCGGGCACAAGGAGATGAGAAATGAGGTGCGTTTTAGAAACCTTTTCCCATCACACGGTGTACCATCTTCTGGGTTTCTCATGCATGTTTTCGATGTAGGAAGATGCCCTTGAAGCTGGAGATTTGGGACCCATTCGATGGGTACCACGCAGTATTATTTTAAACGGTCTGCGTTTGCTCACCCAACCTCACCAAACCTCTCAGCCCCAAGAGTGTCCACCCTTATGTCTCATCCAGCTGTGGGTCTAGATATGGTCAATCCAGGTTGCATCACAGCCCCTGAACTCATTGTGTAAGAATTTCTATCTCTTTCACTGTCGTTGTTTCATGGGTTTTTCAAAGTAATTTATTTTCATAATGGGGTTTAGCTGCTTTTCACGGCTGTGTTTATGCCGCTTTACACCCACTTGACACACTAACAGAGAGATATCAATACATAGGTTTTAAGATTATTACTAGTCAGATATATTCTTGTGCGGTGAATAGGGCGTGTTGAGTCCAGTTCTCTGAGCAAGGAGTAGGTCTTGTCTACTACATATTGGGTTTATGGAACGGTATCTGAGCTAATTTGATACCCTTGTTTTATGTATCACCCCACCTCACCTTTCCCGTTAAGCAGCCATAGTGTGTTTTCTGCATGTGTGACTCTGTTCTGTTTTGTAATTCAGTTCAAGTGTAACGGTTTTTACATTCCCTCTAAAAGTGATACCTTATGAGAAGTGTCCTTTTCTGTGTGACTTATTTCACTTAGAATCGTCGTACCTAAATCCACTCATCATGCTGCTACTAACCTTATGACATTGATTTCATGGCTGAGTGATATTCCATTGTACATAAGGACCACAACTTCTTTATCCATTTTTCTCTTTCCTGGGATATTTAAGGTGGAATGAAGTGGAGGTCCTTGTCAACAGAGCAGCCCTCAACTTTGGGGTGCTTGTGTCTTGCTGATTTTTCATTTTCCCAATTTATACCCCCATGAGTGGAAGTGCCCTATGCTCTCTAAGCTGTGTTTTTTAGATGTTTCAGGACTCACCGTACACTTCTCCAGAGTGGCTGTTGGCAATTTACATCCCGCCCATCAGTGTAGCAAGGCTCCCATTTCTCCATGGCCTGTCCTGCATTTCTGGTTTTGACACTTTTTTCAGCATGGCCCTTTTGACCGATGGGAAGCGAGACTTCTCTGTAGCGCTGATTTGCCTTTCCAGGTTGCTTGGTTGGCCAAAAAGGGCGTATGCGTTTTTTCCTGAATATATTCAGGAAAAAACGCATACGCCCTTTTTGGCCAAGAGCATCATTGTCAACGTTTTGCCGCTTTTCATGTGCTTTAAAGGCGATTCGTATCTACCTCCTGAAATCTGTTTCGTGCAATTCTGCCTTGACTTCAAATCCTCTTCTTTGCCTTCCCTCAATATATTTGTGGACGAGAGTTATCATTTATAACTCTGCAGGTTTGTGAATTGCAGTACCCTGAACCTCCATTTTACAACTCGCTTTTTTGGGAGCTGGCCGCAAAAGCGCAGGATGGCTTCAGGCCCTGTTCTGGTTCCGGGGGGCAGGCTGAGCCTGTGGTTAATTCTTCTTCCTGATGGGAAAATAGAGTGACCTGTGCCTGTCCCGACACCAAGAGCTAGTCTCTCGTTGGTTCCCCGTCTTCCCGTTCATCCTTAGGACAAATTGCAACCTGTACGGAACAGGAGGTTAAAGGTGCTGATGCTCCAAGTAGGGAGATTGTTAGTAAAGCGGCTGGAATGGCGAACCCGGGCACAAGGAGATGAGAAATGAGGTGCGTTTTAGAAACCTTTCCCCATCACACGGTGTACCATCTTCTGGGTTTCTCTTGCATGTTTTCGATGTAGGAAGATGCCCTTGAACCTGGAGATTTGGGACCCATGCGATGGGTACCACGCAGTATTACTTTAAAGGGTCTGCGTTTGCTCACCCTACCTCACCAAACCTCTCAGCCCCAAGAGTGTCCACCCTTATGTCTCATCCAGCTGTGGGTCTAGATATGGTCAATCCAGGTTGCATCACAGCCCCTGAACGCATTGTGTAAGAATTTCTCTCTCTTTCACTGTCGTTGTTTCATGGGTTTTTCAAAGTAATTTATTTTCATAATGGGGTTTAGCTGCTTTTCACTGCTGTGTTTATGCCGCTTTACACCCACTTGACACACTAACAGAGAGATATCAATACATAGGTTTTAAGATTATTACTAGTCAGATATATTCTTGTGCGGTGAATAGGGCGTGTTGAGTCCAGTTCTCTGAGCGAGGAGTAGGTCTTGTCTATTACATATTGGGTTTATGGAACGGTATCTGAGCTAATTTGATACCCTTGTTTTATGTATCACCCCACCTCACCTTTCCCGTTAAGCAGCCATAGTGTGTTTTCTGCATGTGTGACTCTGTTCTGTTTTGTAATTCAGTTCAAGTGTAACGGTTTTTACATTCCCTCTATCAGTGATACCTTATGAGAAGTGTCCTTTTCTGTGTGACTTATTTCACTTAGAATCGTCGTACCTAAATCCACTCATCATGCTGCTACTAACCTTATGACATTGATTTCATGGCTGAGTGATATTCCATTGTACATAAGGACCACAACTTCTTTATCCATTTTTCTCTTTCCTGGGATATTTAAGGTGGAATGAAGTGGAGGTCCTTGTCAACAGAGCAGCCCTCAACTTTGGGGTGCTTGTGTCTTGCTGATTTTTCATTTTCCCAATTTATACCCCCATGAGTGGAAGTGCCCTATGCTCTCTAAGCTGTGTTTTTCAGATGTTTCAGGACACACCGTACACTTCTCCAGAGTGGCTGTTGGCAATTTACATCCCGCCCATCAGTGTAGCAAGGCTCCCATTTCTGCATGGCCTGTACTGCATTTCTGGTTTTGACACTTTTTTCATCATGGCCCTTTTGACCGATGGGAAGCGAGACTTCTCTGTAGCGCTGATTTGCCTTTCCAGGTTGCTTGGTTGGCCAAAAAGGGCGTATGCGTTTTTTCCTGAATATATTCAGGAAAAAACGCATACGCCCTTTTTGGCCAAGGGCATCATTGTCAACATTTTGCCGCTTTTCATGTGCTTTAAAGGCGATTCGAATCTACCTCCTGAAATCTGTTTCCTGCAATTCTGCCTTGATTTCAAATCCTCTTCTTTGCCTTCCCTCAATATATTTGTGGACGAGAGTTATCATTTATAACTCTGCAGGTTTGTGAATTGCAGTGCCCTGAACCTCCATTTTACAACTCGCTTTTTTGGGAGCTGGCCGCAAAAGCGCAGGATGTCTTCAGGCCCTGTTCTGGTTCCGGGGGGCAGGCTGAGCCTGTGGTTAATTCTTCTTCCTGATGGGAAAATAGAGTGACCTGTGCCTGTCCCAACACCAAGAGCTAGTCTCTCGTTGGTTCCCCGTCTTCCCGTTCATCCTCAGGACAAATTGCAACCTGTACGGAACAGGAGGTTAAAGGTGCTGATGCTCCTAGTAGGGAGATTGCTAGTAAAGCGGCTGGAATGGCGAACCCGGGCACAAGGAGATGAGAAATGAGGTGCGTTTTAGAAACCTTTCCCCATCACACGGTATACTATCTTCTGGGTTTCTCATGCATGTTTTCGATGTAGGAAGATGCCCTGGAAGCTGGAGATTTGGGACCCATGCGATGGGTACCACGAAGTATTACTTTAAAGGGTCTGCGTTTGCTCACCCTACCTCACCAAACCTCTCAGCCCCAAGAGTGTCCACCCTTATGTCTCATCCAGCTGTGGGTCTAGATATGGTCAATCCAGGTTGCATCACAGCCCCTGAACGCATTGTGTAAGAATTTCTCTCTCTTTCACTGTCGTTGTTTCATGGGTTTTTCAAAGTAATTTATTTTCATAATGGGGTTTAGCTGCTTTTCACTGCTGTGTTTATGCTGCTTTACACCCACTTGACACACTAACAGAGAGATATCAATACATAGGTTTTAAGATAATTACTAGTCAGATATATTCTTGTGCGGTGAATAGGGCGTGTTGAGTCCAGTTCTCTGAGCAAGGAGTAGGTCTTGTCTACTACATATTGGGTTTATGGAACGGTATCTGAGCTAATTTGATACCCTTGTTTTATGTATCACCCCACCTCACCTTTCCCGTTAAGCAGCCATAGTCTGTTTTCTGCATGTGTGACTCTGTTCTGTTTTGTAATTCAGTTCAAGTGTAACGGTTTTTACATTCCCTCTAAAAGTGATACCTTATGAGAAGTGTCCTTTTCTGTGTGACTTATTTCACTTAGAATCGTCGTACCTAAATCCACTCATCATGCTGCTACTAACCTTATGACATTGATTTCATGGCTGAGTGATATTCCATTGTACATAAGGACCACAACTTCTTTATCCATTTTTCTCTTTCCTGGGATATTTAAGGTGGAATGAAGTGGAGGTCCTTGTCAACAGAGCAGCCCTCAACTTTGGGGTGCTTGTGTCTTGCTGATTTTTCATTTTCCCAATTTATACCCCCATGAGTGGAAGTGCCCTATGCTCTCTAAGCTGTGTTTTTTAGATGTTTCAGGACTCACCGTACACTTCTCCAGAGTGGCTGTTGGCAATTTACATCCCGCCCATCAGTGTAGCAAGGCTCCCATTTCTCCATGGCCTGTCCTGCATTTCTGGTTTTGACACTTTTTTCAGCATGGCCCTTTTGACCAATGGGAAGCGAGACTTCTCTGTAGCGCTGATTTGCCTTTCCAGGTTGCTTGGTTGGCCAAAAAGGGCGTATGCGTTTTTTCCTGAATATATTCAGGAAAAAACGCATACGCCCTTTTTGGCCAAGGGCATCATTGTCAACATTTTGCCGCTTTTCATGTGCTTTAAAGGCGATTCGAATCTACCTCCTGAAATCTGTTTCCTGCAATTCTGCCTTGATTTCAAATCCTCTTCTTTGCCTTCCCTCAATATATTTGTGGACGAGAGTTATCATTTATAACTCTGCAGGTTTGTGAATTGCAGTGCCCTGAACCTCCATTTTACAACTCGCTTTTTTGGGAGCTGGCCGCAAAAGCGCAGGATGTCTTCAGGCCCTGTTCTGGTTCCGGGGGGCAGGCTGAGCCTGTGGTTAATTCTTCTTCCTGATGGGAAAATAGAGTGACCTGTGCCTGTCCCAACACCAAGAGCTAGTCTCTCGTTGGTTCCCCGTCTTCCCGTTCATCCTCAGGACAAATTGCAACCTGTACGGAACAGGAGGTTAAAGGTGCTGATGCTCCTAGTAGGGAGATTGCTAGTAAGGCGGCTGGAATGGCGAACCCGGGCACAAGGAGATGAGAAATGAGGTGCGTTTTAGAAACCTTTCCCCATCACACGGTATACTATCTTCTGGGTTTCTCATGCATGTTTTCGATGTAGGAAGATGCCCTGGAAGCTGGAGATTTGGGACCCATGCGATGGGTACCACGAAGTATTACTTTAAAGGGTCTGCGTTTGCTCACCCAACCTCACCAAACCTCTCAGCCCCAAGAGTGTCCACCCTTATGTCTCATCCAGCTGTGGGTCTAGATATGGTCAATCCAGGTTGCATCACAGCCCCTGAACGCATTGTGTAAGAATTTCTCTCTCTTTCACTGTCGTTGTTTCATGGGTTTTTCAAAGTAATTTATTTTCATAATGGGGTTTAGCTGCTTTTCACTGCTGTGTTTATGCCGCTTTACACCCACTTGACACACTAACAGAGAGATATCAATACATAGGTTTCAAGATTATTACCAGTCAGATATATTCTTGTGCGGTGAATAGGGCGTGTTGAGTACAGTTCTCTGAGCAAGGAGTAGGTCTTGTCTACTACATATTGGGTTTATGGAACGGTATCTGAGCTAATTTGATACCCTTGTTTTATGTATCACCCCACCTCACCTTTCCCGTTAAGCAGCCATAGTGTGTTTTCTGCATGTGTGACTCTGTTCTGTTTTGTAATTCAGTTCAAGTGTAACGGTTTTTACATTCCCTCTATCAGTGATACCTTATGAGAAGTGTCCTTTTCTGTGTGACTTATTTCACTTAGAATCGTCGTACCTAAATCCACTCATCATGCTGCTACTAACCTTATGACATTGATTTCATGGCTGAGTGATATTCCATTGTACATAAGGACCACAACTTCTTTATCCATTTTTCTCTTTCCTGGGATATTTAAGGTGGAATGAAGTGGAGGTCCTTGTCAACAGAGCAGCCCTCAACTTTGGGGTGCTTGTGTCTTGCTGATTTTTCATTTTCCCAATTTATACCCCCATGAGTGGAAGTGCCCTATGCTCTCTAAGCTGTGTTTTTCAGATGTTTCAGGACACACCGTACACTTCTCCAGAGTGGCTGGTGGCAATTTACATCCCGCCCATCAGTGTAGCAAGGCTCCCATTTCTCCATGGCCTGTCCTGCATTTCTGGTTTTGACACTTTTTTCAGCATGGCCCTTTTGACCGATGGGAAGCGAGACTTCTCTGTAGTGCTGATTTGCCTTTCCAGGTTGCTTGGTTGGCCAAAAAGGGCGTATGCGTTTTTTCCTGAATATATTCAGGAAAAAACGCATACGCCCTTTTTGGCCAAGGGCATCATTGTCAACGTTTTGCCGCTTTTCATGTGCTTTAAAGGCGATTCGTATCTACCTCCTGAAATCTGTTTCGTGCAATTCTGCCTTGATTTCAAATCCTCTTCTTTGCCTTCCCTCAATATATTTGTGGACGAGAGTTATCATTTATAACTCTGCAGGTTTGTGAATTGCAGTGCCCTGAACCTCCATTTTACAACTCGCTTTTTTGGGAGCTGGCCGCAAAAGCGCAGGATGGCTTCAGGCCCTGTTCTGGTTCCGGGGGGCAGGCTGAGCCTGTGGTTAATTCTTCTTCCTGATGGGAAAATAGAGTGACCTGTGCCTGTCCCGACACCAAGAGCTAGTCTCTCGTTGGTTCCCCGTCTTCCCGTTCATCCTCAGGACAAATTGCAACCTGTACGGAACAGGAGGTTAAAGGTGCTGATGCTCCAAGTAGGGAGATTGCTAGTAAAGTGGCTGGAATGGCGAACCCGGGCACAAGGAGATGAGAAATGAGGTGCGTTTTAGAAACCTTTCCCCATCACACGGTGTACCATCTTCTGGGTTTCTCATGCATGTTTTCGATGTAGGAAGATGCCCTTGAACCTGGAGATTTGGGACCCATGCGATGGGTACCACGCAGTATTACTTTAAAGGGTCTGCGTTTGCTCACCCAACCTCACCAAACCTCTCAGCCCCAAGAGTGTCCACCCTTATGTCTCATCCAGCTGTGGGTCTAGATATGGTCAATCCAGGTTGCATCACAGCCCCTGAACTCATTGTGTAAGAATTTCTATCTCTTTCACTGTCGTTGTTTCATGGGTTTTTCAAAGTAATTTATTTTCATAATGGGGTTTAGCTGCTTTTCACGGCTGTGTTTATGCCGCTTCACACTCACTTGACACACTAACAGAGAGATATCAATACATAGGTTTTAAGATTATTACTAGTCAGATATATTCTTGTGCGGTGAATAGGGCCTGTTGAGTCCACTTCTCTGAGCAAGGAGTAGGTCTTGTCTACTACATATTGGGTTTATGGAACAGTATCTGAGCTAATTTGATACCCTTGTTTTATGTATCACCCCACCTCACCTTTCCCGTTAAGCAGCCATAGTCTGTTTTCTGCATGTGTGACTCTGTTCTGTTTTGTAATTCAGTTCAAGTGTAACGGTTTTTACATTCCCTCTAAAAGTGATACCTTATGAGAAGTGTCCTTTTCTGTGTGACTTATTTCACTTAGAATCGTCGTACCTAAATCCACTCATCATGCTGCTACTAACCTTATGACATTGATTTCATGGCTGAGTGATATTCCATTGTACATAAGGACCACAACTTCTTTATCCATTTTTCTCTTTCCTGGGATATTTAAGGTGGAATGAAGTGGAGGTCCTTGTCAACAGAGCAGCCCTCAACTTTGGGGTGCTTGTGTCTTGCTGATTTTTCATTTTCCCAATTTATACCCCCATGAGTGGAAGTGCCCTATGCTCTCTAAGCTGTGTTTTTTAGATGTTTCAGGACTCACCGTACACTTCTCCAGAGTGGCTGTTGGCAATTTACATCCCGCCCATCAGTGTAGCAAGGCTCCCATTTCTCCATGGCCTGTCCTGCATTTCTGGTTTTGACACTTTTTTCAGCATGGCCCTTTTGACGGATGGGAAGCGAGACTTCTCTGTAGCGCTGATTTGCCTTTCCAGGTTGCTTGGTTGGCCAAAAAGGGCGTATGCGTTTTTTCCTGAATATATTCAGGAAAAAACGCATACGCCCTTTTTGGCCAAGGGCATCATTGTCAACGTTTTGCCGCTTTTCATGTGCTTTAAAGGCGATTCGTATCTACCTCCTGAAATCTGTTTCGTGCAATTCTGCCTTGATTTCAAATCCTCTTCTTTGCCTTCCCTCAATATATTTGTGGACGAGAGTTATCATTTATAACTCTGCAGGTTTGTGAATTGCAGTGCCCTCAAGCTCCATTTTACAACTCGCTTTTTTGGGAGCTGGCCGCAAAAGCGCAGGATGGCTTCAGGCCCTGTTCTGGTTCCGGGGGGCAGGCTGAGCCTGTGGTTAATTCTTCTTCCTGATGGGAAAATAGAGTGACCTGTGCCTGTCCCGACACCAAGAGCTAGTCTCTCGTTGGTTCCCCGTCTTCCCGTTCATCCTCAGGACAAATTGCAACCTGTACGGAACAGGAGGTTAAAGGTGCTGATGCTCCAAGTAGGGAGATTGCTAGTAAAGCGACTGGAATGGCGAACCCGGGCACAAGGAGATGAGAAATGAGGTGCGTTTTAGAAACCTTTCCCCATCACACGGTGTACTATCTTCTGGGTTTCTCATGCATGTTTTCGATGTAGGAAGATGCCCTTGAACCTGGAGATTTGGGACCCATGCGATGGGTACCACGCAGTATTACTTTAAAGGGTCTGCGTTTGCTCACCCAACCTCACCAAACCTCTCAGCCCCAAGAGTGTCCACCCTTATGTCTCATCCAGCTGTGGGTCTAGATATGGTCAATCCAGGTTGCATCACAGCCCCTGAACTCATTGTGTAAGAATTTCTATCTCTTTCACTGTCGTTGTTTCATGGGTTTTTCAAAGTAATTTATTTTCATAATGGGGTTTAGCTGCTTTTCACGGCTGTGTTTATGCCGCTTTACACCCACTTGACACACTAACAGAGAGATATCAATACATAGGTTTTAAGATTATTACTAGTCAGATATATTCTTGTGCGGTGAATAGGGCGTGTTGAGTCCAGTTCTCTGAGCAAGGAGTAGGTCTTGTCTACTACATATTGGGTTTATGGAACGGTATCTGAGCTAATTTGATACCCTTGTTTTATGTATCACCCCACCTCACCTTTCCCGTTAAGCAGCCATAGTCTGTTTTCTGCATGTGTGACTCTGTTCTGTTTTGTAATTCAGTTCAAGTGTAACGGTTTTTACATTCCCTCTAAAAGTGATACCTTATGAGAAGTGTCCTTTTCTGTGTGACTTATTTCACTTAGAATCGTCGTACCTAAATCCACTCATCATGCTGCTACTAACCTTATGACATTGATTTCATGGCTGAGTGATATTCCATTGTACATAAGGACCACAACTTCTTTATCCATTTTTCTCTTTCCTTGGATATTTAAGGTGGAATGAAGTGGAGGTCCTTGTCAACAGAGCAGCCCTAAACTTTGTGGTGCTTGTGTCTTGCTGATTTTTCATTTTCCCAATTTATACCCCCATGAGTGGAAGTGCCCTATGCTCTCTAAGCTGTGTTTTTCAGATGTTTCAGGACTCACCGTACACTTCTCCAGAGTGGCTGTTGGCAATTTACATCCCGCCCATCAGTGTAGCAAGGCTCCCATTTCTCCATGGCCTGTCCTGCATTTCTGGTTTTGACACTTTTTTCAGCATGGCCCTTTTGACCGATGGGAAGCGAGACTTCTTTGTAGCGCTGATTTGCCTTTCCAGGTTGCTTGGTTGGCCAAAAAGGGCGTATGCGTTTTTTCCTGAATATATTCAGGAAAAAACGCATACGCCCTTTTTGGCCAAGGGCATCATTGTCAACATTTTGCCGCTTTTCATGTGCTTTAAAGGCGATTCGAATCTACCTCCTGAAATCTGTTTCCTGCAATTCTGCCTTGATTTCAAATCCTCTTCTTTGCCTTCCCTAAATATATTTGTGGACGAGAGTTATCATTTATAACTCTGCAGGTTTGTGAATTGCAGTGCCCTGGACCTCCATTTTACAACTCACTTTTTTGGGAGCTGGCCGCAAAAGCGCAGGATGGCTTCAGGCCCTGTTCTGGTTCCGGGGGGCAGGCTGAGCCTGTGGTTAATTCTTCTTCCTGATGGGAAAATAGAGTGACCTGTGCCTGTCCCAACACCAAGAGCTAGTCTCTCGTTGGTTCCCCGTCTTCCCGTTCATCCTCAGGACAAATTGCAACCTGTACGGAACAGGAGGTTAAAGGTGCTGATTTTCCAAGTAGGGAGATTGCTAGTAAAGCGGCTGGAATGGCGAACCCGGGCACAAGGAGATGAGAAATGAGGTGCGTTTTAGAAACCTTTCCCCATCACACGGTGTACTATCTTCTGGGTTTCTCATGCATGTTTTCGATGTAGGAAGATGCCCTTGAAGCTGGAGATTTGGGACCCATTCGATGGGTACCACGCAGTATTACTTTAAAGGGTCTGCGTTTGCTCACCCAACCTCACCAAACCTCTCAGCCCCAAGAGTGTCCACCCTTATGTCTCATCCAGCTGTGGGTCTAGATATGGTCAATCCAGGTTGCATCACAGCCCCTGAACTCATTGTGTAAGAATTTCTATCTCTTTCACTGTCGTTGTTTCATGGGTTTTTCAAAGTAATTTATTTTCATAATGGGGTTTAGCTGCTTTTCACGGCTGTGTTTATGCCGCTTTACACCCACTTGACACACTAACAGAGAGATATCAATACATAGGTTTTAAGATTATTACTAGTCAGATATATTCTTGTGCGGTGAATAGGGCGTGTTGAGTCCAGTTCTCTGAGCAAGGAGTAGGTCTTGTCTACTACATATTGGGTTTATGGAACGGTATCTGAGCTAATTTGATACCCTTGTTTTATGTATCACCCCACCTCACCTTTCCCGTTAAGCAGCCATAGTCTGTTTTCTGCATGTGTGACTCTGTTCTGTTTTGTAATTCAGTTCAAGTGTAACGGTTTTTACATTCCCTCTAAAAGTGATACCTTATGAGAAGTGTCCTTTTCTGTGTGACTTATTTCACTTAGAATCGTCGTACCTAAATCCACTCATCATGCTGCTACTAACCTTATGACATTGATTTCATGGCTGAGTGATATTCCATTGTACATAAGGACCACAACTTCTTTATCCATTTTTCTCTTTCCTTGGATATTTAAGGTGGAATGAAGTGGAGGTCCTTGTCAACAGAGCAGCCCTAAACTTTGGGGTGCTTGTGTCTTGCTGATTTTTCATTTTCCCAATTTATACCCCCATGAGTGGAAGTGCCCTATGCTCTCTAAGCTGTGTTTTTCAGATGTTTCAGGACTCACCGTACACTTCTCCAGAGTGGCTGTTGGCAATTTACATCCCGCCCATCAGTGTAGCAAGGCTCCCATTTCTCCATGGCCTGTCCTGCATTTCTGGTTTTGACACTTTTTTCAGCATGGCCCTTTTGACGGATGGGAAGCGAGACTTCTCTGTAGCGCTGATGTGCCTTTCCAGGTTGCTTGGTTGGCCAAAAAGGGCGTATGCGTTTTTTCCTGAATATATTCAGGAAAAAACGCATACGCCCTTTTTGGCCAAGGGCATCATTGTCAACGTTTTGCCGCTTTTCATGTGCTTTAAAGGCGATTCGTATCTACCTCCTGAAATCTGTTTCGTGCAATTCTGCCTTGATTTCAAATCCTCTTCTTTGCCTTCCCTCAATATATTTGTGGACGAGAGTTATCATTTATAACTCTGCAGGTTTGTGAATTGCAGTGCCCTCAAGCTCCATTTTACAACTCACTTTTTTGGGAGCTGGCCGCAAAAGCGCAGGATGGCTTCAGGCCCTGTTCTGGTTCCGGGGGGCAGGCTGAGCCTGTGGTTAATTCTTCTTCCTGATGGGAAAATAGAGTGACCTGTGCCTGTCCCGACACCAAGAGCTAGTCTCTCGTTGGTTCCCCGTCTTCCCGTTCATCCTCAGGACAAATTGCAACCTGTACGGAACAGGAGGTTAAAGGTGCTGATGCTCCAAGTAGGGAGATTGCTAGTAAAGCGGCTGGAATGGCGAACCCGGGCACAAGGAGATGAGAAATGAGGTGCGTTTTAGAAACCTTTCCCCATCACACGGTGTACTATCTTCTGGGTTTCTCATGCATGTTTTCGATGTAGGAAGATGCCCTTGAACCTGGAGATTTGGGACCCATGCGATGGGTACCACGCAGTATTACTTTAAAGGGTCTGCGTTTGCTCACCCAACCTCACCAAACCTCTCAGCCCCAAGAGTGTCCACCCTTATGTCTCATCCAGCTGTGGGTCTAGATATGGTCAATCCAGGTTGCATCACAGCCCCTGAACTCATTGTGTAAGAATTTCTATCTCTTTCACTGTCGTTGTTTCATGGGTTTTTCAAAGTAATTTATTTTCATAATGGGGTTTAGCTGCTTTTCACGGCTGTGTTTATGCCGCTTTACACCCACTTGACACACTAACAGAGAGATATCAATACATAGGTTTTAAGATTATTACTAGTCAGATATATTCTTGTGCGGTGAATAGGGCGTGTTGAGTCCAGTTCTCTGAGCAAGGAGTAGGTCTTGTCTACTACATATTGGGTTTATGGAACGGTATCTGAGCTAATTTGATACCCTTGTTTTATGTATCACCCCACCTCACCTTTCCCGTTAAGCAGCCATAGTCTGTTTTCTGCATGTGTGACTCTGTTCTGTTTTGTAATTCAGTTCAAGTGTAACGGTTTTTACATTCCCTCTAAAAGTGATACCTTATGAGAAGTGTCCTTTTCTGTGTGACTTATTTCACTTAGAATCGTCGTACCTAAATCCACTCATCATGCTGCTACTAACCTTATGACATTGATTTCATGGCTGAGTGATATTCCATTGTACATAAGGACCACAACTTCTTTATCCATTTTTCTCTTTCCTTGGATATTTAAGGTGGAATGAAGTGGAGGTCCTTGTCAACAGAGCAGCCCTAAACTTTGGGGTGCTTGTGTCTTGCTGATTTTTCATTTTCCCAATTTATACCCCCATGAGTGGAAGTGCCCTATGCTCTCTAAGCTGTGTTTTTCAGATGTTTCAGGACTCACCGTACACTTCTCCAGAGTGGCTGTTGGCAATTTACATCCCGCCCATCAGTGTAGCAAGGCTCCCATTTCTCCATGGCCTGTCCTGCATTTCTGGTTTTGACACTTTTTTCAGCATGGCCCTTTTGACCGATGGGAAGCGAGACTTCTTTGTAGCGCTGATTTGCCTTTCCAGGTTGCTTGGTTGGCCAAAAAGGGCGTATGCGTATTTTCCTGAATATATTCAGGAAAAAACGCATACGCCCTTTTTGGCCAAGGGCATCATTGTCAACATTTTGCCGCTTTTCATGTGCTTTAAAGGCGATTCGAATCTACCTCCTGAAATCTGTTTCCTGCAATTCTGCCTTGATTTCAAATCCTCTTCTTTGCCTTCCCTAAATATATTTGTGGACGAGAGTTATCATTTATAACTCTGCAGGTTTGTGAATTGCAGTGCCCTGGACCTCCATTTTACAACTCACTTTTTTGGGAGCTGGCCGCAAAAGCGCAGGATGGCTTCAGGCCCTGTTCTGGTTCCGGGGGGCAGGCTGAGCCTGTGGTTAATTCTTCTTCCTGATGGGAAAATAGAGTGACCTGTGCCTGTCCCAACACCAAGAGCTAGTCTCTCGTTGGTTCCCCGTCTTCCCGTTCATCCTCAGGACAAATTGCAACCTGTACGGAACAGGAGGTTAAAGGTGCTGATTTTCCAAGTAGGGAGATTGCTAGTAAAGCGGCTGGAATGGCGAACCCGGGCACAAGGAGATGAGAAATGAGGTGCGTTTTAGAAACCTTTCCCCATCACACGGTGTACTATCTTCTGGGTTTCTCATGCATGTTTTCGATGTAGGAAGATGCCCTTGAAGCTGGAGATTTGGGACCCATTCGATGGGTACCACGCAGTATTACTTTAAAGGGTCTGCGTTTGCTCACCCAACCTCACCAAACCTCTCAGCCCCAAGAGTGTCCACCCTTATGTCTCATCCAGCTGTGGGTCTAGATATGGTCAATCCAGGTTGCATCACAGCCCCTGAACTCATTGTGTAAGAATTTCTATCTCTTTCACTGTCGTTGTTTCATGGGTTTTTCAAAGTAATTTATTTTCATAATGGGGTTTAGCTGCTTTTCACGGCTGTGTTTATGCCGCTTTACACCCACTTGACACACTAACAGAGAGATATCAATACATAGGTTTTAAGATTATTACTAGTCAGATATATTCTTGTGCGGTGAATAGGGCGTGTTGAGTCCAGTTCTCTGAGCAAGGAGTAGGTCTTGTCTACTACATATTGGGTTTATGGAACGGTATCTGAGCTAATTTGATACCCTTGTTTTATGTATCACCCCACCTCACCTTTCCCGTTAAGCAGCCATAGTCTGTTTTCTGCATGTGTGACTCTGTTCTGTTTTGTAATTCAGTTCAAGTGTAACGGTTTTTACATTCCCTCTAAAAGTGATACCTTATGAGAAGTGTCCCTTTCTGTGTGACTTATTTCACTTAGAATCGTCGTACCTAAATCCACTCATCATGCTGCTACTAACCTTATGACATTGATTTCATGGCTGAGTGATATTCCATTGTACATAAGGACCACAACTTCTTTATCCATTTTTCTCTTTCCTTGGATATTTAAGGTGGAATGAAGTGGAGGTCCTTGTCAACAGAGCAGCCCTAAACTTTGGGGTGCTTGTGTCTTGCTGATTTTTCATTTTCCCAATTTATACCCCCATGAGTGGAAGTGCCCTATGCTCTCTAAGCTGTGTTTTTCAGATGTTTCAGGACTCACCGTACACTTCTCCAGAGTGGCTGTTGGCAATTTACATCCCGCCCATCAGTGTCGCAAGGCTCCCATTTCTCCATGGCCTGTCCTGCATTTCTGGTTTTGACACTTTTTTCAGCATGGCCCTTTTGACCGATGGGAAGCGAGACTTCTTTGTAGCGCTGATTTGCCTTTCCAGGTTGCTTGGTTGGCCAAAAAGGGCGTATGCGTTTTTTCCTGAATATATTCAGGAAAAAACGCATACGCCCTTTTTGGCCAAGGGCATCATTGTCAACATTTTGCCGCTTTTCATGTGCTTTAAAGGCGATTCGAATCTACCTCCTGAAATCTGTTTCCTGCAATTCTGCCTTGATTTCAAATCCTCTTCTTTGCCTTCCCTAAATATATTTGTGGACGAGAGTTATCATTTATAACTCTGCAGGTTTGTGAATTGCAGTGCCCTGGACCTCCATTTTACAACTCACTTTTTTGGGAGCTGGCCGCAAAAGCGCAGGATGGCTTCAGGCCCTGTTCTGGTTCCGGGGGGCAGGCTGAGCCTGTGGTTAATTCTTCTTCCTGATGGGAAAATAGAGTGACCTGTGCCTGTCCCAACACCAAGAGCTAGTCTCTCGTTGGTTCCCCGTCTTCCCGTTCATCCTCAGGACAAATTGCAACCTGTACGGAACAGGAGGTTAAAGGTGCTGATTTTCCAAGTAGGGAGATTGCTAGTAAAGCGGCTGGAATGGCGAACCCGGGCACAAGGAGATGAGAAATGAGGTGCGTTTTAGAAACCTTTCCCCATCACACGGTGTACTATCTTCTGGGTTTCTCATGCATGTTTTCGATGTAGGAAGATGCCCTTGAAGCTGGAGATTTGGGACCCATTCGATGGGTACCACGCAGTATTACTTTAAAGGGTCTGCGTTTGCTCACCCAACCTCACCAAACCTCTCAGCCCCAAGAGTGTCCACCCTTATGTCTCATCCAGCTGTGGGTCTAGATATGGTCAATCCAGGTTGCATCACAGCCCCTGAACTCATTGTGTAAGAATTTCTATCTCTTTCACTGTCGTTGTTTCATGGGTTTTTCAAAGTAATTTATTTTCATAATGGGGTTTAGCTGCTTTTCACGGCTGTGTTTATGCCGCTTTACACCCACTTGACACACTAACAGAGAGATATCAATACATAGGTTTTAAGATTATTACTAGTCAGATATATTCTTGTGCGGTGAATAGGGCGTGTTGAGTCCAGTTCTCTGAGCAAGGAGTAGGTCTTGTCTACTACATATTGGGTTTATGGAACGGTATCTGAGCTAATTTGATACCCTTGTTTTATGTATCACCCCACCTCACCTTTCCCGTTAAGCAGCCATAGTCTGTTTTCTGCATGTGTGACTCTGTTCTGTTTTGTAATTCAGTTCAAGTGTAACGGTTTTTACATTCCCTCTAAAAGTGATACCTTATGAGAAGTGTCCCTTTCTGTGTGACTTATTTCACTTAGAATCGTCGTACCTAAATCCACTCATCATGCTGCTACTAACCTTATGACATTGATTTCATGGCTGAGTGATATTCCATTGTACATAAGGACCACAACTTCTTTATCCATTTTTCTCTTTCCTTGGATATTTAAGGTGGAATGAAGTGGAGGTCCTTGTCAACAGAGCAGCCCTAAACTTTGGGGTGCTTGTGTCTTGCTGATTTTTCATTTTCCCAATTTATACCCCCATGAGTGGAAGTGCCCTATGCTCTCTAAGCTGTGTTTTTCAGATGTTTCAGGACTCACCGTACACTTCTCCAGAGTGGCTGTTGGCAATTTACATCCCGCCCATCAGTGTAGCAAGGCTCCCATTTCTCCATGGCCTGTCCTGCATTTCTGGTTTTGACACTTTTTTCAGCATGGCCCTTTTGACCGATGGGAAGCGAGACTTCTTTGTAGCGCTGATTTGCCTTTCCAGGTTGCTTGGTTGGCCAAAAAGGGCGTATGCGTATTTTCCTGAATATATTCAGGAAAAAACGCATACGCCCTTTTTGGCCAAGGGCATCATTGTCAACATTTTGCCGCTTTTCATGTGCTTTAAAGGCGATTCGAATCTACCTCCTGAAATCTGTTTCCTGCAATTCTGCCTTGATTTCAAATCCTCTTCTTTGCCTTCCCTAAATATATTTGTGGACGAGAGTTATCATTTATAACTCTGCAGGTTTGTGAATTGCAGTGCCCTGGACCTCCATTTTACAACTCACTTTTTTGGGAGCTGGCCGCAAAAGCGCAGGATGGCTTCAGGCCCTGTTCTGGTTCCGGGGGGCAGGCTGAGCCTGTGGTTAATTCTTCTTCCTGATGGGAAAATAGAGTGACCTGTGCCTGTCCCAACACCAAGAGCTAGTCTCTCGTTGGTTCCCCGTCTTCCCGTTCATCCTCAGGACAAATTGCAACCTGTACGGAACAGGAGGTTAAAGGTGCTGATTTTCCAAGTAGGGAGATTGCTAGTAAAGCGGCTGGAATGGCGAACCCGGGCACAAGGAGATGAGAAATGAGGTGCGTTTTAGAAACCTTTCCCCATCACACGGTGTACTATCTTCTGGGTTTCTCATGCATGTTTTCGATGTAGGAAGATGCCCTTGAAGCTGGAGATTTGGGACCCATTCGATGGGTACCACGCAGTATTACTTTAAAGGGTCTGCGTTTGCTCACCCAACCTCACCAAACCTCTCAGCCCCAAGAGTGTCCACCCTTATGTCTCATCCAGCTGTGGGTCTAGATATGGTCAATCCAGGTTGCATCACAGCCCCTGAACTCATTGTGTAAGAATTTCTATCTCTTTCACTGTCGTTGTTTCATGGGTTTTTCAAAGTAATTTATTTTCATAATGGGGTTTAGCTGCTTTTCACGGCTGTGTTTATGCCGCTTTACACCCACTTGACACACTAACAGAGAGATATCAATACATAGGTTTTAAGATTATTACTAGTCAGATATATTCTTGTGCGGTGAATAGGGCGTGTTGAGTCCAGTTCTCTGAGCAAGGAGTAGGTCTTGTCTACTACATATTGGGTTTATGGAACGGTATCTGAGCTAATTTGATACCCTTGTTTTATGTATCACCCCACCTCACCTTTCCCGTTAAGCAGCCATAGTCTGTTTTCTGCATGTGTGACTCTGTTCTGTTTTGTAATTCAGTTCAAGTGTAACGGTTTTTACATTCCCTCTAAAAGTGATACCTTATGAGAAGTGTCCTTTTCTGTGTGACTTATTTCACTTAGAATCGTCGTACCTAAATCCACTCATCATGCTGCTACTAACCTTATGACATTGATTTCATGGCTGAGTGATATTCCATTGTACATAAGGACCACAACTTCTTTATCCATTTTTCTCTTTCCTTGGATATTTAAGGTGGAATGAAGTGGAGGTCCTTGTCAACAGAGCAGCCCTAAACTTTGGGGTGCTTGTGTCTTGCTGATTTTTCATTTTCCCAATTTATACCCCCATGAGTGGAAGTGCCCTATGCTCTCTAAGCTGTGTTTTTCAGATGTTTCAGGACTCACCGTACACTTCTCCAGAGTGGCTGTTGGCAATTTACATCCCGCCCATCAGTGTAGCAAGGCTCCCATTTCTCCATGGCCTGTCCTGCATTTCTGGTTTTGACACTTTTTTCAGCATGGCCCTTTTGACCGATGGGAAGCGAGACTTCTTTGTAGCGCTGATTTGCCTTTCCAGGTTGCTTGGTTGGCCAAAAAGGGCGTATGCGTATTTTCCTGAATATATTCAGGAAAAAACGCATACGCCCTTTTTGGCCAAGGGCATCATTGTCAACATTTTGCCGCTTTTCATGTGCTTTAAAGGCGATTCGAATCTACCTCCTGAAATCTGTTTCCTGCAATTCTGCCTTGATTTCAAATCCTCTTCTTTGCCTTCCCTAAATATATTTGTGGACGAGAGTTATCATTTATAACTCTGCAGGTTTGTGAATTGCAGTGCCCTGGACCTCCATTTTACAACTCACTTTTTTGGGAGCTGGCCGCAAAAGCGCAGGATGGCTTCAGGCCCTGTTCTGGTTCCGGGGGGCAGGCTGAGCCTGTGGTTAATTCTTCTTCCTGATGGGAAAATAGAGTGACCTGTGCCTGTCCCAACACCAAGAGCTAGTCTCTCGTTGGTTCCCCGTCTTCCCGTTCATCCTCAGGACAAATTGCAACCTGTACGGAACAGGAGGTTAAAGGTGCTGATTTTCCAAGTAGGGAGATTGCTAGTAAAGCGGCTGGAATGGCGAACCCGGGCACAAGGAGATGAGAAATGAGGTGCGTTTTAGAAACCTTTCCCCATCACACGGTGTACTATCTTCTGGGTTTCTCATGCATGTTTTCGATGTAGGAAGATGCCCTTGAAGCTGGAGATTTGGGACCCATTCGATGGGTACCACGCAGTATTACTTTAAAGGGTCTGCGTTTGCTCACCCAACCTCACCAAACCTCTCAGCCCCAAGAGTGTCCACCCTTATGTCTCATCCAGCTGTGGGTCTAGATATGGTCAATCCAGGTTGCATCACAGCCCCTGAACGCATTGTGTAAGAATTTCTATCTCTTTCACTGTCGTTGTTTCATGGGTTTTTCAAAGTAATTTATTTTCATAATGGGGTTTAGCTGCTTTTCACGGCTGTGTTTATGCCGCTTTACACCCACTTGACACACTAACAGAGAGATATCAATACATAGGTTTTAAGATTATTACTAGTCAGATATATTCTTGTGCGGTGAATAGGGCGTGTTGAGTCCAGTTCTCTGAGCAAGGAGTAGGTCTTGTCTACTACATATTGGGTTTATGGAACGGTATCTGAGCTAATTTGATACCCTTGTTTTATGTATCACCCCACCTCACCTTTCCCGTTAAGCAGCCATAGTCTGTTTTCTGCATGTGTGACTCTGTTCTGTTTTGTAATTCAGTTCAAGTGTAACGGTTTTTACATTCCCTCTAAAAGTGATACCTTATGAGAAGTGTCCTTTTCTGTGTGACTTATTTCACTTAGAATCGTCGTACCTAAATCCACTCATCATGCTGCTACTAACCTTATGACATTGATTTCATGGCTGAGTGATATTCCATTGTACATAAGGACCACAACTTCTTTATCCATTTTTCTCTTTCCTTGGATATTTAAGGTGGAATGAAGTGGAGGTCCTTGTCAACAGAGCAGCCCTAAACTTTGGGGTGCTTGTGTCTTGCTGATTTTTCATTTTCCCAATTTATACCCCCATGAGTGGAAGTGCCCTATGCTCTCTAAGCTGTGTTTTTCAGATGTTTCAGGACTCACCGTACACTTCTCCAGAGTGGCTGTTGGCAATTTACATCCCGCCCATCAGTGTAGCAAGGCTCCCATTTCTCCATGGCCTGTCCTGCATTTCTGGTTTTGACACTTTTTTCAGCATGGCCCTTTTGACCGATGGGAAGCGAGACTTCTTTGTAGCGCTGATTTGCCTTTCCAGGTTGCTTGGTTGGCCAAAAAGGGCGTATGCGTATTTTCCTGAATATATTCAGGAAAAAACGCATACGCCCTTTTTGGCCAAGGGCATCATTGTCAACATTTTGCCGCTTTTCATGTGCTTTAAAGGCGATTCGAATCTACCTCCTGAAATCTGTTTCCTGCAATTCTGCCTTGATTTCAAATCCTCTTCTTTGCCTTCCCTAAATATATTTGTGGACGAGAGTTATCATTTATAACTCTGCAGGTTTGTGAATTGCAGTGCCCTGGACCTCCATTTTACAACTCACTTTTTTGGGAGCTGGCCGCAAAAGCGCAGGATGGCTTCAGGCCCTGTTCTGGTTCCGGGGGGCAGGCTGAGCCTGTGGTTAATTCTTCTTCCTGATGGGAAAATAGAGTGACCTGTGCCTGTCCCAACACCAAGAGCTAGTCTCTCGTTGGTTCCCCGTCTTCCCGTTCATCCTCAGGACAAATTGCAACCTGTACGGAACAGGAGGTTAAAGGTGCTGATTTTCCAAGTAGGGAGATTGCTAGTAAAGCGGCTGGAATGGCGAACCCGGGCACAAGGAGATGAGAAATGAGGTGCGTTTTAGAAACCTTTCCCCATCACACGGTGTACTATCTTCTGGGTTTCTCATGCATGTTTTCGATGTAGGAAGATGCCCTTGAAGCTGGAGATTTGGGACCCATTCGATGGGTACCACGCAGTATTACTTTAAAGGGTCTGCGTTTGCTCACCCAACCTCACCAAACCTCTCAGCCCCAAGAGTGTCCACCCTTATGTCTCATCCAGCTGTGGGTCTAGATATGGTCAATCCAGGTTGCATCACAGCCCCTGAACTCATTGTGTAAGAATTTCTATCTCTTTCACTGTCGTTGTTTCATGGGTTTTTCAAAGTAATTTATTTTCATAATGGGGTTTAGCTGCTTTTCACGGCTGTGTTTATGCCGCTTTACACCCACTTGACACACTAACAGAGAGATATCAATACATAGGTTTTAAGATTATTACTAGTCAGATATATTCTTGTGCGGTGAATAGGGCGTGTTGAGTCCAGTTCTCTGAGCAAGGAGTAGGTCTTGTCTACTACATATTGGGTTTATGGAACGGTATCTGAGCTAATTTGATACCCTTGTTTTATGTATCACCCCACCTCACCTTTCCCGTTAAGCAGCCATAGTCTGTTTTCTGCATGTGTGACTCTGTTCTGTTTTGTAATTCAGTTCAAGTGTAACGGTTTTTACATTCCCTCTAAAAGTGATACCTTATGAGAAGTGTCCTTTTCTGTGTGACTTATTTCACTTAGAATCGTCGTACCTAAATCCACTCATCATGCTGCTACTAACCTTATGACATTGATTTCATGGCTGAGTGATATTCCATTGTACATAAGGACCACAACTTCTTTATCCATTTTTCTCTTTCCTTGGATATTTAAGGTGGAATGAAGTGGAGGTCCTTGTCAACAGAGCAGCCCTAAACTTTGGGGTGCTTGTGTCTTGCTGATTTTTCATTTTCCCAATTTATACCCCCATGAGTGGAAGTGCCCTATGCTCTCTAAGCTGTGTTTTTCAGATGTTTCAGGACTCACCGTACACTTCTCCAGAGTGGCTGTTGGCAATTTACATCCCGCCCATCAGTGTAGCAAGGCTCCCATTTCTCCATGGCCTGTCCTGCATTTCTGGTTTTGACACTTTTTTCAGCATGGCCCTTTTGACCGATGGGAAGCGAGACTTCTTTGTAGCGCTGATTTGCCTTTCCAGGTTGCTTGGTTGGCCAAAAAGGGCGTATGCGTATTTTCCTGAATATATTCAGGAAAAAACGCATACGCCCTTTTTGGCCAAGGGCATCATTGTCAACATTTTGCCGCTTTTCATGTGCTTTAAAGGCGATTCGAATCTACCTCCTGAAATCTGTTTCCTGCAATTCTGCCTTGATTTCAAATCCTCTTCTTTGCCTTCCCTCAATATATTTGTGGACGAGAGTTATCATTTATAACTCTGCAGGTTTGTGAATTGCAGTGCCCTGGACCTCCATTTTACAACTCGCTTTTTTGGGAGCTGGCCGCAAAAGCGCAGGATGGCTTCAGGCCCTGTTCTGGTTCCGGGGGGCAGGCTGAGCCTGTGGTTAATTCTTCTTCCTGATGGGAAAATAGAGTGACCTGTGCCTGTCCCAACACCAAGAGCTAGTCTCTCGTTGGTTCCCCGTCTTCCCGTTCATCCTCAGGACAAATTGCAACCTGTACGGAACAGGAGGTTAAAGGTGCTGATTTTCCAAGTAGGGAGATTGCTAGTAAAGCGGCTGGAATGGCGAACCCGGGCACAAGGAGATGAGAAATGAGGTGCGTTTTAGAAACCTTTCCCCATCACACGGTGTACTATCTTCTGGGTTTCTCATGCATGTTTTCGATGTAGGAAGATGCCCTGGAAGCTGGAGATTTGGGACCCATGCGATGGGTACCACGAAGTATTACTTTAAAGGGTCTGCGTTTGCTCACCCAACCTCACCAAACCTCTCAGCCCCAAGAGTGTCCACCCTTATGTCTCATCCAGCTGTGGGTCTAGATATGGTCAATCCAGGTTGCATCACAGCCCCGGAACTCATTGTGTAAGAATTTCTGTCTCTTTCACTGTCGTTGTTTCATGGGTTTTTCAAAGTAATTTATTTTCATAATGGGGTTTAGCTGCTTTTCACGGCTGTGTTTATGCCGCTTTACACCCACTTGACACACTAACAGAGAGATATCAATACATAGGTTTTAAGATTATTACTAGTCAGATATATTCTTGTGCGGTGAATAGGGTGTGTTGAGTCCAGTTCTCTGAGCAAGGAGTAGGTCTTGTCTACTACATATTGGGTTTATGGAACGGTATCTGAGCTAATTTGATACCCTTGTTTTATGTATCACCCCACCTCACCTTTCCCGTTAAGCAGCCATAGTCTGTTTTCTGCATGTGTGACTCTGTTCTGTTTTGTAATTCAGTTCAAGTGTAACGGTTTTTACATTCCCTCTAAAAGTGATACCTTATGAGAAGTGTCCTTTTCTGTGTGACTTATTTCAGTTAGAATCGTCGTACCTAAATCCACTCATCAAGCTGCTACTAACCTTATGACATTGATTTCATGGCTGAGTGATATTCCATTGTACATAAGGACCACAACTTCTTTATCCATTTCTCTCTTTCCTGGGATATTTAAGGTGGAATGAAGTGGAGGTCCTTGTCAACAGAGCAGCCCTCAACTTTGGGGTGCTTGTGTCTTGCTGATTTTTCATTTTCCCAATTTATACCCCCATGAGTGGAAGTGCCCTATGCTCTCTAAGCTGTGTTTTTCAGATGTTTCAGGACACACCGTACACTTCTCCAGAGTGGCTGTTGGCAATTTACATCCCGCCCATCAGTGTAGCAAGGCTCTCATTTCTCCATGGCCTGTCCTGCATTTCTGGTTTTGACACTTTTTTCAGCATGGCCCTTTTGACCGATGGGAAGCGAGACTTCTTTGTAGCGCTGATTTGCCTTTCCAGGTTGCTTGGTTGGCCAAAAAGGGCGTATGCGTTTTTTCCTGAATATATTCAGGAAAAAACGCATACGCTCTTTTTGGCCAAGGGCATCATTGTCAACATTTTGCCGCTTTTCATGTGCTTTAAAGGCGATTCGAATCTACCTCCTGAAATCTGTTTCGTGCAATTCTGCCTTGATTTCAAATCCTCTTCTTTGCCTTCCCTCAATATATTTGTGGATGAGAGTTATCATTTATAACTCTGCAGGTTTGTGAATTGCAGTGCCCTGAACCTCCATTTTACAACTCGCTTTTTTGGGAGCTGGCCGCAAAAGCGCAGGATGGCTTCAGGCCCTGTTCTGGTTCCGGGGGGCAGGCTGAGCCTGTGGTTAATTCTTCTTCCTGATGGGAAAATAGAGTGACCTGTGCCTGTCCCAACACCAAGAGCTAGTCTCTCGTTGGTTCCCCGTCTTCCCGTTCATCCTCAGGACAAATTGCAACCTGTACGGAACAGGAGGTTAAAGGTGCTGATGCTCCAAGTAGGGAGATTGCTAGTAAAGCGGCTGGAATGGCGAACCCGGGCACAAGGAGATGAGAAATGAGGTGCGTTTTAGAAACCTTTCCCCATCACACGGTGTACCATCTTCTGGGTTTCTCATGCATGTTTTCGATGTAGGAAGATGCCCTTGAAGCTGGAGATTTGGGACCCATTCGATGGGTACCACGCAGTATTATTTTAAACGGTCTGCGTTTGCTCACCCAACCTCACCAAACCTCTCAGCCCCAAGAGTGTCCACCCTTATGTCTCATCCAGCTGTGGGTCTAGATATGGTCAATCCAGGTTGCATCACAGCCCCTGAACTCATTGTGTAAGAATTTCTATCTCTTTCACTGTCGTTGTTTCATGGGTTTTTCAAAGTAATTTATTTTCATAATGGGGTTTAGCTGCTTTTCACGGCTGTGTTTATGCCGCTTTACACCCACTTGACACACTAACAGAGAGATATCAATACATAGGTTTTAAGATTATTACTAGTCAGATATATTCTTGTGCGGTGAATAGGGCGTGTTGAGTCCAGTTCTCTGAGCAAGGAGTAGGTCTTGTCTACTACATATTGGGTTTATGGAACGGTATCTGAGCTAATTTGATACCCTTGTTTTATGTATCACCCCACCTCACCTTTCCCGTTAAGCAGCCATAGTGTGTTTTCTGCATGTGTGACTCTGTTCTGTTTTGTAATTCAGTTCAAGTGTAACGGTTTTTACATTCCCTCTAAAAGTGATACCTTATGAGAAGTGTCCTTTTCTGTGTGACTTATTTCACTTAGAATCGTCGTACCTAAATCCACTCATCATGCTGCTACTAACCTTATGACATTGATTTCATGGCTGAGTGATATTCCATTGTACATAAGGACCACAACTTCTTTATCCATTTTTCTCTTTCCTGGGATATTTAAGGTGGAATGAAGTGGAGGTCCTTGTCAACAGAGCAGCCCTCAACTTTGGGGTGCTTGTGTCTTGCTGATTTTTCATTTTCCCAATTTATACCCCCATGAGTGGAAGTGCCCTATGCTCTCTAAGCTGTGTTTTTTAGATGTTTCAGGACTCACCGTACACTTCTCCAGAGTGGCTGTTGGCAATTTACATCCCGCCCATCAGTGTAGCAAGGCTCCCATTTCTCCATGGCCTGTCCTGCATTTCTGGTTTTGACACTTTTTTCAGCATGGCCCTTTTGACCGATGGGAAGCGAGACTTCTCTGTAGCGCTGATTTGCCTTTCCAGGTTGCTTGGTTGGCCAAAAAGGGCGTATGCGTTTTTTCCTGAATATATTCAGGAAAAAACGCATACGCCCTTTTTGGCCAAGAGCATCATTGTCAACGTTTTGCCGCTTTTCATGTGCTTTAAAGGCGATTCGTATCTACCTCCTGAAATCTGTTTCGTGCAATTCTGCCTTGACTTCAAATCCTCTTCTTTGCCTTCCCTCAATATATTTGTGGACGAGAGTTATCATTTATAACTCTGCAGGTTTGTGAATTGCAGTACCCTGAACCTCCATTTTACAACTCGCTTTTTTGGGAGCTGGCCGCAAAAGCGCAGGATGGCTTCAGGCCCTGTTCTGGTTCCGGGGGGCAGGCTGAGCCTGTGGTTAATTCTTCTTCCTGATGGGAAAATAGAGTGACCTGTGCCTGTCCCGACACCAAGAGCTAGTCTCTCGTTGGTTCCCCGTCTTCCCGTTCATCCTTAGGACAAATTGCAACCTGTACGGAACAGGAGGTTAAAGGTGCTGATGCTCCAAGTAGGGAGATTGCTAGTAAAGCGGCTGGAATGGCGAACCCGGGCACAAGGAGATGAGAAATGAGGTGCGTTTTAGAAACCTTTCCCCATCACACGGTGTACCATCTTCTGGGTTTCTCTTGCATGTTTTCGATGTAGGAAGATGCCCTTGAACCTGGAGATTTGGGACCCATGCGATGGGTACCACGCAGTATTACTTTAAAGGGTCTGCGTTTGCTCACCCAACCTCACCAAACCTCTCAGCCCCAAGAGTGTCCACCCTTATGTCTCATCCAGCTGTGGGTCTAGATATGGTCAATCCAGGTTGCATCACAGCCCCTGAACGCATTGTGTAAGAATTTCTCTCTCTTTCACTGTCGTTGTTTCATGGGTTTTTCAAAGTAATTTATTTTCATAATGGGGTTTAGCTGCTTTTCACTGCTGTGTTTATGCCGCTTTACACCCACTTGACACACTAACAGAGAGATATCAATACATAGGTTTTAAGATTATTACTAGTCAGATATATTCTTGTGCGGTGAATAGGGCGTGTTGAGTCCAGTTCTCTGAGCGAGGAGTAGGTCTTGTCTATTACATATTGGGTTTATGGAACGGTATCTGAGCTAATTTGATACCCTTGTTTTATGTATCACCCCACCTCACCTTTCCCGTTAAGCAGCCATAGTCTGTTTTCTGCATGTGTGACTCTGTTCTGTTTTGTAATTCAGTTCAAGTGTAACGGTTTTTACATTCCCTCTATCAGTGATACCTTATGAGAAGTGTCCTTTTCTGTGTGACTTATTTCACTTAGAATCGTCGTACCTAAATCCACTCATCATGCTGCTACTAACCTTATGACATTGATTTCATGGCTGAGTGATATTCCATTGTACATAAGGACCACAACTTCTTTATCCATTTTTCTCTTTCCTGGGATATTTAAGGTGGAATGAAGTGGAGGTCCTTGTCAACAGAGCAGCCCTCAACTTTGGGGTGCTTGTGTCTTGCTGATTTTTCATTTTCCCAATTTATACCCCCATGAGTGGAAGTGCCCTATGCTCTCTAAGCTGTGTTTTTCAGATGTTTCAGGACACACCGTACACTTCTCCAGAGTGGCTGTTGGCAATTTACATCCCGCCCATCAGTGTAGCAAGGCTCCCATTTCTGCATGGCCTGTACTGCATTTCTGGTTTTGACACTTTTTTCATCATGGCCCTTTTGACCGATGGGAAGCGAGACTTCTCTGTAGCGCTGATTTGCCTTTCCAGGTTGCTTGGTTGGCCAAAAAGGGCGTATGCGTTTTTTCCTGAATATATTCAGGAAAAAACGCATACGCCCTTTTTGGCCAAGGGCATCATTGTCAACATTTTGCCGCTTTTCATGTGCTTTAAAGGCGATTCGAATCTACCTCCTGAAATCTGTTTCCTGCAATTCTGCCTTGATTTCAAATCCTCTTCTTTGCCTTCCCTCAATATATTTGTGGACGAGAGTTATCATTTATAACTCTGCAGGTTTGTGAATTGCAGTGCCCTGAACCTCCATTTTACAACTCGCTTTTTTGGGAGCTGGCCGCAAAAGCGCAGGATGTCTTCAGGCCCTGTTCTGGTTCCGGGGGGCAGGCTGAGCCTGTGGTTAATTCTTCTTCCTGATGGGAAAATAGAGTGACCTGTGCCTGTCCCAACACCAAGAGCTAGTCTCTCGTTGGTTCCCCGTCTTCCCGTTCATCCTCAGGACAAATTGCAACCTGTACGGAACAGGAGGTTAAAGGTGCTGATGCTCCTAGTAGGGAGATTGCTAGTAAAGCGGCTGGAATGGCGAACCCGGGCAGAAGGAGATGAGAAATGAGGTGCGTTTTAGAAACCTTTCCCCATCACACGGTATACTATCTTCTGGGTTTCTCATGCATGTTTTCGATGTAGGAAGATGCCCTGGAAGCTGGAGATTTGGGACCCATGCGATGGGTACCACGAAGTATTACTTTAAAGGGTCTGCGTTTGCTCACCCAACCTCACCAAACCTCTCAGCCCCAAGAGTGTCCACCCTTATGTCTCATCCAGCTGTGGGTCTAGATATGGTCAATCCAGGTTGCATCACAGCCCCTGAACGCATTGTGTAAGAATTTCTCTCTCTTTCACTGTCGTTGTTTCATGGGTTTTTCAAAGTAATTTATTTTCATAATGGGGTTTAGCTGCTTTTCACTGCTGTGTTTATGCCGCTTTACACCCACTTGATACACTAACAGAGAGATATCAATACATAGGTTTTAAGATTATTACTAGTCAGATATATTCTTGTGCGGTGAATAGGGCGTGTTGAGTCCAGTTCTCTGAGCAAGGAGTAGGTCTTGTCTATTACATATTGGGTTTATGGAACGGTATCTGAGCTAATTTGATACCCTTGTTTTATGTATCACCCCACCTCACCTTTCCCGTTAAGCAGCCATAGTGTGTTTTCTGCATGTGTGACTCTGGTCTGTTTTGTAATTCAGTTCAAGTGTAACGGTTTTTACATTCCCTCTATCAGTGATACCTTATGAGAAGTGTCCTTTTCTGTGTGACTTATTTCACTTAGAATCGTCGTACCTAAATCCACTCATCATGCTGCCACTAACCTTATGACATTGATTTCATGGCTGAGTGATATTCCATTGTACATAAGGACCACAACTTCTTTATCCATTTTTCTCTTTCCTGGGATATTTAAGGTGGAATGAAGTGGAGGTCCTTGTCAACAGAGCAGCCCTCAACTTTGGGGTGCTTGTGTCTTGCTGATTTTTCATTTTCCCAATTTATACCCCCATGAGTGGAAGTGCCCTATGCTCTCTAAGATGTGTTTTTTAGATGTTTCAGGACACACCGTACACTTCTCCAGAGTGGCTGTTGGCAATTTACATCCCGCCCATCAGTGTAGCAAGGCTCCCATTTCTGCATGGCCTGTACTGCATTTCTGGTTTTGACACTTTTTTCATCATGGCCCTTTTGACCGATGGGAAGCGAGACTTCTCTGTAGCGCTGATTTGCCTTTCCAGGTTGCTTGGTTGGCCAAAAAGGGCGTATGCGTTTTTTCCTGAATATATTCAGGAAAAAATGCATACGCCCTTTTTGGCCAAGGGCATCATTGTCAACGTTTTGCCGCTTTTCATGTGCTTTAAAGGCGATTCGTATCTACCTCCTGAAATCTGTTTCCTGCAATTCTGCCTTGATTTCAAATCCTCTTCTTTGCCTTCCCTCAATATATTTGTGGACGAGAGTTATCATTTATAACTCTGCAGGTTTGTGAATTGCACTGCCCTGAACCTCCATTTTACAACTCGCTTTTTTGGGAGCTGGCCGCAAAAGCGCAGGATGGCTTCAGGCCCTGTTCTGGTTCCGGGAGGCAGGCTGAGCCTGTGGTTAATTCTTCTTCCTGATGGGAAAATAGAGTGACCTGTGCCTGTCCCAACACCAAGAGCTAGTCTCTCGTTGGTTCCCCATCTTCCCGTTCATCCTCAGGACAAATTGCAACCTGTACGGAACAGGAGGTTAAAGGTGCTGATGCTCCAAGTAGGGAGATTGCTAGTAAAGCGGCTGGAATGGCGAACCCGGGCACAAGGAGATGAGAAATGAGGTGCGTTTTAGAAACCTTTCCCCATCACATGGTGTACCATCTTCTGGGTTTCTCATGCATGTTTTCGATGTAGGAAGATGCCCTTGAAGCTGGAGATTTGGGACCCATTCGATGGGTACCACGAAGTATTACTTTAAAGGGTCTGCGTTTGCTCACCCAACCTCACCAAACCTCTCAGCCCCAAGAGTGTCCACCCTTATGTCTCATCCAGCTGTGGGTCTAGATATGGTCAATCCAGGTTGCATCACAGCCCCTGAACGCATTGTGTAAGAATTTCTCTCTCTTTCACTGTCGTTGTTTCATGGGTTTTTCAAAGTAATTTATTTTCATAATGGGGTTTAGCTGCTTTTCACTGCTGTGTTTATGCTGCTTTACACCCACTTGACACACTAACAGAGAGATATCAATACATAGGTTTTAAGATTATTACTAGTCAGATATATTCTTGTGCGGTGAATAGGGCGTGTTGAGTCCAGTTCTCTGAGCAAGGAGTAGGTCTTGTCTATTACATATTGGGTTTATGGAACGGTATCTGAGCTAATTTGATACCCTTGTTTTATGTATCACCCCACCTCACCTTTCCCGTTAAGCAGCCATAGTGTGTTTTCTGCATGTGTGACTCTGGTCTGTTTTGTAATTCAGTTCAAGTGTAACGGTTTTTACATTCCCTCTATCAGTGATACCTTATGAGAAGTGTCCTTTTCTGTGTGACTTATTTCACTTAGAATCGTCGTACCTAAATCCACTCATCATGCTGCCACTAACCTTATGACATTGATTTCATGGCTGAGTGATATTCCATTGTACATAAGGACCACAACTTCTTTATCCATTTTTCTCTTTCCTGGGATATTTAAGGTGGAATGAAGTGGAGGTCCTTGTCAACAGAGCAGCCCTCAACTTTGGGGTGCTTGTGTCTTGCTGATTTTTCATTTTCCCAATTTATACCCCCATGAGTGGAAGTGCCCTATGCTCTCTAAGATGTGTTTTTTAGATGTTTCAGGACACACCGTACACTTCTCCAGAGTGGCTGTTGGCAATTTACATCCCGCCCATCAGTGTAGCAAGGCTCCCATTTCTGCATGGCCTGTACTGCATTTCTGGTTTTGACACTTTTTTCATCATGGCCCTTTTGACCGATGGGAAGCGAGACTTCTCTGTAGCGCTGATTTGCCTTTCCAGGTTGCTTGGTTGGCCAAAAAGGGCGTATGCGTTTTTTCCTGAATATATTCAGGAAAAAATGCATACGCCCTTTTTGGCCAAGGGCATCATTGTCAACGTTTTGCCGCTTTTCATGTGCTTTAAAGGCGATTCGTATCTACCTCCTGAAATCTGTTTCCTGCAATTCTGCCTTGATTTCAAATCCTCTTCTTTGCCTTCCCTCAATATATTTGTGGACGAGAGTTATCATTTATAACTCTGCAGGTTTGTGAATTGCACTGCCCTGAACCTCCATTTTACAACTCGCTTTTTTGGGAGCTGGCCGCAAAAGCGCAGGATGGCTTCAGGCCCTGTTCTGGTTCCGGGAGGCAGGCTGAGCCTGTGGTTAATTCTTCTTCCTGATGGGAAAATAGAGTGACCTGTGCCTGTCCCAACACCAAGAGCTAGTCTCTCGTTGGTTCCCCATCTTCCCGTTCATCCTCAGGACAAATTGCAACCTGTACGGAACAGGAGGTTAAAGGTGCTGATGCTCCAAGTAGGGAGATTGCTAGTAAAGCGGCTGGAATGGCGAACCCGGGCACAAGGAGATGAGAAATGAGGTGCGTTTTAGAAACCTTTCCCCATCACATGGTGTACCATCTTCTGGGTTTCTCATGCATGTTTTCGATGTAGGAAGATGCCCTTGAAGCTGGAGATTTGGGACCCATTCGATGGGTACCACGAAGTATTACTTTAAAGGGTCTGCGTTTGCTCACCCAACCTCACCAAACCTCTCAGCCCCAAGAGTGTCCACCCTTATGTCTCATCCAGCTGTGGGTCTAGATATGGTCAATCCAGGTTGCATCACAGCCCCTGAACGCATTGTGTAAGAATTTCTCTCTCTTTCACTGTCGTTGTTTCATGGGTTTTTCAAAGTAATTTATTTTCATAATGGGGTTTAGCTGCTTTTCACTGCTGTGTTTATGCTGCTTTACACCCACTTGACACACTAACAGAGAGATATCAATACATAGGTTTTAAGATTATTACTAGTCAGATATATTCTTGTGCGGTGAATAGGGCGTGTTGAGTCCAGTTCTCTGAGCAAGGAGTAGGTCTTGTCTACTACATATTGGGTTTATGGAACGGTATCTGAGCTAATTTGATACCCTTGTTTTATGTATCACCCCACCTCACCTTTCCCGTTAAGCAGCCATAGTCTGTTTTCTGCATGTGTGACTCTGTTCTGTTTTGTAATTCAGTTCAAGTGTAACGGTTTTTACATTCCCTCTAAAAGTGATACCTTATGAGAAGTGTCCTTTTCTGTGTGACTTATTTCACTTAGAATCGTCGTACCTAAATCCACTCATCATGCTGCTACTAACCTTATGACATTGATTTCATGGCTGAGTGATATTCCATTGTACATAAGGACCACAACTTCTTTATCCATTTTTCTCTTTCCTGGGATATTTAAGGTGGAATGAAGTGGAGGTCCTTGTCAACAGAGCAGCCCTCAACTTTGGGGTGCTTGTGTCTTGCTGATTTTTCATTTTCCCAATTTATACCCCCATGAGTGGAAGTGCCCTATGCTCTCTAAGATGTGTTTTTTAGATGTTTCAGGACACACCGTACACTTCTCCAGAGTGGCTGTTGGCAATTTACATCCCGCCCATCAGTGTAGCAAGGCTCCCATTTCTGCATGGCCTGTACTGCATTTCTGGTTTTGACACTTTTTTCATCATGGCCCTTTTGACCGATGGGAAGCGAGACTTCTCTGTAGCGCTGATTTGCCTTTCCAGGTTGCTTGGTTGGCCAAAAAGGGCGTATGCGTTTTTTCCTGAATATATTCAGGAAAAAATGCATACGCCCTTTTTGGCCAAGGGCATCATTGTCAACGTTTTGCCGCTTTTCATGTGCTTTAAAGGCGATTCGTATCTACCTCCTGAAATCTGTTTCCTGCAATTCTGCCTTGATTTCAAATCCTCTTCTTTGCCTTCCCTCAATATATTTGTGGACGAGAGTTATCATTTATAACTCTGCAGGTTTGTGAATTGCACTGCCCTGAACCTCCATTTTACAACTCGCTTTTTTGGGAGCTGGCCGCAAAAGCGCAGGATGGCTTCAGGCCCTGTTCTGGTTCCGGGAGGCAGGCTGAGCCTGTGGTTAATTCTTCTTCCTGATGGGAAAATAGAGTGACCTGTGCCTGTCCCAACACCAAGAGCTAGTCTCTCGTTGGTTCCCCATCTTCCCGTTCATCCTCAGGACAAATTGCAACCTGTACGGAACAGGAGGTTAAAGGTGCTGATGCTCCAAGTAGGGAGATTGCTAGTAAAGCGGCTGGAATGGCGAACCCGGGCACAAGGAGATGAGAAATGAGGTGCGTTTTAGAAACCTTTCCCCATCACATGGTGTACCATCTTCTGGGTTTCTCATGCATGTTTTCGATGTAGGAAGATGCCCTTGAAGCTGGAGATTTGGGACCCATTCGATGGGTACCACGAAGTATTACTTTAAAGGGTCTGCGTTTGCTCACCCAACCTCACCAAACCTCTCAGCCCCAAGAGTGTCCACCCTTATGTCTCATCCAGCTGTGGGTCTAGATATGGTCAATCCAGGTTGCATCACAGCCCCTGAACGCATTGTGTAAGAATTTCTCTCTCTTTCACTGTCGTTGTTTCATGGGTTTTTCAAAGTAATTTATTTTCATAATGGGGTTTAGCTGCTTTTCACTGCTGTGTTTATGCTGCTTTACACCCACTTGACACACTAACAGAGAGATATCAATACATAGGTTTTAAGATTATTACTAGTCAGATATATTCTTGTGCGGTGAATAGGGCGTGTTGAGTCCAGTTCTCTGAGCAAGGAGTAGGTCTTGTCTACTACATATTGGGTTTATGGAACGGTATCTGAGCTAATTTGATACCCTTGTTTTATGTATCACCCCACCTCACCTTTCCCGTTAAGCAGCCATAGTCTGTTTTCTGCATGTGTGACTCTGTTCTGTTTTGTAATTCAGTTCAAGTGTAACGGTTTTTACATTCCCTCTAAAAGTGATACCTTATGAGAAGTGTCCTTTTCTGTGTGACTTATTTCACTTAGAATCGTCGTACCTAAATCCACTCATCATGCTGCTACTAACCTTATGACATTGATTTCATGGCTGAGTGATATTCCATTGTACATAAGGACCACAACTTCTTTATCCATTTTTCTCTTTCCTTGGATATTTAAGGTGGAATGAAGTGGAGGTCCTTGTCAACAGAGCAGCCCTCAACTTTGGGGTGCTTGTGTCTTGCTGATTTTTCATTTTCCCAATTTATACCCCCATGAGTGGAAGTGCCCTATGCTCTCTAAGCTGTGTTTTTTAGATGTTTCAGGACTCACCGTACACTTCTCCAGAGTGGCTGTTGGCAATTTACATCCCGCCCATCAGTGTAGCAAGGCTCCCATTTCTCCATGGCCTGTCCTGCATTTCTGGTTTTGACACTTTTTTCAGCATGGCCCTTTTGACCGATGGGAAGCGAGACTTCTCTGTAGCGCTGATTTGCCTTTCCAGGTTGCTTGGTTGGCCAAAAAGGGCGTATGCGTTTTTTCCTGAATATATTCAGGAAAAAACGCATACGCCCTTTTTGGCCAAGGGCATCATTGTCAACATTTTGCCGCTTTTCATGTGCTTTAAAGGCGATTCGAATCTACCTCCTGAAATCTGTTTCCTGCAATTCTGCCTTGATTTCAAATCCTCTTCTTTGCCTTCCCTCAATATATTTGTGGACGAGAGTTATCATTTATAACTCTGCAGGTTTGTGAATTGCAGTGCCCTGAACCTCCATTTTACAACTCGCTTTTTTGGGAGCTGGCCGCAAAAGCGCAGGATGTCTTCAGGCCCTGTTCTGGTTCCGGGGGGCAGGCTGAGCCTGTGGTTAATTCTTCTTCCTGATGGGAAAATAGAGTGACCTGTGCCTGTCCCAACACCAAGAGCTAGTCTCTCGTTGGTTCCCCGTCTTCCCGTTCATCCTCAGGACAAATTGCAACCTGTACGGAACAGGAGGTTAAAGGTGCTGATGCTCCTAGTAGGGAGATTGCTAGTAAAGCGGCTGGAATGGCGAACCCGGGCACAAGGAGATGAGAAATGAGGTGCGTTTTAGAAACCTTTCCCCATCACACGGTATACTATCTTCTGGGTTTCTCATGCATGTTTTCGATGTAGGAAGATGCCCTGGAAGCTGGAGATTTGGGACCCATGCGATGGGTACCACGAAGTATTACTTTAAAGGGTCTGCGTTTGCTCACCCAACCTCACCAAACCTCTCAGCCCCAAGAGTGTCCACCCTTATGTCTCATCCAGCTGTGGGTCTAGATATGGTCAATCCAGGTTGCATCACAGCCCCTGAACGCATTGTGTAAGAATTTCTCTCTCTTTCACTGTCGTTGTTTCATGGGTTTTTCAAAGTAATTTATTTTCATAATGGGGTTTAGCTGCTTTTCACTGCTGTGTTTATGCCGCTTTACACCCACTTGATACACTAACAGAGAGATATCAATACATAGGTTTTAAGATTATTACTAGTCAGATATATTCTTGTGCGGTGAATAGGGCGTGTTGAGTCCAGTTCTCTGAGCAAGGAGTAGGTCTTGTCTATTACATATTGGGTTTATGGAACGGTATCTGAGCTAATTTGATACCCTTGTTTTATGTATCACCCCACCTCACCTTTCCCGTTAAGCAGCCATAGTGTGTTTTCTGCATGTGTGACTCTGTTCTGTTTTGTAATTCAGTTCAAGTGTAACGGTTTTTACATTCCCTCTATCAGTGATACCTTATGAGAAGTGTCCTTTTCTGTGTGACTTATTTCACTTAGAATCGTCGTACCTAAATCCACTCATCATGCTGCTACTAACCTTATGACATTGATTTCATGGCTGAGTGATATTCCATTGTACATAAGGACCACAACTTCTTTATCCATTTTTCTCTTTCCTGGGATATTTAAGGTGGAATGAAGTGGAGGTCCTTGTCAACAGAGCAGCCCTCAACTTTGGGGTGCTTGTGTCTTGCTGATTTTTCATTTTCCCAATTTATACCCCCATGAGTGGAAGTGCCCTATGCTCTCTAAGATGTGTTTTTCAGATGTTTCAGGACACACCGTACACTTCTCCAGAGTGGCTGTTGGCAATTTACATCCCGCCCATCAGTGTAGCAAGGCTCCCATTTCTGCATGGCCTGTACTGCATTTCTGGTTTTGACACTTTTTTCATCATGGCCCTTTTGACCGATGGGAAGCGAGACTTCTCTGTAGCGCTGATTTGCCTTTCCAGGTTGCTTGGTTGGCCAAAAAGGGCGTATGCGTTTTTTCCTGAATATATTCAGGAAAAAACGCATACGCCCTTTTTGGCCAAGGGCATCATTGTCAACGTTTTGCCGCTTTTCATGTGCTTTAAAGGCGATTCGTATCTACCTCCTGAAATCTGTTTCCTGCAATTCTGCCTTGATTTCAAATCCTCTTCTTTGCCTTCCCTCAATATATTTGTGGACGAGAGTTATCATTTATAACTCTGCAGGTTTGTGAATTGCAGTGCCCTGAACCTCCATTTTACAACTCGCTTTTTTGGGAGCTGGCCGCAAAAGCACAGGATGGCTTCAGGCCCTGTTCTGGTTCCGGGAGGCAGGCTGAGCCTGTGGTTAATTCTTCTTCCTGATGGGAAAATAGAGTGACCTGTGCCTGTCCCAACAGCAAGAGCTAGTCTCTCGTTGGTTCCCCATCTTCCCGTTCATCCTCAGGACAAATTGCAACCTGTACGGAACAGGAGGTTAAAGGTGCTGATGCTCCAAGTAGGGAGATTGCTAGTAAAGCGGCTGGAATGGCGAACCCGGGCACAAGGAGATGAGAAATGAGGTGCGTTTTAGAAACCTTTCCCCATCACATGGTGTACCATCTTCTGGGTTTCTCATGCATGTTTTCGATGTAGGAAGATGCCCTTGAAGCTGGAGATTTGGGACCCATTCGATGGGTACCACGAAGTATTACTTTAAAGGGTCTGCGTTTGCTCACCCAACCTCACCAAACCTCTCAGCCCCAAGAGTGTCCACCCTTATGTCTCATCCAGCTGTGGGTCTAGATATGGTCAATCCAGGTTGCATCACAGCCCCTGAACGCATTGTGTAAGAATTTCTCTCTCTTTCACTGTCGTTGTTTCATGGGTTTTTCAAAGTAATTTATTTTCATAATGGGGTTTAGCTGCTTTTCACTGCTGTGTTTATGCTGCTTTACACCCACTTGACACACTAACAGAGAGATATCAATACATAGGTTTTAAGATTATTACTAGTCAGATATATTCTTGTGCGGTGAATAGGGCGTGTTGAGTCCAGTTCTCTGAGCAAGGAGTAGGTCTTGTCTACTACATATTGGGTTTATGGAACGGTATCTGAGCTAATTTGATACCCTTGTTTTATGTATCACCCCACCTCACCTTTCCCGTTAAGCAGCCATAGTCTGTTTTCTGCATGTGTGACTCTGTTCTGTTTTGTAATTCAGTTCAAGTGTAACGGTTTTTACATTCCCTCTAAAAGTGATACCTTATGAGAAGTGTCCTTTTCTGTGTGACTTATTTCACTTAGAATCGTCGTACCTAAATCCACTCATCATGCTGCTACTAACCTTATGACATTGATTTCATGGCTGAGTGATATTCCATTGTACATAAGGACCACAACTTCTTTATCCATTTTTCTCTTTCCTTGGATATTTAAGGTGGAATGAAGTGGAGGTCCTTGTCAACAGAGCAGCCCTCAACTTTGGGGTGCTTGTGTCTTGCTGATTTTTCATTTTCCCAATTTATACCCCCATGAGTGGAAGTGCCCTATGCTCTCTAAGCTGTGTTTTTTAGATGTTTCAGGACACACCGTACACTTCTCCAGAGTGGCTGTTGGCAATTTACATCCCGCCCATCAGTGTAGCAAGGCTCCCATTTCTCCATGGCCTGTCCTGCATTTCTGGTTTTGACACTTTTTTCAGCATGGCCCTTTTGACCGATGGGAAGCGAGACTTCTCTGTAGCGCTGATTTGCCTTTCCAGGTTGCTTGGTTGGCCAAAAAGGGCGTATGCGTTTTTTCCTGAATATATTCAGGAAAAAACGCATACGCCCTTTTTGGCCAAGGGCATCATTGTCAACATTTTGCCGCTTTTCATGTGCTTTAAAGGCGATTCGAATCTACCTCCTGAAATCTGTTTCCTGCAATTCTGCCTTGATTTCAAATCCTCTTCTTTGCCTTCCCTCAATATATTTGTGGACGAGAGTTATCATTTATAACTCTGCAGGTTTGTGAATTGCAGTGCCCTGAACCTCCATTTTACAACTCGCTTTTTTGGGAGCTGGCCGCAAAAGCGCAGGATGTCTTCAGGCCCTGTTCTGGTTCCGGGGGGCAGGCTGAGCCTGTGGTTAATTCTTCTTCCTGATGGGAAAATAGAGTGACCTGTGCCTGTCCCAACACCAAGAGCTAGTCTCTCGTTGGTTCCCCATCTTCCCGTTCATCCTCAGGACAAATTGCAACCTGTACGGAACAGGAGGTTAAAGGTGCTGATGCTCCTAGTAGGGAGATTGCTAGTAAAGCGGCTGGAATGGCGAACCCGGGCACAAGGAGATGAGAAATGAGGTGCGTTTTAGAAACCTTTCCCCATCACACGGTATACTATCTTCTGGGTTTCTCATGCATGTTTTCGATGTAGGAAGATGCCCTGGAAGCTGGAGATTTGGGACCCATGCGATGGGTACCACGAAGTATTACTTTAAAGGGTCTGCGTTTGCTCACCCAACCTCACCAAACCTCTCAGCCCCAAGAGTGTCCACCCTTATGTCTCATCCAGCTGTGGGTCTAGATATGGTCAATCCAGGTTGCATCACAGCCCCTGAACGCATTGTGTAAGAATTTCTCTCTCTTTCACTGTCGTTGTTTCATGGGTTTTTCAAAGTAATTTATTTTCATAATGGGGTTTAGCTGCTTTTCACTGCTGTGTTTATGCCGCTTTACACCCACTTGACACACTAACAGAGAGATATCAATACATAGGTTTTAAGATTATTACTAGTCAGATATATTCTTGTGCGGTGAATAGGGCGTGTTGAGTCCAGTTCTCTGAGCAAGGAGTAGGTCTTGTCTATTACATATTGGGTTTATGGAACGGTATCTGAGCTAATTTGATACCCTTGTTTTATGTATCACCCCACCTCACCTTTCCCGTTAAGCAGCCATAGTGTGTTTTCTGCATGTGTGACTCTGTTCTGTTTTGTAATTCAGTTCAAGTGTAACGGTTTTTACATTCCCTCTATCAGTGATACCTTATGAGAAGTGTCCTTTTCTGTGTGACTTATTTCACTTAGAATCGTCGTACCTAAATCCACTCATCATGCTGCTACTAGCCTTATGACATTGATTTCATGGCTGAGTGATATTCCATTATACATAAGGACCACAACTTCTTTATCCATTTTTCTCTTTCCTGGGATATTGAAGGTGGAATGAAGTGGAGGTCCTTGTCAACAGAGCAGCCCTCAACTTTGGGGTGCTTGTGTCTTGCTGATTTTTCATTTTCCCAATTTATACCCCCATGAGTGGAAGTGCCCTATGCTCTCTAAGATGTGTTTTTCAGATGTTTCAGGACACACCGTACACTTCTCCAGAGTGGCTGTTGGCAATTTACATCCCGCCCATCAGTGTAGCAAGGCTCCCATTTCTCCATGGCCTGTCCTGCATTTCTGGTTTTGACACGTTTTTCAGCATGGCCCTTTTGACCGACGGGTAGCGAGTCTTCTTTGTAGCGCTGATTTGCCTTTCCAGGTTGCTTGGTTGGCCAAAAAGGGCGTATGCGTTTTTTCCTGAATATATTCAGGAAAAAACGCATACGCCCTTTTTGGCCAAGGGCATCATTGTCAACGTTTTGCCGCTTTTCATGTGCTTTAAAGGCGATTCGAATCTACCTCCTGAAACCTGTTTCCTGCAATTCTGCCTTGATTTCAAATCCACTTCTTTGCCTTCCCTCAATATATTTGTGGACGAGAGTTATCATTTATAACTCTGCAGGTTTGTGAATTGCAGTGCCCTGAAGCTCCATTTTACAACTCGCTTTTTTGGGAGCTGGCCGCAAAAGCGCAGGATGGCTTCAGGCCCTGTTCTGGTTCCGGGGGGGAGGATGAGCCTCTGGTTAATTCTTCTTCCTGATGGGAAAATAGAGTGACCTGTGCCTGTCCCAACACCAAGAGCTAGTCTCTCACTGGTTCCCCGTCTACCCGTTCATCCTCAGGACAAATTGCAACCTGTACGGAACAGGAGGTTAAAGGTGCTGATGCTCCAAGTAGGGAGATTTTTAGTAAAGCGGCTGGAATGGCGAACCCGGGCACAAGGAAAAGAGAAATGAGGTGCGTTTTAGAAACCTTTCCCCATCACATGGTGTACCATCTTTTTGTTTTCTCATGCATGTTTTCGATGTAGGAAGATGCCCTTGAACCTGGAGATTTGGGACCCATGCGATGGGTACCACGCAGTATTACTTTAAAGGGTCTGCGTTTGCTCACCCAACCTCACCAAACCTCTCAGCCCCAAGAGTGTCCACCCTTATGTCTCATCCAGCTGTGGGTCTAGATATGGTCAATCCAGGTTGCATCACAGCCCCTGAACGCATTGTGTAAGAATTTCTCTCTCTTTCATTGTCTTTGTTTCATGGGTGTTTCAAAGTAATTTATTTTGATAATGGGGTTTAGCTGCTTTTCACTGCTGTGTTTATGCCGCTTTACACCCACTTGACACACTAACAGAGAGATATCAATACATAGGTTTTAAGATTATTACTAGTCAGATATATTCTTGTGCGGTGAATAGGGCGTGTTGAGTCCAATTCTCTGAGCAAGGAGTAGGTCTTGTCTATTACATATTGGGTTTATGGAACGGTATCTGAGCTAATTTGAAACCCTTGTTTTATGTATCACCCCACCTCACCTTTCCCGTTAAGCAGCCATAGTGTGTTTTCTGCATGTGTGACTCTGTTCTGTTTTGTAATTCAGTTCAAGTGTAACGCTTTTTACATTCCCTCTATAAGTGATACCTTATGAGAAGTGTCCTTTTCTGTGTGACTTATTTCACTTAGAATCGTCGTACCTAAATCCACTCATCATGCTGCTACTAGCCTTATGACATTGATTTCATGGCTGAGTGATATTCCATTGTACATAAGGACCACAACTTCTTTATCCATTTTTCTCTTTCCTGGGATATTGAAGGTGGAATGAAGTGGAGGTCCTTGTCAACAGAGCAGCCCTCAACTTTGGGGTGCTTGTGTCTTGGTGATTTTTCATTTTCCCAATTTATACCCCCATGAGTGGAAGTGCCCTATGCTCTCTAAGCTGTGTTTTTTAGATGTTTCTGGACACACCGTACACTTCTCCAGAGTGGCTGTTGGCAATTTACATCCCGCCCATCAGTGTAGCAAGGCTCCCATTTCTCCATGGCCTGTCCTGCATTTCTGGTTTTGAGACTTTTTTCAGCATGGCCCTTTTGACCGACGGGTAGCGAGTCTTCTTTGTAGCGCTGATTTGCCTTTCCAGGTTGCTTGGTTGGCCAAAAAGGGCGTATGCGTTTTTTCCTGAATATATTCAGGAAAAAACGCATACGCCCTTTTTGGCCAAGGGCATCATTGTCAACGTTTTGCCGCTTTTCATGTGCTTTAAAGGCGATTCGAATCTACCTCCTGAAATCTGTTTCCTGCAATTCTGCCTTGATTTCAAATCCTCTTCTTTGCCTTCCCTCAATATATTTGTGGACGAGAGTTATCATTTATAACTCTGCAGGTTTGTGAATTGCAGTGCCCTGAAGCTCCATTTTACAACTCGCTTTTTTGGGAGCTGGCCGCAAAAGCGCAGGATGGCTTCAGGCCCTGTTCTGGTTCCGGGGGGGAGGATGAGCCTCTGGTTAATTCTTCTTCCTGATGGGAAAATAGAGTGACCTGTGCCTGTCCCAACACCAAGAGCTAGTCTCTCATTGGTTCCCCGTCTTCCCGTTCATCCTCCGGACAAATTGCATCCTGTACGGCAGAGGAGTTTAAAGGTGCTGATGCTCCAAGTAGGGAGATTGCTAGTAAAGTGGCTGCAATTGCAAACCCGAGCACAAGGAGATGAGAAATGAGGTGCGTTTTAGAAACCTTTCCCCATCACATGGTGTACCATCTTTTTGTTTTCTCATGCATGTTTTCGATGTAGGAAGATGCCCTTGAACCTGGAGATTTGGGACCCATGCGATGGGTACCACGCAGTATTACTTTAAAGGGTCTGCGTTTGCTCACCCAACCTCACCAAACCTCTCAGCCCCAAGAGTGTCCACCCTTATGTCTCATCCAGCTGTGGGTCTAGATATGGTCAATCCAGGTTGCATCACAGCCCCTGAACGCATTGTGTAAGAATTTCTCTCTCTTTCATTGTCTTTGTTTCATGGGTGTTTCAAAGTAATTTATTTTGATAATGGGGTTTAGCTGCTTTTCACTGCTGTGTTTATGCCGCTTTACACCCACTTGACACACTAACAGAGAGATATCAATACATAGGTTTTAAGATTATTACTAGTCAGATATATTCTTGTGCGGTGAATAGGGCGTGTTGAGTCCAATTCTCTGAGCAAGGAGTAGGTCTTGTCTATTACATATTGGGTTTATGGAACGGTATCTGAGCTAATTTGAAACCCTTGTTTTATGTATCACCCCACCTCACCTTTCCTGTTAAGCAGCCATAGTGTGTTTTCTGCATGTGTGACTCTGTTCTGTTTTGTAATTCAGTTCAAGTGTAACGCTTTTTACATTCCCTCTATAAGTGATACCTTATGAGAAGTGTCCTTTTCTGTGTGACTTATTTCACTTAGAATCGTCGTACCTAAATCCACTCATCATGCTGCTACTAGCCTTATGACATTGATTTCATGGCTGAGTGATATTCCATTGTACATAAGGACCACAACTTCTTTATCCATTTTTCTCTTTCCTGGGATATTGAAGGTGGAATGAAGTGGAGGTCCTTGTCAACAGAGCAGCCCTCAACTTTGGGGTGCTTGTGTCTTGGTGATTTTTCATTTTCCCAATTTATACCCCCATGAGTGGAAGTGCCCTATGCTCTCTAAGCTGTGTTTTTTAGATGTTTCTGGACACACCGTACACTTCTCCAGAGTGGCTGTTGGCAATTTACATCCCGCCCATCAGTGTAGCAAGGCTCCCATTTCTCCATGGCCTGTCCTGCATTTCTGGTTTTGAGACTTTTTTCAGCATGGCCCTTTTGACCGACGGGTAGCGAGTCTTCTTTGTAGCGCTGATTTGCCTTTCCAGGTTGCTTGGTTGGCCAAAAAGGGCGTATGCGTTTTTTCCTGAATATATTCAGGAAAAAACGCATACGCCCTTTTTGGCCAAGGGCATCATTGTCAACGTTTTGCCGCTTTTCATGTGCTTTAAAGGCGATTCGAATCTACCTCCTGAAATCTGTTTCCTGCAATTCTGCCTTGATTTCAAATCCTCTTCTTTGCCTTCCCTCAATATATTTGTGGACGAGAGTTATCATTTATAACTCTGCAGGTTTGTGAATTGCAGTGCCCTGAAGCTCCATTTTACAACTCGCTTTTTTGGGAGCTGGCCGCAAAAGCGCAGGATGGCTTCAGGCCCTGTTCTGGTTCCGGGGGGGAGGATGAGCCTCTGGTTAATTCTTCTTCCTGATGGGAAAATAGAGTGACCTGTGCCTGTCCCAACACCAAGAGCTAGTCTCTCATTGGTTCCCCGTCTTCCCGTTCATCCTCCGGACAAATTGCATCCTGTACGGCAGAGGAGTTTAAAGGTGCTGATGCTCCAAGTAGGGAGATTGCTAGTAAAGTGGCTGCAATTGCAAACCCGAGCACAAGGAGATGAGAAATGAGGTGCGTTTTAGAAACCTTTCCCCATCACACGGTGTACCATCTTCTGGGTTTCTCATGCATGTTTTCGATGTAGGAAGATGCCATTGAACCTGGAGATTTGGGACCCATGCGATGGGTACCACGCAGTATTACTTTAAAGGGTCTGCGTTTGCTCACCCAACCTCACCAAACCTCTCAGCCCCAAGAGTGTCCACCCTTATGTCTCATCCAGCTGTGGGTCTAGATATGGTCAATCCAGGTTGCATCACAGCCCCTGAACTCATTGTGTAAGAATTTCTATCTCTTTCACTGTCTTTGTTTCATGGGTGTTTCAAAGTAATTTATTTTTATAATGGGGTTTAGCTGCTTTTCACTGCTGTGTTTATGCCGCTTTACACCCACTTGACACACTAACAGAGAGATATCAGTACATAGGTTTTAAGATTATTACTAGTCAGATATATTCTTGTGCGGTGAATAGGGCGTGTTGAGTCCAGTTCTCTGAGCAAGGAGTAGGTCTTGTCTATTACATATTGGGTTTATGGAACGGTATCTGAGCTAGTTTGAAACCCTTGTTTTATGTATCACCCCACCTCACCTTTCCCGTTAAGCAGCCATAGTGTGTTTTCGGCATGTGTGACTTTGTTCTGTTTTGTAATTCAGTTCAAGTGTAACGGTTTTTACATTCCCTCTATCAGTGATACCTTATGAGAAGTGTCCTTTTCTGTGTGACTTATTTCACTTAGAATCGTCGTACCTAAATCCACTCATCATGCTGCTACTAGCCTTATGACATTGATTTCATGGCTGAGTGATATTCCATTGTACATAAGGATCACCACTTCTTTATCCATTTTTCTCTTTCCTGGGATATTTAAGGTGGAATGAAGTGGAGGTCCTTGTCAAGAGAGCAGCCCTAAACTTTGGGGTGCTTTTGTGTTGCTGATTTTTCATTTTGCCAATTTATATCCCCATGAGTGGAAGTGCCCTATGCTCTCTAAGCTGTGTTTTTTAGATGTTTCAGGACACACCGTACACTTCTCCAGAGTGGCTGTTGGCAATTTACATCCCGCTCATCAGTGTAGCAAGGCTCCCATTTCTCCATGGCCTGTCCTGCATTTCTGGTTTTGACACTTTTTTCAGCATGGCCCTTTTGACCGACGGGAAGCGAGACTTCTTTGTAACACTGATTTGCCTTTCCAGGTTGCTTGGTTGGCCAAAAAGGGCGTATGCGTTTTTTCCTGAATATATTCAGGAAAAAACGCATACGCCCTTTTTGGCCAAGGGCATCATTGTCAACGTTTTGCCGCTTTTCGTGTGCTTTAAAGCGATTCGAATCTACCTCCTGAAATCTGTTTCCTGCAATTCTGCCTTGATTTCAAATCCTCTTCTTTGCCTTCCCTCAATATATTTGTGGACGAGAGTTATCATTTATATCTCTGCAGGTTTGTGAATTGCAGTGCCCTGAAGCTCCATTGTGCAACTCGCTTTTTAGGGAGCTGGCCGCAAAAGCGCAGGATGGCTTCAGGCCCTGTTCTAGTTCCGCGGGGCAGGCTGAGCCTGTGGTTAATTCTTCTTCCTGATGGGAAAATAGAGTGACCTGTGCCTGTCCCAACACCAAGAGCTAGTCTCTCATTGGTTCCCCGTCTTCCCGTTCATCCTCCGGACAAATTGCATCCTGTACGGCAGAGGAGTTTAAAGGTGCTGATGCTCCAAGTAGGGAGATTGCTAGTAAAGTGGCTGCAATCGCAAACCCGAGCACAAGGAGATGAGAAATGAGGTGCGTTTTAGAAACCTTTCCCCATCACACGGTGTACCATCTTCTGGGTTTCTCATGCATGTTTTCGATGTACGAAGATGCCCTTGAACCTGGAGATTTGGGACCCATGCGATGGGTACCACGCAGTATTACTTTAAAGGGTCTGCATTTGCTCACCCAACCTCACCAAATCTCTCAGCCCCAAGAGTGTCCACCCTTATGTCTCATCCAACTGTGGGTCTAGATATGGTCAATCCAGTTTGCATCACAGCCCCTGAACGAATTGTATAAGAATTTCTCTCTCTTTCACTGTCTTTGTTTCATGGGTTTTTAAAAGTAATTTATTTTTATAATGTGGTTTAGCTGCTTTTCACTGCTGTGTTTATGCCGCTTTACAGCGACTTGACACACTAACAGAGTGATATCAATACATAGGTTTTAAGATTATTACTAGTCAGATATATTCTTGTGCGGTGAATAGGGCGTGTTGAGTCCAGTTCTCTGAGCAAGGAGTAGGTCTTGTCTATTACATATTGGGTTTATGGAACGGTATCTGAGCTAGTTTGAAACCCTTGTTTTATGTATCACCCCACCTCACCTTTCCCGTTAAGCAGCCATAGTGTGTTTTCTGCATGTGTGACTTTGTTCTGTTTTGTAATTCAGTTCAAGTGTAACGGTTTTTACATTCCCTCTATAAGTGATACCTTATGAGATGTGTCTTTTTCTGTGTGACTTATTTCACTTAGAATCGTTGTACTTAAATCCACTCATCATGCTGCTACTACCCTTATGACATTGATTTCATTGCTGAGTGATATTCCATTGTACATAAGGACCACAACTTCTTTATCCATTTTTCTCTTTCCTTGGATATTTAAGGTGGAATTAAGTGGAGGTTCTTGTCAACAGAGCAGCCCTAAAGTTTTGGGTGCCTGTGTCTTGCTGATTTTTAGTTTTCCCTATTTATACGCCCATGAGTCGATGTGCCCCTTTCTCTCTAGCTGTGTTTTTTAGATATTTTAGGAAACACCATACCCTTCTCCAGAGTCATCATTGGCAATTTACACCCCACCCATCAGTGTAACAAGGCTCCCTTTACTCCCTGGCCTCTCCTGCTTTTCTTGTTTTTACACTTTTGTAGGAAGGCCATTTTGACCGATGGGAAGTCAGACTTCTTTGTAGAGCTGAATTGCATTTCCGGCTTGCTTGGTTGGCCACAAAGGGCCTATGGGTTTTTTCCTGAATTCATTCAGAAAAAAACGCATATGCTCTTTTTGGCCAAGTGCATCATTGTCGACGTTTTGATGTTTTTCATATGCTTTAGGGGTGATTCAAATCTAACTCCTGAAATCTGTTTCCTGCAATTCTGCCTTGATTTCAAATCCTCTTCGTTGCCTTCCCTCAATATATTTGTGGACGAGAGTTATCATTTATAACTCTGCATATTTGTGAATTGCAGTGCCCCTGAGCTCCATTTTTCAACTCGCTTTTTTGGGAGCTTTCCGCAGAACTGCTCGTTTGCTTCTGGACCTACTCTGGTTCCCGGTGGCAGGCTAAGCCTTTGCTTAATTCTTCTTCCTGACTGGAAAGTAGAGTGACATGTGCCTCTCCGAACATCTAGGGCTTGGCTCTCCTTGTTTCTCCTCCTTCCCCTTCTTCCTTTGGACAAATTCTGATTTCTGTGCAACTGGATGTTGAAGGTGCTGACATCCTCAAGTGGGGAGATTTTAAGGAAAAAGGCTGGAGGGGTGAACCCAACAACCAGGAAATTAGGCGTTTTGGTGCCTTTTCCAAAATCTTCCTGATCCAACCGTGTTCCATCTTCTGGGTGTCACAGGCATGTTTTAGCTGTAGGAAAGGTCCCGTGTATGTAAGGAGAACACAAGGGATTTTTCCAAATCAGTGTCTCCCCGAACTCCAATCTGGGGAATTTTTAAGCTACTGGTACATGTGTGTTCATTAAGGGACTTGGGCCGTAGGCAGAGTCCGAACTTTAGATGATTGAAGTCTTTAGGTTCAGAAACGCTCACCATCGGCCTCCTTTAGTTTCCATTTTATCTGTAGTTGATAGATGATGTCGATATAGATATCTATTGTTTTTCAGGTTATTTCCCCTCAGGG